>NW_027397066.1:56071207-56118400 GCF_003265705.2 Callorhinus ursinus | reverse complement strand
AAATCAACAAAATCATGAATGAAAGAGGAGAGATCACAACCAACACCAAAGAAATACAAACAATTCTAAGAACATATTATGAGCAACTCTATGCCAGCAAATTAGATAACCTGGAAGAAATGGGTGCATTCCTAGAGATGTATCAACTACCAAAATTGAACCAGGAAGAAATAGAAAACCTGAACAGACCTATAACCACTAAGGAAATTGAAACAGTCATCAAAAATCTCCCAAGAAACAAAAGCCCAGGGCCAGACAGCTTCCCAGGGGAATTCTATCAGACATTTCAAGAAGAATTAACACCTATTCTCCTGAAACTGTTCCAAAAAATAGAAATGGAAGGGAAACTTCCAAACTCATTTTATGAGGCCAGCATTACCTTGATCCCAAAACCAGACAAAGACCCGATCAAAAAAGAGAATTACAGACCAATATCCTTGATGAACATGGATGCAAAAATTCTCACCAAAATACTAGCCAATAGGATCCAACAGTACATTAAAAGGATTATTCACCATGACCAAGTGGGATTTATCCCTGGGCTGCAAGGCTGCTTCAACATCCACAAATCAATCAACGTGATACAATACATTAACAAAAGAAAGAGCAAGAATCATATGATCCTCTCAATAGATGCAGAAAAAGCATTTGACAAAGTACAACATCCTTTCTTGATCAAAACTCTTCAGAGTATAGGGATAGAGGGTACATACCTCAATATCATAAAAGCCATCTATGAAAAACCTACAGCGAATATCATTCTCAATGGGGAAAGACTGAGAGCTTTTCCCCTAAGGTCAGGAACGCGGCAGGGATGTCCACTCTCACCACTGCTATTCAACATAGTATTAGAAGTCCTAGCCACAGCAATCAGACAACAAAAAGAAATCAAAGGCATCCAAATCGGCAAAGAGGAAGTCAAACTCTCACTCTTTGCAGATGATATGATACTGTATGTGGAAAACCCAAAAGACTCCACCCCAAAACTGCTAGAACTCATACAGGAATTCAGTAAAGTAGCAGGATATGAAATCAATGCACAGAAATCAGTGGCATTCCTATACACCAACAACAAGACAGAAGAGAGAGAAATCAAGGAGTCGATCCCATTTACAATTGCACCCAAAACCATAAGATACCTAGGAATAAATCTAACCAAAGAGGCAAAGGATCTGTACTCAGAAAACTATAAAATACTCATGAAAGAAATTGAAGAAGACACAAAGAAATGGAAAAACGTTCCATGCTCATGGATTGGGAGAATCAACATTGTGAAGATGTCAATGCTACCTAGAGCAATCTACACATTCAATGCAATCCCCATCAAAATACCATCCACTTTTTTCAAAGAAATGGAACAAATAATCCTAAAATTTGTATGGAACCAGAAGAGACCCCGAATAGCCAGAGGAATACTGAAAAAGAAAAGCAAAGCTGGCGGCATCACAATTCCGGACTTCCAGCTCTATTACAAAGCTGTCATCATCAAGACAGTATGGTACTGGCACAAAAACAGACGCATAGATCAATGGAACAGAATCGAGAGCCCAGAAATGGACCCTCAACTCTATGGTCAACTTATTTTTGACAAAGCAGGAAAGAATGTCCAATGGCAAAAAGACAGTCTCTTCAAGAAATGGTGTTGGGAAAATTGGACAGCCACATGCAGAAGAATGAAACTGGACCATTTCCTTACACCACACACAAAAATAGACTCCAAATGGTTGAAAGACCTAAACGTGAGACAGGAGTCCATCAAAATCCTAAAGGAGAACACGGGTAGCAACCTTTTCGACCTTAGCCGCAGCAACTTCTTCCTAGAAACATCGCTAAAGGCACGGGAAGCCCGGGCAAAAATGAACTATTGGGATTTCATCAAGATAAAAACTTTTGCACAGCAAAAGAAACAGTCCACAAAACCAAAAGACAACCGACAGAATGGGAGAAAATATTTGCAAATGACATATCAGATAAAGGGCTAGTATCCAAAATCTATAAAGAACTTATGAAACTCAACACCCAAAGAACAAATAATCCAATCAAGAAATGGGCAGAAGACATGAACAGACATTTCTCCAAAGAAGACATCCAAATGGCCAACAGGCACATGAAAAAGTGCTCAACATCGCTCGGCATCAGGGAAATCCAAATCAAAACCTCAATGAGATACCACCTCACACCCATCAGAATGGCTAAAATTAACAAGTCAGGGAACGACAGATGTTGACGGGGATGTGGAGAAAGGGGAACCCTTCTACACTGTTGGTGGGAATGCAAGCTGGTGCAACCCCTCTGGAAAACAGTATGGAGGTTCCTCAAACAGTTGAAATTAGAGCTACCGTTCGATCCAGCAATTGCACTACTGGGTATTTACCCCAAAGATACAAATGTAGGGACCCGAAGGGGTACGTGTACCCCAATGTTTATAGCAGCAATGTCCACAATAGCCAAACTGTGGAAAGAGCCCAGATGCCCATCGACAGATGAATGGATAAAGAAGAAGTGGTATATATACACAATGGAATATTATGCAGCCATCAAAAGGAATGAGATCTTGCCATTTGCAACGACGTGGATGGAACTGAAGGGTGTTATGCTGAGTGAAATAAGTCAATCAGAGAAAGACATGTATCACATGACCTCACTGATATGAGGAATTCTTAATCTCAGGAAACAAACTGAGTGTTACTGGAGTGGTTGGGGGTGGGAGGGATGGGGTGGCTGGGTGATAGACATTGGGGAAGGCATGTGCTACGGTGAGCGCTGTGAATTGTGCAAGACTGTTGAATCACAGATCTGTACTTCTGAAACAAATAACGCAACATATTTTAAGAAAAAAGAAAAAGAAGAAGATAACAGGAGAGGAAGAAAAGGGGAGTATGTCAGAGGGGGAGACGAACCATGAGAGATGATGGACTCTGAAAAACAAACTGAGGGTTCTGGAGGGGAGGCGGGGAGGGGGATGGGTTATCCTGGTGATGGGTATTGAGGAGGGCACGGTCTGCATGGAGCACTGGGTGTTATGAACAAACAATGAATCATGGAACACTGCACCAAAAACTAATGATGTAATATATGGTGATTAACATAACAATAAAAAAATAAAAAAAAATGTCATCTAGCAGGAATCATATAGTATGTATTCTTCTCAGATTGGCTTCTTTCACTTAGCAATATGCATTTAAGTTTCCTTTGAAAGGTTAACTTTTCATGGCTTAATAGCTGAATAATACTTCATTATATGGATGGTCCACAGTTTATCAGTCCTCTACTGAAGGACATCTTGGTTGCTTCCAAGTTGGGCAATTATGAGTAGAGCTGCTATAAACATTTGTATGAAGATTCTTAAGTTTTCAACTCATTTAAGTAAAGCCAAGGAGTACAATTGCTGGATCATTTAAGAGTATGCTAAGTTATGGAAGAAAAATCTAGGCTGTCTTCCAAAGTGGCTATGCCATTTTGCACTCCCACCAGCAATGAATAAGAGTTATTGTTGCTTCACATACTTGCCAGCTTTTGGTATTATCCATGTTGAGGATTTTAGCCTTTCTAATAGACACATAGTGGTATCTGTAATTTCATGCATATGATGTCCAGCTTTTTCTATTTTTCATATATTTATTTGCCATGTGTATACCTTCTTTGGTGAGATATCTGTTAAAATTTTTGTCCATTAAAAAATTGGATTGTTGTCTTATTGTTGAATTTTTTAAGTAGTTTGTATATTTTGGATAACAGTACTTTATTGATTTTGCTACTATTCTCTCCCAGTCTATGACTTGTCTTTTCAATTCTCCTAACATTGTCTTTTGCAGAGCAGAAAATTTTAATTGAATTAAATTAATTAATTTTTTTCAAGTAAAGTGGTAGAAGTTTATTAAGTGAAGATACAGAAAAAGCTCTCAAGAGTGAGAGGGGTCCCGACAGGGTTGCCCAAAAATTTTAATTTTAATGAAAGTTCAACCTACTGGTTTTTCTCTCATATAGCCCTTTTGGTATTGTATTTAAAAAATCATCACCATACCCAAGGTCACCTAGATTTTCTGCTGTTATATTCTGGGAATTTTATAGTTTTGCCTTTTATATTTAGGTATATGAGCCATTTTGAGTGAACTTTTGTGAAAGTTGTAAGGTCAGTGTCTAAATGCTTTTTTTTTTCCTGCATATGTATATCTCTGTTGTTCCAGCCCCATTTGTTGAAAAGATCATCCTTATTTACTTCTGACTTTTTTTTTTGTCTTTTATATAACAATGATTTTATAGTATCTTTTTTTTATAGAGAGAATAGAAAGATGATTTGGTCTTTCCTCTAGCATTATTGATTAAATTTAATTTTTGGAAATTTAAAAAATTTCTTTTAATTTTATAACTTATTATGCAAACCCAAGTTCAAATGCCATCCCCACCAAATGCTAGCTCTTCTGTGACCTTGGACATGTGACTTATACCAAGCTTTAGATTTCCCATCAGTAAAATGGGAATTCTACTTTTAACCTGTGGCTCTTTCCTTAAATCTAGACTTGCACTGTCCAATATGGTAGCCACTCACCACATGTGGTACTGAGCATTTGAAATGTAACTAGTTTAAACTGAAATGTAAATGGAAATACTCATCTGATTATAAAAATTTAGAACCCCCAAAAGAATCTAAAGCAGATAATTAATTTTTTATATTTAATGTATGTCAAATTATAATATTTATATACATAACATTAAATAAAATGTATTATCAAAATTAATTTCACCTACTTTTTACCCCTTTCATGTGGCTACTAGAAAATTTAAAATTACATAATATGGCTCATGTTGTATTTCTATCGGATGGTATTTCTTTAGACTTTGCTATCTATTATCATGTCAAGAGTAAATCAGAATTCAGTTTTCTAAAAATATTTTGTACTTTCCATATAGAATGTTGTCAGTATATATCATTTCCCCCTTCTTTGTGCTCTAAGAAGAATTTGTCACCTAGAACAAGGTAGATATTATTATGACATTTTGCCTTTTATCAGGACATAAATAGGATTAATGTAAAAATAACACAAAATACAGGAGAAGGAAGGGCAAAGAGCATGTCTAGATCTGGGTAGAGGTGGGAGGCAGAGATGGATTTCTGATGGAGGTAACGAAGTTTAAGTTTAAGTTTTAGTGGTCTTCACTTGTATGGGTTTCTTCCAAGGCCCTAAGAGGATGTTAGTAATGTATTTACAGGGTCTTACGTTTTGTAGCTCTTGAAATAGAAAGATATTTTAGCCACAACCAGTGAAAACATCTGACTCTCTCCACCTTGACTTTCCTTTCATCTTACCCCATCTTGTGTCAAATGGCATTAGGGTGATCACAGGCAATTTTGGGATCTGCCTAAAAAAGATTGATTTTGGGACACTTTGAATTTGGGTTTATAGTAGGGTATATTTATGTGGTTTGTGAATAATGAAGTTGCTCTGGTTGTTTCATTTCAGAAATGGCTTTTGAGAATACTCCTACACCCCTGCCCCCAGTGACTCCACCCATCAAATGTTGAGACACCAAAGTGAAAGGCAAGAGTTGGTATTGAAATATGAACTTGTCTTGTGGTGCTGGGAAGCAGATATATGTGGTAATGGGAGAGGAAAAGGCTCTGTATAATGTTTAAAGCCAGAAGCTGGTCTGTGGAAAATTCTACGAATCAGAGAGTAAAGTTACAAGCAGAGGTTTCAGTTTTCATTGGTGCCTTGTTTAGAGGGAAGATCTCTTCTGCCAGGAATATGTTTGATATTGCAGTGCATACAATTATACATTTACTATAGTTTTTTTCTTTTTTTGGTGGGAATTGAATGAAATAGACTGTATCATAATTACTTTGTACAGTACAGACTGTAGAGGTACAGTAAGAATGAGAAGGCCTGTGTGTGAAGTCACACACGTGTGACAGATCACCATGTACTTTCAGTACATTTCTAGGGAGAAGATTTAAAAAAATGGATGCGACATTGCTCAAAGTTGTTCTCAAAGTGTGGTGAGGATTTTTGGGGGTCCCTGATATCATTTTGGTACATCAGTGTGTTAAACTACTCTTATAATAATATAAAGATCATATGTTGTCTTTTCATTCTCATTTCTCAAGAGCACACAGTGGAATTTTCCAGCAGCTACACATGTCATATTGTGACAGGTACAGATTGAATGCAGAAGCAGATATGAGAACCCTATCTTTTATTAAGTCAGACATGAGAGAGATTTCAAAGATAAATCCATTCTTCTCGCTAAATTTTGTTAATTAAATTAAGCATTCTCATTAAATTTTATAAAACAGTATTTTATGTAAAAATATGTTATTTGTATCAACATGTAATTTATTTATTATTGATACCTTTAAATGAATGAATAACTAAACATTTTAATTTTTTATTCTTAATTTCTACCATCAAAAATGTTTTCAATGATTAATACCTGATAATTCCATTAGATCCTCATTTAATTTTGTTGAAAGCTAAGAACGAGAAACTACTGAGTTGCAAAAGTTCATTTTCATTCTCAACACCAACACCAATATTTGAAATTCTTCATTTGTTTTGTGTCTTGGAGGTTTTCTATGAGCAATTTTCCACAGTGAGCTCTGTGGTAGGTGAGACATAGGCCTTTTTTTGGTAATGTTGGAAAAGAGGCTCGTAAGGAAAGAAGGGGAGAAGAAAGAGGAGACATATTCTTGGGCAGGGTCAGTCTTTGGAAAGTGGGTTAGGGTTGGAAAGTACACATGTGGTGATTAAGAATGGAGATTGTGTCCTCAAAACCATCTGTTTACCTGTAGTTCTTGGAAAGTCTTCAGGTTCCCCAAGGAGTAGCATGCTCCAGAAAGACACCTGGTCTAGATGGTTTAGCTGGTAATCATACACCTAACCTAATAATTAAAACACACCGAGGAAGGGTGGGGCTGGAAGGACAGGTAGTTTCAGTTGGTTGGAATGTTACTGAAAGTCAATAAAATGACTTTCTATAGTGGTGCGGAGTTTGCAGAGCACTTTCAAGCACTATCTACTTTGATAATTGTGTTAACCTATGGGGCATTTATAACAGGGTTTTTTGCTCCCATTTTATAGATGAGAAAAATGAGGCTCAGAGAGAATTTTTTTGATAAACGATCATCTAGGAAATTTTATTATTTTTAAAGATTTTATTTATTTATTTGTCAGAGAGAGAGTACAAGTAGGGGAGAGGCAGAAGGAGAGGGAGAAGCAGGTTCCCCGCTGAGCAGGGAGCCCGACATGGGGCTTGATCCCAGGGCCCTAGGAACATGACCTGAGCCGAAGGCAGACATTTAATTGACTGAGCCATCCAGGCGCCCCTAGGAAATCTTTTGATAGCACTTTTAATTAGTATCACACGAGACTAATGGAAAAATATTTTTGGAAAATTGAATCCTGATTTACTCTCATTTGGCCATGAAAACCTTGACAATTCATAAGGGTGTTATTCAGATTCTGCAAATCTGGAACACTGTGGCTAACAAATGTTTAACCATTAGGAAATCTTTAACTACCTGAAAAACTTAACATGGAATATATTTTGTGGGTGTATATTTGGATTTGTTCCATACTAATGGGGCTGAGTCAAATATAGTGAGGAATGTTATTAAACCTATCTACGTCTTTCCTTGGTGGGAGTTCTACTGGAGTTTGTGTCAGTACCTTCTACTCCCCCCCCCCAACTCTGAATGAACTGCAATTGTCTGAGCGATAAATTTAAATCAGATTAAATTCTTTTTAGACATGTGGAGCAAGAGAATCACCTCTGGTGATTATTTCATAGCATTTCTCACTTTTAGATATACCTAGATTAAGCATTACATGCCCAAATCACTAATTCTGTATATGAGCAACCTGAGGACAGGCAATATGATTTATAATTCTTTGTTTCCTCTTTGTATTTTAGATGTGCTTATAGAAAATTAAAGTTGTGGCTCTTATGGGAGAGAGTGGGTAATTAGTTGGTTGTGAGGAAATAGGAAATTATCCTTAGATTGCTGAATATCCACTTCATGACTGCAGTTCTCCATACTCCAAAGCAAGTCCTCCATTAGCATGATTTAAGTGTCCCAAGGGAATGCAGTTTCTGAAAGGGTCCACCGTTCTATGCCCAAAAGAAGAGAAAGGGTCAGTTTCAAAATACATTTAATATATATATCTTCCAGGTCCATGGTGGCATAGAGTTACATTTCAAAGACAAATTTATCCATTTAATTATTTTTTTTCAGAAGTCATTATTCTCTAGGAAGAGTATGTTTTCTGAAATTTCAAGAACATTAGGTAAACTAAGAGATTCTTCTGATACTCTCTAGTGTGTCTTCATCTATTCCATGATATGATCAGTGAAGAAGATTCGCATGTATCACCACATATGTGGTGACTTAGTTGAAAAAATTTGAAACAGCTTACTGAATTCCTGGAAGAAAATAAAATATTTTTAAGAAGTAGGTAAAAGCATATTGGATTTAAGCATTTTTACTTGAGATCAAATTTCTTTTCTGGAGCAAAAGTATCAATATCAAATCATTCTTTTGTTATTTCCAAGGACATTTGATTCTAGACATCCCTGCATGTTAAATGATTATCTCTGCATTTTGGTGCTTAAAGAGTTTAGTTTTGCAACATTTCATAAGTCCCATCTCAAGAGAATGGCACGCGTGCTCACCTACGTGCTAACTCCCATCTATGACTAGTGGCTGCAACACTATGTTAAGAAGGTGTTGCTGATCATCCATGATCAGTGAGTGGATGAGAGTATGATAATTGATTAATTGTGTCTGCTGTGGGCCTGTATATGTTTGGGGGTCAGAGGAAGATGAGGAAGGCAGAGCACAGTCTGTTTTCAAAGACTTCCAGATCCAACTTAAGATAGAAAATATGTTATGCCAGCAATTAAATGTCTCCTTCCTGGGTTGATAAGGTAGGATTGGTGGCCCAGTAAAAATATTCCCTCACATTGCAGGAATCAATTGTGAATGTTAGGTAAAGGGGATCCTTGATTTTATTAGGATCTGTATTGGTCAAGGCAAGACAAAGAACTCTGTTTCCACTCTGCAGATGACTTTCCTGAGGCATTTTCCTGGCTCAGAGAATTTACCATTTGGAGGCCCAGTGGAGGTTTCCTGGGTGGTGTGCATGCCCCTTTGGATGCCTGCAGGGGCGGTCACACCAAAGTCATCGTCTGTGTCGCTGGGAGTTGGGGAGAAGCCCTCTGGAGTTCCCTGGATGGCAGGATTCACTCCTGCTTGCCCTGCAGGGAGGATTCCATTCCGGGCATCTGGATTAGCTGGACTGGGGGGCAGGATGGCTCCCGGGAGCAGTGGCTGAAAAATGAGGCCTGTGAAGATTTGTGGGGCCACCGGCTGGAAGGAGAAAAGGAAAAGGCAAACAAAGTCAAAAGGACACATTTGAATGCTGGTCAATCAGCCTCTCCTCCTTTGAGGGCAGCAACTTGGGGCAGGAATGGCAGGATGGAAAGGGCAGAGTCAGAGAAAATAATAAAGACTGGGCATTCCTCAGGAGAAATGCCTCCCTCTTCTGAGCAAGCCTGATGCTAGTTTCATGACTACAATTCGATGCTGTATTTTATTTCCCTCAGAAAGGGTAAGTCACAATCATGGGAGAAGGAATAATGAATAATTTGTTCATCTTATGTGTATTTGGAGGTAGAACAAAGGCAGGAAATCCATACAATTATGCTGGGCTCTCTCTCTGCTATTGACCTAAATTATAGTCTCTCATTTGCCCAGAATTTTTTAAAGTAATTAAAGAGACTAAAAATTAATGGAAAAATTAGTCAATCAACCTTCATCTCATGATTTGCATCTCTTCAAGTTTCTTTTTATTTATTTTTTTTGAAGGCATTGGAATATTCAGTCAGAAATACTTCTCTTGTCAATTCAGCAACTTGTATATTCCTTGAGGTTACTCAATGAACTTCTCTGTGTAGGTCTGTCAATGATTTGCATACTGGAAATAAATGTTGTTGCTGCCTACGTTTATTTTTTTTTTCTGGAAAAAACTACTGTAAGAAGTTCCTCTTAAGAAGAAATAATTTAGTATAAACTGGATTTGGAGAAAGTTCAGACAGGGACTTGTTCTCTGAAACCCCTCAGTTCTCATGATGTTGACATAGAATAAAAAGGGTTGAGGGCTCATAATTAAGATACAAGTCAGTTTCTTTGAGCATAGTTCCTAATTGTTAGTTTGTATAAAACCGCCTGAGAAGTTTGTTTAAAAGGTAATTCCCAGGCTCCACTGTTGGAGAGATTCTGATTGAGCTGATCTAGGGCAGGATCCAGAAATCTGCATTTTTTTATCAGCACCCTGAGTTGTCTCGATTTGGTGGTCCAAGACTGAAGTTTGGGAAACACTGTCTTAGATTTACCAGGTACCAAAGCCAGAATTAGACTTACGCCAGAAGAGAGACAGGAGTGGAATATAGATGTTTTCAAGCAAGGGGTCATGGTATTCATAGATTTGAAACAAAAAGGTGGTAATGCCCATCATTAAAAAATAAGACACAAAGAATAGACTGTAAATTACCAAGTTCATTCTGTACAGTAGGGTAAATACTATTTCATGAAGTGTGTGTGTGTGTGTGTGTGTGTGTGTGTGTGTGTGTGTTAGCTGCATGAAAAATACAGCTGTTACTTAAAAAAATTTGAAAACCACTGGTTTAGCAGATAGAAAAATGACTTTCGATTTGAATCTACTATTTCTTGACCTTGGGGCCTAAGTAGCTTAAGTTCTCTGAGCCTCAGTTTCGTTATCTGTAAAGCTGGGTTAAAAATCTGTGCTTTGTGATGGATACTAAGGAGGGCATGTGTTGTGATCAGCACTGGGTATTATATGCAACTAATGAATCATTGAACACTACATCAAAAACTAATGATGTACTATACAGTGGCTAACTGAACATAATAAAAAAAATAAAAAAGCCATCATTAAAGAGGAAAAAGTTATTTGTTTTGCTTAAAAAAAAATCTGTGCTTTGTGGGGTACCTGGCAGACTCAGTCCATAGAGCATGCAACTCTTGATCTTGGAGTCATGAGTTCAAGCCCCACGTTGGGCATAGTTTACTTAAAAGAAAATCTGTAGTTTGTAATTTGATGAGGATTAAGGGCAATGTATGTAAAAGATCTACCAAGATGCCTGTTACACAAAATTGGCTTAATAACTGGTAGATGTGGGTGTTCATGCACTATTGTTGCAAAACAGCCCCGTTGATTTTATTTGTGAACAATCTAGTGAATCTCTACCTTTTTCATAATAGAAAGATTTAAAAGAAAACCTGTCTTCCAAGATATTGCCTCGACTCTTAACTTCAGCATCATGTTTAGATACCACATTAATTCAAGTCATTGTTTCCTAAAAGTGACTCATGGGGCAATTTATAGAAGTGTCTAAAGATGAATTTTATTTAGGTTCAGCCCTCTAGTTATTCATGTGTACAGGGAAGAGTCCATGCATCACTGTAAGATGCTAGAAAAATAACATTTTCCTATAAAAATTAAAAATTTAAGCCAAGAAAATTAATCTTTCCTGCAACAAATACCAGTATGTATATTATTCTATATTGAATGCTTTTTAATAATTTATAATCCTAGATTTTAATCATATAAAGTTTAAAAATATGCATTGAATTTCTGGATAGAACTGAATCTAATATCAATATATGAGAAAAAAAAGCTAAGTAAAATTAATGGAAAAGTAGCTGGAGAAGAAGAGTGAAATCCTCAGCTAGACAAAAGTATCTTGATGCAAGGATCTATAAAAAATGTTCAGTTTACAGTAGTATGCACCAGGTTTAGGGGTTGTGGTCAAGAGAGATTGTGTGGGGACAGAAAGCAGGACTATGATAGCAGTGAGAAGACTTTGAAATGCTAGTAATTATTATTTTTTTTTACCAATTCCTCTGAGCTAAGGATAGCACCCTAAAAGGAAAATAATAACACGTTATTAGACAAATTTTAATATATAGAGACAAGATATATATAACATAATTTAAAAACTTAAAATACTTGTAAAATTTGTAAAGAGAGATTTTAAATTTTCGACAATATTTTAACTGCCTTTATGACTTGTTTCACATAATTTAAGTCAGCATGTGATATTGGACTGCTAATACCTAATATCTGAGTGATGTGAAGTCTTCTGCATTTTAAAAGTTATACATTTTTCTATTACTGAGTAATACATGCACATTGGAAGAAACCTGGAAAATGCAGAAAGCAACAAAGGAAAAAAATACCATTCCATCATACAGTTTGATGGATTTTCTTCCAGATGTTTTTCACACTTTTGTTTTTTACATAATGGAAGCTATTCATATAATTTATATAAGTCATTTATATAATTTGGGTCTTACTTTTTCTTCTAATATTACACCCACAATCATTTAAACTTACTAGTGACAAATACAAGTAAATGTACTTTTGGAATGGTTACAAAGTATTTGTTTTTACATTGCACCATCTACTCAATCTTATTTTCCTTTTGTTTAAATTTAAGTTGCACCTGATTTTTTCTCTACCACAAATATTATTATTTTGAGGAATGTATTTGTAAATAGACCTTTGCTATATTTCAGATTATTTCACTGGGATGTGTTCCCAGCTGTGGAATTAAGAATTGATACGGACTTTATATCTCATTCTGCTTCAGAAGTAAAAGCTACTACCTGATGCATGTCATATATGACCTTGACCCTTGGTAATTTTATCAATGACCTCAAGTATTACCTTTCGCAAAGGCAAATAGGGAGAGAGGAAAGTATTTGTATCATTTTTAGGGAAAAGATACATGGTTAATAAATAAATTTGAGATTAAAAAAGAAATCCCCCAAATCATTAATCATTAGATCAGTCCCATTAATTTATTTTTTTCTTAGCTGTATGCTTTAAAGGATTTACCCTTGACATTTACTAAGTGTGTGATTATAACTGAATAACTGTATCTCCAATTACTCCTCTTCAAATTATAAATAAAAATATTATCTTCAAAGGTTGCTTTGAATACTGAGATAGTATATAACAAATAATAAAATACCTAGAACAGTGCCTGGTGTGTAGTAAATGCTCAATAAGGGCCCACTCATAATTATCAGTGTTCATACAGTGCCAAGTAAATAGGAAACTTGGCAACTATCTGGTAAATTGAAGCAGGATGACATATTTCACACTATGATGATTTAAAATAAAAATCACATTACAAAATAATCTTACATGGGCTCCAAGGTGTGCTACAATAACTGGTAACATCTAAAAAGAGTGAAAAATTCAATTAAAATATATTCAAAGGTAAGTTCTAGCAGATGATACAAATACTGAGATTTTCTTAAAAGTATATAATATTCATTGAAGAAGTATTTCGTGTATCAGCTATAGTCATAGACAGAAACCCATACAGTTGCTTGGGAATTGGAACTCATCCAATTTGTAAAAAGCCGACTTAGACCCAGAGAGATTTAGAAACTTTAGTCCAAGGCAACACATTCAGGAGGTAGAAGTTACTGAATAGGATGGACAAAAAATAATTTTGGCCTCAAGCTATCTCCAAACTGAAAGTTATTACAAGTAATAATAATAGTAAAATGCATGTTTCTTTCATATGGCATCTCAGAAGACTCATTAAAGATGGATTTTTAAAACACAAAGTTTTATCAGAGCATATATATTTAGTCTCATAATGGTTACCTGGATATTTTGCTGTTAAAATAGAGCACTGGTAGAAAATTATGGATGATATTCTATCATTTTGATACTGGCAGAGTTCTTAGAAATAAGTGAGAAATAATTTACTGGTCACTGATAACCACTTAAATGTTATAAAGTTTTAGTTGAAAAGATTTGGGTGGGGTGTTGGCATGTGCTAGTACTCTAAGAACTAACCTAGAGTTTGTCCAAGAGAACTAGTGTTTTAAAGTTTATTTTTATTTCTATAGACATTCACATAGTGTCGTGAAAGTCATCAAAATGGGAATTCTAACACTAACCAACCCAAAAGATGTGAAAGTCTTATGAAACAGACTCTTAACTTTGTTATTTCCCAAGATAGTTTGTTCAGTAATACCCATAATGCCAAAAGGTACATACATTTAAGTATATATATTTAAGAAAAAAGCCTTACTGTCAGTCAGATCCTTGGCTACTGACAATAAAAAGAAGAAATTTTCAGAATGGTGATTGGAAAATAGGGTGAAGGGAAGGGGCATTCAGGATTTGGAAAAAAAGCATAACTGAGATTTCTTCTTTAAAGGCCATTTCGAAGGAACAAAAAGATACAAATAGGAAACCACAGATGTGTAAATAAAAAGTGTAATTAAAGATAATTTAGTTTTTCACCAATGTAACAGTAAGGAGAAAATTTTTTTATTAGTTTTTAGTAGAGAAGTTGTTTGAAATAAAAATAGCTAACACTGAGTGTTTACTGTGTGGTAGGCCCTGTTCTAAGTGTTTTTTGTTTATTTGCTCATTTAATCCTTATAACAGCCCTAGAGGTTGGTTCTACTTTAATCCCTATTTTAAATCATGAGGAAAATGAGCCACGGAGTGGTGAAGCAACTTGATCACACACATAGTAACCAGAGAGCTGGGATTTGACCAGAGTTTCGTGGTTCTAGAGTTTACCCTTAACCACCTTGGCCTTGCTTTGATAGATGAGAGCTGTGGACGGGTACCCAGGTTTCTGGCAGAGGATATAGGCCACTCTGCATAGGGAGACACAAGATTGGAGGGCTGGGGCTGCACAGGAGGTCAAAGAGGTGTTGGCATATCCTGGAGACATTGAAGAATCCCTACTGAGAATGGGGATTGATTTACATTAGTGCATACTGGGGAGCGTGCAATATCAAACTCTCTCTGCTCAAACTTCATTGACTTCTATAGTGCCTACTAATGCCTTTGACTCCAGTGGATATTCTTTTTTTTTTTTTTAAGATTTTATTTATTCACTTGAGAGAGAGAGAGAGAGAGAGCACATGCAGGGGGAGAGGCAGAGGGAGAGGGAGAAGCAGACCCCCTGCTGAGCTGGGAGCCTGACATGGGGCTCGATCCCAGGACCTGGAGTTCATGACCTGAGCCGAAAGCATATGCTTAACCATCTGAGCCACTCAGGTGCACCATCTTTCTCTTTCTTTCTTTCTTTCTTTTTTTTTTTTTAAGATTTTATCTATTTATTTGAGAGTGAGAGAGAGTGAGAGAGAGAGCACGAGTGGGGTGAGGAGCTGAGGGAGAAGCAGACTCCCCACTGAGCAGGGAGCTTGATGCAGGGATCCCAGGACTCTGGGATCATGACCTGAGCCAAAGACAGAGGCTTAACCAACTGAGCCACCAAGGCACCCTTCCAGTGGATATTCTTTGGTGAATATGAAGATGTACTAAATTGGGCTTCAAAGTTAGAGCAGGGCAACAATTGAAACTGAAGCTGGGAAGGTAGCATATGGATTATATCAGGGTCATGTGTTAAAGAAATTCTCATTTTATTTGCCTGTATCTCTAGTCTTTTTCAGAGGATTACTTTTATTAGTAAGATATAAATAAGCAGCAAATACTTGGAGTGAAGGCTCTAATATATCTGTAAAAAATAAACACTGACTGATAGACAATTAAGTATACATCTCAATATTAAAAAATGTAAAAATAAGTTATGTCACAGAATTTCATAAATATGGATAAATGAAGCAGTAGAGGGTTTCTTGTGTTGTTATTTTGGACAAATGAAAGTACAGAGAAAAGTATTAGTTGCATATGATATAGAATTTAAACTGAGCAGCTTCAAATTGTTTTGTCAATTAAAGTCAACTTTGATTATAATTACTAAGACAAGCTTGCTCTTATTAAGACCTGGAGGTGTCCATGGTGGTAGGAAGATGGTAAGAATATATTGGTTCATTGCTGTATTTATGTTTCATAATTTTGGAATGTGTATTAAAAGTCTTACACTTTTGTATGCCTTTGGACCCTGTTCCTAAGAACTGGTCCTAAGGAAATAATCATTGATATGGTCAAAGACTTAGTTAAAGGATGTTCACTGTAATAGTGTTTACAGAAGCAAAAATTTTGATTAAAAAACCCCAATTTTTGCAATATGATAGAATACTAAGCAATCAATAGAAACAATTTTATAGGTGAATATTTCAAAATACAAAGACCATTCAAAATACATTAAGTGAAAAAATTAGATTATAGAACATTAGACATAGTAAGAACATATTTTCTTTAAAAAATATACTTACATGTGTAGGTAGAAAAAGGACTGGAAGGACATACCCTAGAATGCTGACCATGTTTAGTTCTGGGGGGGTAGGGTTATGGGTGAGTTTTATGTTTCTTTTTGCTTTTCTATATTTTCTTAATTCTCTATAATTAACACACAATACATGTAATACATAAAACAGCTTCTACAAAAAATTAGACCTTATGTGGGAATGATAGGGGCTGAGTTCATGTGTTAGAGGGAATAAGTGATCTATAAACAACTTAGTCTAGCTGTAAAGAGATCATTGTGCTTTTCTCCAAGTCATTAAGCTATTCAGAGAACTTTCAAGAAGGTAAAACTTGAGCTTTGTCTGTAGTTAAGATGCAACACTTCTGATCTGAGTGATGCCCTACGCATATCATTTAAATCCTAGTGGGAGAGGGTTTTTCGGGGTTTTTCCTGAAAGCACGTAATGATGGGAAGGGAGAAGGAACTAGAGAGTTGTTGGGGACTTGAGAGGAGGCACGAAGCAAGTGCACAGAAAAGGAGATTAGATTTGCTGGAAATAAACTTTATCCATCTCTCAATTTTTTCTTTGGGATGATTCTGGTCACCCAGAAAGTCTTCTATAGAAAATAGCAAGGTAGAAAAGAATCCTGCTACCTCTCGATTTCCCCCCTTATATTCTTTACTTTTTAATCTTCCCCAGCACCTCACATTTTCCTATTACCTGCTACAAATGTACTCTAGAGAGGTTATGGGGTGGCATGTTCAGTTTTCTTGGTGAGTTTTCATCAAGGACCAAATTACCAAAGATGCTCTATGTTCAGTTGAACATTCCTCTGTAAATTTCTGGGTAAGACTTTTTTTTAAAGATTTATTTATTTATTTTAGAGAGAGAGAGAGAGAGAGAGAGAGAGAAGGGGGGGAGTGGCAGAGGGAGAGGGAGAGAATCCCAGTAGACTCCCTGCTGAGCATGAAGTCATATGTGGGCTCCATGCCAGGACCCCCAAAACATGACCTGAACAGAAACCAAGAGTCTGACATTCAACCCACTGAGCCACTCAGGTCCCCTTCTATGTAAAACTTTTAAGAACCTTAAAAAAGTTCTTTCCTTCCCTTTAGGCTTCTACTTGATAGAAAATGCTCCCCAATGTTGAACTGAACTCCCATCTTGAGCTTACTTGGGGTTGCAGCTGCTGTTGTGTGTTCAGTCCCCCCAAGTTCAGTGGAAGGGTCTGGGTACCAGGTGCCATCCCTGCAGCAGGATTTAGCTATAGGGCAACAAAAAAGATTGTCATTGTGTTGTTTCATGTTGAACATTCAAGAAACTAAAATGTGTTTACCAAATGTAAAATATCTTTAAAGGGAGGATTTTCTATGCAAATATAAACATTTGCTATGCACACATAAAAAAAAGTATGTGATATACTATTGCATTAAGAATTAGGTATAGAGATGAAGTTCAGGGACTTATTTAGTCTACTAGTACAACCATAAAGTCCAGGACTAACTTTTCCCATATGAACCTGTTCTTTTGAGGATTACTTGGATGATTTTATCCTCACTTTCCCATTTTGACTATAATAACTATGGTTCTTGAGATTTTTTTGATAGCTTTCTTATAAAGAAATTAATTTCTTCATAGGCTTCCCCATAAAAATGGTGAGGGTCACAATGAAATATCTAGTCTGAATACAGTCTAATACTATGTTTAAATCTGACTACCTTAATCAGGAAAGGAATTTATTATGTTTCTTCTCCCGAACAGAGTAAACTATACAGATAGTCCATGAGAAGAATGAAGATTTTTCTACCCCTTCTAGTTTGCTCCAGTTGGGGTGATGATAGTGGTCATAGTGTTTGTGTGGGTGTGTGGACATTGTAGGGGCAGTGAGGAAAATATGTTGGAGGAATGTGCAGAGGAGCTTGAAGAAGAAGTAAGAAGAACTAAAGCAGTTTAAGACATGAGAATTTGATTAATTCCCTTAGAAGCCCTTTTGTTAAGAAAAATTTTTATGATGTACTGAATAGATCCTATGCTCTGACTCTTATGTGTTCCCTTTCAACTTATCTACAATGAATATGTGTGTGTGTATTTGTGGATACACTCAACATTAGGTATTGTATTTAACAGTGGATATTAAAATGATATAAAAGAGTACTTACCAGCTGCAGATCTGACCCCAGTGCAAACATCTGTGTCAGTGGTATTAGACTTAAAGAGGGAAATACCTGTAGGGGCATTGAAATTGATGTGAGACCAGAGTTTGTCTGTTTCCACCATGCTGTCAGTGGCAGATACCCTTAAGTGTCTGTATTCTCGTCACAGGGGGATTTAGGATGATGGTAAATGGAATTGAAGTTTTGGGGCCTCTCACCAGCAATGACCCTTCTGTGGCCCCCAGTGGCATCCTAGCAATGTGTTGAGTTTAAAAATGTGTAATTGGCTCTTACTTCTTATCTCATAATAAATTATCCACAATGAGATACCACCTCACACCTGTCAGAAGAGCTAAAAGGAACAACCTAGGAAACAACAGATGTTGGTGAGGATGTTGAGAAAGGGGAACTTTCTTACACTGTTGGTAGGAATGCAAACTGGTACAGCCACCATGGAAAACAGTATGGAGGTTCCTCAAAAAGTTAAAAATAGAGCTACCCTATGACCCAGCAATTGCACTACTAGGTATTTACCCAAAGGATATAAACATAGTCATTTGATGGGGCACATGCACCCCAATGTTTATAACAGCAAAGTCCACAATAGCCAAACTATGGAAAGAGCCTAGATGTCCATCGACAGATGAACGGATAAAGAAGATGTGGTATATATACAATGGCATACTACTCAGCCATCAAAAAATGAAATCTTAAAACCATTTGTAACAACGTGGATGAAACTAGAGGGTATTATGTTAAATTAAATAAGTCAATTAGAGAAAGACAAATATCATATAACTTCACTTATATGTATAATTTAAAAAACAAAACAGATGAACATAGGGGAAGGGAGGAAAAAATAAAATAAGACTAAATCAGAGAGGGAGACAAACCATAAGAGACTCTTAAACTGAGAAACAAACTGAGGGTTGCTGGAGGGCAAGTGGGTAGGGGGGATGGGGGTAATTGGGTGATGGCCATAAAGGATGACGTAATGACACTGGGTGTTATATGCAACTGATGAATCACTAAACTCTACCTCTGAAACTAATAATATACCATATGTTAATTAATTGATTTTAAATAAAATAAAATAATAAATTATATACTTTAGTACTTAATTTTACGTATCTAAATTTGTCTTCCTTTTCTTAAACAGCATCCTCAAATTGTATAATCTTCAGGTTCCTTAAGGAGTGAGATGGGGTCCTGTCTTGAGTGCTCTCTAATGTCCGTAAACTAAAAAGAGAACTTTAGACTTTGGTGTTATTGTACTACTTCACAAACTCTAGATGTAGGTAAAGAGGGATCCTTTAGAGCAGAGCAAGTGATGGAGTGGGAAGAAGTGGGTAGCCAAGAGACAATACAGTTTTCAAAAGTTTTTACATAAACAAATTTTACAATAACATCAGCTCATCAGTAACAATGGAACTTAAGAAAATTATAAGGAAATCCAGTTATTTTTATAGAGATATCTTAAACCCTGCTAGCTCTGGCAGATACCACATGTGACTATGTCACAGTAGTGCAAGGGCATTGATGACCAAGCTTTGTCATTAGGTGTAGCTCTTGCTTTTCAGGTTTTACTATTGGTTGCTAAACCAAATTATTATTGAGACAAAAAGAAAAAGAATGAAGATGGCTTGCTTTTCCTGCTCAACATTTTCAAAAAGTGTTTTGGTTCTTTTTTGTTGTTCTTGTTCCCAAGAGAAAGTCTTTTTCCCTTGTTCAACCATAAGACTATGTAAATCTTGATTTTAAATTCACTAGTCTTCCCATGTTTCCTTTGTTGATCTGCAAATGTTCCCAATTGTAGGACTCTCACCTGATTTGGCTGCTGCTGGTTTAGTAGTGTTGCCTGATGTGGAGCCGGTTTTGTTGGAGGAAGTCCCAAAGCAAGGTTGAACTGCGTCTGTGATAACAAATATTAGATTAGGCAGGGATGGGTCTGAGGTTTTGTATCCATTTATTTCCAGGATGTAACAAGCTGTCCCAAATGCAGAAATGTCTGCCTTTAGGCTCTGTGTGTTTCTGGAGTAGTTTTAACTCCCTGGGAAGTTTCTTGTGCGACAGGAGATGGAATTGTAGAGTGGAAAAATGCCAGAGCAGAGGGGTGTGGTGGGGAGGGGTCTAGGGTGGGGCTGGACACATGGACCTCAGGTAGTAGTTCCTAGGATTCCTTCTCTTCTCTGTAACTGCCTTCCTCCTTTTTCAGGACATGAAATACATCATCTGCACCTTAGCTCTGTAAACATTTGCTTTTTTCCCCCATGCCTGAAGGTAAGTTGCCATAACTTCTACTGCATTTTCATGAAGCTTCCTGCTTCTGCCTTGTGCCTGACAGGTTATTTCCCGTAATGGAAATTCAATCTCCTTCCCAGCCTGGGTATTTTCCTAGTGTATTAAGAATAACTGAATTCTAGGGGTGAAATTGTCCTTGACATCCATATCATCTATCTAATTATCATTGATTCATTTTTTATGCCTTTATGATGATTCAATAAATTCACTTACAAATAATAAAAAATACCTTGTCCATGTGTCCTGAGTTTTCATTTATTAAATATCACTACTATACCTTGTAGACATGTCAGTGTCACACCCTGCATCCCCTGCTCCACTAACTCTCCAGCTGCTTTCACATCATTGGCTATTAGCAACCTGCTTTAACCTGTATGCCACTCCTCAGTCAACCTTGAATGATTGCTGTGTGCCCAGAAAGTTTTACTTATTTTGAGTTTTCACAAATTGTGTGGTAATTTAAATACACTAAAGACACCCTATTTAGAAGAAACTTTCGGTAAATTTGTTTGAAGTAAAAAAATCCATGTTTTACAAAAGAATTACTAATTTACCTTGTTTCAAAGATAAATTTTGGCAGACAACTTCTTTAAAGAAGGACATAAGTATATTTGGAGTGAAATAAGGAGATTGCTTCTATCCCCTCCCTATAAGATCACCCTGTTCATCTTCGTAGAACTAAGCATAGTTATAATTTATAATTTAACATTTCTTTAAAAAATCTTTATTGTATCTACAATCCTTGCAAACACCATGAAGAATCATGTCTTTTTCTTGCCCGCTCACCATTGTATTTTCAGCACTAGCATAGTATCTGGTACATAGAGATTTCAGTAAGTATTTGTTGATTGTATGGATGACTATAGATGTGTCAAGGGAGTTCAACTAAGAATGGTCTCTTTTTGTTCTTCTATTTCATAGAAAATTCCTTCTAATTTTTTCTCTATGTCAAATGTCATCTCAGATGGTCAAAGGGAAGTCCACTTAGAGAGGCAAACCACCCACATCTATGTCTATAAAATATTGGAGGACAATTGGAGTATGTATTCGAACACTAGTACTCCTTTCTTTCAAACATGTTATATGTGAACATAGTTTTCAATGTTCTAAGTAAAAAAGTTGGCCACTTTGTAATATCCTCTTGCTGTTGTGCACTTCGATCACCTTTTAAAGTTTATATAGTCATACAATTTGGTAGCATTTTTAGGGTTTACATAGTCTACATGTTTCATGCTTCCAGTTAGGAAAGTCAGAAAATGTAGTTTACCTCTTTAGTCATGAGAAAATAATCATTTGCCAAGAAAATCTTAAATTCTTCTTGGAAAGTAAAATAATTATCCACTTTGAGTAGATATAATTTAAGGCATTCCTTTTCCCCCCTAGTTTCTACCCCACTGTTCTGCCAAAATAATTGAAATTCTATCATGTTAGAGTGGATGCTTTTTAAAAATCTAAGTATGTTGAAATATGCACTGACACCTTATTAGTTTGTCATTTTTCACTTTGGAAAATAAAAACAGAAAACTAAGGGGATGGGTCACAGGACAGAGCAGTGTTGATGGAGTGCAGGAAGAAAGTTATGTCTACAAGCAGGGGGTGCTGCTGAGGCTGGTTGGTAATAAAATAAACATATTGCACTTACCGGTAATGACTGAGTTGATCCTAGAAGATAAAGTAGTAGAATCATAGTCTTCATGTCTCAAAATGCTACCTATAATAACAAAATAGTGTCACTCTTTCACTCTATTTTTTTCCCTTTCAGAGAAGATATTTTTTAAGAAGTTCTGTTTGAAATATGGCCAATTAATGTTACCTTTCTCTCCACTTGGCTAAATGTATGGGTGAAATGATATTCAAAGTCCGGTTGATTGCGCCAGTGTATGTAGTGAATAATTTTACCCTTTGATGAGTTGTAAGTTTGTAGAAGGAATTTAAACTCAATTCCAGGAGGCTGGCAACTGAGAGGCCAATCAGGACTTAGCTGTCTGTGAAATCATTTGGTTTCTTTCATTTCCCAACATTTCATTAGGTGAGTTATTAGCTGCAGACATCATATTACCCAATGTCTACCATTTGAATAGAGGGTATTTCAGGAAGACATACCCTGTGCAATTAAAAAAAAGGTGTAGACAATAAAAAAATTACAATCCTCTTTCACCTCCTCTCTTTCCCAAATGACTTCCCAGATGTATCTGTTTTGTCCTGTTTCCATGAACATATAAATCAAACATCAGAATGTACAGCTTTGTGTATAGTTAAAAAATTAGGCCTGTTATGTTTTGCTTTGCAACTTTATTTATTTGACAAATAATGGACAATTTCATGTGTCAGTACATATAGATTTATTTCATTTATTTATTTATTTAAAATTTTTTTTTAAGATTTATTTATTTATTTGAGAGAGAGAATGAGATAGAGAGAGAGCATGAGAGGGGGGAGGGTCCGAGGGAGAAGCAGACTCCCTGTTGAGCAGGGAGTCCAATGCGGGACTCGATCCCGGGACTCCAGGATCATGACCTGAGCCGAAGGCAGTCGCTTAACCAACTGAGCCACTCAGGCGCCCTATTTCATTTAATGGTTATGTTATATTACATAACATTTCTTTTTGCTGGACATTTCATCGATTTCCATTGTATTTTATAATGATAAAAGTGGAACAGTGAACATCCTTATAAAACTTGTCTCACAGATGTGCAGGGTATTTCTGTAGGTTTTATTCCTAGAAGTGCTGAATTAAAGAATATCCGTTTTAAATTTCAGTAGATAAGGCTGAATTGTCATCCAGAAATGTTGAATGGTATGTTTTATTTTAAACAAGGAAAAAGCTACTGAAACTTGAGCAAAACACAGGTGCCCACTGAGGTCTGTTTTACAACAAAAGAACAACTAAGTGCTCACTACAGGTTTTCAGGGTCCCAGGCTGCACCAGGAGTTTTTGAGATTTGCTACCTCCTTAACAATGTTTTTATGGAGCTTGGTTGGGTCTATTCAACAACTTCTGGGTGCAAATCAATGATGAATTTATGTCATGCCAGGATTTCACATGGAAGGCCACCGTAGATTTGGTTTGTTTTAGGGTCCAGAAAGTCTGTCAGTGGAAAATTGTCTGGGACAATGAGGTATTCCAAAGAGCTTTCCTTTAACTATTCCCTTCATGACACAGTCAATTTTTGTTATTGTCAGGTAGGAATGGGAATACTGTCTGGGAGGGGAAACACAAAGTTTAGCAAGTAGATGTTTGGTAAGTGGCAATGATAGAAGCACACATAAGTATGAAGGAGAGCATGGTTAATTTTGTTGGGGGCAGAAAAGCAGAAAAAGTTTCACAAGGAGGTGACCCTAAGCTGGGTTTTGAAGGATAAGAAAAAATTCATTAAGAAGGCAAGCAGAGCGTCTAGGCAGACCAAGCATCTAGGTATGGAGGGATGATGTTATTGTTAACACTGGAACAAAACGGAGCGAGGGTAAAAGTGGGGGATGGGGTTGGAGAGATACCTTATTTTAACCTTCTGTAGCATTTTGTTTGTTTCTATTACTCATGTTGGTACTTTATTAGACGTTATCTAACAGGATTCCTTCTTTATTTCCCAATTGTATACTTCTCTTGAATTGAATGGAGAGTCCTTAAGGCCTCGTCTTATATTTGTTTAGTGTCTTCTATGTTAATAACATTGCAAAGCACTAGATGGTCACCACATGTCAATGAATAAATGGTAGAGGTATATGCTATAGGGAATTGGAACAAGGTTGAGGTGAAAGAAAACTTCAGAGAAGAGATTGGGTTTTAAATGGATTTGAAGAATAAATATAATTGGTGAGACAGAGAATAACCTGGAAAGGGGGTGAGACTGAGAGGAGCAAAGGAACATAAATGCTAAAGGATGTGAAAGGGAAGCAACTTTATTTATGTTTTCACAGGCTTTCAATACCTTCATTCATTCCTTTATCTAGTCAACTCATTCTTCCAACTCATAATTCAGCATATATTCACTCTGTGTTCTGCTAGCATTGTTTCAGTCCTTGGAAATAAAAGTGAATGGAAGGGGCAAAAATCCCTACCCTCATGAGTTTACATTTCGGTGGCGGAAACATTAAATATTCAAGCAGCCTTATTGTGTAGAAACATTAAATATTCAAGCAGCCCACGTGATATTAGGGAATGCACTTTCCCTGGGCATTATTTTCAGTGAATGTGTAGGAGGTGGGGTTTCCTTAAATTATTTTTAATTTTTTTTTTGGTGGAGGCAGAGTTGAATTTTATGGCACTGTTGTTTCTGGAATTAGATGAGGAGACTCATGCTTTATCTCCAGCCTAGAATACAGGGCTAGTGAACAGCTCATTGGAACTGAATCACTGTTGACTGGGCATCAGGTGATTCAGGGAACTGACAGTGCATTCAGTTCCTATTGCAAACATGCCTCCAACCGCAAGTGGGAATGGGGTTTCCACGCCCTAGCTGGAAAACTGAGCAGTCAGTGAGATTTGACCAAAATAAACATGGGAAATTCAGAAGGCTGAGTAATTTCTTAGACAAGAAATTTTAAGTCTGAAAGCAGATAACTTACAATAATATAATTATGGAGTTGAGTGTCAAGAAATATGTACTATGAAAGAAGAAAAATCCTAAATCATTATAAAACAGAGACATCAGCAAAAACAATGAGGTCATTTATTTTTCTAAAACAACTTAGGATATCAGGATTCATTAAAGTGTTTTATGAGCTGAGATGACATCTTCTGGACTTGTAGGTCTAGACATTTCTTGATCTTTCTAATTGGTTTTAGTTTTATTTCTTTGGGTTATGGACCTCTTTGATAATCTGATTGAATCTATACACCATCTTCTCAGAAAAGTGCATTTTGTTCATGAACACAACATGTATCAGAAAACTTTAGAGGTTTCATGGGTCTCCTGATAGCTCAGGTTAAGAGTCTCTGGTTTATTTTTTATTTTATTATTAGTTTTTTAAGAGAGAGAGAGAGAGAGAGAGAGAGAGCATGAGCAGGGCAGGGGGAGGGGCAAAGGGAGAGGGAGAGACAGAATCTTAAGCAGGCTCCATGTCCAGCATGGAGCCCAATGCAGGGCTTGATCACATGACCCTGAGATCATGACCTGAGCTGAAATCAAGAGTCAGGCACTTAACTGACCGAGCCACTGAGGTGCCCCAAGAATCTCTGGTTTAGAGGAATCTTCGTGGACAGGTTTAGTGATTTATGTGATCCTTGAACTTTCTAGGTTTTCTCTAGTCAAGCAATGTACTATCTTCCCAACTCCATCACACCCAATGGATGTGGGAAGATCTGGAATTACCCAGACCCAAGATTCTCTTTGTGAATCCCAATCTAAGACCCTGTTTGGCAATGAAAGAATAAGACAAACTGGAAACCTCTCTCTCCTTCCACCACTTGAAAATTCAGCCACAGAGTTAAAAGGATTCAAGACACGTGATAGCTATTAACTATATTGATAGCTTGACTGAATAAATCAAATAAATGAATAAGTGGAAACTAGTCAGCATTCCCTGATGCATGGTAATTTCAATGATACCTATTAAACATAAACCTAAATTGTACTGGGCCAAGCATTGTACTAGATGCTAGGACACAAAAGTGATTAAGACAGAATCCCTGCTTGAATTCTTGTGGGAAATACAGCAAGTATCTGATTACTGTCCAATGTACAGGTGAAGTGGAAGTGTGCACTAGAGGTCAGAACACAGCCTTAGTGCATTTTCATCTTGTTTCTCTGCAGTTTTTCATGGTATTCCCTCTGTCTGGGGTCTCATTTTTCATCTCTGCTGTTGATGTCCTATTCATCCTTAAAGATCCTTCTTTATGCTATAATCCCCATTAAGTCTCCCTCTCTTCCCCTAATTTGGAGTCAACCTTTTCCTTTTCTGAAAACTTCTAGGAATTTGTGACTTATTTATTTTAGTCTACTTTGGCTGATGCTATTGCTATTTGTGCTTATGTTTTGAGGTCTTAGATTTCAAGTTAGATCTTGTCACTGTAGCATCCAGCGAAGTATCTTGCATGTGGTAGAACAATTAATATGAGTTGAATTGAATTAACACTTGCTTGACTTTGTCAATTTACAAAATTCTTTAAAAATGTTGACCAGTTTGTACTATCCCAGAGGAAATTAGGGCATATGTGTGGAAATCTGCAGAAGAGCCACTTTTTAATGGAATAGTTTTGTGAATGCCAGAAGGACAGCCACTAAATTAAGTATACTTAAAATTCTGCTAAATAGAATATAACTATATAAGTTTTTACTAATCTTTTGAAGTTCTGTTCAGATTTGGCATCGGAAGAATAGGTCCAGACTTCTTGGCAGAGTAAGTTGCCCTTGTCAGAGGTAATAAAGTTCAGGATGTAATGTCATTATAAATGTTGGGTATGTTATATCAAATTTCTATAGTCTATAAAGTTGAGCTTAATAGATTGTGGTAACATTGTACTCTGTTTATGTAAAAAAATTTCAACTTAACATTAAAAGTATGTACTTATGGATTAAAAAAAGTAAGCTTGATTGTAGATGATTTTCTAAAATGGAAAAGAATGTCCTGCAAATGGCAACAAATTGGGATGTTGAGGGGAGGGATAAGAGACACAGTACTAGTGTCATGGATTAAGTCATAATTTCAGTGTTTGGATGGTATGATGGTTTAGATAAGGTTCTGGGACAGTGTTGGACATTTATGTAGTTTCAGAGTCCATACGATACTGCCAATTAGGTAGTTACTTTCAGTTTTGTCAAAGTAATTAGGAAAATACATAGTTTCAAAGTCAAATAGGGGGTTAGTATATGATTCTGTGGTGCCATATGGAGATTCTGTATTTAAAAGTTAGATGCAGAGTCAGTGTAGGGTTGGGTGCCATTATAGAGAGATGTTTTGTTTCAAAGTAATTGTCATTGGTGCCAGCTTCTGGGCTGTTGTAGGATGGGGTGGTTTGCTTTATGTTTATAGCAGATGTTAGCGTGGGAATTATAGTTGGAGCTGAGTTGCACATGTGGTGGTGATGGCAGAAGTTGTTTCAGAAGTAGTGGTAGCAGGGGTAATGAAAGTTACAGTAGTGGTTTGTGTTTAAGGGTGAGAGTTGAAAATGAAAATGTTATATCTGGATGTGAACTTGAATAGAAGATCACAGGAGGGAAAATTTCATTTTGATAATGTTGAGTTTGTCCAAGTCTCTTGTTGATTTGCGGATTTGGATGAAGTTTGGTGATATCAGATGTTTTTTGAGATAACTTTGGACAAGATTGAAATTTATGAGTTTTTTAATGAAAAACAGATTTTAGAAAATATTTTGGTAGATGAGATTTTGATTGACTACAGGGTTTTGTATGAGTTTTTGTAGAGCAAGTGCCTGATTAAATAGCTGGTGTAAGAAGAACTTTGGATAAGACAATTCTCTGCTTAATAGCTGTTCTTGGATGACAATAAGGAAAGGCTACACCTGATGAAACAACTGCTTTTGGGTGCATTTTAGATGGATTGGCTCTTTGTTCATTAGTTATTCTTCAGTGGTTTTGTGTACACCCAAGTCTTAACTAAACAGCTGTTTTTGGACCAGCTATGGACAGGGAAATGTTTTCCTGCTAAGTTAGTTTTAGTTGAGTTTGTTTAGAGGCAGCTGTTTTTAGGATGCGTTTTGGAAGGCACAGCTCTTTGTATATTAACTTGTTTTAGATGAGTTTGTTTGAGGTAGCTCCTTGCTGAGTAACTTCTTTGGGCAAGAGAATTTTTTGCAGATTAGCTTGTTTTAGATGAATTTGTGTTGATCTAGGTCTGGGCTAAACAGCTGCCTTTGGATGAGCTTTGGATAGGAAGGTCTTTTCTGACAAGTTGATTTCAGATGAGCTTGTGTGGGGTGAAAGCTGAATTGGAGTATACTGAGGAGTGGGAGGTAAAGAGGTGGACATAGGGTGGTATGATGTCTGTAGACAACTCAGCCTTTTGAAAACTTCCACTGTGAACTGATGAAGAAAAAAGGATAAAGGCTCTGCGAAGGCAGGATGTTTTTGTATTTGGAGAAGAAATGGAGGGATTGGTCTTTGACTAGGTCACTGTAACAGAAATAAAGAAGAAGAAGATGGAAACAGACCCAGGTATATTTGTAGATATGGTGGCAGTAAATTGAAGGATTCATTTAGATGAATTCTTTTTGCCCTGTCAAATAAATAGTAGGCAAGTTCATTTACTAAGAGTTGGGGGTCAGGGAAAGAGACTGAGATTTTAGGCTGGAGAACACATAACATAATTTTTTGGAGTGTGAGTGAGCATGTTGACAAGAGACCAGTGGTCTGGAGCATTGTTTTGTTGTGTAATCATGTCCAGTAACTGTTGGCATCTTGGTTTCAGTGGTGTGGTTCAGATGGTTGTTTCCATTGGGTGCCTGCATTACTGCGGACACTTGGCCTTGGTGATGAGGACAGTCATAGCTTTAGGGCAAGTATGGAACTAGCTAGGGATACTTATTTGGAATTCTCCCACCTCTGATCTCTTCCCCTTCCCCACTCCTCACCTTCCTTAACTGAAACAACATGGAGAAAATAAAGGCCATTCTAGGGGAACTCTCTTATTTTCATAACAAACCTCACCTGGACTCATTTTCTTTTTGGACTCCTGCTAATGGACAACTCCTCTACTTTTGTCCCGGATCCCATTTTTTTTTTAAACTTTCTTAAGGACTTCCCTTTTCCAGTTATCTTCCCATCTCTTTCTCTTGGATCCTTTCTTTCTCTTTCCTTCTTTTTCTTTCTTTCTTTCTTTCTTTCTTTCTTTCTTTCTTTCTTTTTTTTTTTTTTACAAAGATTTTATTTATTTGACAGAGAGAGACACAGCGAGAGGGAACACAAGCAGGGGGAGTGGGGGAGGGAGAAACAGGCTTCCCTCTGAGCAGGGAGCCCGATGTGGGGGTCGATTCCAGGACCCTGGGATTGTGACCTGAGCCGAAGGCAGAAGCTTAATGACTGAGCCACCCAGGCACCCCTCTTGGATTATTTCTATCAGCATACCAACACAGTCCACATTAAGAAACAACACAACTCTCTTGACTCTACATCTCCATCCAGCAGTTGCCTTATTTCTTGACTCTCTTTCTCAGGAGTTGTTTGCATTGTCTCTGTTTCTTCACCTCCCCTTTACTCATTTCACAATGGCTTCCATTCCCACACTCCATGGAAACTGTTCTCTCTTTGGGTCTCTGGTGACCCCCATGCTGCCAGTGCTTTCATCTTATTCAGCCTTTTGGTGGCATTTGAATCATTAACCACTGCCTCTTTCTTGAAATACTTTCCTTTCCTCGCTTGACTTCCATGACACCACTTTCCTATTTTTTCTGCTATCTCCCTGATTGTTCCTTCTAGTTTTCTTTATTGTCTTTAGAAAAGCTAGAGTGCCTCCAGGTATAGTGCTAAGCATTCTTCCCTTGCCTTCTTTTTCACTGTCTTCCCTTTGCTTCTCTTTTCATTTCTTCTCCCATCTCCCTCCTCATGTGATCTCACTCATTTCTGTGTCTTTGAATACAATTCAAATGCTGATAACTGTCAATTCTATATTATCGCCTAGATTCTTCCCATGAGTTCAAATCCCTATACCCAATGGCCCACTTGGGATCTTTATCTGGATATCTAATAATTATCTTGAACATAATATGGTTCAAACTGACTACTTGATTGTACTCTGTATTCCTCCCAAACTAATCTTTTTTCAAATCATTGCCATCTTGGTAAATGGCACCATTACCTACCCAGTTTTCCAGGTCAAACACCTAGGATTTATACTTTATTTAACCCACTTTGTCAGGCACCATCAGTACTACTTCAAAAATATATTCCAAATCTCTTGATTTTTCTCCAGTCCTGTTCTCCCCCCAAGTCTCATCTAGTTCTAGGTTTTACAACCTTGGCACCATTGGCATCATGGATTAGATAATTCTTTTTTTGCAGGGAGACAATCTTGTGCATTGTAGGATGTTTAGCAGCATCCTTGGCCCCTACCCACTAGATGTCAGTAGCATCCCTCCAGTTGTGAAACAGATATGTCTTTAGATGTTGCTAAGTGCGTCCTGGTGGGGGCACTATTGTACTCAGGTAAGAACTAGCTGATCCAGTTTAAGGCACCATTATCTCTAACATGAGTTGCTATGATAACCGCCAAACTCATCTCTTGGCTCTTACCCCTGCCTCCTGGTCTCAGGAATCATTATCTATGCATGGACTACTGCAATAGCTTTTTTGCTACCCACTGCTGCCACTGTGATCCCTCTACAGTTCTCTCCCCACGAGGCTACTAGAGAACATGTTGATACTGTCTTGCCCTACTTAAAAATCCTCAGTGGCTTTTCATTGAATTTTGAGTGAAGTATAAACTTGTTACTATGGTCTATACAAACTTTTTAAATGTTTAAATTTTTTAAATTAGAAAAAGTCTTAAAATAATTTAGTGTTTTTTTTTTTTTTTTTTTTTTTAAATTTCATCCGGTACTAGTCTTCCTGTAGTTCATTATGTCCTTGCTACTTTGGACTCCTTTCTGTTTTCCACAAATTAGTCAGAACTTTTGCCTCCATCTTCCCAAATCCTTAATCTCTAGATGTTTGTCTGACTGTGGTTCCTTTTCAATCTTTAGCACTTGGCTTACATGTCTTCTTCAGGGAGAGGCCTTTTTTGGAACACTCCAATGCCCAAGGAAGCACTCCCCATTGCCTTCCAACACACCACTTCGCTTACTTCCTTCACAGCACTAACCACCAATTCCGAAGACCTTGTTTACTACAACTTACTTGCATATTCTCCTGACTAGAATAAGATATCAGGATCAGACATATTTGTGTTTGAATCCTGACTTTGGTACTTGCTGGCTGGATATCCTCAGGCAAATTAAGGAATATTGCTCATCTTTAAATTCTTCATGTATCAAATAAGCATTTTCATCTTCACCTTATAGAGTTGAAGTTTTTATGGCTCTGAACACCTAGCATTATTCTTGGCACATAGTAGATACTTAGTATTTATTTTCTGTTTAGAGTCTGAGACCCAATGCTAAGCTGACAGCAGATCCGCATCTGTGGGAAGGACATGCTCCGTGAGTTCCTTTGCTGCTGGCTTTAAGCAATAATAGGGCACTTCTTCATAAAAGTGAAGAGCTCCTCTCCCTCCATCCCTTACCATTGCTGGCTCTCCAATTCTTGTTTGTAGGTATCTGTGTTCTAAGCATGTGTGGGTTATAGACTGTCAGCATTCCCAGTCAGCTATACTGGGGACTCCTCTGTTGCCTGGGGCTCAAAAACTCACTAGAGAACATACACAAATTAGATGCGACTGGGAATCGTTTTAGCTAACCCATCTCCAGGTGCCCACCCTCTCTCTGTTGGAGACTAGTAGCAGAAAAATTTGATGTTTCTGATATGTTATTATGTAGAGTTATTGTTCCCTTTCTTTGCTCACATCCCAGGATACAGATTAGCTCTCAATTCTATCTTTAGAAAATCAAGAGTGTTAAAAGAAAGAGCAGTTCTTTCTCTACACGGAATACTGCTTCCTCACATTGTAGTTAGATTTAAAAGTGACACATCTTTCCCTTTCTACATGTGTAATTCAGTGAAGAAATAAAATCGATCAATCAGTAATGAGTACTGTTCCTAATAGATGCCCAACACTAACTTAAAGTGGAGGAAACAAGAAGAAAAACAGTAAAATATCCACGTGTTCTCCAGGACTGTTTTGGAAGCTATCTGACAAAGTTGTGGCATTTGTTCAGGAAGCCACGTGAAGATGTTTCTTATTGTTTCTTGTTCAATATAGTCCTTGGTAAAGCTAAAGGACTATTTACCCCCAGTTGGTTCCTAGGGTTGATCTGTTTGTCTTGGAAGATTATCTGTGATCTTCTACTTTCACTCTGGAAAAGAGAATCTTGCTTCTAACATACTTATCTTCAGAAACCGTGTCCAGATAATGTCTTTTTATTTTGTGTAAGCCTCTGCTGATGATACCCACACTCTTTTAGCATAGCCACATGCTTCTATATTCTTTGTAGGTGCTACTGTACATTAGTAATATAATTAGCAAATTAAAGAATGAGATTAAAGTACATCCTGTGTCACAGGTACTTAGAATATGATGCTGTTTGCTGGCACTTCTAAACTACAGGTTTCTAGATTTTTTAGATTGTACCATTTAAAGAGACACAGTGACACCGTAAATAAAATGGCAAATAAAGTAACAAAGCAAATGAGCCAGGGAGCAAACCAACCACTCACCCAAGACCAGAATCTGCACTTCAGGAAAGCTGCCAGCAGAGGAAGCTTTTGTCAAGGCCATGCTTTGTAAGAGGATGTGGGCAGTTTTCCTCAAGCCATGAAGATGTTTTCCTCTAACATACTTCGAATTTATTTGATTGGAAAATTTATTTTCATGCAACTGCTCTTCTATTGAATACATTTTTAGAAGCACAAGACACATTATCATTTGAAATTTACTTTTTAAAAGGCTTAATGGTATATTTTTAGCTTAGATTGGCTTTTTAGGAGTTTTTTTTAGAAATGTCTGAAACATGAGTTTCACATTTTTAATGAATCACATTTTTAAGTGGAGGAAATTCATAGCTCTTTTACATGTATTATAGAGAATATATAGGTTGATTTAAACATACTGGACTTTTCCCGAATGTTGCTTTTCCTGCATTACATTTTTTTCTGAAAATATTACCAACAAATGTCATGGGGTATGGATTGACAGGAAGACCCAACAGAGGCAATTGTGTAAATCAAGCAGTGTTGTCTTATAGGAGGAAGTCAGCACAATCAGGATTGTCAGCAAAGTGAGCAACAAATTTCTCTAAGAGAGCTATGAATTTCTTAGTTGTCACTGACAGATTGCACTGGACAGAGTTAAACAAGCAAGGAAGACTTTATTCAAAACTACTGCAATAGGAGGAGAGATTGAACTTAATCCACTGAAACAATGGGTGGGAGTGTTTTTAAGCCCTTGGGTGAGCCAGTGGAAAAGTACTGGAGGACATTGAAGCAGGGGAGGGTTGGTCAGTGTGACTTAGCCCATCTGTATTTGTTAATTGGCATTAGGTAACTAGACTTTTTAAGTACTTAGGTAGTTGTCTCCTACTTTCCCACAGAGAATTAGGAGATAAGGACACTCTCATTCTGGATGATTACCTTTCAAAGAGATGCTTCCCAGGTCCTAGAGAAAGACATTCCCTAGGTTGTAAAACTGGCAAAAGGCTGTGAGATAATTTGTCTAGTTTTCAAAGTGGCAGGAAAAGAATTGGCAATTTTAAGTGTTGTAAAGTAAATGCCAAGGGCCTGTAGTCAGGAAAAAAACCTGTCTAAAATCTAGTCAAGCTGAGTGGAATGTTAAGGACATCTTTGTTAACCACCCAGAGCTTCATAGCAGGAGCAAAACGTGCAGATGATAATATACTGGTGATTGAGAATTGTACCCACCTTCTGGGAATTTATTCATATTTTTCTAGGTCTGAATGCATACACAAATACAAAATGCTGAACTAGTCCTTTATATAGTTGGCATGGATAAATGTTGGATACTGCCTTTCCTGGACCAAGTACAGCTCAGCATCACCTAAATTAAGCATTCCTCGGTATCACTGCTAAAATATAACATAAAGACCCTTAGTAATAGGTAAACTTTTCACTCATCCACCTCATCCTTCTCAAATTACCACAACCTGGTCCAAGTACAATTTAAAAGTTACTTGCTATTGAACTAAACAAGGGTTAATTTTCGAGATGGATCCAGAAGTCGTGGATAACAAACTCACTGAGCATCTGAGGAACCTATCCAACAAAAGGTGAAATAGTAAAGATAATATTTATAGGTTTTCTGATATTTTAATTATTATCATCATCATCATTTGCCTTATCACCATCAAAAATATTTGTTGACTATTTCCATAGTTTGGCTACTGTGGACATTGCTGCTATAAACAATGGGGTGCACATACCCCAAGATGTCCATCAACAGATGAATGGATAAAGAAGATGTGGTATATATGTACACACACACAAACACACACAGGAATATTATGCAGCCATCAAAACCCCCCGAAATCTTGCCATTTGCAATGAGTGGCTGGAACTGGAGGGTATTATGCTGAGCAAAATAAGTCAATCAGAGAAAGACATGTATTATATGACCTCACTGATATGAGGAATTCTTAATCTCAGGAAACAAACTGAGGGTTACTGGAGTGGTGGGGGGTGGGAGGGATGGGGTGGCTGGGTGATAGACATTGGGGAGGGTATGTGCTATGGTGAGTGTTGTGAATTGTGTAAGACTGTTGAATCACAGAGCTGTACTTCTGAAACAAGTAATACATTATATGTTAAAAAAAAAAGATAGTAGGAAGGGAAAAATGAAGGGGGGGATATCGGAGGGAGAGACGAACCATGAGAGACGATGGACTCTGAGAAACAAACTGAGGGTTCTAGAGGGGATGGGGTGGGGGGATGGGTTAGCCTGGTGATGGGTATTAAAGAGGGAACGTATTGAATGGAGCACAGGTGTTATATGCAAAGAATGAATCATGGAACACTACATCAAAAATTAATGATGTAACGTATGGTGATTAACATAACATAATAACATTAAAAAAATACTTGTTGATTTATAGTACATAGAACTTCATGTCATGCACAGGATAGACAAAGTGTAAGAGAATCTAGAGCCTCTAAGGTGTAGTTTGAGGATAGACTTCTCTTGAGGATGGCTCAGCTAGTTGATTTCTTAATTTCTTCTAAAGAAGTGATCTTTGCCAAAGATAGGATAAACGCAGTTTGTTGACCTTCAACTATGAACTCATTATAACTTAGAAAATTTCTTGGGAGGGATAAAATTGAAAGTAGAAGGTTGAATAGATTTTCTGGAAAAAGTGAAGCTTAACTTGAGACTTGGCTTTTGTGAACCTACATATAGTTTCTTTTGATCATAGATGGATGAGCAAAAAGGGAATCTCCTTAAAATGCTTTTAAGATCTATTTTTATTATTAATTTTTCTAATCACAGAAATAGTGCATGCTCATAGTAACTATTTTTAAAACAATCTGGATATTAGAGAAGTATATAATGTTGTGGAAAGTTGAAGTCCTCCATAAATACCTCCACTTCTCAGGATAATTTTTTTTTTTTAAGTAGGCTCCACACCCAGCATGGAGCCCAACGTGGGGCTTGAACTCACAACCCTGAGATCAAGACCTGAGCTGACATCAAGAGTCAGACACTTAACCAACTGAGCTGCCCAGGTACCCCAGGATAATTTTTATAAATTTGATATATATTTGTACATATTTTTAAATTCTTTGACAATATTATTAATATTGATATTTTAAAAAATATAAGATTAGAGTACACATTATTTTTAAACTTGCTTTTTTTCATTTCACAATGTCTTGGACAACTTATTTGAGTATATAGCTAAAGTCTGACTCTTTCTGAGTTATTTTCAGATTATTTTAAGTGTATGGCTTTGCCTTGATTTCATATTAAAGTCTATTGATAACAGCATTATCTATCACTTTACCGTTATATAGCCAAAGGAAGCTAAAGTTAAATGAACATCTACTGTGTGCCAGTATTGTTCTAGGCTATTTAGGAACTATTATCCCCTTTTTCTGCTAGAAAATTTCTGATTCAGAGGAATCAAGTATTTGTCCAAAATAATTAAATAACTAGTGGGTAATTCCAACCTATATGACCAGAATGACCTTAATTTTTCTGTTATATATTTCAAAGTGGGTTGAATGGGTTGGCTAAATGTAAATGTAAATATTATTATTATTATTATTTTTTTATTATGTTATGTTAGTCACCATACAGTACATCATTAGTTTTTTTTTCACTTATCTGCATACATTTTATTTTTATTTTTTTATTTTGAAAAGTCAACTCTTTATTGGGTAACCATATATGATTACAAAATTTTTTTCATGATACATCTACATAATTTTTATTTTGTATTTTTTATAATATTTATTTTTATTTTTAAAAGATTTTATTTTATTATTTATTATTATTTTTTTAAATTTAATTTAATTTAATTTTTTATTTTATTATGTTAGTCACCATCATTAGTTTTTGATGTAGTGTTCCATGATTCATTGTTTGTGTATAACACCCAGTGCTCCATGCAGTACGTGCCCTCCTTAATACCCATCACCAGGCTAGCCCATCCCCCCACCCCCCTCCCCTCTAGAACCCTCAGTTTGTTTCTCAGAGTCCATAGTCTCTCATGGTTCATCTCCCCCTCCGACTTACTCCCCTTCATTTTTCCCTTCTTTCTCCTAATGTCCTCCCTGCTATTCCTTATGTTCCACAAAAAAGTGAAACCATATGATAATTGACTTTCTCTGCTTGACTTGTTTCACTTAGCATAATCTCCTCCAGTCCCATCCATGTTGATGTAAAAGTTGGGTATTCATCCTTTCTGATGGCTGAGTAATATTCCTTCGTATATATGGACCACATCTTCTTTATCCATTTGTCTGTTGAAGGGCATCTCGGCTCCTTCCACAGTTTGGTAAGCATTAGAATAAAGTAACCATACAAAAGTACAAACAACTATTTTAAGTACAATTTGTTGAAATAGGTAATTCATATGGTAGGTCATTATGTACTCAGAGCTTTTAAAGTTCTATTTGCTAGAGACTCTATCATTTTGCAAAATCCCATTATGTTTCTCCCCATGATTTGCCTGGACTCTCAGTGGGGACAACACAGTTGATGATAGGGTCTACTATACACATAGCTAATGGCTTTTTTTTTATTTTTTCATTTTATTTTTTTAAAGATTTTATTTCTTTATTTTGACACAGAGAGAGAGACAGCGAGAGAGGGAACACAAGCAGGGGGAGTGGGAGAGGGAGAAGCAGGCTTCCTGCTGAGCAGAGAGCCCCAGGTGGGGTTCCATCCCAGGACCCTGGGATCATGACCTGAACGGAAGGCAGACGCTTAATGACTGAGCCACCCAGGTGCCCCTAGCTAATGGCTTTTATTCTAACACTTCTTTCACCCAGTTAAAACTTTGGAGGTTGAAAGAAAACTTTCCTAGCTAAAAATAAGAAATCCTTGGCTTAATAACTCATTTAAAAATTTTAGATCTTTCTTATTTAAATACATATTATGAATAGCTTAATTAAGAACTTCAAGATGGGGGCACCTGGGTGGCTCAGTCGTTAAGCGTCTGCCTTCAGCTCAGGTCATGATCCCAGGGTCCTGGGATGGAACCCCACCTGGGGCTCTCTGCTCAGTGGGAAGCCTGCTTCTCCCTCTCCCACTCCCCCTGCTGTGTTCCCTCTCTCGCTCTCTCTCTCTGTCAAATAAATAAATAAATAAATAAATAAATAAATAAATAAAAAGAAGTTCAAGATGATGTGTTGGTAATCCCTACGTAGATAAGATTTGTGGTTACTAATTTGATATGATAACACAGTAATCTGATGTCTCCTTAGAGTATCTTAACTGTGGGATAGAGCAGGTTTCCCAAATTATAATGGAAATTGAAAAGATATATACAATATAAAATTAGAAGATATATACAATACTGATTTTTCTTAAGGTGTAAAGGAAGATCAACACTTATTTTCAACAAAGCAGGGCTAAAGGACTGACAATAACCAAAGTTGGCATTTCAATCATCTTTGGTGAGTATGTTAATAAGAAGGTTAGATAAACACCATGCTTTATAGTAAATAGCTCCACTTATGATTTTCAGTCTTTTCAGACTTAACCTTTCAACTGACATTAGTCTGCTTTTGTGTCAAGAAGGAGATCTGAGTTTTATTTGCCCATGTAGATTCTTTGGGATAAGGTGGTGAAGGTCAAAGACAAAGTGTTTTTGATTTAAACCTTTAAATGTGTCATTTCCTTCTTGCTTTTACAACAGTGACTTAATTTTAAGGTGGACTATTTGAGCTCATGTGCTCTTGAACTAGTATTGGTTCTCATTCTTGGGAGCTTCCTGGGTGAAGCCTGAAACTGGCCTTGACACCTGGAGGGCAAGGAGAGACCAAAGAAAGAGGCAGGTCACTCCAGACTGGTAGTGGCAGGTTTAATAAGGGAACTTACATATGGGGCTTATCCTGGGTGACTGCAAGACAAGGACACTGCCACCCGAAGCCTACCTGAATCTTAAAAACTTCTATAGAGGACTTAACGTGTTTAGTCATGTATACTGTCAAGGTTGTTGCAAGAACACATTACTGTCTCAAGGTTATATCCTTGAGTTGGCTTCCAGTGTGGAAAAGGCAAGCAGAAAGCACATTTCAAGGGCAGGGGAGAGGGTAAGCAGTCTCTAATTGACCCGGGTCTATCTCATAGGTCAATGAGTACCTTGGTAACCTCTTCCAACAACTAAATTCAACAAAAAATTTGAGTAGTCCTAAATATGTATTTTAATGTTCTTTCATCATGGAATTCTGTGATTCTGTGAAGTGTATGGATTACATAAGGAGTCCAACATTAACACAAGGCTTTGGCTTTTTGCCTTGCTTATTTGAGGTAGGTCTGTTACTTTGGCCACTGGGTCCAAACCACAGAAGGTACCAGGTATCTTGGTTGAGAACAGAGATGGAGACAATGGAATAGCTGGAGAAGGAGATAGCCTTGGCTTCTGGCAGGAAAATCAGATTATGATTTGTGACACTAGCCAAAGAATGTGGCGATTCAAAGGGCAGGGGAATAGAAGGGAGAAACTGTGCACATCCTCTTTACCTAATTTCCTAATTATTTCAATGTTTTCTCATGGAGAGTTTATGCACCATTCCTTCCTGGGACGACTGAGAAGGAAGGATGGTCAGTTTAGGGATGTATTCATTTGAAAGCTGATTTTTTCATTGCCTTAAATAATTTTTGGAGGGGTTGCCCACAGAGCTCATGTTGTTCCTTCATACATCCCGATCCATCTATCTACCCATTCTCTCTACCCACAAAAATTTGTTGAGATTCTGCTCTGCTCCACTGGGGATATAGTAGAGAGCAAAAAAACATGTTCCTTGTCCTTGTGGAGATTACAGACAGGTGAAGGAGACAGACAAAGCAAGTAAACATACAAAAAATTTATAATTACATTTTTATTATTTTAAGAAAACATACAATTGTGATAAGTGCTAGTGAGAAAATAACAGGTACTATGAGAATAACAATCCATGTTTTTTTTCTGTAAATAATGCTCAAGTTGCTAATCTGTCCTCAAGGTTTTAGGTACTTTACACAGATTGAATCTCCATTTTCTTTCCTAAAATCTTAACTCTTTCCAACTTCAGCTCTTCAACTTCCTGTGAACATCTCCATTTGGATATACCATCAATACTAAAAATATTTTTGTAAACTATCCCACAAGCAAGCAATTGTATCCAACAGGGAACTGCTGTGTATTTGTTGGGTCTACTGAAAGATGTAGGTTGTTTTTGTCCTTCTTTCTCCATCTTCATCTTTGACCTCAGTCTTGCTAATTTCCCCTGACATTTTCTTGTTCTAGACTTTGTTTTGTGCTTTGGTGCTCCTTCCCTCTTCTAATCTTGCTTTACTTTCCATCTTGTTTCGTTAATACTTTTACTCTTTTCCCATACTATAGCTATAAAATATACTCAGGTCGTGGAATTATTAGCCCCAAGCTCTATTTTCTCCACATTATTTTGCTGTTTCAAAATATACTTGTTTTTTGATTGATATCGATGGGTCAGCAACATTTGTGGACAAATGAATGAAATGAAATGAAGCAATAACCCTGGTACAACTACCAGATTCAAGTTATAGACACAGGAGAATATCCTGATCGATTTTATTTTTTAGGTCCTTTATGCCTAATGTTTCATCACACTCTGGTTATGATGTATATGTGCCTGGAATTTTATGAATTAGAAAAGAAGAGCATATGCAGTGATGTTGACATTCACTTTATGTTTGTGCAAATTGGGAGTTTTATGTAAAAATATGTATACATAAAAGAAGGAGTTCAGTGTATATAAATAAAAATATTATATTAATGGGCTATAAGTTGGGTAAGAAGAGAAAGAAGAGAAAAAGGAACAGGAGGGAGGTGATGGAACTTGATTCAGCTGGGGAGGTGAATTGATTAAAGGCCAGATATACCAAGGAATTATTGAGATTGGTAGTACTGGAACTGGAAAGATAGAAGATGGTGATTACAGAATAGAAAGCTTGAAATTGGGATTTTGGCAGAGATCCAGTAATTGATTGTCAGGGTTTGACCATGGGAAAGGGTAGAGAAGTGGGGTGGAGGAAAGGATCATTGGTTATGAGGTGAAAGAAGTGAGGCCAGGTTTTAAGCAAATCCCTTATGTGATTGTTAGAGTCATCAAGCATGATAAAGCAAGAAATGGGAAAAATTCGGTGAGCTGGGAAGTAAAATATTCAGTGACTGGAGGAGTGACTGGGAGAAGAACAGGTAACTGCAAAAAGGGAGAGTAGTGTTTGTAAACTCTGATAAAACACACTTTAAGGGAGTTATGGGTTTTGAGGGAAAAGGAACAGAAATAATCTAATTGAGGCCAAGAGGTGCCCATATATGCTATCTCCAAGTCCTGTGCTTCATGAGGGCGTGAGAAAAAAGCATCCAATACTAGAAAGTCTACTTTGAGGAACCCAGTCACACCTAGGGAAATAGGATGACAGGAACTTTCTGATTAGAGACTGAAGACCCATGGTATTGTGTTCATGACTGACCTGCCCTTGAGTCACAGTGGAAAGGCAGGGATTGAGGGGAGGGTGGGAGATCTGGTTCTAATAAGGCATATATAGATCCATATGGGGATAAAAGTCCAGATGGTGATCAACAATTTGGGAGTCCTAAACATCTTTCATTGATTGACATGAAAAAGAGAAATACTTTAATCTCTAGAGGGGAAGCAAAATCATTTGCCACTTAAAATGAGCACTATCCAAGTAGAGAATATTTTAAATACAGATAACCCAGAGGAGACAGAATTGTCTTCAGAAATAAAAATAATCTTATGTCTCTCTAATTTAGGGGGAATTTACATGTATTTTTTCTAAGAGATTAGGTAAATATGTCAAAAATGAATTTTTCAGTGCCTGGTGGTGCTTTGGATGCATGTACTGACATTTTAGCCACCTATTTTCAGAAATAAATTCAGTAAAAATTTAGAAAAATTTCTTTTTCAGTACTCTATTTCATCCAGTTTATATAACATGTGACATAACAACATGACACAAATCTTTTCCAAAATATTTCACTTTATTGTCCTTCCTCAAAAGCAGAATCAACAACATAGAGGGCAAATTTGATATAGTATAAGTCTCAGGAGTGAAGCTTAAATTCATATGATCTGAATTCTCTAGGTGATATTTTGCTTTAATATCCAATTTTGTATTGAATCTCTGAAAGAAAATGATACAATCAAGAGCTTATAAGGACTGAAGAGTCTACCTACCTACCTACCTGACTTTTAATATGGAGTAAGGCAGTCTGGTTTCTCAGATTTAACAGATGCAAGTGAATGGGTTTTAAGGAAGCCAAGATCAATAACAACCTGTTGTACTGCAGGGATACTGCCAGCCAAGTGCTAAGCTAAAGTGGAATGAAAAAAAGCAGAGAGAGTTCTACTTCATGTGTAGGAGGGCAGGAAGGAATAACTCTACATGATTTTCTGACAACAACCACCATTTAGTGGTTACTCTGTGTTAGGTACCTATGTGAGGTACATCATTCATTTTAAATTTCTCAACTATTTTATAAGGTGAGACATTATTATCATTTTAACACATGAGGAATTTGAAGACTGGAAAGGTTGCTCAAGGTTATTCCACCAACAAATGGCAGGAATAAGACTCAACACTAGTCTGACTCCCACACCTATACTTTAAAGCAGTTCACAATATTTCCTTTATCCTTTTCTACCAGAACAAATTAAATGACAATTTTCAAAGAAATCCCTGAAAGTCCACTAGTTTCTTCCTCCTCTCCAACCCCAAAACTAAGCTTTGAGCCTTAAGGATGACTCTAGAAGTGTTTGTGTTTGTATTTGTACTTTAAGTTATCTAATTCTCTCATTGAGGGCTTAGTGGAGTCAGGCAGTGGTGGAAAAGGAGGGTAGTACTTTAAAATGACTAATTAAAGAGTTCTTTTCTAGGGGCGCCTGGGTGGCTCAGATGGTTAAGTGTCTGCCTTTGGCTCAGGTCCTGATCCCAGTGTCCTGGGATCGACTCCCACATCGGGCTCCCGGCTCGTCGGGGAGTCTGCTTCTCCTTCTCCCTCTGCCTCTCTCCCTGCTTATGCTCTCTCTCTCTGTATCTCTGTGTCTCAAATGAATAAATAAAATCTTAAAAAAAATAAAGAGTTCTTTTCTAATGAAATCATAAAATACCTCATAATTTCACTTGTTTAATCTTTATTGTCTTTCTGAACACTCGAAAATTATTTTAGAGAAAAAAGGCATAATCATGGAGTTAAAGAGCAATATAGTTTAGAAAATTGTGGTATTTAGTTGGTGGTAGAGGCAGGTTTGGGAGTGGTGTAGGTAGGTGTTGTAATTTCAGAATTAGAGGCATCAAATTATTCATAATAGTAACAAGATTCTGTAGTTTCAAGTATGTGGTTATTATCAGGGTTGGTGCTGCTATAGGGAAATTCTGTTGTTTCATATCTTGACTCGGTGGTCATCCCGAGGGCCTTGATCCCTTCTGTATCAGCTGTGGATGAGGTGTTAGTGAAAGGAGTGGCATTTTGCACAGTAGTGACAGATGATCTGGTGGTAAAGAGAGTTGCATCTGTGAATGTGATGGTTGTGTTGGAAATTAGAGTTGGATCTCTAGTGATTGCATGTACAGTGGTAAGCTCTTGTATGGTAAAAGAAGTTGTTTGCATGGTGGTCGTGAGAGAAGTGGTAGTAACAAGGGGAGTTGGGGCATTAGACGTGGTTGCAGCAGTGGGTGGAATGGTGGCTGGAACTTGGATTTTAGGACTGGAAACTGAGATATCAGAAGGAGTTGTACTTTCGGAGATGAGAGCAGATGATATTTTGTTTGTGGTTGTAGTTGAGGTTGTGTGGGAGCTGATAGTGTAGGGAGTTGTGGTGGCAATGGCAGCAAATGGAGTTGTGTTTTAAGACTTGGGTTCTGGTGCTTACCACCTTGCTAGTTGGTTGCACCTGAGGTTGTGGGCTGGGAATGAAGGGAGGTGGATATAGCTTGCCTTGACAAAGAGGTATATGTGGATGTGATCCAGGTTTGTTTTGAATGTGTGGCCTAATACAAGGCTTAATTTGTCCAGGTACTTTAATTGGTGGATTTGGTATCTTTTGACCAAGTAGATGTGGGTGTCGTCTTCGACTAGATGACTGTGGACATCTTCCTTGAATTGATGGTTGTAGACATTTTCTTGGATTAAGTGTCTGTATACATTTTCTTCCACCAGGTGTTTGTAGATGAGTTTTGGTGTGGCATGGTGTATTTTAGACAAGTGCTTTTGGATTAGGCTTCCTTTGTCTAGTTCTTCTTTTAGCAAATTCATTTGCATGTGGCTTGTTTAGGCTAGGTTTTTGAAGAGTGTGTGGATTAGGATTAGGTTTGGTCAGTTGAGGTTTTGGCTGAAAGACTGTATTTAAAGGAGATTTAAATGGCCTGATCACTCTTTTAACAGATGAATTTAGAGGAGATTGGGATTTTTGAGGTTTCTTTTAGAGTATGATAATGGACCAGGTTGTAATGAATTGGGTCTATTGTGAATAGTTGACTTGAAATGGGTCCTTTTTTGAATAGGGTTATTTTGATAAACTTGCAGCTGTCTAGACCTACTTTGAGTTTTTGAACTGTGCTCAGTTGGATCTAGTTTTGGTTGGCTAGCTTTATTTGAATGAGTTTGTGGTTTTGCGAGGTTTTTGGGGATAGATGACTTTAAAAGGAGTTGCTTTTTGGGAGGAAGTAACTTTGAATTGGTTGATCTACTTAGTGATTGGCCAGCTAAATTTTGGTGATATTGAGGCAAGATGGATCTTGGTGGATTTGGATTTGGAAAATGCTTGACTTGAGCAGATTGTGATTGAGCTTGCGCTTGACCAGATGAACACAACTGTCATCTTTGATTGAACCCATTATTCCTTTCTTGACTCTGGCTGGCCTGAAGATAGACATAGGCAAAATCAATCATACTTAATATCTTATTTGCAAAATATTAAATTACAAAGAATTAAGAACACTTGTTCCTAATAGTTATGGTCTGGCTCATTAAAAAAGGCCTGCATTTAAACAAGTGAGCATCTCTCTCTCTCTCTTTCTTTCTTTTGTTCAGTATTTCTTAGTGAGATATACAAGACCTTGTCACTGGCACATATAAAGATGAAGCCTTTGGCCATTCATGCATATTATGTGTATGCATGTACTCAATGTTGTTTTTCCAGACAATCTTAAAAGAGTCCCTCGATTTGAATTACTTTTTCCCTCTTCTGTAGAATTTCGTTTTTATTTCTATAATAGTTATCAGGACCTCATGTTATAAAAAATTAAGTATTTATCTAAATTATAAACTTCTAAAGATTCTACAATAAATTCCTTGGAAGAAATAATTGTCTTTTTTGCTTATCCTCATGTCATCTTAAGTCTTAGTATAATTTTTGGTACATATCAGACCCTGAATAACTTAGTCTTGAATAATTCCTTCTTTACTGAAAAACAAGTTTAATTTAGGATAAATTAATCATATTACTTAAAAACAGTACAATATTCAAGAAACTCTTATATACATGTCTCAAAAAAATTGCTGCTGATATACCTGGACCTTGATAAAGGAACTCATATATGTTACTATAGTCATCCACAGTACTCCATTCAAAGCTTTTTAAAAATTTCATACAATCTCAGTCCAACTCATTTGTTAAATAAAATTGAGTGGAGCAGTAGCTGGGAGAGACATGAAGGGAGTTGATAGAGGTTTTCTTTGTTAAAATAGAAGAACAAACTTTCATGTTGTTGAGAATAATCTAGCTGAGAGTGAGAAAAGCAATGAGAATGGAGAGAAAGGAGGTTTTAGGGGTGGTGTCCTTGAGTAGGTAAGAAGGCATGGGAACTAGTGGATGAGTGGAAAGATTGGTCTTAGCAAGGAATTTGGGCTGCTCAGAATATATAGGTATGGCTGAGAGTATGGTGAGTATAGATAATGGTGATAGGAACTTGTAAAGGTTTGTTTTTAGTTGTTTTTATTTTCTTGGTGAGATGGGAAGTAAGTCATCAGCTGAGAAAGAGGATGGAGGAAGAGGTTTTGGAAGTGTGAAAGGAAAGGGAAAGGTGCTAGTTATCTAGAAGAGTGAAAAGGTGTATGGATGGGAGGAAAAGGAAAGAAGGGCTAATACTGGTAGACCATGAACTCTAATTTGGCTAAGGAGAAAAATGAGGACACAAGGGAAGTTAGGACAACAAAATTGGCTTAGAGGATTTAGAGCACAAGAGGGAGAGGCCTGGAAAGACTGAAGTGTTGGTTGGGTGGATGATAAGATCTTTTAAGATGGCAGAATCAGCAACTGAGAGGATAGGGTTTTGGAAGGATTTTCTATGGGGATATTGAAACTACCAAGAATTAAGACAGGAATAACATCAGAGAGTGATAATGAGCCAGGTGTGAAAATCCTTGAGGAACGAGGACAAGCAGCCTGGGTAATTGATGACTGAAGCTAGACAGGCTGGTGGGTATCTATAATAGATGATGGGAAATTCAAAGCTAGTGGTTTTCAAGAATGTGGGAGGGAAGAACAGGCTGGAAGCAGTGATCAAAAGCAAGGAAGTCTGCCATCACAACAACAGGCCTCATGGAATGAAGGAAGAGGGAAGAAACTAGCTCCCATTTGAAAGAGGTACAAGGGAAGCCAGGTTCTTAGGGAAGAGCCTGATTGCAGTTAGTGTGAGAAAGGATGGGGAACATTTAGAGAAGACATTTGGGATGTAGGGTCTATCAGATTCATAGCTTCTACTATGATTTCTAGCCCATGTGCTACATACAGGCTTTTAAACCTGAACACCCTCACCAGCTTTCTCCCTGAGTTCTGAACTACTGCCAATGTGATGAAATGAGGACAGGTGGAAAAAGAAAAAAAGAAAGAAAGAAAAGAAAAACACGTAGAGGGGTGACTCAGTCAGTTAAGCGACTGCCTTCGGCTTGGGTCATGATCCCAGGGTCCTGGGTTCGAGCCCCACATCGGGCTTCCTGCTTAGTGGAGAGCTCGCTTCTCCCTCTCCCTCTGCTGCTTCCCCCTGCTTGTGCTTGCTCTTTCTGGCAAATAAAAAAATAAAGGAAAAACACTTAGATGCTTTTCCCTTAAATAATTATACCAGAACATATATATCTAAATGAAATTCTGCTTTAAAGTAGTCACTTGATTCTTTATATTCCTGTTTCAATAGTGCTATTGTTCCAAAGTAATTTTTGGAGACTTTTTTTCTTTTTTTTTTTGGCTATTTGCCTTCATGGCTGATATATTAAGCCCATGTCAAAATTTGTATCTTTTTTTAAAATTTTTT
>NW_027397066.1:56068497-56071107 GCF_003265705.2 Callorhinus ursinus | reverse complement strand
TTGTTTCCTGAGATTAAGAATTCCTCCTATCAGTGAGGTCATATGATGCATGTCTTTCTCTGACTGACTTATTTCACTCAGCATAACACCTGCCAGTTCCATCCATGTCGTTGCAAATGGCAAGATCTCATTCCTTTTGATGGCTGCATAATATTCCATTGTGTATATATACCACTTCTTCTTTATCCATTCATCTGTCGATGGACATCTTGGCTCCTTCCACAGTTTGGCTATTGTAGACATTGCTGCTATAAACATTGGGGTGCACGTACCCCTTCGGATCCCTACATTTGTATCTTTGTGGTAAATACCCAGTAGTGCAATTGCTGGATCGTACGGTAGCTCTATTTTCAACTGTTTGAGGAACTTCCATACTGTTTTCCAGTGGGGTTGCACCAGGTTGCATTCCCACCAACAGAAAGGTTTCCCTTTCTCCACATGCGCGCCAACATCTGTCGTTTCCTGACTTGTTAATTTTAGCCATTCCGACTGGTGTGAGGTGGTATCTCATTGAGATTTGGATTTGGATTTCCCTGATGCCGAGCGATGTTGAGCACTTTTTCATGTGTGTTGGCCATTTGGATGTCTTCTTTGGAAAAATGTCTGTTCATGTCTTCTGCCCATTTCTTGATTGGATTATTTGTTCTTTGGGTGCTGAGTTTGATAAGTTCTTTATAGATTTTGGATACTAGCCCTTTATCTGATATGTCATTTGCAAATATTTTCTCCCATTCTGTCAGTTCTCTTTTGGTTTTGTGGACTGTTTCTTTTGCTGTGCAAAAGCTTTTTATCTTGAAATCCCAATAGTTCATTTTTGCCCTGGCTTCCCTTGCCTTTGGCGATGTTTCTAGGAAGAAGTTGCTGCGGCTGAGGTCGAAGAGGTTGCTACCTGTGTTCTCCTTTAGGATTTTGATGGACTCCTGTCTCACGTTTAGGTCTTTCAACCATTTGGAGTCTATTTTTGTGTGTGGTGTAAGGAAATGGTCCAGTTTCATTCTTCTGCATGTGGCTGTCCAATTTTCCCAACACCATTTCTTGAAGAGACTGTCTTTTTGCCATTGGACATTCTTTCCTGCTTTGTCAAAGATGAGTTGACCATAGAGTTGAGGGTCCATTTCTGGGCTCTCGATTCTGTTCCATTGATCGATGTGTCTGTTTTTGTGCCAGTACCATACTGTCTTGATGATGACAGCTTTGTAATAGAGCTGGAAGTCTGGAATTGTGATGCTGCCAGCTTTGCTTTTCTTTTTCAAGATTCCTCTGGCTATTCGGGGTCTCTTCTGGTTCCATACAAATTTTAGGATTATTTGTTCCATTTCTTTGAAAAAAGTGGATGGTGTTTTGATGGGGATTGCATTGAATGTGTAGATTGCTCTAGGTAGCATTGACATCTTCACAATGTTGGTTCTCCCAATCCATGAGCATGGAACGTTTTTCCATTTCTTTGTGTCTTCTTCAATTTCTTTCATGAGTATTTTATAGTTTTCTGAGTACAGATCCTTTGCCTCTTTGGTTAAATTTTTTCCTAGGTATCTTATGGTTTTGGGTGCAATTGTAAATGGGATCGACTCCTTGATTTCTCTCTCTTCTGTCTTGTTGGTGTATAGGAATGCCACTGATTTCTGTGCATTGATTTTATATCCTGCTACTTTACTGAATTCCTGTATGAGTTCTAGCAGTTTTGGGGTGGAGTCTTTTGGGTTTTCCACGTACAGTATCATATCATCTGCAAAGAGTGAGAGTTTGACTTCCTCTTTGCCGATTTGGATGCCTTTGATTTCTTTTTGTTGTCTGATTGCTGCGGCTAGGACTTCTAATACTATGTTGAATAGCAGTGGTGATAGTGGACATCCCTGCCGCGTTCCTGACCTTAGGGGAAAAGCTCTCAGCTCTTCCCCATTGAGAATGATATTGGCTGTAGGTTTTTCATAGATGCCTTTTATGATATTGAGGTATGTACCCTCTATCCCTATACTCTGAAGAGTTTTGATCAAGAAAGGATGCTGTACTTTGTCAAATGCTTTTCTGCATCTACTGAGAGGATCATATGATTCTTGTTCTTTCTTTTGTTAATGTATTGTATCACGTTGATTGATTTGTGGATGTTGAAGCAGCCTTGCAGCCCAGGGATAAATCCCACTTGGTCATGGTGAATAATCCTTTTAAGGTACTGTTGGACCCTATTGGCTAGTATTTTGGTGAGAATTTTTGCATCCATGTTCATCAAGGATATTGGTCTGTAGTTCTCCTTTTTGAATGGGTCTTTGTCTGGTTTTGGGATCAAGGTAATGCTGGCCTCATAAAATGAGTTTGGAAGTTTTCCTTCCATTTCTATTTTTTGGAACAGTTTCAGGAGAATAGGTATTAATTCTTCTTTAAATGTCTGATAGAATTCCCCTGGGAAGCCATCTGGCCCTGGGCTTTTGATTGTTGGGAGATTTTTGATGACTGCTTCAATTTCCTTAGTGGTTATTGGTCTGTTCAGGTTTTCTATTTCTTCCTGGTTCAATTTTGGTAGTTGATACATCTCTAGGAATGCACCCATTTTTTCCAGGTTATCTAATTTGCTGGCATAGAGTTGCTCATAATATGTTCTTAGAATTGTTTGTA
>NW_027397066.1:55993589-56058497 GCF_003265705.2 Callorhinus ursinus | reverse complement strand
GCACGTCCTACCTTCCAGAAAGTGGTCGCTTCTCTGTTCAGAGAGTTGTTGCTACTCTCCTCTTCGATCTCCTGTTGAGTTCGTAGGTGTTCTGAATGGTTTGATCCCTATTCAGCTGAATTCCTGAGACCAGAGGAAATCCAGTCTCCTACTCCTCTGCCATCTTGCTCCGCCCCTCAAAAATTTGTATCTTTTAAAAAATCATCGTAGTGACTATGTATCATTTTAGTACAGTGTTTGGAGTCAAAGATAAACTACGGTGAAAATTTTCAAAAGATGATTGCAAATTGAAATGCTCACTCACTTTTAAAAATTTATTTATTTATTTATTTTAAGTAATTTCTGCAACCCAACGTGGGTCTTGAACTTACAACCTGGGGATCAAGGGTTGCAAGCTCTTCTGACTGAGCCAGTCAGGTGCTCCGGCTCACTCCCTTTTAAAAGTTAAACACAATGAGGGCACCTGGGTGGCTTGGTTAAGTGTTTGACTCTTGATCTCAGCTGAGGTCTGGATCTCACAGTCATGAGTTCAAGCCGCACACAACGTGGAGCCTACTTAAAAGTTAAACACAATGTATATAAAATTCTTATATGGTTAAGAAATCATTAAAACAAAATTTAGTTCCTTATAATGGGATATTATCTAAGAAGTACAAAGAGATGGAAGTAGTGAAAAGAGGAAAAAAAGAAGTGTAGGGGAAAGCAGAGCAGCAGAAAAAGGGAAAAAGAGAAAGAATAGGAAGAGAAAACAGTGCCTTTAGGAGGGTCTTGTCTTCCCATTGTATGTGTCTCCCTAGAGCAATCTCATCCAAGTGGGGACTTCAGCTGCCAGCTCTATGCTCTTGCCTCCCAAGTCTCTATCTATGCAACAGAGCTCTCTCTGAGCTCCAAAACTATATATGTGGTTGTAGGCAACCAAAGGATTTTCCTTCACATTTCCAATGGGAACTCCAACTGATATCTGCAAAATTAAACTAGTAACATGTCTATCTCATCCTGCCTTGTGTCTTTCTGAAATAGCCCCTTCGGAAGGAGTAATACTAGCATTCACACACTTGTTTAAAGAAAAATTTGAAAGTTATTTTTGACTCCTCACTTGTCAAAACTCCTCTTCATTCCATACTTCCACCTCACATTTCAGCAGGATTCACCAATCCTAACAGTGACCAAATGTTCTCTATTCAGTTCATTTGGTTTCCTGATCCTTTTTGCCTTATTCCATGTCCCCATCTGGGGGGACATGAAAAGCTGTAGTTCGGCTTTTCACAATTTCTTAATGTACTATGTAATAATTTCCAAACTGAAGCCCTACTACTCTGCCTTCCACCCTTCCTGCAACTCCTTTCCCTTGGTAACCAGAATGTCCTTCCAAAAATGTGAATGCCTTCATGGTGCTCCCCTGCTTACAATCCTTTGTTTACTTTCCACAGCTGCAGGATGAAATCCAAACTCTCTGGGTGTACAAGATCCTCCGCATTCTGGCTAATGTTTTTTAAAACCGGCTACGCCAGCATGAAGGACTGGCAGTTTTCTAGATATCCTATGTTCTTACTGCCCTTGGTGCTCTTACCTGGAATCTGCATGGCTTCTCTGTCTCCTGTTGCTCCAGTGAGTAGATAACTTCTACTCATCTTTTAAAAGTTTGTTTGGCTATGGTCCCTAAGCCTTCCTGTGTCCTCACATTATGCCCAATACTGTCCCCTGAGCTATACTGTATTATCTACTCTTCTCCCCAGACCACCCCTACATACGTCTAGACTGAGAGTTTCTTCTTAAGATTGGAACTTAAAAACCCCAAATCTCTGTATTCTTAGTGTCTGGCAAAGTACCTCCCACAGAGCTAGCACTAATAAATGTTTCCTCACAGAGTGCAGGTTGAGAGTGAGAAGAAGGGTTGGTAGGTTAGGAAGCAAATATTTTAAATGCTCTTATAATTTTTATTTGAATAATGTACACTACTCTTTGAGATAAGGTTCAACTCTAGACTAAACCTTAGTTTTTTTGTTTTTATTTTTACATTGTAAGATGTTCATTATTTCATTTTAAAGGGGAATTTTTTTTAAAATGAAGTTTTTTTTTTAATGAATCCTGAAGATTTTGCACACACAAAGAAACGACGGGGGTCTTATACATGACTTTCTAACTTCAAATATTTCACCTAGTTCAGTTAGTTTGAAATCACATTCACTTTTTGAGAGATAATGGTTTCCTGAAGATTATATTTTCATAGGTGTTTACTTATTGCAAGTGTTTGGTTAAGTAAATTCAGTTTTGATCTTGTAGACATAATAAGTGATGGGAATAAAAAAAAATCACAGTAAAAAAACACAGTAAAAAAGAAAATATTTTGTTCCTGTTCACTTCATGTTTGGCTCAGATAAAAGAAACCACAGGACATATTGGGGGTTTTTCACTATGACATTTATTTTGACAAGTTCTAACTTAGTTTGCTTTCTATTACCTGTTCTGGTGAACATTACAGAAAATTAAGTTATCCTGAGAGGAATATTTTATTTAAAGGAAAATTGGATGAAAACTTACTGCAAGTCTATTACATGGCAGGAGTATGTGGGACGCTAAGAATCCAACAGTGAGCAAAGCAGAATTCTTCTACCTCATAGAACAAGTTAGGGAGCCAAGCAGTAATTAAATAAAGACACAAATATCCAGTTAGAAGTGGTGGTAAGTGCAATGAAGAATAAGTACAGGTGCTATGGGAGGGTATGTAATGGGACAGTTTTGATTGAGAGGAGTAAGGAATGCAAACGGAAGACCACTTTGGTGAAGTGACATTTAAGCTGACATCTGTAAAGTGAGTAATGTTAGCTAGATAATGAGTATGGGAAGAGGGTTTGAGGCAGACAGACGGCTAAATTTCAAGAAGTCCAGTGTGGCGGGAGGATAGAGGTCAACAGGAGGAATGGTTGAGATAAAGCTGGAGAAATGCCAACAGTAAGACTTATTACTTCTTACACAGGGCTTTTTAAACCATGGTGAGGTCTTGGATTTTGCATTTTATCTTAGTTTCAAGAGTAGTTCCAAAAGAACTGTTTCAAAATACAACAGAAGCTCTTTCTTAGCCACATTCAGTTGCTGAAAACTTTAAATCTTTTTTAAAAAATATTCATTTATTTTAGTAATCATTATACCCAATATGGGGCTTGAACTCACAACCCCAAGATCAAGAGTCACACACTCTTCTGATTGAGTTAGCGAGGTGCCCTGAAAGCTTTAAATCTTAAAAAATATTATGTCCCTCCTCTTTCTCTTGGGGCACATTTTAGTTTTTGGATTGGCTGCAATTAATATCTTCTGGCATTTCTTATATGTATCCTTTATTAGGGACTCTATTGTAAACTGAGGAATTTTAGATAGATTCCAGAATGGACTGGGTATTTCCAAATATCCATACACTTACCCTGTTAGGAATTCCTTCTTGTCACGTTGATTCTTATCAGCTACTCTATGTGAGCATCCTCTTGATGGTAACTAGAAATTAAAAAACAAGATTAAGAAGGAGAATTTATAGGAAAAAACTGGTGATTATATATAGCCCTTTTGCTGGTAACAAAAAAGTTTGATGAACTTATTTCTAGTCTGATGATCTTTTCTTAAACAATGGGTAGTTGTGAGTAGATATTGGCAGGCATGCTCGTGCATATATTCTTTTCTTAGGCAAATAGAGACTCATATTCTTCTGATGAACAGATTGTACATTCAAGTCCATTTTGAAAAGTCTCTCAACTCTTGAATCCCTGGGGTGTGTCTATGGGAAGACCTTTAGTTGATGGAAACTTATTGTCCTTGGTGTCTTTTAATATTATTTTATATAATATCTAACATGCTTTCAGGAGGAACTAAAATATCAGGAGAATTTAAGATTGTCAATTCTCTGGAAATGACATCAAGGGGTTAGAGTTCATTGATATTTAATATTAGTAAGGTAAACGTACTTAAAAGGGAGAGTAAATGCAAACAGGAGTTACTAACCTGTCTCAGATCTTTAGCTATTACTTCAGGCTAAATTCCAGGGACAGTATGATGTCTTAGGCAATGTGACGCAGGGTCTTGACTCTCTAGTCGAATGTTTGAACATCCAGTACTTGTGAAAAATTAAAGTGAAATGAACTGGAAGAAATAAATGAATTGTTCATAATATTATGTTTATAACATTAAATGTCTAAATTTGTTGAGACAGTTTTGTGGGAGAGTTAAATTCAGATAGATTTTACATTAACATAAGTTATTTCTTACAGTTTATAAAAAAGTGTGATTCTTAAGTATAACTTTTAGTATATTTTTAAGTTCTTTTTCTGTGTTTATATGCATATATATGCATATGTTTATATGCATATCTCTAGCACTGTAATGAAACTTAAAAGGAACAAATTCAATCAGTTATCCGTTTTTATTTAGGATGGATTATTTTGATAAAAGAGTAAAATCGTTAAAATAAGCCAGACTATTTTCTATCTTGTGACCTTTGTTCATGGAGACATTGAGAACTAAGGATAAATTGTAAGGAATCTCACAATAGTTTCTATTCCACTTTCCATGCTAAAGTGGATTGTAGAAAGGTTAGACAAACAATTTACACTTTAGAGTAGGTTCGTTTGGGACAAGCATCTTAGTTACTGATTGATGCTAATATGTTTTTGTGTGAAATGACTGTTGAACTTGGAGAGGCTGTTAACAGAACTTTATAGGTTTTGCACTAAATTTAACCTTCACATTGGCATTTCCTCTTTCTTTTTGTACAACTCCAAACCTAGGAATTCTAAAGTTCAGACAGGCTGTCCTTCATGTTGGAAGTTATTTTAACACTTGTGCACAATATTCCATTTTTTGTTCCATTCATCTGTGCTCAGGTGAGAGAGAAGTGTCTTAAACTAAGCAGGGGGACCTCAGAGATGTCGTGACGCAAAGTGCACCTCCTTAAAATCTCCAAGGTGGAGTGCACCCACCTGGGGATATGTATAAGATGGTCAATTAAATGTGGAAAGGAAATTCTAGAACTTAGTCTTTAATTAAAAATAAAAAATAAAGTAAGCATTACTGGTAGCTAACGTAGGTACTGATGGGCCCAAATGTCAAAGATTCATATGTCATGTTTCTACTGAGGAAGCTTGCTTTTTGTTGGTAGACTATTGAGTTAGTATAATAGGGGGCATGTTGCAATGTTTTGTTTTATTTGGTAGTATGCATAGTGAAGTATATGTTGAGAAAAGAAAGGGAGTTTCATAGCGTGGGGTGACCACTGTATTGTAATGTAATATGGTTTAGGTATGTTAGATGAAGAAATTTATCAATTATATTGTTTTAAATAGTAAAATCTTTAAAAAAATTTTTTTTAATGAAATAGAGCGACAATGAAAATCTTTCTTATGGGGTGCCTGGGTGGCTCAGTTGCTTAAGCGTCTGCCTTTGGCTCAGGTCATGATCTCAGGGTCCTGGGATCGAGTCCAGTGTTGAGCTCCCTCCTTGAGCTCCTCCCCAAAAGAATCTTTCTTATGGTGCAGAGGTTTGATAGTAAAGTTTTAGTTAAGTGTTTAAAAAGTCTGTCAAATTTAAAGATGAGATGCATTTTCTTTTACAAAAGGCTTTAAATTTTCTAAACTTTTTCTAGGTTGCTGTTGGCAGTAAGCAACATTTTGATTCTTTGAAAAGTTAGAAGCATTAATATGCCCCTACAAAGTAATTCCTAAAATGAACATACAATGATGAATGAAAAAGTAACTGTTTCTTGAGTACAACTTGTTTTACGAAAAACACAATTTGTAAAATATGTTTTAGAAATATTTCTATAAGTTTTGTTGTCAAAAATTATTTGTGCCTCCTACATAACCTCTCATATATATATGCTTAAAAAACTCAGGGGCGCCTGGATGGCTCAGTCGTTGAGCAGCTGCCTTCAGCTCGGGTCATGGTCCCAGGGTCCAGGGATCGAGTTCCACATCAGGATCCCTGCTCGGCGGGGAGTCTGCTTCTCCCTCTGCCTCTGCTGCTCCCCCTGCTTGTACATGCTCTCTCTCTGTGTCAAATAAATAAATAAAATCTTTAAAAAAAACTCGGAAAATAATACTCTAAACTATTTGAAAACCTTCCAAAGGAAGAGTTTCAGTGGGTTTTGAAACAGTTTGTTAAAAAATGCAAGACCATCTGACTGTTTTATGAGAAAAACTGATTGATAGTAGGAAAAAGGATATAATAAAATACTTATAGACTGGTGAATAGGATGGAAAAACAGGTGTCATGATTCGGCAGTCATAGCCAATCCAAGCTCGGTATGATAATTTGGTAAGCACAACCCAAATGTTCTGTTTGGATCTACACTTACTTGTGAGGTCATATGTGCAGCTGTGACTGCCTATAAAGCCGATTATTAAAATAAACTGAACACTAAAGCAAACTTTTGAATTTCTGTATTTTATAGTATTAAATATTTTAAAAAAGTAATAGAGTTAATTTCATTACTCCCAGTAAATTTCTTAAAATTATTAATGTATTTATGAAAAGTATTTGTTATAACTAACAAGTAAATAAAAATTTAAAGCATTGGGTTTTCTTCCCTATCTTTATCTCATTTGTCTTTACTTTCGTCTTCCCTCATTCTCAAAGGAGACTATTACTTTTATCTGCCTGGTTCCTCGACTTTTATAATACAGAATCAGAGGCCTGTTAGAGAGAACAATACTGGTAGATCAGAAAAAGAGGTAAGGGGAACTCAAAATGAAAGGCTGCCTGGGTTAATATATTGGGGAAAGTTTTTTGGGGCTAGTTGAGAGTACAAGAGAAGCCTGGGGTAGGGATGATATCTTCATCAAGGCTCTTCTCAGAGCCAGCTCCATGCCTGGCACATAATGGGTGCTCAGCAAATATTAGGATGATTGATGCACAATTAACTTGCAGGTTAGAAACAAAACAAAATGAACACTTTAACATTCTCCTTAGTCTAATTGAATTCTAAGCAATTTCATAAAAAGAAAGTCTAAAATTCAATGTTTTGAAAAATGCAGTGCAAAGAACCTAAATAAAAATCTGTCTCTGAGTAGATGTGTGTCAGAATTACCTTGAAAGCATTTAAAAATGCATGACGGCACTCTCTTTTGTTAAATAGAAATTCTACTACGCATTATTTTTGTTGCTCTTTTGGAATAATATGCTACTTTTCTAAATGGGAAAATCAGAAAGATACAACAAAGGAAACATTTCCCCTTGCATAACCTAGTTATCTCTACAATGCATTACTTTGATGTACTGGTGGCCTCTTAACACACAACCAGAGATCACAGAATCAAAAGATTCACAGACCAAATTGGAATGTTTGAGTCCCATGGTTTATTAAATCAATTAAATTTTTTTTATAGATTTGATTTATTTATTTGACAGAGAGAGAGAGATAGAGTGAGAGCACAAGCAGGGGGAGGGACAGAGGGAGAGAGAGAAGCGGGCTCCCCGCTGAGCAAGGAGCCCAATGTGAGATTCGATTCCAGTTGCCCCTATTAAATCAATTTAAAACACTCGTTGAGGGGCACCTGGCCGGTTCAGTTGGTAGAGCATGCGACTCTTGATCTCAGGGTTGTAAGTTCAAGCCTACTTAAAAAAAAATGATTAAAAAAACCCACCACTCATTGAGAAGTAAGAAGAAAGAGATGGGGCAGGTGCAGCGCTTCGGATAGGGTGCAGGTAGGTGGATTCCTGTGTTACACAGCACTCATCTGTCCTGTCTCTCTCTGACACACCCCATTCCCACCGATGGCATCGTCACAAAACCAGAGTGGAGGTTTGGGCAAGGAAGCTCGACAGGAGAGTGACCTGGGCTGATTGTGCCCTTTTCTTTCTCAAAGAGAGGCAGGGAAAGTATGCCTGGCTATTGCTGCAGCTCACCAATTAGCCTGCTGAAAAACTATGGAGTTTATAACATATGGGGCCCAAATGGGATCAGTGTCACCAGTGGATGGCAGAAGAAGAGATGACAGTTGTCAACCTAGAAGTACCATTGTCATCACTTGGTCTGTACATCTTTTTCTATCTCTAAGTAACATTCTTGTTTGTTCCTCATTGTTTCATTTGTTCTACCTTTTAGCATGTCTCACAGGTTATTAATCTATTTGCTATCTATATTTAACACATTTTATGAATTCTGCCTATGTATCACAAGCCATTTACTTACCCTTTATCTAATGTATTCAAGCATACCTCAGAGATGTAAATTTGATTCCAGACCACCGCAATAAAGTGAATATGGCAATAAAGTGAGTCAAATGAACTTCTTGGCTTCCCAGTGTGTATAAAAGTTATGTTTACACTCTACTGTAGTCTATTAAGTGTGAGCATTATGTGTAAAAAATGTACATACCTTAAAAAATACTTCATTACTTAAAAATACCAGCCATCATCTGAACTTCCAGTGAGTTGTGATCCTGAATCACAGATCACCAATAGCAAACACAATAATAATGAAAAGGTTTGAAATGTTGCAAAAATTACCAAAATGTGGCACAGAGACACAGAGTAAGCAAATACTGTTGGAAAAATTGCAGATAGACTTGCTCCATGCATGGTTGCCACAAACCTTCAATTTGTAAAAAAAACACAGTATCTGCAAAAGGCGGTAAAGTGCAGCACAATAAAAGGAGGCGTTCCTGTACTGTTTTGCCTATGTCTCACAAGCTATTATGCTAAATGTGGCTTATGGATTTTATCCATTTGTTGGATTTTTTTGTTTGTTTTTCTTGTTTTCTATGGCAATATTGAATATTCTCAAATAATGCAGAAAACACATATCACACACTCCCTTTTTTATGGGCCCCAAATATCTATGCAGTTGATCTTGAACAACATGAGTTTAAACTGTGCGGATCCACTTGTAAGTGGATTTTTCCTTCTATAAATACAGTACAGTATTGTACATGAATTTTCTCTTTATGATTTTCTTAATAACATTTTCTTTTTTTCTAGCTTACTTTATTGTAGGAACACCATATATAATACATATAACATACAAAAATATGTTAATTGACAGTTTATGTTATTGTAAAGGCTTCAGGTCACCAGCAGTCTAACAGTAGTTAAGTTTTTGGGGAGTCAAAAGTTATAGGTAGATTTTTGACTATGAGTGGTTGGCATCCCTAACTCTTGTTCAAAGGCCAGCTGTACCTTCCTTTATGATTGTGTAATAACTAATGTCTGTCTGAGAAGGTGCAATTAGATAATTTTAAGACTGTACCTTTATTACCTTATTGTCAAGAAAAACTGTTTTAAATAAGATGGTTTAGTTTACTAAAAAGTTTTGGTACACTTTTATTTTAATGGCTGCAAATATGTTGGAATTTGATCATCCTGTGAATTTTATGGGTGAGTCGCTTTCTTGGGTACTACACAGATATGCATGGAGCAGGCCCTGGTTCTCCACTGCCTGGGATTCAAAGTTCTTCTTCCTGGCTCAAGGGAATGTCTTCTGGTGTGGCGTAAGCTTTTCTCTTTCCTTTTTTTAAAATTTTTATTTATTTTATTTTTGAAGATTTTATTTGAGAGCAAGAGAAAGCACGCATATGAGCAGGGGGAGGGGCAGAGAGAGAGGGACAAGCAGACTCCCCGCTGAGCAGGGAGCCCGATGTGGGACTTGATCCCAGGACCCTGAGATGACGACCTGAGCCGAAGGCACCGTTTAACCGACTGAGCCACCCAGGCGCCCAACCTTTCTCTTTCAAACTCCATTCACAGTGACTTAGGCTCTTGGAAGTAAAAGCCAGTAAGACTTATGGACTGTTTCTGCTGTCTAGCTATACACCTTCCTTCTTCAGGTGATGAAGCTCACATCCTGCTATGTGACTGAATATGCAACAAGGGAAAAGAAATATAAATTGATATCTGAAATAATGTTTAGTTGGTGTCCACTGAGGTGAAGTTGTAATCCTCTGGTCTGAAGGGTCTGAGGAGGCTTCTCTCATGTGTCTGATGTCTCGGCAGAGAGGCCTATAAGGCTGGGGCCGTCTACCAGAGAGCCTACATAATAAGACCTCTCCAGCATGATGGTTTCAGGGTACTCAGACTTCTTTATTTCCAGATACATATTTTCTGATATTACTGTAAACTGCCTTTTCTTTTTAATTGTGATTTCTTCTCGAAAGCTGCTGCCTCTTTCGGTCTCTGGCGCCTCAGTGACAGGAGCTGCCACCACGGCTGCCTATCCAGAATGGATGGACGTTCAGAACGAAGAGCTTCTTGAGCAAGAGAAATAAGCCGGCCTCTGCACAGCACCCGGCCCAATAATCTGCAGGCCTGCAACGCCTTCCGCTACAACGGGCTGATTCACCGCAAGACTGTGGGCTTAGAGCTGGCAGCTGAAGGCAAAGGTGTCCTGGTGGTCATAAAGTGGAGATGGGCCAGAAGAATCCTCCATTCCTACCTTTGACCACCATCAACAAGAACGAACGCAGGCAGCACCTGTCACGTGATCTGCAAGATCTGCAGGAACATGTACCGCCCCCATCTGCGCACGCCTGCTATCCGATCTGCGCATGCCTGCTATGCGTCCTGCGCAGCCGGTGACGTCCTGCGTAGTCAGAAGCTGCGGGTTTCCTGAAGAGTTCGCCCGCGATCCGAGAGTCGGCTAATAACCCTTGCTCACCCAAAGCGATAAAATTGTCAGTTTTTCTCGACAACAAAAACAAAATATTTAGAAATGCAGGTAACTCTTACTGTAGGCACCTTGCTAAGTTTTCTCATTATTTTAAATATTTTGCCCGTAGTTTTTCTATAACAATGACTATGGCCTGTACAACTAATAATTTTATTTCTTCCTTTCAGACTTAGGTCTAAGTTCCTTTTCTGTCTTACAGCACTGGCCAGACCAGTGCAATAGTACTCTTGCATAATACTGAAATTTAAAGTAAGTGTATCTAGGGGTGCCTGGATAGCTCATGGGTTAAGTGTCTGACTTTTGATCTCTGCTCACGTCTTGACCTTAGGGTGTTGAGTTCAGGTCTCCCAGTGGGCTCCATGCTAGCCGGAGCCTTCTTAAAAAGAATTAAGTTTATCTAATGTTTTCCACTTAGAATGATTTTTTTTTCTAGATTAAAAAACATTCTTAAGCTTAAGGGAATTCCTTTATATTTCTAAGTTAATATAAATTAAAAAAATGAGCTGCGTTGAGCTTATTAAATGCTTTTCTCCGTACATCTATGGAAATGATCATTTGGTCTTTTAACATCTTTGTTGTATTGAATTACATTTACGAATTTTTCTTTTCACATTTAACCGTGTTTAATTTTCACTCAATTTGGTCGTTTCTTTAATAATTCTTTAATAGGATTTTGGTTCCTAATACCTACTGCTTCCCGCCCCCATCTCTTTATGAGTGAAATAGGCCTATAATTTTCCTTTCTCTGTTTGGTATCATGGTTGAGTTGGGGAGCTTTCTCTCTATCTTAATGTCTGGAAGAATTTGTATAAAAATTGGACTAATCTGTATACTGACAATTTTGCAGACCTATTTTCTTCCCTGTAAAACCTCTGGACCTATTTTTTTCTTGAGGGAAGATTTTTAACTATCTCTTCAATTTATGTAATAGTTATAGGGCTATTTGAGTTTTTTCTTTTTGAACCAGTCTGTAAGATATTTTTTTAGGAATATGTCCATTCAGTAAGTTTGAAAAATTGTTGGCATATATTTATTTGTTCATGGCATTTTCTTACCTTACTTTTTAACGTTCACTTTGTGTGTAGTAACTGTGTTTTAACTTATCATATTGTTAACTTGTGCTTTTTCTCTCCTACTCTTGATCTGTCTTACTAAAGATTATTTTTTAGTTTTTGCTAAAAACTAACCTTTGGCTTTTAAATCTTCTTTATTCTACCCTTATGTTCTATTTAATTTATTTTGACTCCTATTTATTGTCTTTCTTCTGTGTTATTTGGGATTATACTGTTGTTCATTTTATAACTTAAGAAGGATGTTTAATTCATTTTAAAAGAGAGTATAAACTCTACTACAGTATTTGGCCATTATTACTTCATGTATCTTATAATATCGGGTTTTTTCTATTATTTAATTTTTTAATTAAAAACTCTTTTTTGGCAGTGTTTTGCATGGCAGAACTCTGTGTAACAAAGCCTTTGAGTCTTTGAATGCCTAAGATTATTGCCCTCATATGCTGATGGCAGTTCAGTTAAATATAAAATTCTGGGTTCTTGTCCATTAGTACTTTGTAAACACCACTCCATTGTCATCTTACATCCAGTGTTGGTAATGAAAAATCTTATGTCAATCTGATTTTTTTCTTTCTTTTGAAAGCTTTTAGAGTTTTCTCTTGGTTTTTAATATTCTTAAATTACACCAAATGTGTTTAGGGCCGTTTCTGTATCATTTCCCTTTTGCTCTGAGATCTCTCATCTTTCTAAAGATTTTTTTTTTAAAGATTTTATTCATTTGAGAGAGAAAGAGAGAGGGAGAGGGAGTGCATGTGCATGGGGTGGGAGGGGCAGAGGGAGGGAGAGAAGCAGGGAGCCCAATGCTGGGCTCTATCCCAGGACCCTGGGATCATGACCTGAGCTGAAGGCAGATGATTAACCGATGGAGCCACCCAGCCGTCCCTCTGTTGTCTTTTTAAATCTGAGAAATACATCTGTATTTTCTCTTCAAATACTGTTTTTTACCCATTTTTATTTTTTTTCAGGGAATTCCGTTAGTCGGATATTAGCACTCCACTTCTATCCCCCATATCTCATACTTTTTTTTTTTTAATACTTCCTATTTACATGTTCTTGTTTTTTCTTTCTGGGAGATTCCCTCAGTTTGTTCTTCCAATTTGCTAATCCATTCCTCCACTATATCATTCTCTATATCCCAGTGTTTGGGCTCTTTCAGTTATTTTATTTTCATACATAATATTTCTGCTTGCTTTTTTTAAAATTTTTTCATATTGCTAACATCTTTCCTTATTTCTTTTAGTAATTTTAGCAAGATAACTATTTGTCCATTGTTCTAATAGTTCTGTTTCTGATAGATGCCATATTCCAACATGTATTTTTCTTTTGAAATAATTGTGCTCCTCAAATATTTTGTTGATTATTCTTATGAGCTTAGTTTTCCCTGGTAGTATGAGCTTCTTCACCAGTCAGTACTCAGTCCCTGATAGCCCCAAATTGCTCAGTGTGTTGGGGTGGGGTGGGGTCACTGGCCTTTGAGTCTGTCATTCCTAGTTCATAAAGCAATTCTTAGGCTAGAGAGCCGCTCTGCATCACACAGAGAAGAAACATTAGGAGGAAATGCATCTTAAATTGTAACTCACAGCCCTGGGACTTAGAGGGGAAAGGTGCAACTCTTCAAAGTTTCTTAGTTCCTGTCTGTTTTCTTCTAACTTTTCATAAGCTGTTTTAGATTGGGTTCCCCAGGTAAGAGACTGAGATGAAGATTTGTTTGTGGGAATTTATTGGAGTGTGGTCTCAGGAACAACACTTGTAAGGATGTAGGGGAAGCAGGATTGGGTGGGGGTGGGGGGAGTGAACTTTGATGCTGTTGCAGCACGGGTTTAGCTTATCCCACAGGAACTCTGGAGTGAGGAGAGACCTTCAGAATGTCTGACACTGAGGCAAGGGGGATGGAATTTGGTACCATCTTCTCATCCCCATTGACCAGTAATTGAATGCAGGCTATGCCTATTTTCTGGTATGTTTTCATGTTCTGCACTCTTTTCTGGGGTGGTTTCAAGTTTGGTTGTGGTCATTGAGATGGCTTTAGGTTGAGTGGTGATCTCAGGGTGGTTTTGGGTTCAGTGATGGTCTCTTTTTTTTAAGTTTTAGAGAGAGCACGAGTGGGGAGGGGTAGAAGGAGAAGGAGAGAGAGAATCTTAAGTAGGCTCCTTGCTCAGTGTGTAGCCTAATGTGGGGCTCGATCTCACGAACCTGAGATCACGACCTGAACAGAAATCAAGAGGCGGATGCCTAACCAACTGAGCCACCCAAGCACTCCCAGTGATGGTCTCTTGAATGGAGTCATGTTGGTTAATGATTTCTGGAATGGTTTTGGGTTTAGCAGTGGTTTCTGGGGTTGGTGTGGTTTAAGGTTTAGCAGTGTTTCCTAAGGAGGTTCAAATTTAGCACTGGTCATTGGTTGTCTCAGTTTTTTTTTTTTTTTTTTGAGGGGAAAGTTTACGGTGATTTCAGGTTCAGCAGTAATCTCTGGGGTAGTTTTAATTGCTGGGTGGTCTCTGGTGATTTTAGGATGAGCAGTGTTTTTTGGGGTAGTTTCTTTTTAGCTGTGGTCTCGGGTGTTTTTATGTTCAGCAGTGATTCTTGATGGGGTTTCAAGTTTAGCGCTGGTTGTTTGTGTGGTTTCAGGATCAAGGGTGTTATGTGTGGTGGTTTTGAGTTCAGTGGTGATCCCTTGGCTGCTTTCAGGTATAGGAGTTTTCTGGGGGTGGTTTTAAGTTTGGTGATGGTCACTGAGTTTGTTTTGGTGTTTTGAGTTCATCAGTGGTCTTTGGGTTGGTTTTTGTTTCAGTGGCAGTCTCTTGTCTGATTTTGTGTTCAGTAGTGGACTCTGGGTTGGTTTTGGGTTCAGCAGTGGTTTCCAGTATGGTTTCGGAGTTAATAGTGGTGCCTGAAGTGGTTTTAGTTTCAGCCACAGTTTGTGGAGTAGATCTGGGTTCAAAGGTGGTTTTTGTGGTGTTTGTGAATTTGGTGGTGGTCACTGAGGAGGTTGTTTGGGGTGGTTTTGCATTCATCTTTAGTCTCTTGTGTAGCTTGTTCAGCAGCAGTATTTTCTGGGGTGGATTCATTTTCAGAGGTGATTGAAGAAACGTCTAGAGTATGTTCAATAATAATTGGAGTGCTGGTAGATTTATGTAGAATGCTAATAACATCTTGGCTGGGCAGAAAGGAGGCAGCAGGTGTTTTTGAAGGGATTTTTGGAGCAGTTATTTTATGTTGATTGTGAAAGACAAAGTTATCAAGATAAATTATACAACCTGAAAATGGCATTCGATGTGGCTTCTTACAAATTTTTTTAGGTAGATGGTTCTTTTTTGGTTTAATTTTTTTTGTAAAGGTAGCAGTTACTTTCCATTGATGTTTGTGTGATATGTGTGGGAGTCTTTGAAACTGAATAATTCTGCTTTTATGCAAAAGACCATATTTTGAGAAGAATAAAGTGTTTGGGTTTGTTTTCCCACTGAAGACATCCTGTGGGTTTTTTTTTTTTCTTACTCTCACTAGGCTGTAAAAAGAGGAAGGAGACTATTATTCATGAATAAAATAATTATTGAAATTTAGACAAATCAGACATCATTTACATTTGAAGCATATTTTTATTTAGTTACTGAAGTGTATCACACATACATAAAACATAATGTATATATATTTCAATCAATTAAGGTAAATACCTGTGTAACTATAGCACAGATAAAAAAATATATAACATTGCCATCATTCCAGAAGACTCCCTTGGCCCTTTGCAATTTTTATTCTTCCTTTCTCCTCAAAGTTAACCACCATCCTTACTTCTAAAACTTGTGTAGACCTGTTTTCTGAATTTTGTTTGAATGGAATATACAATATAAAGTGATTCATGTATGGCTTCTTTTGTTCAACATTATGTTTATGATATTATCCATGTTGTGTGTAACTGTAATACATTTTTTTGAAGTCACCATAGAGTAAATAGTCCCTTCTATAAATTTACCACAATGTATCCATTCAATACTTTATGAACCTTTAGAATATTTTCAGTGTTTCGTTATTAGAAATGATGCTGCTGTGAACTCCTTGGTGCCTGTGTATTGCTATAGCTGTATAGGCATTTTCTTGGGGGGAATATACTAATGTTGTTTACTTGATGACTCAGTATATACAGATCTTGAATATTAGTGTATAAAACCATACTGTTTCCAAAGTGATTCTACTAACTTGCTCTGCTGGTAGTGTATGAGAATTCCAGTTGCTCCAAACTTCACCAACATTTACTGTTGCCAGTCTTTTAAATTTTAATCATTTTGATTAGTATGTAGTATTATCTCATTATGGTTTGTATTTCCATTTCCCTCTACATATGAGGTGACTCTTACTACAAATATTTAATGGCTACTTGAATATGATCAAAGTCTTAAAGATATTCTATTACCTTCTAGATACTTTAATGTATTGTCTTTTTACTTTGAGATCTACAATTCAGTAGTTGTTTTGGGGAAAGAAAGGTGGGATGATACGAGTTTGGGGTCAGGTCTGATTTTTTTCCCCCAATTTGGATTGTAATTGACTCAGTAATTTTATTGAAAAGAGTATTTTTTCTCTATTGATTTACAGTGTTACCTTTCTTATAGATTAGTTGTCCATATATCTTTGGGTCTGTTTCTGGGTTTTCTGTTTTGTTCTGGGAGTTTTTTTGTTCATCTTTTGCCAAAACCACACATTGTGATCACTCTTGCTTTATATTGTCTTTGTGATCAGTAGAGCAATCCTATGAATGAACCTACCAACTAACTTCCTTCCTTCTTCCCTTCCCTTCTGTTCCTTTCCCTTCCCTTCCTCCTTCCTTCCTTCTTTCCAAGATTATCTTGGCTTTTCTTAAACTTTTGCATTTCTGTGTAAGTTTAATGATTGGTTTGTCAATTTACAGAAAAGACATCTTGTGCTTTTTTTTAAAAAAGATTTTATTTTTAAGTAATCTCTTCACACAACATAGGGCTCAGATTTACAATCCTGAGATCAAGAGTCACGTGCTCTACCAACTGAGCCAGGCAGGCGTCACATCTCGTGTTTTTGGTTGGGATGGTATTGAATCTATAGATCAGTTTGGGAAGAATGATTATTTTTATAATAATGAATCTTCCAATCCATGGACATTTTATGTTTCTCTATATCTTTCCATGTTTAGGCAGATTTTAATTTTTTCTTTATACTGATACCTTGTATAACACCCTTAGTCTCCTAATTTTTTGAATACTGTCTGTTATTTCACTGTTGGGAGGAATATTGAAATCAGTTACTAGTTTTTTTCCCAACCCTTTTTCTCCTAGAATTTAATTTGAATTATTTGTTTACTTTCTTTTATGTCTATAAAGCAATCAATGAGCTTGTTGTACTTTCTATATATTCTCCTACTAGCGACTAGTACAATTTCTGAAAGTTGTACTGTAGCTTCATTATGAGAGCATATAACCATTACATACACATCTCCCTTATATCCATAATTAAATCTTAGTTATACAGGAAAATACATATTCATTACTCATCATGAACACATTTTTGATACCTTTTGTAGCATTTGTTTTTTTTTCTTTTTTCTTATAAATTAGGATATAGTTGGCATATAACATTGTATTAGATTTAGGTGTACAACAATTACATGATTTTGTATACAATGCAAAATGCTCACTATAGTAAGTTTACTTAACATCCATCACCACACATAGTCAGTTTTTTTTCTTATGATGAGAACTTTTAAAGATCTACTTTCTTAGTAGCTTTATAATACACAATACAGTATTATGAACTGTAGTCACCAGGCTGTATAGTAAATCTGAAGGACTTATCTTATAACTGGAAGTTTGTACTTTTTGACCATTTTACATATTTTGCCACCCCACAACCCTGCCCTACCTCTGTTCTCTGTTAGAACCACCATTCTGATGTGTTCCCTGTATCTGAGTTCTGTTTTGTTTTTTGTTTTTTTACATTCCACATATAAGTGAGATATTATGGTATTTGTCTTTGTCTGACCTATTTCACTTAGCATAATGCCCTCAAGGTACATCCATGTTGTCACGAATGGCAAAATTTCCTTCTTTTGTACAACTGAATAATGTTCCATTGTATATATATATACACACACCACATTTTCTTTATCCATTCATCTGTTGATGGACACTTATGTTGTTTCCTTTGCCTGGGCTATTATAAATAATGCTGCAGTGAACATCGGGGTGCAGGTTTCTTTTCTATTCCTTTCTCTTTTTTATTGTACAGATCCCAGTACATGAGCTAGAGACCTCAACTTAAAATAGTTACAGAGGTGAGACAAAAGAGACAAACTAAACTGGTCATTAAACTTTCTCCAACAGCCATGGATAAGGTGAACTTGAGGGAAGGTGCAGATATGTAAAGGAAAAAGAAAAGAAGAGGAAAGAAAGAGGAAGTTTCTGTCCCAACTTTTTCTGATTGCTTGTTTCCATGTTTCTGAAATGAGCCGAGAAAAGCTGCCAACCAAGAAGGTACAGGATAAGGAAATGGATGTAACATATAGCTTCTTAGTGTCTAGTGAGAAAAGGAAAGGGACTCTGACGCTCCATTTCCAAATAACAGAACAGGTGTTATTTAATTATGCAATCCTTTCTATTCTCTTAGATGTTGGCAAAATTTTCTGTGCACCATTTTAATGTTTTGTGATGTAATTCTTTTATGATTTAACATGTCACTTAAATTTATATTTCCTGCCTGTTCTTTCCACCCTGATTTTAACCATACAAAAAACTTACACAAAAGAGGAGAAAATTCATGCAGGACAAATAAGAATATAGTATTGGGGCAATTCTTGATTAAGGTTAGCATTTTACATAACAATACAGGATATAGCAAAAGTCAACTCAAAATGTAATATGTTGCAACTGCATTATAATTAACCAAGTCCATACTGAAATTTTACACCAACTGTAAATCATGGACTAAGACAAAACTCAGTAAAACTCATGCCTGAGCCAGAGTTTGCTTTCCTTGACTTTAAAAAAATTTTTTTAATTTAAATTCAATTTAGTTAACTTATAGTCTATTATTAGTTTCAGGGGTAGAATTTAGTGATTCTCATCAGTTGCATATAACACCCAGTGCTAATTACATCAAGTGCCCTCCTTAATCCCATCACCCAATAACCCCATTCCCCCACCCACCTCCCCTCAGCAGCCCTCAGTTTGTTCCTTATTAAGAGTCTCTTACGGTTTGCCTCCCTCTCTGTTTTTATCTTACTTTAATTTTCCTTCCCTTCCCCTCTATTCATCTGTTCTGTTCCTTAAATTCTACATATGAGTGAAATCATAATGAGTGAAATCATATGCTGTCTTTCTCTGATTGACTTTTAAATTTTATTTTATTATGTTATGTTAGTCACCATACAATACATCATTAGTTTTTGATGTAGTGATCCATGATTCATTGTTTTCATATAACACCCAGTGCTCCTTGCAGTATGTTCCCTCCTTAATACCCATTATGGGCTAACCCATCCCCCCCACCTCCTCCCCTTTAAAACCCTCAGTTTGTTTCTCAGAGTCCATAGTCTCTCATGGTTCGTCTCTCCCTCTGATTACCCGCCTTCATTTTCCCCTTCCTTTTCCTAATGTCCTCCACGCTATTCCTTATGTTCCACAAATAAGTGAAAACATATGATAATTGACTTTCTCTACTTGACTTATTTCACTTAGCATAATCTCCTCCAGTCCCATCCATGTTGATGTAAAAGTTGGGTATTCATCCTTTCTGATGGCTGAGTAATATTCCATCGTATATATGGACCAAATCTTTATCCATTTACCTGTTGAAGGGCATCTCAGCTATTTCCACAGTTTGGCTACTGTGGACTTTGCTGCTATGAACATTGGGGTACATGTGGCCCTTCTTTTCACTACATCTCTATCCTTGGGGTAAATGCCCAGTAGTGCAATCACTGGGTCATAGGGTAGCTCTATTTTTAACTTTTTGAGGAACCTCCACACTGTTTTCCAAAGTGGCTGTACCAGCTTGCATTCCTACCAACAGTGTAAGAGGGTTCCCCTTTCTCCACAACCTCTCCAACATTTGTTGTTTCTTGCCTTGTCAATTTTTGCCATTCTAACTGGTCTGAGGTGGTAGCTCAGTGTGGTTTTGATTTGAATTTCCCTGATGGCTAATGATGATGAACATTTTTCATGTGTCTGTTAGCCATTTGTATGTCTTCTTTGAAGAAGTGTCTGTTCATGTCTTTTGCCCATTTTTTGACTTGAGTATTTGTTTTTTGGGTGTTGAGTTTGAGAAGTTCTTTATAGATCTTGGATATCAGCCCTTTATCTGTAGTGTCATTTGCAAATATCTTCTCCCATTCTGTGGGTTGCCTCTTTGTTTCATTGACTGTTTTCCTTTGCTGTGCAGAAGCTTTTTATCTTGATGAAGTTCCAAAAGTTCATTTTTGCTTTTGTTTCACTAGCCTTTGGAGATGTGTCTTGAAAGAAGTTCCTGGGGCCGTTGTCAAAGAGGTGACTGCCTATGTTCTCCTCTAGGATTTTGATGGATTCCTGTCTCACATTGAGATCTTTCATCCATTTTGAGTTTATCTTTGTGTATGGTGTTAGAGAATGCTCGAGTTTCATTCTTCTGCATGTGGCTGTCCAATTTCCCTAGCACCATTTATTGAAGAGACTGTCTTTTTTACATTGGATATTTTTTCCTGCTTTGTCAAAGATTATTTGACCATAGAGTTGAGGGTCCATATCTGGGCTCTCTATTCTGTTCCATTGGTCTGTATATCTGTTTTTGTGCCAGTACCATGCTGTCTTGGTGATCACTGCTTTGTAATATATCTTGAAATCCGGCAACGTGATGCCCCCACCTTTGTTTTTCTTTTTCAACATATCCTTGGCGATTCGCGGTCTTTTCTGATTCCATACAAATTATGGGCTTCTTTGTTCCAGCCCTTTGAAAAATGTCATTGGAATTTTGATCTGGATGGCACTGAAGGTATAGATTGCTCTGGGTAGCATAGATATTTTAACAGTGTTTATTATTCCGATCCATGAGCATGGAATGTTTTTCCATCTTTTTGTGTCTTCAATTTCTTTCATGAGTGTTCTGTAGTTGCTAGAGTATAGATCCTTTACCTCTTTGGTTAGGTTTATTCCGAGGTATCTTATGGTTTTTGGTGCTATTGTAAATGGAATCGTTTCTCTAATTTCTTTTTTGACAGTTGCATTGTTAGTGTATAAGAAAGCAACTGATTTCTGTGCATTGATTTTGTGTCTTGCCACATTACTGAATTGCTGTATGAGTTCTAGTAATTTAGGGGTGGAGTCTTTTGGGTTTTCCACATAAAGGATCATGTCATCTGTGAAAAGAGAGAGTTTGACTTCTTCTTTGCCAATTTGAATACTTTGCTGTCTGATTGCTGTTGCTGGGATTTCTAGAACTATGTTGAACAATAGTGGCGAGAGTGGGCATCCTTGACGTGTTCCTAATCTTAAGGGAAAGGCTCTCAGCTTTACCCCATTGAGGATGATATTTGCTGTGGGTTTTTCATAGATGGATTTTATGAACTTGAGGAATGTTGCCTCTATCCCTATACTCTGAAGAGTTTTAATCAGGAAAGGATACCCTATTTTGTCAAATGCTTTTTCTACATCAATTGAGAGGACCATATGGTTCTCTCTTTCATTAATGTGTTCTATCACATTGATTGATTTGTGAATGTTGAATCACCCTTGCATCCTGGGGATAAATCCCATTCTCTTGGTGGATGATCCTTTTAATGTATTGTTGGATCCTATTAGCTAGGATTTTGTTGAGGATTTTGGAACCCATATTTATCGCAGATATTGATCTGAAATTCTCCCTTTTGATGGGGTCTTTGCCTGGTTTGGGGATTAAGATAATGCTGGCCTCATAGAATGAGTCTGGAAGCTTTCCTTCTGTTTCTGTTTTTTGAAAGAGCTTCAAGAGAAGAGGTATTATTTCTTCTTTGAATGTTTGGTAGAATTCCCCAGGGAATCCATCAGGCCCTGACTAGGTTTTTGGGTGGTTTTTGATTACTGCTTCAATCTCATTACTGGTTATTGGTCTATTCAGGTTGTCAGTTTCTTCCTGTTTCAGTGTTGGGAATTTGTAGGTTTCCAGGAAGGCATCCATTTCATCCAGGTTGCTCAGCTGATTGGCATATATTTGTTGATGTTAATTTCTAATAATTGTTTTTATTTCCTTGGTGTTAGTCATGATCTCTCCCCTTTCATTCATAATTTTATTAATTTGGGTCTTTTCTCTTTTCTTTTGGTTAAGTCTGGCCAGTGGTTTAGCGATCTTATTAATTCATTCAAAGAACCAGCTTCTAGTTTCGTTGATCTGGTCTACTGTGTTTCTGGTTTCTAATTCATTGATCTCTGCTCTAATCTTATTTCTCTTCTAATGCATGGCTTAGGCATTGTTTGTTGCTTTTTCTCTAGTTTTGTAAGGTGTAGGGTTAGATGGTGAATTCGGGATTTTTCTATTTTTTTGAGTGAGGCTTGGATGGCTATGTATTTCCCCCTTAGGACCGCCTTTGCAGTATCCCATAGGTTTTGGACTGATGCGTTTTTGTTCTCATTGGTTTCCATGAATTGAAGTTCTTCTTTGATTTCCTGGTTGACCCAAACATTCTTGAGCAGAGTGGTCTTTAGCTTCCAAGTGTTTGAATTTCTTCCAATTTTTTTCTTGTGATTGAGTTCCAGTTTTAAAGCATTATGGTCTGAGAATATGCAGGGAATAATCTCAGTCTTTTGGTATCGGTGGAGACCTGATTTGTGACCCAGTATATGGTCTATTCTGGGGAAAGTTCCATGTGCACTCGAGAACAATGAGTATTCTGTTGTTTTAGGGTGGAATGTTCTGTATATATCTATGAGGTCGATCTCGTCCAGTGTGTCATTCAAAGCTCTTGTTTCTTTGTTGATTTTCTGCTTAGATGATCTGTCTATTGCTGAGAGTGGAGTATTGAGGTCTCCTAAAATTAACGTATTGTTATCTATATGACTCTATTTTGGTTAACAGTTGGCTTATGTAGATGGCTGCTCCCATGTTGGGCGTGTAGATATTTACAATTGTTAGATCTTCTTGTTGGATAGACACTTTAAGAATGATATAGTGTCCTTTTGTGTCTCTAATTACAGTCTTTAGTTTAAAATCTAATTTTTCTGATATAAGATTGCTACCCCAGCTTTCTTTGAGGTCCATTGTCATGGAAGGTGGATCTCCATCCCTTCACTTTCAGTCTGGATGTATCTTTAGGTTCAAAATGAGTCTCTTGCAGACAGCATATGGATGGGTCCTGTCTTTTTACCCAGTCTGCAACCCTGTGCCGTTTTGTGGGAGCCTTTAGGCCATTCACGTTGAGAGTGATCGTTGAAAGATATGAATTAATTGTCATCATGTTGCCTGTGAAGACCTTGTTTTTATAGATTGTCCCTGTAAATTTCTTTTCTGTATCACTCTTGGGGTCTTTCTCCTTTTATAGAACCCCCCTTAATATTTCTTGCAGGGCCAGTTTAGTGGTCACATATTCTTTCAGTTTCTGCCGGTCTTGGAAGCCCTGCATCTTTCCATCCATTCTAAACGACAGCCTTGCCGGATAAAGTATTCTTGGCTGCATGTTCTTGTTTAGTACCCTGAATATGTCTTGACAGATCTCTGTGGATAGGTCTGAGGTTATTCTGATGTTCCTCCCTCTGTATGTAAAGAATCTCTTCCCCCTATTTGCCCTTAAGATGGTTTCCTTGGTTCTAAGATTTGTGAGTTTTACTATTACATGCCAGCATGTTGGCCTGTTTTCCTTGATCTTGGAGGGGTCCTCTCTGCCTCTAGGACACGAATGTTTGTTTCATTTCCCAGATTAGGGAAGTTCTCAGCTATAGTTTGCCCAAATATATCTTCTAGTCCTCTCTCTCTCTCCACCCCCCTCAGGGATTCCAATAATTCTGACTGGAACATTTCATGGTGTCGCTTATTTCTGATTCTATTTTCATGGATTCTGAGTTGTTTTTCCCTGGCCTCTTTTCTCTTTTATCTATTAATTGGTCTTCTAGGTGACTAATTCGTTCTTCTGCCTCGCTTACCCTAGCTGTTAGATTATCTAGATTAGATTGGATCTCATTGGTAGCATTTTTTTTCAAAGATTTTATTTATTTATCTGAGAGAGAGAATGGGAGAGAGAGAATGAGAAGGGGGAGGGTCAGAGGGAGAAGCAGACTCCTTGCTGAGCAGGGAGCCCGATGTGGACTTGATCCCGGGACTCCAGAATCATGACCCAAGCCTAAGGCAGTCGCCCAACCAACTGAGCCACCCAGGCACCCCTCATTGATAGCATTTTTAAGTTCTGCCAATTTAGTTTTCATTTCTGGCCTTAGAGACTCTATGTTGCCATTAATTGATTTCTTCATTCTAGCTGTTGTCTTCATAATTGCTAGCCTGAATTCCATCTCCAACATCTTGGTTATATCTGAATCCATTTGTAAATCTGTGGCATAAGTCATAGTCTCTGAGTCTTTCCTATTTTGGGGGTTCCCCCTCCTAGTCATTCTTTTGAGGGGTGGTTGAGGTAATGTACGGAGTCCAAATTATTGACCACAACCCAAGCAAGATGCACCTGTTTTATAGGGACCTTAGGGTTGCTGGCCTCTTATTCTCCCAGCCTGTCTTCTGGGGGAGGGGCCTGCCTGGCTGTTACTCAAGCAACCCTGTTTAGGCAGAGTTGCCGTGCCCTCTGTGGGGGGGATGGGCTCAGTGATAACCGGTTTTTTGGGGCTTTTTTTCTCCGGCGGCTTTCTTTGGTGGCTTTCCACATCTCTTCCCAGAGAGCAGAAGAGACATTTCCAACCCTCTGCCTCAGAGCAGAGAGATCGCAGTCTGTTCTTCAGTGAGCTCTTCCAGCTACACTATCTCTGTTTCTGTCTGTGCTGCTATAAACTGCAGCATCCAGGGTTGTGTGCCCCTTAGCAGTGCTCCCAGTCCTCGCTTCCAGGTCGGGGCACGTCTCTGCCCTTTGTGCTTCTAAAACCACCAGCCGTCCCCAGTTGACATGTGTGACCCCCCCGCTCTGGATTTCCATCCGGGGGGCTGCCCTAAAGTTCTTACCCCACCGCTAGCAGTCTGAGAGTCTGTGCCTGGTCCCCAGCATGGGTGGCTGTCGCTCACTGGGGGTGCAGGATCCACATGGCTCCCTCCCCCTGCCGTTTATCCTCTGATATCTGCCTGCGGAATCACAGCTCCCCGCTTCGTACCTCGAAACCAATTGCTTGCAATATTCTGTTTGTAGAGATCCAGATCTATCTTTTTACGTCTCAGGCTGATTTTGTCGGTGTTCAGAGTGGTCTGGTAGATATCCAGCTCAATTCCGGGGACCGATTGGAATAGGGTCCCCTACTCCTCCACCATCTTTTCCCTCCCTCAGCTTTTGGATATTTATGAAGACTGTCATTATAGTACTCTAGTTCCTGGATGAGGAATCTTTCCTTACCAGGGTCCACTGGCCAGGCCCTGAGTGGGCTATGTCTCCTCCTGGTTTTGTCAGTTTGCTCATCCCTGACTGACTTATTTTGCTTAGCTAATACCCTCGAGTTCTACCCACATCATTGCAAATGGCAAGATTTCATTCTTTTGGATGGCCAAGTAATATTCCATTGTGTGTTTGTGTGTGTGTATATATATGTATCACATCTTCTTTATTCATCTTTTGATGGACATCTAGGCTCTTTTCATATTTTGGCTGTTGTGGACATTGCTATAAACATTGGAGTGCATGTGCCCCTTTGAATCACTATTTTTGTATCTTTTGGATAAATACCTAGTGCAATTGCTGGATCATAGGGTAGTTATATTTTTAACTTTTTTATAAAAAAGATTTTATTTATTTATTTGTGAGAGACAGAGAGAGAGCACAAGCCGGGGGAGTGGCAGGCAGAGGGAGAAGCAGGCTTCCCGCTGAGCAAGAAGCCTGATGTGGGACTCGATCCCAGGACCCTGGGATCATGACCTGAGCCAAAGGCACATGCTTAACTGACTGAGCCACCCAGGTGTCCCTGTTTTGAACTTTTTTTTTAATTAAAATATTTTATTTATTCATTTGAGAGAGAGAGAAAGAGCACAAGCAGGGGGAGTGGCAGGCAGAGGGAGAGGGGGAAGCAGGCTCCTCGCTGAGCAGGGAGCCCGACGTGGGACTCGATCCCAGGACTCCAGGATCATGACCTGGTCTGAAGGCAGATGCTCAACCATCTGAGCCACCTTGCCGCCCTATTTTTACCTTTTTGAGGAACCTCCATACTGTTTTCCAGACTGCATCAGTTTGCATTCCCACCAACAGTGTAAGAGGGTTCTCCTTTTTTTACATCCTTACCCTTGCTTTGACAACTACTAATTTGCATAGGATAAGCAGGAGAGGAGAAAATACTACATTTCTTTGGTCCAATCCATGGTAATAAAGGATAGCTAATTCTTTTTTACTTACCAATTAGATTTTTAAAAAAAGATTTATTTATTTTAGAGAGAGAGAATCTGCATGCACTCATGTGGGAGGGGCAGAGGGAGAAGGAGAGAGAATCTCAAGTAGACTCTGCGCTGAGCACAGACGCTGCTGGTGAGCCCAGTCTCATGACCCTGAGATCATGACCTGAGCCCAAATCAAGAGTCAGACACTTAGCTGACTGCACCACCCAGGTGCCCCACCAATTAAATTTTTAAATAACAAATCCAACAGAAACAGAACTGCATCCAAACAAACTATATCCAAAGGTCACTATGTAAATATAAACTGTGTTCTAAATGACATTATTAAACTTATAGAAAGAATAAAACCAATAGAACCTATCATTTATTAGAGCCTAGCATGTGCTAGTTAGTAGGCTAAGTAGTTTATGTACATCATCTTGTTTAACCTTTTTAGAAAATTTTATGTATTTGTTTATTAAAGTCCATAGTTTACATTAGGGTTCACTCTTTATATTGTACATTCTATGGATTTTGGTAATGAAAAGTGTCATGTGTCCACCATTATAAGATCGTACAGAGTAGTTTCACTGCCCTAAAAATCCCTTGTTCTTCATTTGTTCATCTACAGCCTCCCACTCCCCACCCCTAGCAACCATCGATTATTTTTACTGTCTTCAGAGTTTTGTATTTTTCAATATGTCACATAATCTGAATCATACAGTATGTAGCCTTTCCAGACTGGTTTCCTTTACTTACCAGTATGCACTTAAGGTTCCTCTATGTCTTTTCATGACTAGTAGCTCATTTCTTTTTATTAGTGAATTAGTACCCATCATATGGAGGTACCACAATTTGTTTATCCATTCAATTATTGAAGAGTATCTTGGTTGCTTTCAAATTTTGGCAATTTTGAATAAAGCTTCTATAAACGTTCGTGTGCAGGTTTTTATGTAGACATAAGTTGTCAACTCCTTTGGGTAAATACTGAGGAACAGATCTTCTGGATCATGTAGTAAGGCTATGTTTAGCTTTTTGAGAAACTGCCAAACTGTCTGCCAAGGTGTCTGTACTGTTTCGCATTCTCATTGCTTCATCTTTTAGTAACCCTTTGATGTATGTATTTTGCACCTGTTACTTAGATGGGAAAACTGAGATTCCAAGAGGTTACATAATTTGCCCAAAGTTACACAGCAGAGAATGGGCTAATGCTGGCATTCAAATTTGAGTTGGTCTGGTTTTAGAACTGGTGATCTTTCTGTTACACTATGCTGTGTCTTTGAGCAAATCAAGCATTAAGCTGGGTAGGGTCTTTTAATGGTGTATGTGTATGTAACCAGTTTCTACTATGTACGTATGTACGTATGTATTAGTGCCTCTGAGTTTAAAGCTAGACATCAGGAAAATATTCTATTGCGTAAGCCTAAAAACTTTCCTCATTTCCCTGGGACGGGGAGTCACTCTTCCCCACCTCCTGTGCCACAGCTCTGGAGAGGAGCTACAAGGCCCTATGAATATGGTAGAGGGCAGGTGCTAGAGGTAGCTGTTCCTGAGTCCAGCTTTAGCTATAGGCGAGAAGACAGTTTGCTATCATTATACTTTGCATTCATTCAATAAAAGCACTTTAAGTAATGCACATACTAATCAAAAGATTTCTGAATTCAAGGCTTTGTTTTTAAAGAACTAGGAAACTAGCAGCTGTCTGTTCTAGGATGGAAGGCCGGGGGAAAAAGTCACTGGCTGTCACTTGTAAGTTGTTTTGCCAGAAACAACTTAACATGATTGTTCTAGACTCAACTGTAAGCTAACTAAGCTATTTCATCACTTACAATTTTCAGCTCAAGACAGGGGAGTTTTGCATTGTACTTTTAAGGTGTCATCTGAAATAGTCCTCATTCTCAACAGGGGCACAAATCCAGATGGACTTGTACCTCGGTTAACTGATTATGACAAGATATAGCGTAGGTGTTGGGGAGGAGTGACAGGAAGTGATAGTTGGGGGGAACAGGAGGCATGGCCAGACTAGGTTCACTGTCTGAACTAGGTTCACTAGGCTTTGAGGCCCAACCCTGTCTTTTACTTAGTATGATCTTGAAGCATAATATGGAGACCATTCCACCATTGGGAATAATATTTGCTACCAAGGTAATACACATGTCAGCCATATTGTATTCTGTAAAGTGTATAGTAAAATTCCATGTTCTCAAAGATAATTCTTTCTTTTTCTCTCTTTTCCTGCCAGCGTTTCCAGCAACATTAGTCACACCAGCTTTCAAACAGGGTGCAGAATGTCCTACTCCAAGGGGCACCTGGGTGGCTCAGTCAGTTAAGCATCTGCCTTCGGCTCAGGTCCTAGGATCGAGCCCCGCATCAGGCTCCCTGTTCAGTGGGGAGTCTGCTTCTCTCTCTCCCTCTGTCCCTCCTTCTCCCCCTGGTCATGCTCTCTCTCGCTCTCTTGTGCTCTCTCTGAAATAAATAAAATAAAATAGTTATGGAGAATATTTCTTTGGCTGCCACTTGTAGAATTGGCTGGAATTCTCTCAAAGAGGACCCAGGTTGAGGGGAAGGGATGAAATTGTTCCATATGAAAACAGGCTAAGTTCATGGAAATTTTATGAAAATTCGGGAGCTATAGCCTGTTTAGAACATACGTGTTGGAGAGATGATAAGCTCAGCACTAAAGACTGCACACTGTACTGTCTCAAACTCATAAAACATTTTTAGATAGTAAATATGTACTTCCTTATTTCATCTTCATTTTTTTGAAAGACAATAACAGACTGCAAAAGTTTCTAGGATCTGTTTTATTAGTAAAACTGAAACCATCTGTGCCAATTTGAATACCTTTTATTTCTTTTTGTTGTCTGATTGCTGTTGCTAGGACTTCTAGTACTATGTTGAACAATAGTGGTGAGAGTGGGCATCCTTGTTGTGTTCCTGATCTTAAGGGAAATGCTCTCAGCTTTTCTCCATTGAGAATGATATGTGCTGTGGGCTTTTCATAGATGGTTTTTATGAAATTGAGGAATGTTTCCTCTATCCCTACACTCTGAAGAGTTTTAATCAGGAAAGGATACTCTGTCAAATGCTTTTTCTGCATCAAATGAGAGGACCATATGGTTCTTCTCTCTCCTCTTATTAATGTGTTCTATCACACTGATTGATTTGCAAATGTTGAACCACCCTTGCCTCCCAGGGATAAATCCCACCTGGTCGTGATGGATAATCCTTTTAATATACTGTTGGATCCTATTAGCTTGGATCTTGTTGAGAATTTTGGCATCCATATTCATCAGGGATATTGGTCTGAAATTCTCCTTTTTGATGGGGTCTTTGCCTGGTTTGGGGATCAAGGTAATGCTGGCCTCATACCATGAGTCTGGAAGTTTTCCTTCTGTTTCTATTTTTTGAAACAGCTTCAGGAGAATAGGCATTATTTCTTCTGTGAATGTTTGGTAGAATTCCCCAGGGAATCCATCAGGCCCTGGACTCTTGTTTTTTGGGAGGTTTTTGATTACTGCTTCAGTCTCCTTACTGGTTATTGGTCTATTCAGGTTGTCAATTTCTTCCTGTTTCAGTCTTGGTAGTTTATAGGTTTTAAGTAAGGCATCCATTTCTTCCAGGTTGCTTAATTTATTGGCATATAGTTGTCAATAATAATTTCTAATAATTGTTTCTATTTCCTTGGTGTTAGTCGTGATCTCTCCCCTTTCATTCATAATTTTATCAGTTTGGGTCCTGTCTATTTTCTTTTTGATAAGTCATACTCTCTCTCTTCACAGATGACATGATACTTTATGTGGAAAACTCAAAAGACTCCACCGCTAAATTACTAGAACTCATACAGCAATTCAGTAATGTGGCAGGATACAAAATCAATGCACAGAAATCATTTGCTTTCCTATACACTAATAATGCAACTGTAGAAAGAGAAATTAGGGAGTTGATTCCATTTACAATAGCACCAAAAACTATAAGATACCTTGGAATAAACCTAACCAAAGAGGTATAGGATCTATACTCTAGGAACGACAGAACACTCATGAAAGAAATTGAAGAAGACGCAAAAAGATGGAAAAAGATTCCATGCCATCCTGATTAAAATACCAATGGCATTTTTCAAAGTGCTGGAACAAACAATCATAAAATTTGTATGGAACCAGAAAAGACCCCGAATCGCCAAGAAAATATTGAGAAAGAAAAACAAAGCTGGGGGCATCACGTTGCCTGATTTCCAGCCATATTACAAAGCTGTGATCACCAAGACAGCATGGTACTGGCAGAAAAATAGACACATAGATCAGTGGAACAGAATAGAGAGCCCAGATATGGACCCTCAATTCTATGGTCAACTAATCTTCGACAAAGCAGGAAGAAATATGCAATGGAAAAAAGACAGTCTCTTCAGTAAATGGTGCTGGGAGAATTGGACAGCTATATACAGAAGAATGAAACTCAACCATTCTCTTATACCATACACAAAGATAAACCCTAAATGGACGAAAGACCTCAGTGTGAGTCAAGAATCCATTAAAGTCCTAGAAAACATAGGCAGTAACCTCTTTGACATTGGCCACAGCAACTTCTTTCAAGATACATCTCCAAAAGCTAGTGAAACAAAAGCAAAAATGAACTTTTGGGACTTCATCAAGATATAAAGCTTCTGCACAGCAAAGGAAACAGTCAATAAAACCAAAGAGGCAACCCATGGAATGGGAGAAGATATTTGCGAATGACACTATAGACAAAGGGCTGATATCCAAGATCTATAAAGAACTTCTCAAACTCAACACCCAAAAAACAAATACTCAAGTCAAAAAATGGGCAGAAGTCATGAACAGACACTTCTCCAAAGAAGACATAAAAATGGCTAACAGACACATGAAAAATGTTCATCATCATTAGCCATCAGGGAAATTCAAATCAAAACCACACCTTAGAGCTACCGCCTTAGACCAGTTAGAATGGCAAAAATTGACAAGGCAAGAAACAACAAATGTTGGAGAAGTTGTGGAGAAAGGGGAACCCTCTTACACTGTTGGTGGGAATTCAAGTTGGTATAGCCACTTTGGAAAACAGTGTGGAGGTTCCTCAAAAAGTTAAAAATAGAGCTACCCTATGACCCAGCAATTGCACTACTGGGCATTTACCCCAAGGATAGAGATGTAGTGAAAAGAAGGGCCACATGTACCCCAATGTTCATAGCAGCAAAGTCCACAATAGCCAAACTGTGGAAAGAGCTGAGATGCCTTTCAACGGATGAATGGATAAAGAAGATGTGGTCCATATATACAATGGAATATTACTCAGCCATCAGAAAGGATGAATACCCAACTTTTCCATCAACATGGATGGGACTGGAGGAGATTATGCTAAGTGAAATAAGTCAAGCAGAGAAAGTCAATTATATGGTTTCACTTATTTGTGGAACATAAGGAATAACATGGAGGACATTAGGAGAAGGAAGGGAAAAATGGAGGGAATTCAGAAGGGCAGATGAACCAAGAGAGACTATGGACTCTGGGAAACAAACTGAGGGTTTTAGAGGGGAAGGGTGTGGGGGGATGGGTTAGCGTGGTGGTGTGTATTAAGGAGGGCACGTATTGCATGGAGCTCTGGGTGTTATATGCAAATAATGAATCATGGAACTCTACATCAAAAACTAATCATGCACTGTATGGTGATTAACATAACGTAAAAAAAAAAAAAAAAGGGAGAAAATTAAAAAAAAAAAACCTGATACCATCTGGGGAGAGTGTTCTATTTGTATAGAATACTTAGAATAAATATGTCTTAATTCTTCAGTTTTTACAGAGTGCTAACTCATGCATTTTTGCTAGAAGGTCATAAAAAACTAGAGTCAGTCTAGTTTTCAGAGCCCTCAGCCCATTCTTTTCTTGTCTCTGGATCTGTTCCATCCTGGTTTTTTACAGGTCTGGACCCTGTGCTTCTGCTCTTTGTGCTTTTGAATGAGCTTGGTTTCCCCATCATTACCCCCTGTGTTCCTATATAAGACTGTGGCTTGTGTTCAGTCCTGTAGTGTTTTGGGCTCTGGGCTGCTTTGGATGGTATATATTACCCTGGCCCCTAAGACACAACCGACTCTGCTTGTACTCCAGCTACTCCCCAGGAAGAATGCAGGCCTTGCAAATTGTATTTCTTCTATACTGACACAAATCAAAGCACCTCATTAAGTAATTTGTTCTAATCAATGACTGGTAACTATATTTTTTTACAATGACAAGAAGCATCACATTTATGTTGAAAGGTTTTATAGTAAAAATTGAAGTTGCGAAATTCAACTTTAATTCCAACACAGATACTTCAGAGAAATATCAAAGTTTTAAAAATTCTAAACATTTGAGTTACTAAAATCAGTGGGGAAAACAATACCTCTGTAAGATTTAACCAGATATTTTCCAAGATAGTGGTTTTGTTTTCCTTGGATAAATATCTAGCAGTGGAATTAATGGATCATATGGTATTTCTGTTTTAAAGTAGGCTCTATGCTCAGTGTGGAGCTCAGTGTGGGGCTTGAACTCATGATCCCAAGATCAAGAGGCCTGAGCCACCCAGGCGCCCCTCTATTTTAAATTTTTTTGAGGAATTTAAATACTGTTTCCCTAGTGGCTGCCCCAATTTACAGTCCTACAGACAGTGCACAAAGGTTCCCCCCCCCTTTTTTAAATGATTTATTTATTCATGAGAGTCAGAGAGAGAGAGAAACAGAGGCAGAGGGAGAAGCAGGCTCCCCGCCTAGCAGGGAGCCCGATGTGGGGTTTGATCCCAGGACCCCGGGATCATGACCTGAGTCGAAGGCAGACGCTTAACCATCTGAGCCACCCAGGCGCCCCCAAAGGTTCCCTTTTCTATATACCCCCACCAGCACTTGTTATTTTTTGTCTTTTTGATAATAGTCATTCAAACAGGTGTGAAGTGATACCTCACTGTGGTTTTGATTTGCATTTCCTCATGATCAGTTGTGTTGAGCAACTTTTATGTACCTGTTGGCCATTTTTTGTCTTTTTCAGAAGAATGTCTTTTTGGTTCCTCTGCCCATTTTTAAATCAGATTGTTTTTTCTCTATTAAGTTGTACGAGTTCTTTATATATTTTGGATATTAACCCCTTATCAGTTATATGATTTGTAAGTATTTTCTCTCAGCCATAGGTTGCCTTTTCACTTTGTTGATGGTTTCATTTCCTGTGCAGCTTTTTAATTTGATGTAGTATCACTTGTTTATTTTTGCTTTTGATATCAAATCCAAAAAAATTATTGTCCAGATCAGTGTCAAAGAGCTTATCCTCTTTGTTTTCTTCTAGGAGCTTTATGGTGTCAGGTCTCATGTTTCTCTAATCCATTTTGAGTTGATTTTTATGTATGATGTAAGATAGCACTCTGGTTTCATTCTTTTGCTTGCATATGGATGTTCAGTTCTTCCAACACTATTTATTGAAAAAACTATCTTTCCCCACTTTGTATTCTTGGCTCCTTTGTCCTAAGTTAATTGACCATATATGTGTGTGTTTATTTCTGGGTTCTCTGTTTTGTTTCATTGAGCTATGTGTCTGTTTTTGTGCCACTACTGTACTGTGTTGATTAATATAACTTTGTAATATAGTTTGAAAACAGAATGTGTGCTGCCTCTAGCTTTGTTTTTCTTTCTCAAGGTTGCTTGGCTATTCAGGGTCTTTTTTGGTTCCCTACAAATTTTAGGATTGTTTTTTCCCTTTCTGTGAAAAATGCCACTGGAATGTTGACAAAGATTGCATTGAGTCTAAGATTGCTTTGGGTAGGATAGACATCTTAACAATATTAATTTTCCCAGTCCATGAGCAGGGTATATCTTTTCATTTATTTGTTTCTCCTTAAGTTTTTTCACCAGTGTCTTACGGTTTTCAGTGTACCATTCTTTTACCTCTTTGTTAAATTTATTCCTAGGTAGATTATTATTTCTGATGCAATTGTAAATGGAATTGTTTTCTTAATTTCTCTTTCTGGTAGTTCTTTTTGATCTAGTCTGAGATGAGACTGAAGGAACAGAATTAAGTGAGAGGATTGGGGGTCTTTTGTAGTCTGGGAAGCATAGGGCAAACACAATTTGGATTGGAAATGTATTTGTAAATTAAGACTAAGTAAAGATTAAGTTAATCTAAGTAAATTAACCACTTTGCTTAAAGGATTTGAAAAACCCCCCAGTGTTCAGAGATATTGAGTGTTCTACCCAGGTCATTGGCTAATTAGTGGCAGAGTTGACAAGAATCCAGATGTTCACTTTCACCCTTCTCAGAATCTAAGTGATAAGTGGCTTCCAGATACACACAATGAAAATAGATTGCCATGTGAAGTCTTTATTAGTTGACAAAAAAATCTAAATAAAATCATCAGAGTTCTCAGTAGTAGTAACACAAAGTAAAAATACCTCCACATCCCAAATTAACATTATCTTTCTATACCACGTAGGTAGTTTTTATTCTCCTGTTGACTAGAATCAGGGTTTATTTTCAGAGACAATTTTGCAAAAATGACATCAGGGCAGTAGTTTGGTATGGTTTGCTTTAAAACACATTTAAATAGATGGCTAAAACTTTTAGAAAATATTCTGCTGAATACATTTCACACTGAATTAATTGAATTAGTAAGATGAAATTAATTGAATTCATAGTAAAATATTATAACCACCATGTGAACATACACAAAAAGTCTTCTTGTGATTCACAGAGGCTAGAATGAAGTACATTGGATTGAAATTAACTTAGAGATAATACAGTAAATATCAACCATAAAACCTAAACAATTATGTGCTCTCAAGTATGTAGTGCCAGAGATCTGGCTTGTTCTTGGCTGCCAGATTTTGTTTTCACCACTTAAGATCTTCTTTTCAAATCAACTTTCTTCTTCCTTGGTTCACATTTTGTGGAATGGAATTGGATTTAAAGATTTAAGATGATTGTCTAAAGAATTTTTGTCTTTAATCAGTAATGCAATGATAGGTCTATCTAGATTTACATGTTTTTGTTTGAGAGACCTAATTTTAACCCTTTTTATTTGTGGGATTAGTTCAGGTGGGTTCTTGGTTGGGGGTACAGAGTAGTGACCTTATGGTTTCCAACATTTAGGAAAAGTAAAGGGCTCCTGATTCATATAATTTTCTCTGTTTAGCTAATGTCTCCCCCCACTCCCCAGCGGGCTATCTCCACAAAGTGGAGATTCCACAAAGTGATCTTAAATTATGGTTATGCACCTGTTTTGTGGGATAGAGGTGGTTTTTCATGTTAATAAGTCATGTGAGGTAAATCGATTCAAAGATTAGTAATAGTGCTTTACATTTGAGGAATATTATAATTTCACTTTGAGATTGGTCATAAAAGTAAAGGTGGTAGTTCTGCACTCATAAATCATATCTGACAACAGAACACTTCATGATATATGATGTACTATTTCTTTTGTGTAATACCAGAAATGTACTTTATTATATTATAAATATATTGCCAGAATTGAGAATTTGCATTTTGGCTGGAAGGTGAGGTTGTTTGTTCAACAGTAGTTTGAGTAGTGGCTGGAGTGGTAGTTTGGGGTGTGGGTGCAGTTGTAGTTTGGGAAGTTTCAGGTGCAGGAGTGGTTGGGGAAGGATTAGGTGTGGTATTTGGGGCAGCTGTGGTGTCCGGCAAAGCTGGGGAAGGTTGTGGTGCTGGTGTAGTTAGGGAAGATGTAGATGGTGCAGCTGTAAGCTCTGGCAGAGGTGGGGGAGATGTCAGTGGGGCAGCTGTGGTGTCCGGCAAAGCTGGGGAAGGTTGTGGTGCTTGTGTAGTTAGGGAAGATGTAGATGGGGCAGCTGTAGGCTCTGGCAGAGGTGGGGAAGATGTCAGTGGGGCAGCTGTGGTGTCTGGCAAAGCTGGGGAAGGTTGTGGTGTTGGGGTAACTGCAGGAGAGCCCGTGTTATTTTCTTTTACAAATATGGTGGTGGTAGTCTGAATAAGAGAAGTCACACCTGGAGATTCAGTAATTTTGTTGGAAGTAGATGTGGGACTCAAAGATGGGATTTGAGTGGTAGCCCCTGAGGTGTTGTTATTGACCACGGTGTTATTTTTAACTGGACACCTAGATGGCTGGCGATGTTTTGGCCTTGGCTTTCTCTTGATTGGATATGAAGGCCTTGGGTATTTGTATGGACCAAAAATTAAATGCTTTTGAATTAACATATTCCAGTTAGGTTGAAATTTTTGATACAGTGGTAATCGGCGGTCTAATATATGTTGTAGGACATAATTCTTTCTGTGCTGTGTTTTCCATGGCCTTTTTCGACCTTCACTGAGCTGTGGGAAGAAAGAAAACGCAAGAACTGAAAACATCCATTGATTTATCAACTAGGGGATTATTGCTGAATGTTGGATGGGCAGTATTTATGGAGTTTTGGGAATGGAAACCAGATTGCAGTGGGTTTAGTGAGTATTGTTCTAATTTCACCAAATCTCAAGAACAACTTGCTATTAGTTTATTTTGTCAAGCATTTATTTCTGAGCTAGCTACAATGGATATATTCCTGTGGGTTCAAGCTTGGAGGATTAGCTAGATCTGCCCTTTGTGCTTATAGTTCCTCTCTTCTTCCTCTGTTAGAAAATGATTAGGTTACTGCCTGAGGACCGAGCAAAAGGCCACCCTGTTTGCTGCGCTCTGTTCATGAAACTTCTGTTAAAGACGTTCAACTGAGATCAAGGAGTCTTTTCTGAATCACACCTTTCACATCTGCCATCATCAAAAAACAAAACAACAAAATCCCAAACAACCAACTTAACAAATATCCCACTTCACCTTTTATATCCTCCACATCGAAGAAAACTTAGTTTTTAGCTTTTTTAAATTGGAAAAAGAACTTTAGCCATTAATATTTATTTAAAGTAGGTTTCACACCCTACGTGGGGCTCGAACTCATGATAGCAAGTTCAAGAGTCACAAGCTCTACAGACTGAGCCAGCCAGGTGCCCTGGCCGTTACCTTTAATTGTAAATTATAATTACAGAAACTCGGGTCAATGAATCCTATGATATTGTAGGAAAATTTTGCATGTTTATGCATTTTGTCTGCAGAGAACCTATAGCTTTCATGATTTCTCAAAGATGTTCACATCTGAAAAGAATACTGATTTAGTCCAGTTCCACAACCAATACTTGATCTTTTTTTCCAGTACACCTGAATGGCTTTCCAGCCTATGCTTGACAACTTTTTCTAATTCTCTACCATGTCTCACCAGGTTGCCTGGTAGGGAGTTCTTGATACTAAATGGATTTTTTTGCGGGGGGGGATTTCCATTCTTAGCAGAACAGAGAATTTTTTTTTTCAGGTATTCATTCTTGGTCCTAATTTTGCACTTGGCAGCACATAGAAGATCCTAGAGACCTTCAAAATTCGAAAATATTTTACCATGTCATCTGGGTTTTATATTCTTCAAGATTAACATTCTTAGTTCCTGACATTATTTGAGTTAGAGTTCCACTACTGTTTCAGTATCTTATCTCTAAACATACTGCAATTTGTTTATATCATTTTTTTCCTGCATTTCATCTCATACTAAAATTATCAGTTATATTAATTTAGAGAAAAGAAATATTAACATAAGGATAAGGGAGCACATGCCAGAATTCCAAGCAAGGATAGGTTACTTTTTACCTCCTGATAATTTACACATAAACCCTTCTGAGACCACCCAATAGATAAATCATTCCGGTCTCACACTATAAAGCTTGGCATAGGCAAAGGTGACAACTTTTGAGAGACCAGCAGTGTTGTTCAGCTAAGATAACTTCTTCAGAGACTAATATATACAACCTTAAAATAACTTTGGAAAGCATGAGTTGTTTGAAAAAATTTATTCAGGACGTTTTAGTTCATAACTTAGAATGTTCTTAAATGAAAATATTGGCTTGTGACCCACATAACTGGTATTTTTGCATAGCTCTCTTATAAATGGGCATAGAATTCCAGAGTCTGCAACTCTGAATCTGGGATGCTCATGGAACGTCTCAGAAGATGTTCTTATAGGGTAATATTTTTCTAATACGAAATAAACAGGTCATATTGTTCTGGCAAATTTTTCAAGATTCAGTATGTGATCCAGATAATTAGAAAATTGCTTTGATTGAAGCAGGATTGGGGGCCTTGAATTCCACCAGCTCCTTCTCTACTTTTTCTTGTGGTGTTTGAGGATGGTGAGAAGAACTCCCAGATCTTGAAGGAGGATGTTTGAAACACACTGCAGCAGACCATCAGGAGAGGTTTGGGTCTGTCCGGCATCTGCCATTAATACTGAGTGACTTTGGGCAAATCACTTAATTTCACTGGATCTCAGTGTACTCATTTATGAAGTGATGCAAATTAAATTGCAGATCTGAAGTCTAATTCTATGACTTCTATACTTTGAAATATTTAATACTGTTCATTCCCTTAATCAGATGATTAAATTCATGAGGGTGGGGATTTTGTCTTGTTAATCTCTGTATGTCCAATATCTAGAACTATGCCTGGCTCATAATAGGCACCCCTTAGATATTTACTGAATGAACAAATGCATAGAATTGATAATAAGCCAGATTTCTCATCAAATAAAATCTTAACATTTATAAGTGTTTATTATGTGAAAAAGTTTCAGCTATTTTAATTTAGATGACCAAAAAATACCTGTGATGTTTTACTAACTTTGTTAGCATAGAACATGTATCAAATGAGCAGTTTGACTAGTTTACTTAAAATATATTGACTAATTATCATTAAGATCGGCAGTTATGGATGGCTCTGACAGGACTTTTTGACTAGAATTGGGATTAGGGAAGTTTGAGAGGGGGACAGGTTGAAAATGCCTCTAAGGGTTTGAGCTTAGATTTAAGGATGGAAGTGCTTATAAATATAAAGCCAGGAAGAGCATATTTAATACATCCTCATTTGCCTGTTCACATCTGTCATTATCTTTGTAAAAAAGTCCTTTTACTTTTTGTGCACTTACCTTTGTGTCAGGCCTTATTTTAAATGGTTTCCAAATATAAGTTTTCTTAATTCCTTAGCAACACCAGAAGGTGAGTTCTATTATTATTCTCATTATACAGATGAAGAAACTGAATCCCAAAGAGATTAAGTAAATTTTAGGAAATGTGCTTTATAAGAAAAATAGAAGGCCATGTCCTTCTATTTTTGATAAGGGAGAGGGGCAGAGGGAGAGGGAGAAGCAAACTCCCCTGCTGAGTAGGGAGCCCATTGCAGGGATCACGACCTGAGCTGAAGGCAGATGCTTAACCAACTGAGCCACCCACGTGTCCCAGACCCTAAATATCTTTTAAAGGTAGGGCCCATTTTACAATCTCTTGGTTTTGGAAACTACTTTCCTGTCCCCTTTGTGCTTCCTTCATTTTCCCTATCCATATCCAAAGCACCTACATGTTTTCTCTAGGTAATCTTATAAGGTCCCATAGCTTCAAATACCTTTAAAACATAAACTTTACTCTTAAACTTCTTTTTGAACTCCAGACAGTGTATATCCAATTGCCTTTTGACATCTCCTTATAGAAGTCTAATAGCCTTTCAAATTTAACATGTCTAAAACTCTTGTGTTCATTTCTTTCTTTCACTACACACCTAAGCAGCATAAGTTATGGCAGACTTAATCACCAAACTATATCTTAAATCCACCCTCATATTTTGTTTTAATTGCTGACATTTAGTGCAAGATACCATCATCTTTTATCTGGACCACTGCCTTAGCTTCTTGCCTGTTTTCTCTACCTTAGCTTTTGTCCCCTGAAATCTGTTTTCTCCCCAGGACCCAAAGTCAGGTCCTTCCCCTGTGGACACACTAGTCATCCTGAGGTTTCCCAGTATACTGAAAATGGTATCCGTGTTCTACACCGATGAGGCCCTATATGATCCATTTTTTCTGCATCTCCATCTTACTTCATCACACCAATGATAAAGTTAGTGATGTGGAAATATTGATTAAAATGAATGAAATGAATCATTTCCTAGTGCTTTAATTAGCTGTTTTTTTTATGTTTCACAGAAAACAAAAGATGTTAAGCTTCTTAGAAATAGGAATTGCGTGTACTTTTCAAGTCTCAATTAGGTATACACACTAAATGTTATCGATATATAAGAATAACAGTTACTTGGGTGGATACTTACTGAGAAGCAAGCACTCAGTGCACAGATGCACGCCAGCAGTGTCAGAGTCTTCATCTTTTTCTGCTAATTCTTGGGAAAAGCAGAAAAGTTGCTCACTATTAGTTATGATATTGTGAGAGATGGGATGTGTTTTGACAAATGACTTAGTTTTGTTAGAAAGTACAATTTAAAAGACAGCAGTGGTTTCTGACAATTGTGTATATATTTTCATTCCATAGTGGTGAGGCAAAATTACTTCAAGCTAAAACACATTCTTTAAGAGAGAAAGTAATGGAGGAAAGTCAAGAATTATTATTCTTATAACTAGTTTGTAGGATGGGCATTTTCCACTGATACTAAAGTTTGCCTAGGAAGGGCAGGATCTTAGGAAGTTTAACAATAAGAGAATGAAATAGTTTCCTTTTTATTTCTATTCTAATCCTAGAAACTTCCCTGTTTGATGAACCATGATACAAATTATCTGATGTTTATTGAGCAGTAAATGTTCATGATTTTGTAAATGTTCTATGATGTTCTTTTAAGCAAGGAAAGTGTTCCTTGTTTCTGTTTTATAAGGCTGTTACTTAGGACTAAGAACCATATCAAATGGACTCTTTCCCAAACTTCTTTCTACTGAAGATTTTGCTACCTGATGCCCTTTTTCTAAATCCCTAAAGGATGGAATTATGTTTTATTCATTTTTATATCATTGTAGTCAGTAGAGTGCAGATTTAATCAATTAAAAAATACTTCCAAAAATAATTGTACTTTGGTTTTAGGTTGTAGGAGGGGAGAGTAAGGAAAGGACATGGCCTTCTATTTTTATTTTGATCATGTATACAATATGTACATATCAACTTGATTTCAGAAAACAAAGGTAAAATTATTATGTAGAACAAGTACTGTTAGGGCAAGTAAATTCCCACGTCAATGTGGTGTGCTGTCAGATCAGATAGATCAATAGATCAATAGAGCCCTGCTGTTTATCACACTGGTGTTAGAGTCAGTCATACTTGGTTTAAATCACCGCTTTGCCACTTACTGTATGACTTTGAGTGAATTGCAAACCTGCATTTTAAGGTTGTACTGAAGATTGACTGGAATGATGTATATTACAGATTGTACTGGGCACAATGTCTGGTCTATGATAAAGGCTTAGTGGTGGTAATTATTATAGTACGAGTATACCAAGAAGAAAACCATCTGGCCCAACTGGAGAAAGGAGTTGTTATTATTATATTATCAGATTCCTAATATCCTGTCAGAGTTTCTTCTCAAGATTAAAAAATATTCTCCACTGGGTGGCTCAGTTGTTAAGCGTCTGCCTTCAGCTCGGGTCGTGATCCCAGGGTGCTGGGATCGAGCCCCACATCGGGCTCCCTGCTCCGCGGGAAGCCTGCTTCTCCCTCTCCCACTGCCCCTGCTTGTGTTCCTTCTCTAGCTGTGTCTCTCTCTGTCAAATAAATAAAATTAAAAAAAAATTCTCCACTGATTATATTTTCTTCTAATAGCATATGAGTTGAGTCTGTTATCACATAGTGTAGCAGTTCACAAGAAGAGAGGAGAATAACTATTATAACAACTACTACTATTATTACTCAATATATGTGTATAACTTGAAAGCTGCTTAGTTAACATTAGATATATTAGTCCCCGATATATCTAAAATATTCATATACCTGGCTTGGTGTGATTCTTCTTAGGATGTTCGATCCAATTGATGGCTTTCAGCTGATCCTTTTAGGATGGTAACTGGAAGCAAAGGAGGAGAAAGCACAAGAGAATTTTCAGGTTTTATAGCTCTTCAGTAGAATTTTTTGGAAATAGGAAATGTATGAGATTCATGTTAAGGTCACTTCTGTCAAAGAATTTGATTTCAAAGACAAAGAGAGGATAGTTGTAATTTGCCGGGGTTGAAAGCAGTCCTTTGTGCATCAGTTTCTTCCTGATCAATATGGTAACAATAAGCTTCTCAGTGAATAATTTACTTGATTGATGAGAAGTATGATAGTGAATGATGACACTTAAGAAGACTTGGACAGCCATGGCTCAGGTCTTCCAAGTAGGAACAGATCTTCCACACTTTCCTGTTGGCTTCTCAAAGTAAGCAGAGGGATTGCCCTCTGACAGTTTCATATGATGGAGCACCATTTTTCCTCTGTCAAGAAGTATGATTCAGCTAAGGTCAGAGGATTAAAAAAAATAACATGATGCTAAATCCTGGTAAAGAACATTTGTTTCAGAGCTGAAAGATAAACACTGACTTCTTTCATGTGAGCAGTTTTTGAAATTTTGTCTTTTTATTTTGAGAAAACTTCAAATATACAGGAAAGTGAGGACAGTTGCAAAATGAACAACCATACACTTGTTCCCTAGATTTCTGTCTTTTTAACCTTTTGCTATAGATGCTTAATTGATTGTTTTGCTGTAATATTTTCAGGTAAATTACAGAAATCATGAGAGCTGATCTCTAAATATTTCATAATAATATTTCTTTAAATCGTTAACTCCAAAAAAACCTTTGTCTTGTAACAAAACAACTGTAACATCTAACAACATTGGTGATTCACACATAACATAAAACTCAGGCCATATGCGAATTTCCTGAATTTTGCCAAAATAATTTTTAGTTGTTTTGTTCTAACCAGGACTCAGATAAAGAACATGCATTACATTTACTTGTTTTATCTCTGGTTTCTTTTATTCTAAAACATTCTCCTCTCTTTTCTCCCATGATATGATCTTTTGAATGATTAGACCAGTTGTCTTATAAGTACTTATTTTTAAAAAGTTTAGAAACCATTTTTATAGATTTCAGAATTAGATACTTTTACTGTGTAAAATCATCAAATTGGAATACAATTTTGAAGCTGTGATTGCACTTCTAGCTAGTCAGTTTGTTCTTTTTCACATCTGATCCCAGGGTAAGGGCAGGTTCAGAAGTAAATTGGGTTTGATTCGTTGCTTCTCCAGTTAATAAAAATATAGTATTTGGCAAGTTATCTAATTTCTCTAAACCTCATTTTCCTATCTACAAAATAGGAATGGCATCTATCTTATAAAATTGCTATGAGAAAAACATTAGATAATTTAAAGGGTCTCATATGGTGCTTTAAAATTTTAAGCCTTCAGCCATTGAATTGCCATCAGAGGGTAGTAGTTTTTGACATGGCATTGAGTTAGTGCATATAGGTTATAATATCAATTTCTTTCCCCCCTTTTGCTAGTAACCAGTGATATATATTTACATTATGCTTGTTGTAGTCAAAATTGACTGTGGAATAGAATTTTTATTGATATGAAACAGGTTTTTCTGAGTCTATGGCTTCATTAGAACAATTCTCAAACTACCTTAAGTTCTTAATTGATGATTTGTAATGACCTGAAAAATTGATAGGATTTCTAGAAATGTTTATTTCCAGTCTTGATCCACACCTGTAGATTTAGTTTTCTTTAAATATTGGAAAAGCGGGGCGCCTGGGTGGCTCATTCGGTTGAACGACTGCCTTCGGCTCAGGTCATGATCCTGGAGTCCTGGGATCGAGTCCCACATCAGGCTCCCAGCTCGGTGGGGAGTCTGCTTCTCCCTCTGACCCTCTTCCCTCTCGTGCTTTCTATCTCTCCTTCTCTCTCTCTCAAATAAGTAAGTAAAATCTTTAAAAAAAATAAAAAAATATTGGAAAAGCATAAGAATCCAGTACTGTTTAGCTTTTATTTTTTAATTAATGAGTATCATTTATTCTTTGAATGTTCTTGCAGTATGGGATCCACTTGGCATTTTAGGAATTCATAATCATACCAGAGCAATTATACATGTCAATGATATAATTCTTGGAAATAATGTATGGAAATTACCAACATCTAGACTATAAATCAGCATTATGACATATTTTAAATTAGCACTGAGTTTTGTGACATGGGGTACAACTGATAACCTCACAGCATACTGGCCATTGAGTTCTGCTCTTCTGGAGTACAAAACTGGCTGATTTTCTGCTCCTCACTCACTACACTCCACCTCTACACTAAAATATTTCATGGTTGGAAAAAAAAAAAGATTCTCACCTGATTCAATCAGGATCAGATGTTAGTTAATAGAAAAGTCCATTAAAGCAGACTTCATAGTGGAAGGCTTTTACTAACCTTCTTTCTACACTGACACCAACCCCATGGATTTTTCAGATTCTTTTACGCTTTCTAATATTTGGTAGACATAATTAGAATATGGAGAACATCAGTTATTTCAATCAGTGGATTAAGACAATTTTTATTGTATCAGTGTTATCTTGGGATTTGTTTTTGTAGTTCGAAATGTATCTTCTGTTTTTACTAAAGTTGAGAGTTGACTTCCGTTTAGAGTTTTGAGGAAGTCTTTGCGGGATGGAAGAGACAATAGAATCCACTTGCAGGTTTACAGAAATAATCTGAGATAAAAAGCAAGTGAATTTATTAATAACACCATGGAAGATTGGCCTGGAAAAGTGGTAGGGAGTAGTGTCTCAGCTTGGTCTAGTCTTGGCAGGGACTCTATAATCTATCATCTATCTATGCAAGAAAAAAAGAAAGCATTATTTGCATCTTCTTTAGTTTTTGATTTCTTACTATGATCTGTTTTATCTATATTATCAATCCTAATATCTTAAATGTGTCCTTTTTCTTTTCTTTTTTTTAAAGATTTTATTTATTTATTTGAGAGAGAGAATGAAATAGAGCATGAGATGGGGGAGGGTCCAAGGGAGAAGCAGACTCACTGCTGAGCAGGGAGCCCGATGCGGGACTCGATCCCAGGACTCCAGGATCATGACCTGACCCGAAGGCAATCGCTTAACCAACTGAGCCACCCAGGCGCCCCATGTCTGTTTTCTTTTCAAAGTAATTCCATATACTTCATAACTATCAATGTTCTAGAACAGTTATTGGAATTATTAGAAGTATAGTATTCTGGAAATTTGTCGGGCACTCATTTTACTTAATGTAACAAAGCCAGTGGACCAACAATGGATAATGGTGACATTGAAATCTTCTTAATACTGCTTTCTCTCTGTCTGTTATGGGAAGGTTAGATAAATAGTTTGTACTTTCCAGTTAATACCTCATTTGGTATTTTCCATTTCTCCCACTTAAGTTAACTTGTCAGTCTTTCTTTGTCATGGCCATACCTTTTGTATCAGCTATGTACTTCTGGATTCATGTTCTAAAACTAACCCTGCAGATATTTTTGCAATACTTTATTGATTTCAAGATTTCAGTTTGATTCTTTCTTTCTTGTTTGGATTCAGCAAAATCTAAGCTAAGTCATTCCACTAAGACTCTTCCTCATTGAGAGAAATTACAATTATTTTTGTAATTGCTGTGCCTGCTTCTGAGGTTTTAAGTCTGCTTTAAAGATGGCATTTTGTATTGGGATAGGAGACAGAGACACAGGGTAAGAAGGTCTTGGACTTAAAGGGCAGGAAAGGAAACATGTCATTCTGTAGTGGAGAGCAGGTCAGTGGACAGTAATTTTACAGCAAAAATGGAGGTGATTCTTGGCATCTGTCCATGATTAGGCCTCCCCATAAAATAATTTCTCAGATTGAATTGTGAAGTGGATTAACAGCATTTGTATTTATTACCATATCATTTTAATGCAGATACGTAATAAAACAGTAGTTGAGGAGGACAGACTTTTCTGATATATTCTTGAATCATCCTTTGTTTAAGCAACTGCTGAGAAAAAGATTGTGTTTAAATTCTACCTGATCAAAAAGACAGGTAAACATTATGAAGGAGAGACTCTCCAAACTGCTTTCCAGTGAAAACAAAGCAAAATGGAGACATCTAATTAAAGTGATAGTCTCTGGGCAAGTTGCATAGAAATACTGGAAATCCATAATTTTTCTTTTATTTTTTGCTAATAATAAGAAAGAAAGCAAAAGAAGAGCTTTAAATGTGCAGGAATCTTTTTTCTGATTAGCCTGAGCACAATCAAAAAGGAAAAGGAAAAATATTGCAAAGGCAAATTTGCAGTGATTTTGGTTTTCCTGTAGTCATAATAAGATGGATCCTAAGATGTCCCAGGAAGGAATTGTGCTCAAGTAAAGAGAACAAATAATACGCAAAGGTCTAAATGAATCTATGAAAAAATTATAGAATGAAATGTGTATTACAATTTAGGTTTAGTGAAAATGGTAACCACTTTGCTACCAGAGCAGGGTTTAGTAAACCATAGCATTCAAACCTTATTTGGCCTGTGGTTTGGTTTTGTACCAGCAAATGAAGACAGGTGTTTGCATTTTTAAAGGATTGTAAAAACAAACAGCAGAAAATACCCACAAAACCTAAAACATTTACTATCCGGCTCTACAGAAAAAGTTTGCTTATGTCTGCTTTAACTAGAGGAACTTTAAACCATGTAATGTTTGTGTTTGCCTAGTTTTAAAAGTCCTTTGAAGAAAAAAAAAACCAGGAATATTTTCTGGAAAAGTTGGTGTATTTCTGCAGAGCCATGTACTATTGGGCTATATATTCAATTGTCTGGGCTCTGCTATCTGATTTACTAGCTGCGTGGGACTTTATGTAAGTTATTCAACTCTTCTGAGATTTAGTTTCTTCATTAGTAATATATGTATGTGATTATGGGATTTACCTCTGGGGTTTTCGTGAATATTAAGTGGGATAGTGCATATTACATGCTTAGCAGTACTTGACTAAAAAGAAATGCCCAATAAAAGTTAGCTGTTATTTACTGTGAAAGCGTTAGATGCAAGCATTCCAGAATCATCATTTTTTAAAATTAATTCAATTATTTATTTGACAGAGAGAGAGAGAGAGAGAGAGAGAGACCACAAGCAGGGGGAGTGGCAGAGGAAAAGGGAGAAGCAGGCTCCCTGTTGAGCAGGGAACCTGATGTGGGACTGGATCCCAGGACCCTGAGATCATGACCTGAGTCCAAGGCAGCCGCTTAACCAACTGAGCCACCCAGGCACCCGAATTCCAGAATTATTGCAACAAGGAAACAGACTTAACAGTGTTATACAGGTAGAATTTTCATGACATCCTAGTTTCTGCCCAATGAGGAAATTTATACTCAGTTTGGAGCCCATGCAAGAATTTCTCTTCCCACTTAAACTTGTGAAATTAACTCAGAACATTGTCATAGGTAGGAAGAAAATACTTGTAGCTGGCTAGAGACCTTGGCACAAAGCTCACAGTAGAGATATGTATGCAGAACCACAGTACCAAAAAGCCCTACAAAACAAACAAAAGCTGTTTTCAGGTTGAATAAAACAAAATTACAGATATTTTACAGAGCATGCCAAGAAACTAACCCATTTCATTTATACCTGATAAAGTGAACTTTGAACCACTGTACAAGTAGAAACTGAAGAAAAGCCACATCTCACCCTGAATTGCCTTGAGACAAGAATAATGAGGTTACAAAAAGAAACTCCTTTTTGTGCTTGTTAGATGCAAAACATGACAGCCTAAATAATATCAGGGGTGTTAGGATAAGAGAATTATCTATAAGGGCTTGTGTCATTGGAGAATATAACTAGCCTAGTGTTTTAAAGGCAGAACTTTCTAAATGATAGCAACTTAAATATCTTTCATGGACTTTACCAGTATAGCGAACCCAGTTTCAGAGAACATGATTGGGAGATTACATATGTCCATGTATCTTTGGGCATGTCCAGGCATGGTTCACTTACATGGCTTGATGGGGTGGTGGTCATGAGGAGCAGGAATTTGGATTTAATACATTCACTGAGATGGGCTTTTTGGGAATGGAGCCAGCTGTGGTTTCTTGGAAGTAGCTCAGTGTAGCAGGTAGAAAATGGCATTCAAAGTCAACAGACAATAAATGTAAAATAAGTAAGCAGTTGGCACCAAGGGTTACAGTCCAGGGGGGAATTTCCTGACAGACAGTTGAGGGACAGCAATACAAAATCTAGAAAGGAATAGGTAATATTTGGAAATGGAAGCCAACAGGAAGGCATCAGCAGAGCACTAAATCTTAACTGGTATCCAGTCTAAAGGGCTAGATTTGGGAGTCAGGAGTTTCAAGGGCAAGTACCTTTACAAAAGATGAATTGACTGTGTATGTGTGGATTTTTGATGGATTACCTCTTCTAGTCCATTGAACTTTATGTCTATCTTGACAGCAATACCACATCATGTTGATTACGTTAGGTTTATATTGTCTTACATTAGGAAGTGTAAGAACTCCAACTTTTTCTTCCTTTACAAATTTGTTTTGACTATTCTAATTCCTTGACTTTCCATATACGCTTTAGAATCAGCTTGTCAGTTTCTACAAAAAATATATTGAGATTTTGATTGGGATTGCATTTGATGTGTAAGACTAGTTTGGAGAGAATTGAATCTTAACTACTAAGTCTTACAATTCCTAAGCATAGTATCTGTGCCCACTTGGATCTTATTTATTGTTTGTTTGTTTAAGTTTTATTTAAATTTCAGCTAGTGAACATACAGTATTAGTTTTGGGTATACAATATAGTGATTCGACACTTCCACATAACACCCAGTGCTCATTGTAACAAGTGTACTCTTTCATTTCCATTACCTGTTTCACTCATCCCCCCACCCACTTCCATTCTGGTAATCATCAGTTTGTTCTCCATAGTTAAGTCTGTTTCTTGGTTTGCCCCTCTCTTTCTTATTTTCCCTTTGCTCATTTGTTTTCTTAAATTCCACATGAGTTAAATCATATGGTATTTGTCTTTCTCTGACTGACTTACTCCACTTAGCATAATATGCTCTAGTTCCATCCACGTTGTTGCAAATGGCAAGATTTCATTCTTTTTATGGCTGAGTAATATTCCATTTGTGTGTATCTGTGTGTGTGTGTGTATATACCACTTCTTTATCCATTCATCAGTTGATGGACACTTGAGCTGTTTCTGTAATTGACTATTGTAGATAATGCTTCTATAAATACCAGGGTATACATAGCCTTTGAATTAGTAGTTTTTCCACAGTGGCTGCACCAGTTTGTGTTCCCACCAACAGTGAAAGAGGGTTTCCCTTTCTCCACATCCTTGCTAACACCTGTTGTTTCATGTGTTGTTGATTTTAGCCATTCTGACAGGTATGAGGCGATATTTCACTGTAGTTTTGATTCACATTTCCCTGATGATGAGTGATGTTGAGCATCTTTTTATGTGTCTGTTAACCATCTGTATGTCTTCTTTGGAAAAATGTCTATTCATATCTTCTGCCCATTTTTTAACTGGGTTATTTGTTTTTTGGGTGTTCAGTTGTATAAGTTCTTTATATATTTTGGATGCTAACCCTTTATCAGATAATGTCATTTGCAAATATCTTGTCCCTTTCTGAAGGTTGCCTTTTAGTGTTGTTTCCTTTGCTGTGCAGAGGTGTGTTATTTTGATGAAGTCCCCATAGTTTATTTCTGCTTTTGTTTCCCTGGCCTCAGGAGACGTGTCTAGGAAGAAGTTGCTGCGGCCTATATCACAGAAGTTACTGCCTGTGTTCTCTTCAAGGATTTTTATGTTTTCAGGTCTCACATTTAGGTCTTTCATTTATTTTGAATTTACTTTTGTGTATGGTGTAAGAAAGTGGTCCAGTTTCACTCTTTTGCATGTTGCTGTCTAGTGTTTCCCAGCACCATGTGTTGAAGAGACTGTCTTTTATCCCCCTGAATACCCTTTCCTGCTTTGTTGAAAATTAGTTGACCATATGGTTGTGAATCCATTTCTGTGTTTTCTATTCTGTTCCCTTGATCTATATGTCTGTTTTTGTTCTAGTACTATGCTGTCTTGATGACTGTAGCCCTGTATCATAACTTGAAGTCCAGAATTGTGATGTCTCCAGCTTTGTTTTTATTTTTCAAGATTGTTTTGGCTATTTGGGGTCTTTTGTATTTCTATACAATTTTTAGGATTATTTGTTTTAGTTCTGTTAAAAATGCTGGTAGTATTTTGATAAGGATTGCATTAAATATGTAGATTGCTCTGGGTAATATAGACATTTTAACAATATTTGTTCTTCCAGTCCATCAGCATGGAATGTCTTTCCATATCTTTGTGTTCTCTTGAATTTCTTTCGTAAGTGTTTTATAGTTTTCAGAGTTTCTTTTACCTCTTTGTTTAGGTTTAGTCCTAGGTATCTTATGGTTTTTGGTGCAGTTGTAGAATGGATCAATATCTTGATTTCTCTTTCTGCTGCTTCATTATTGGTGTGTAGAAATGCATCAGATTTTCTTTTTTTTCCAAGTGAAACCAGACAATTTATTTGTGCTAAGTGAATGGAAATAATATATTTAGAGTTAGAGTTCTGTACATTATAACCTTGAGACTTTACTGATTTTGTGTATCAGTTCTAGCAAGTTTTTGGTGGAGTCTTTCAGGTGTTCTATATAGAGTATCATGTCATCTGCAAATAGTGAAAGTTTTACTTCTTCCTTGCTGATTTAGATGCCTTTATTTCTTTTTGTTGTCCGTTGCTGCGGCTAGGACTTCCAGTACTATGTTAAATAACAGTGGTGAGAGTGGACATCCCTGTCTTGTTTCTGACCTTAGAGGAAAAGCTCTCAGTTTTTCCCATTGAGGATGATATTAGTTGTGGGTTTTTCATATATGACCTTTATTATGTTGATGCGTACCCTCTCTATCCCTGCTTTGTTGAGGGTTTTTATCAAGAATGGAGATTGTACTTTGTCAAATGCTTTTTCTGCATCTATTGAGAGGATCATATGGTTCTTATCCTTTCTTTTATTAATGTGGTGTATCATGTTCATTGATTTGAGAATATTGAACCACCCTTGCAACCCAGAAATAAATCCCACTGGATCATGGTGAATGATTCTTTTAATGTACTAATATTTTGTTGAGAATTTTTACATCCATGTTCATCAGAGATATTGGCCTGTAGTTCTCTTTTTTAGTGGAGTCTTTGGTTTTGGAATCAGTGTAATGCTTGGTTCATACAATGAGTTTGGAAGTTTTCCTTCCATTTCTATTTTTTTTGTAATAGTTTGAGAAGAATAATCATTAACTCTTCTTTAAAGGTTTGGTAGAATTCCCTTGTGAAGCCATCTGGCCCTGTACTTTTGTTTGTTGGGAGATTTTTGATTACTGATTCAATTTCTTTGCTGGCTGTAGGTCTTTTCAAGTTTTCTGTTTCTTTCTATTTTAGTTTTGGTAGTTTATATGTTTCTACCAATTTATCCACTTATTCTAGATTGCCCAGTTTGTTGGCATATATAACTTTTTCATAATATTCTCTTATAATTGTATTTCTGTGGTGTTGGTTGTTATTTCTCCCCTCTCATTTGTGGTTTTATTTATTTGGGTCCTTTCTCTTTTCTTTTTAATAAATCTGACTAGTGGTTTATTATTTTATTAATTTTTTTCAAAGAACCAGCTCCTGGTTTCATTGATCTGTTTTTTTTTTATATATCATTTATTTCTGCTCTAATCTTTATTATTTTCCTTCTGCTTACTTTAGGCTTTATTTGTTCTTTTTCCGGCTCCTTAAGGCATAAGATTAGATTGCTTATTTGAGGTTTTCTTGCTTCTTGGGGTAGGCCTATATTGCTGTATACTTCCCTTTTATGCTCCCTTTTGTTGCATCCCTAATGTTTTGGACTGTTGTGTTTTCATTTTCATTTGTTTCTATGTATTTTTAAGTTTCTTCTTTAATTTCCTGGTTGACCCATTCATTCTTTTGTAGGATGTTCTTTAATCTCCACGAATTTGTGGTCTTTCCAGGGGGTGCCTCGGTGGCTCAGTTGTTAAGCGTCTGACTTTGGCTCAGGTCATGATCTCAGGGTCCTGGCTTCAAGCCCCGCATCTGGCTCCCTGCTCAGTGGAAAGCCTGCTTCTCCCTCTCCCACTCCCCCTGCTTGTGTCCCCTCTCTTGCTGTGTCTCTCTCTGTCAAATAAATAAATAAAATCTTTAAAAAAATTTTGTGGTCTTTCCAGTTTTTTTTTTTTTTATACGGTGGTATTCAAGTTTCATAGTGTTGTGGTCAGAAAATATGCATGGTATGATCTCAGTCTTTTTGTACTTGTTGAGGCCTGATTTTTGACCTAGTATGTGATCTGTTCTGGAGAATGTCCCATGTACACTTGAAAAGAATGTGTATTCTGCTTTAGGATGAAATGTTCTCAATATATTTGTCAAGTCTATCTGGTCCAGTGTGTCATTCAAAGTCATTGTTTCCTTATTGATTTTCTGCTTAGATGATTTGTCCATTGATGTAAGTGGGGTGTAAAAGTCCCCTATTATTTTATTATTATCAGTGAGTTCCTTTATGTTTGTTATTGATTGTTTTAAAAAATTGGGTGCTCCCAAGTCGCAGGAAAAATATTTACAATTGTTAGATCTTCTTGTTGGGTAGACCCCTTTATTATGATATAGTGCCTTTCTTCATCTCTTCTTACAGTCTTTGGTTTAAAATCTAGTTTGGCTGGGGGCACCTGGGAGGCTCAGTTGGTTAAGTGTCTGCCTTTGGCTCAGGTCATGATCCCAGGGGCCTGGGATTGAGTCCTGCATGGGGTCCCTGCTCGGCGTGGAGCCTGCTTTTCCCTCTACCCCTCCCCCCTACTTGTGCTCTCCCTCTCTCTCATGCTCTTCTCTCTCAAATAAATAAATAAAATCTAAAAAATAAAATATAGTTTGACTGATAGAAGTATTGCTATTCTGGTTTTCTTTTGGCATCTATTTGCATGGTAAGTGTTTCTCCATTTCCTCACTTTCAATCTACAGATGTCTTTAGGTCTAAAATGAATCTCTTGCAGGCAGCATGTAGATGGGTCTTACTTTGTTTTATCCATTCTGACACCCTATGGCTTTTGATTGGAGCATTTAGTCCATTTACATTCAGAATAGTTATTGATAGGTATGAGTTTGTTGTCATTTTATTACTTGTTTTGTTGTTGTTTCTGGAGATTTTCTCTCTTCCTTTTTAGTCTTTGTCACTTTTGGTCTTTTTTTCCCACTCAAAGAGTCCCCTTTAATATATCTTGCATGGCTGGTTTAGTGGTTATTAACTCCTTTAGTTTTTGTTTGTCTGGGAAACTCTTTATCTCTCTATTCTGAATGATAGCCTTGCTGTATAGAATATTCTTGGCTTCAGATTTTTCTCATTCAGCACCTTGAATATATCATGCTACTTTTTGCTGGCTAGCCAAGTTTCTGTGGATAGAACTTCTGCTAACTTTATTGGTCTTCCCTGTGCAAGTTAGGGACTTCTTTTGTCTTGGCTGCTTTTAGGATTTTTTTCTTTAGCTCTGTATTTTGCAAATTTAATTACAATATGGCTTGGTGTTGGCCTGCTTTTGTTGATTTTGATGGGAGTTCTTGTGCCTCCGGATTTGGTTGTCTGTTTCCTTCACCAAATTAGGTAAGTTTTTAGCTGTAATTTCCTCAAATAAATCTTTGACCTCTTTTCTCTCTCTTCTTCTGGGCCTCCTATGATACAAATATTATTGTTTAATGGAGTCACTCAGTTCCCTTAGTTTCATGATCCAGGATTTTTCTTCCCTTCTTTTGTTTAGCTTCATTATTTTCCATAATTCTATCTTTGTATCATTTATTCATTCCTATGCTTCTTCCATCCTTGTAGTCATTGTATTCATTTGGTTCCGAATCTTGGTTGTTGCATTTTTCATTTCGGCCTGGTTGGTTTCAAGCTCTTTTATCTTTGTGGTAAGGGTATCACTGATGTCTTTTATGCTTTTCTCAAGCCCAGCTAGTATCCTTTTGATTGTTACTTTAAATTTTGGATCAGGCATATTATTTATATCTGTTTTGATTAGGTGTTTCCCATGACATTTTCTTGTTCTTTCCTTTGGGATGAATTCCTCTGTCTTGTCATTTTGTCTAGGTCTCTGTCTTCTTCTCTGTGTTAGGAAATCCTGTTATGTTTCCTGCTCCTGAGAGTAATGGCTTTATGAAGAAGAGACGGTATAATGCTCAGGGCCTGGTACGTCAGGAAGCATCTCTGGTGTGTGCTGCATGCACTCTGCTGCTTTGTTATGGCTGCACTGTCCCTCTGATCAGTCCTCGCAGAGTTTCTTCTTGTCTGCAATAGGGGAATGTTTGCATCTTGTCCAGCCAGGGTGTGGCAGATTTTGCTAGGTATGCTCTGTCTGCTTGTTAAAAGAGACCTGATGCTATTTCTATTCGAATTGAAGCTTTGGAGACCCCTATGGTCTGGAGACATGGTGTGTGTGGGGGACTGTGCTGGTCATTTGGGGGAGGGGCCCAATGCACTGATTCTGAGGCACACTTGCCTGAGAAAAGCAGTATCAGTAGAGTGCAGGGGGGCAGGACTTGGTGTAAACAGGTTATGCAGCCAGTGTTGACGCTCTGCTGTTTACTGCAGTTGGTTTATGCTGAGGGACGGGGAAGGGAAATGGCACCAGCCAGCTCCTTTGTCTCTGGAGAGGGGAGTTCGTGTTTACTGTTGTCAGGGAAGCCCTCCCAGAAGAGCGAATAATTTCCCCTCATGTGTCCTGAGCATTTTTCAGATGGCTGTTTTCACACCGTCTTTGTCCAGGTTGCTTGCCTGCCTTCCCACGATTGTCCTCTTTTCTCCTTCTAGTTGTGCAGTTTTTTCTGATAGTCCTTAGATTGATTTCCTGGGTATTCACAATGATTTGATATTTATCTAGCTGTGTTTGAGGGAGTAGACAAGCCTACAGCCCTCCTAGTACTCCACCATCTTAGCTTCTTCCTGTATCTCTTACTAATTTTTTAAATATATTTGGGTGTTTCCATGTTGTTGCATAAATATTTACAACTGTTATATCTTCTTGTTGGATTTTCCCCTTTATGATTATATAGTGCCCTTCTTTGTTTCTCTTGTTAACAGTTTTTGTTTTAATGTCTAGTTTTTCTGATACAAGTATTTCTATTCTGGCTTTCTTTTCACATCCATTTGCATGATAAATGTTTCTCCCTCCCCTCACTTTCAATCTGCAGGTGTCTTTAGGTCTAAATTGAGTCTCTGTATGCAGCATGTAGATGGGTTTTATTTGTTTTATCCATTGTGGCTCCGTATGTCTTTTGATTGGAGCATTTGGTCCATTTATATTCAAAGTAATTATTGAAAGATACGTATTTATTGCCAATTTATTACTTGTTTTGTCATTGTTTCTGGAGATTTTCTCTGATCTTTCTTGTCTTTGTCACTTTTGTTTTCTCCTTTCCACTCAAAGAGTCCCCTTTAATATTTCTTGTAGGGCTGGTTTAGTGGTCACAAACTCCTTTAGTTTTTGTTTGTCTGGGAAACTAGTTATCTCTTCTATTCTGAATGATAATCTTACTGGATAGAATATTCTTGGCTTCAGATTTTTCCTGTTCAGCACTTTGAATATATCATGCCATTCTCTTAAGTTGAAAAACCTCCTGGTAGCTTTATGAGTTTTCCCTTGTAAGTTAAGGACTTATTTTTTCTTGCTACTTTTTTTTTTGCTTGTTTCTTTTAAGATATTTATCACTCTATTTTGCAAATATAATTATAATATATCTTGGTGTTGGCCTGCTTTTGTTGATTTTGATGGGAGTTCTCCTGTGCCTCCTGGACCTGAATGTCTATTTCCTTCCCCAGTTTAGGGAAGTTTTCAGCTATTAATTCTTCAAATAAATTATCTGCCCCCATTTCTCTCTTTTTTTGGGATTCCTGTGATAGGAATGTTATTATGTTTGATGGTGTCACTGAGTTTCTTAAGTCCATTCTCATGTTGCATAATTCTTCTGTCTTTTTTTCAACCTTATTACTTTCTGTTACTTTGTCTTGTAGGTCATTAATTCATGCCTCTGCGTCTTCCAGCCTGCTGCTCATTGCATCTAGTCTGTTTCTAATCTCATTTATTGTACTCTTCATCTCTGATTGCCTCTTTTTTTTAGCTCTTTTTTCTCTATGATAAGATTCTTATTGATGTCTTCTGTTCTTTTCTCAAGCCCAGTGAGTATCTGTGATCATTGCTTTAAATTCTCCAACAGGCATGGTACTTATATCAGTTTAACTTAGATCTCTGTGGCATTATCTTTTTCTTTCATTTTGGATAAATTTCTCTGTCTTGGCATTTGTCTAAGTCTCTGCCTTCTTTTCTGTGTTAGAAAAGTTAGCTGTGTCTCCTGCTACTGAAAGTAATGCCTCATGAAGAAGTGGTCATGTAGTACCTTGGGCCTGGCACTTATTGGAGTATTTCTGGTTTGTGCTATGTGTACTCTGCTGTTTTGGCTGCTCTGTCCTTTAGGCCATTTGTCTGCAGAGGCTCTTCTGCTTGCTGTGGGCATTGTTTGGTCCCTGACCTGAATGTGACAGAGTTTTAATTAGGTGTGCTCTCGTCTTCTTGTCAAATGAGTCCTGACATCACCTCCACCATAACTGAGGCCTGCAGAACTCTGGTTGGGAGATGTGGTGTAGTCAGGGGTTTGTACTGGTCTTCTGGAGGAGGGACCTGCTCTACTGCGATTGAGGTAAGCGTGATTGAAAAGGGCAGTTTCACTAGAGGGGGTTGGGGCTTAGTGTAAGCAAGTTAGGCAGCCAGTGTTCATGCTGTGCTGCTTCCTGCTTATGGTGAGGGGTGGGGTAGGAAAATGGTGCCAGCCAGCTTCTTTCTGGAGGGATATCTTCACGAATGCTGCCTCTTAGGGACCTGCTCTGAGAAGAAGGAATAATCTCCCCACTCACTGCCCCAGGCACTCTTTAGATCACTGTTTCCACACTGTCTGCCCCTGGGTTGTTTGCCTGCTTTCTTTCTAGGAGCAGTGCAGTGCCATCTGGGCTCTATCTCAGCCACACCTGCTGACTTTTAAAACTCCGGGCTTTAAGCACTGCTCTTTCCAAGAACTCATGAAATTCCTGTTTTCTAAGCCAATGGCTTTGGGGAAATGTTCTCCTTGTGCATTCACCTGTGTTCTCCTGTCTCTCTTGCCCTCCTCTGTGACCATGGCTCCCTCTCCTCCACAGCACCCTTGATTGTTTCTCCCATAAACTATGTCTCTGTACTTCCTACGTTCTTTGATGTGGTCTTCTCTTCCTTTTGTTGTGGAGTTTATTCTGTCAGTGTTCAGGATATTTCTGGGGATATTTAGGATGATCTGATAGTTGTCTAATCAGGTGAGTCTGAGGTCTTCCTACTCCACCATTTTCCTTTCCACTCTGTCAGTATTTTTTAATTTTTAGATTTTAGTTGTTTATTCATAGTATATAGAAATACAGTGGGTCCTATAGGATACCAGGATATCATGTATCCTATAACCTTGCTAATCTCACTTATTAACTTTAATAACTTTTTTTTTTGCAGATTCCTTGGGATTTCTATGTAGAGAATTTTTTTTCCCTTTCCAGTTGTATTTTGTTTCTTGTCTTATTACATTAGCTAGAATCTCAGCACAATCTTATATAAATGTAGTCATGATTTTTTTCCTGATTTTAGGGGTAAGCATTCAGGGTTTCATCATTAAGTATTTGTTGGAGGAGATATGAGTATATATTCTAAATGTGCCTTGGTTTGTGTAGACACTGGGTCTGCCTTAATCTAAGATTTCCCGTTACTATGCAAATCAAGCTGCCATGATTAGGGGATTAGAGAATCTGAATACCATTTTTGGATACCCTTGTCAAATAGACTGATTGGGAGTCACATTTCAAAGCTCATGATGTATAAGACTGGGCAAAAGAATATGACATTGAATGGAAGTCCCATCTCCCCTATAACTCACAAATAGCATGATTGGTAGCAAGGAAAAGTGGAATATTAGAGAAACAAACTAAATTATTAGGTAAAACTACCTTGGTCAGGTGGACTAAAGTACTATCCTGGGCTTCAGTACATTTGAATGATAAGCTAGTAGGCCTTTTGCTTCATATGCAAAACTGGGGACCCTTGCCAAGACACCCATATCACACAGGTTTGGAAGGTGCTGGAGATAGCCATTGGTCCGACTCTCACTGTGGATCACTGAGCTATGTTGCTGAGAATGTCAAACTCCATCATGCCTGGGAAAGGTGATACCTACTGGAATTTGGAATGGGCTGTCCCCCTGGAATGGGTGAGTTACTTTGTATGTCTGGGTGAGGGGGAATTTCTCAATCTTCACTGGGATCCCACTGTCCTACTGCAACCTGTACTTGTTGAAATATATTATACCTGGAATGGAGCATGTACCATTGAGAAAAGGAAGAAGATGGAGGCCTAATCTGGCATATCCTGTCTCCAGTTCATCTCCTCATGCTTGTTAGTGCTGCCTCCCTTGGCCAACATGTATGATATTTAGAGATTTAACCAGGTTAAATTTCTAAAGCTGCCAACCTCCCTTTTCTCAAGGATAGGTGGGTACATTTTATTTTCCAGTGGTATGAAATTTGGCTGCTTTCTTCTCTCCTCTGGCCTAGAGCATGTTGTAAGACACATAGTATCCCTTGCTAAATTCATCCAGCAAGCCTTAAATGATAGCTGACAAAGCCTGTCCTTACTGAACACTGAGATGTCTCTAAGGAGAAAAGCTATTCTCCAAAACAGAATGGACTTGGACATTATTACTGCCTCATAAGAAGGCATTTATCATCTTATTCAAACAGAACATTGTGTGTTCATACCTGATGAATGAGTCTGCTAATGTTTCATCTTCATTAAATCACATGATGCCAGTGAATGCCCTGAGCGATCAGACACCCAAACTGAGGGAGTTATTAAGTCAGTGATTTGGATCATGGGGCTCTTGGTAGGAAAAGTTGTTACTTATTATTGGGAATTATTATCTTAATCTGTGTTTTCTCTTGCATGTGTCTGTATTGTTGCTGTGGTGTCTGCCTTCAATGTAGCCAAGGAGCCACCATACTGCTAATAAAATCCCTTGCTGACTGCTTTGGGCACAGTGTGGAAGAAGGGGTTGTGGAAGATCATAACAGCAGGTTAGGAGGGCTGGAGTGTTGGAGGAAGTCATGGAGAGGATGTGATCTCTCTTGTCTTGTGCATGGACTTGGGGCATCAGAGGCTCCTCAACCCCTCTCCTGTCCTTGGAATGTACATTCTTCCCCACCCCAATTGTTTGTACAATGGGAGCCATTTTCAAGGATGCAGCCTTGAAAGAACAATGTATTGTTGAGACCTTCTGGACTGAATATAAGACAAGCCTTGTATGTGAGTTTCCTAGTTTCTTAAAACTGCCATCTTCCAGTCTGGAGTGGTCTGCCTCTTTCTTCCATCTCTTTTTGCCCTGTGTTAACCAGGGGCCAGTTTGTGAACCAACAGTGTTATCTTAGATATGGCTGTTATGTTTTGTTTTGTTTGCTGGTACTTATTATTAGTTTGAGAACATTCCCTTCTACTCTTTACTGACTTCTGTCATGAATGAATGTTGAATTATTTTGTATTATGGTTTTTCTGTATTCATTGACATGACTATATGGTTTCATTTTAATCTTTCCATATGGCGAATTACGTTGGCTGATTTTGAATGTTACATTGACAGTACATTCCTGGGATGAACCGCACTTAGGTCATGACAGATCATCTTCTTAATATATTCTTTGATTTGACCTATGGTCACAAAGGATAATGGCCTGTAGTTTTCTTTTATTACAGTGTCTTGGTCTGGTTTTGGTTTCAGGGCAATGTTGGCATTCTAAAATAAGTTGGGGGGTGTTGCCTCTTCTTCTGTTTTCTGGAAGGTTTTGTATAGAATTGGTGTTATTTCTGGGACACATGGGTGGCTCAATTAGTTAAGTGTCCAACTCTTGATTTCAGCTCAGATTATGATCTCCAGGTCGTGAAATCTAGCCCCACATCAGGCTCCACATTGGGTGTGGTGTCTGCTTAAGGTTCTCTCTCTCCCTCTCCCTCTGCCCGTCCTCCCTGCTCTCGCTCTCAAAAAAAAAAAAAAGATTGGTATTATTTCTTAAATATTTTGTAGAACTTCTCTGTGAAGCCATTTGTGCTTGTTGTTTGTGGGAAAATACTTAAATAAAAAATTCAATTTCTTTAATACATCTAGTGCTATTCAGTTTATCTGTTTCTTCCTGCATGAGCTTTGGTAGTTTCTGTCTTTTGAGGAAATTGTTGTGATCCATCTAAGTTGTCAAAGTTATTGACATAAAGTTGATCATAATATTCCTTATTAATCATTTAATGTTTAACAAGTTTGTAGTGTTTTTCTCCTCTCATCTGTGATTTTGGTAACTTGTGTCTTCTCTTTTTTCTCTGATCAGACTGGCTAAATGGTTCAGTAATTTTATTCATCTTCTCAAAGAAGCAGCTTTTGGTTTAATTGATTTTCTTTATTTTTGCCTGCTTTTGTACCCATTTGTATTATTTTCTTTCTTCAGACTATTTTAGGTTTAATATATCTGTCTTCTGGTTTCCTAAAATGAAGCTGATGTCTTTGATTTGAGACCTTTCTTCTTTTCTGATATAAGCATTTAGTAATATAAAATTTCCCTAAGCACTGTTTTAGCTACATCCCACAAATATGACATGTATTGTGTTTTTCTTTATATTTAGTTGAAGATATTTTTAAATTTGTCTTTGGATTTATTCTTTAATTGGTGGATAATTTTAAAAATGTCATTTAATTTCTAATTTTTAGGAGATTTTTCATCTATTTTGCTATTGTTTCATTTTAGCTTAATTTTGTTGTGGTTGTGATATCAGATCTCATAAGTTTAGTTATTGAGACTTTAAAAATTTTTTCATGGTCAGGACGCCTAGGTGGCTTAGTTGCTTTTGGGCGTCTGACTCTTGATTTCAGCTCAGATTGTGACCTCGGGGTTGTGAGATTGAGCCCTGTGCAGGCTCACTCACTGGGCATAGAGCCTGCTTGGGATTCTCTCTCATTCTGACTCTGCCTGCCTCTGTCTCTGTCTCTCTCTCAAAAAAAAAAAAAAAATCATGGTCTATCTTGGTGACTGCTCCACAGTCCTTTGAAAAGAATATGTATTCTGTTGTTTGATGGAGTGTTCTATAAAGATCCATTAGGTCAAATTGATTTATAGTGTAGTCCAGGATGAATTTTTTTTGACTGCATAAACTGCACAAATTTAGGCTGCTAATCTGGACAAGGATGACTTGTAGTTACATCTTCTCTGGGGTCATTTTTTCTTCTCTCTGCTTTCTTCAGCATCAAGGTCTATTTTCTTGCAGTCCACTGGTAGTGATGGTGGATGAAATAGGCTATTTCTGGTTTATCTGACTTTGAGGTTGTACTATAATGGTAGTACAAACTAGTAGAGTCTGTTCTCTTCTACAATCTTACTACCCCAAATCTAGAAGACTTTGAAAATTGACATTCAAGTTTTATAGGTTTGCAAAATTCCCTTTGGGCCAAATCATCTTCACTGTTCTGCCCTTACCTTTCTGAGTTCCTGTTAGAAAAGCCACCTCTGTTTGACTCTCTTGTCAGCTATATTTTTGGGACTAGCAATCCTATTTAAGCTAATTAATGATTAGAGATGATGTGAAGAGGAAGTGAATTTCTATTTGATTAGCTTAGAACCATTGAACAGCAGAAGAACTTAGAAGTTACCTAGTTAACTAATTGTATTACTTACAAAGAAATAAAGTTATTTAAAATTCAAAATCACAGAATAAATTTAATTAGTGACCAAAACTGGATTAGAACCCTGATTCACTGATTCTCATTTTACTCTGTTATTTACTCTGTCATGCTGCCACCTTTTAAATTGCACTGATCAAAAAAATAGGAAAATAACAAAGCAAGCTAGAATAATTGGGATCCCAGAAGAAGAAGAAAGGGAGAGAGGAGCAGAAGATATATTGGAGCAAATTATAGCAGAGAACTTCCCTAATTTGGGGAAGGAAACAGGCATCAAAATCCAGGAGACACAGAGAAACCCCCTCAAAATCAATAAAAATAGGTCAACACCCTGACATCTAATAGTAAAACTTACGAGTCTCAGAGACAAAGAGAAAATCCTGAAAGCAGCTCGGGATAAGAGATCTGTAACCTACAATGGCAGAAACATTAGATTGGCAACAGACCTATCCACAGAGACCTGGCAGGCCAGAAAGGACTGACATGATATATTCAGAGCACTACATGATAAAAATATGCAGCCGAGAATACTATATCCAGCTAGGCTGTCATTGAAAATAGAAGGCGAGATAAAAAGCTTCCAGGACAAAAAAAAACTAAAGGACTTTGCAAACACGGAACCAGCCCAACAAGAAATATTGAAAGGGGTCCTCTAAACAAAGAGAGCCTAAAAGTAACATAGACCAGAAAGGAACACAGACAATATACAGTAACAGTCACCTTACAGGCAATACAATGGCACTAAATTCATATCTTTCAATAATTACCCTGAATGTAAATGGGCTAAATGCCCCCATCAAAAGACACAGGGTATCAGATTGGATTAAAAAACAAGACCCATCAATATGCTGTTTGCAAGAGACTCATTTTAGACCCAAAGGCACTGCCAAGATTGAAAGTGAGGGAGTGGAAAACAATTTACCATCCTAACAGACACCAGAAGAAAGCTGGGGTGGCAATCCTTATATCAGAAAAATTAGATTTTAAACCAAAGACTATAATAAGAGATGAGGAAGGACACTATATCCTACTTAAAGGGTCTATTCAACAAGAAGATCTAACAATTGTAATATCTATGCCCTTAATATGGGAGTAGCCAATTATATAAGCCAATTAATAACAAAAACAAAGAAACACATTGACAACAATACAATAATAGTGGGGGACTTTAACACCCCCCTGACTGAAATGGACAGATCATCTAAGCAAAAGATCAACAAGGAAATAAAGACTTTAAATGACACACTGGACCAAATGGACTTCACAGATATATACAGAACATTCCATCCCAAAGCAACAGAATAGACATTCTTCTCTAGTGCCCATGGAACATTCTCCAGAATAGATCACATCCTAGGTCACAAATCAGGTCTCAACTGGTACCAAAAGATTGGGATTATTCCCCGCATATTTTCAGACCACAATGCTTTGAAACTAGAACTCAGTCACAAGAGGAAAGTCGGAAAGAACTCAAATACATGGAGGCTAAAGAGCATCGGGTCAACCAGGAAATTAAAGAAGAATTTAAAAAATTCATGGAAACCAATGAAAATGAAAACACAAGTGTTCAAAATCTTTGGGATACAGCAAAGGCAGTCGTGAGAGGAAAGTATATAGCAATACAAGCCTTTCTCAAGAAACAAGAAAGGTCTCAAATACACAACCTAACCCTACACCTAAAGGAGCTGGAGAAAGAACAGCAAATAAAGCCTAAACCCAGCAGGAGAAGAGAAATAATCAAGATCAGAGCAGAAATCAATGAACTAGAAACCAAAAGAACAGTAGAACAGATCAAAGAAACTAGGAGCTGGTTCTTTGAAAGAATTAACAAGATTGATAAACCCCTGGCCAGACTTATCAAAAAGAAAAGAGAAATGACCCAAATCAACAAATCATGAATGAAAGAGGAGAGATCACCACCAACACCAAAGAAATACAATTATAAGAACATATTATGAGCAACTATATGCCAGCAAATTAGATAATCTGGAAGAAACGGATGCATTCCGAGAGATGTGTCAGCTACCAAAATTGAACCAGGAAGAAATAGAAAACCTGAACAGACCTATAACCACTAAGGAAATTGAAGCAGTTATCAAAAATCCCCAAACAAACAAAAGCCCAGGGCCAGATGTCTTCCCAGGGGAGTTCTACCAAACATTTAAAGAAGAATTAATACCTATTCATCTGAAACTGTTCTGAAAAATAGAAATGGAAGGAAAACTTCCAAACTCATTTTATGGGGTCACCATTACCTTGATCCCCAAATCAGACAAAGACCGCTTCAAAAAGAATTACAGACCAATATCCTTGATGAACATGGATGCAAAAATTCTCACCAAAATACTAGCCAATATGATCTAAAAGTACATTAAAAGGATTATTCACCACGACCAAGTGGGATTTAACCCTGGGCTGCAAGGTTGGTTCAATATCCGCAAATCAATCAGTTTGATAAAATACATTAATAAAAGGAAGAACAAGAATCATACGATCCTCTCAATAGATGCAGAAAGAGCATTTGAGAAAATACAGCATCCTTTCTTGATCAAAATTCTTCAGAGTATAGGGATAGAGGGTACATACCTTAATATCATTAAAGCCGTCTATGAAAAATCCACAGCGAATATCATTCTCACTGGAGAAAAACCGAGAGCTTTCGCCCTAAGATCAGGAACATGGCAGGGATGTCCACTATCACCATTGCTATTGAACATAGTATTAGAGGCTCTAACCACAGCAATCAGACAATAAAAAGAAATAAAAGGCATCTGAATTGTCAAAGAAGAAGTCAAACTCTCACTGTTTGCAGATGATATGATACTTTATGTGGAAAACCCAAAAGACTCCACCCCAAAACTGCTAGAACTCATACACGAATTCAGTAAGTGGCAGGCTATAAAATCAACGCACAGAAATCAGTGGCATTCCTATACACAAACAACAAGACAGAAGAAAGAGAAATTAAGGAGTTGATCCCATTTACAATTGCACCCAAAACCATAAGATACCTAGGAATAAATCTAACCAAAGAGGCAAAGAATC
>NW_027397066.1:55791209-55983589 GCF_003265705.2 Callorhinus ursinus | reverse complement strand
ATTATTTCTCTTCTCCTGCTGGGTTTAGGCTTTATTTGCTGTTCTTTCTCCAGCTCCTTTAGGTGTAGGGTTAGGTTGTGTATTTGAGACCTTTCTTGTTTCTTGAGAAAGGCTTGTATTGCCATATACTTTCCTCTCAGGACTGCCTTTGCTGTATCCCAAAGATTTTGAACACTTGTGTTTTCATTTTCATTGGTTTCCATGAATTTTTTAAATTCTTCTTTAATTTCCTTGTTGACCCATTCATTCTTTTAGTAGGATGCTCTTTAGCCTCCATGTATTTGAGTTCTTTCCAACTTTCCTCTTGCGATTTAGTTCTAGTTTCAAAGCATTGTGCTCTGAAAATATGCAGGGAATGATCCCAATCTTTTGGTACCGGTTGAGACCTGATTTGTGACCTAGGATGTGATCTATTCTGGAGAATGTTCCATGGACACTAGAGAAGAATGTCTATTCCATTTCTTTGGGATGGAATGTTCTGAATATATCTGTGAAGTCCATTTGGTCCAGTGTGTCATTTAAAGTCTTTCTTTCCTTGTTTATCTTTTGCTTAGATGATCTGTTCATCTCCATCAGGGGTGTGTAAAAGTCCCTCGGTATTATTGTATTGTGATCAATGTGTTTCTTTGCTTTTGTTATTAATTGCCTTATATAATTGGCTGCTCCCATGTTCGGGGCTTAGATATTTATAATTGTTAGATCTTCTTTTTGGATAGACCCTTTAAGTAGGATATAGTGTCCTTCCTCATCTCTTATTACAGTCTTTGGTTTAAAATCTAATTTCTCTGATATAAGGATTGCCACCCCAGCTTTCCTTTGGTGTCCATTAGCATGGTAAATGGTTTTCCACCCCCTCACTTTCAATCTGGGGGTGTCTTTGGGTCTAAAATGAGTCTCTTCCAGACAGCATATTGATGGGTCTTGGTTTTTAATCCAATCTGATAGCCTGTGTCTTTTGATTAGGGCATTTAGCTCATTTTTATTCAGGGTAACTATTGAAAGGTATGAATTTAGTGCCATTGTATGGCCTGTAAGGTGACTGTTACTGTATATTGTCTGTGTTCCTTTCTGATCTATGCTGCTTTTAGGCTCTCTTTTTGCTTAGAGGACCTCTTTCAATATTTCTTGTAGGGCTGGTTTTGTGTTTGCAAATTCCTTTAGTTTTTGTTTGTCCTGGAATCTTTTTATCTCTCCTTCTATTTTCAATGACAGCCTAGGTGGATATAGCATTCTTGGCTGCATATTTTTCTCGTATAGTTCTCTCAAAATATCATGCCTGTCCTTTCTGGCCTGCCAGGTCTCTGTGGATAGGTCTGTTGCCAATCTAATATTTCTACCATTGTAGGTTACATATCTCTTCTCCCGAGCTGCTTTCAGGATTTTCTCTTTGTTTCTGAGACTCCTAAGTTTTCTATTAGATGTCGGGGTGTTGACCTATTATTATTGATTTTGAGAAGGGTTCTCTGTGCCTCCTGTATTTTGATGCCTGTTTCCTTCCTCACATTAGGGAAGTTCTCTGCTATTATTTGCTCTAATATACCTTCTGCCCCTCTCTCTCTTTATTCTTCTTTTGGGATCCCAATTATTCTAATGTTGTTTCGTCTTATCGTATCACTTATCTCTCGAATTCTGCCCTCGTGATCCTGCAGTTGTTTATGTCTCTTTTTCTCAGCCTCTTTATTTTCCATCTTTTGGTCTTTTATATCACTGATTCTCTCTTCTGCCTCATTTATCCTAGCAGTTAGTGCCCCCATTTTTGTTTGCACCTCATTAATTGCCTTTTTGATTTCGACTTGGTTAGATTTTTAGTTCTTTTATTTCTCCAGAAAAGGTTTCTCTAATAACTTCCAGGCTTTTCTCAAGCCCAAGTAGTATCTTTAAAGTTATGATTCTCAACTCTAGGTCCGAAATCGTACTAATGTCCGCATTGAGTAGGTCCCTGGCTGATGGTACTACCTCTTGTTCTTTTTGCTGAGGTGATTTTTTTCGTCTTGTCATTTTGTCCAGAGGAGAATAGATGAATGAGAGAACAAAATGCTAACAGGTTAACAACGTCCCCAGGAAATATACTCTATATAAATCAGAAAAGACCTGAAAGCAGGGGAAAAGGAAGGGAAAGAAAGAGAAAAGAGAAAAAAAAAAGGAAAAAAACATAAAAACAAAAACAGAAAAATATAAAAAATCAGAATATGATCAAATATGATCAGACTAGTGCATAGATCAGTGCCACACACTAGATTTTGGGCGTATTTTGGCCTGTTAGAAAAAAGTGCCTCCTAAAATTTTAAAGGAAGAAAGACATATATGTATAAAATAAGGGTTGATGCAATGAAGGGATGGAAGATGACTGTAAAGATGAAAAGTATAAAAGATTTTATAAAAGGAAATGATAAGGTGTTTGAAAAAAGAAAGAAGATTAAAAAAAAAAGGGAGAGAATGTGATCAGGCAGGAGACTAGAACAAAGGCATCCACTAGCGATTTAGGGTATATTTTGATCTGTTAGAAGAAACTGTATCTCCAAATTTTAAAGAGAGAACAACTTATATATATAGCCAAAAATAAGGGTAACTCCTATGAAGGGATAAAATATGACTCTAAAAATGAAAAATAAAAAATGTTTTTTTTTTTTTTAAAAAGGGATTGATAAGATGTTGGTTGAAAAAGGGAAAAAGAAAAATAAAAAAAACAGTTAAAAAAACTAACTTTGATGAACTAATGAATCATGGTAAAAAAAGCCATGAATTCTATGTGCCGTATTCCCCTAGCGCTGGAGTTCTCCCGTTCTCCTTGATCGGTAAGCTTGGTCTTGGCTTGCTGGCTGTTGGTGCTGATCTTCTGGGGGAGGGGCCTGTTGCCGTGGTTTCCAAATGTCTTTGCTGGAGGCTGAATTGCCCCGCCCTTGTCCGTCCGGGGTAAGCAAGTTGCTCGGGTTTGCTTTCAGGAGCTTTTGTTCCCTGCAAGCTCTTTTACAGCTTTGGAGGACCAGGGGGAAAATGGTGGCCTCCCAACCTCCACCTAGAGAAGCTGAGAACTTGGGGCTCCGCTCCTCAGTGCACCCCCAGAGAAAAGCAGTCACTCTAGTCTCCCTGGTCTCCAGCCGCACTCCGTGCTCACCCGGCCTGTGACCGAGCGTTTCTATCTCTGGCACCCGACCCCGTGTGGAGTCTCCAAACCCAGTAGATCCTTGCGGTGCACTCCCGCGCCGCTCCTCCCGTGGGAGGAAGGGGAGTCTCCCCGGCTCTGCCGCTTGTTGGGTCCCTGCTGGAGGAGCAGTGGCCCGACTGGCCGGCGGATCACAGTTTACGGCAACCCCGAGCTGAGAGCCTGCGCCTCGGCTCTGTCTCTGCAGCTGGCTTCCCCGCTCCGATACCTGGGAGCTCTGCTGCACTCAGGCACCCCTGGTCTTTCTGTGACCCCGAGGGTCGTGAGACCACATTGTCCCAGGAGGATTCCACCCCCGCTTAGCCACTGCAGCGACGTCCTTTAGCGGAGCCAACTTCTAAAAGTTCCAATTTTGTGCTCTGCAGCTCTATCACTTGCCAGAAGCGGCCGACGGGGTCCCCGTTCCCCGCCGTCTATCCTCCCGAATATCGCCTCGGATTCACTTCTCCTCACGTCCTACCTTCCAGTAAATGGTCGCTTCTCTGTTCAGAGAGTTGTTGCTACTCTCCTCTTCGATCTCCTGTTGAGTTCGTAGGTGTTTAGAATGGTTTGATCCCTATTCAGCTGAATTCCTGAGACCAGACGAAATCCAGGTCTCCTACTCCTCCGCCATCTTCTGTACTTGGTATTTTAACTGCGTGTAGAAAAGCCTGCAAATTGGTGGACAGGTGGGCAATATATGTGTTCCTGCTCATCAGGAAGCCTGCTTCTCCCTCTCCCACTCCCCCTGCTTGTGTTCCCTCTCTCGCTGTGTCTCTTTCTGTCAAATAAATAAATAAAATCTTTAAAAAAAAAGTATTGGACGTGCATCTGAGTTCTTTCTTTTATATGTTGCTAGATCTAATCACTGCATTTAATTTATCATACATATCCTTTTAATTGAAATGGAGGGGCTCTTAGATTCTTTTATGTACCACAAACAGAAAGAAATGGTCATTTGAAGCTTTTATTAATTAGAGAAAATGAAAAAGTTTTTTTTTTGTTATAGCTTTCCTATCATTGGCGGGCATTTACTTCTGTTTGGTAATGCTAATATACATTGTTTATTAAAGAAGACCTTTATTATACTTAAATAATGCTTAAATAAAGGGCTTTGAAGTAAATTTTTTTTAAAGATTTTATTTATTTATTTGACAGAGAGAGACACAGTGAGAGAGGGAACACAAGCAGGGTGGGTCAGAGAGGGAGAAGCAGGCTTCCCACGGAGCAGGGAGCCCGATGCGGGGCTTGATCCCAGGACCCTGGATTAATGACCTGAGCAGAAGGCAGACACTTAACAACTGAGCCACCCAGTCACCCCTTTGAAGTAATTTTTTTAGTGCTTGCTGCTGTTATGTATGCTCTGTGAAAGATACACAATCATAGTCTTTGGGAGTGAATTTATGATTATTTTTTTTGATACTCTCCTTGATAACTCTTTAAGCAAATGCCATGAATAAAAATTCAAAGCTTCCCCGCAGATAAAAGAAAAGATGATTTTTTGTGTTATTGTAAATGGAATCGTTTCTCTAATTTCTCTTTCTAAAGTTGCATTGTTAGTGCATAAGAAAGCAACTGATTTCTGTGCATTGATTTTGTATCCTGCCACATTGCTGAATTGCTGTATGAGTTCTAGTAATTTGGGGGTGGAGTCTTTTGGATTTTCCACATAAAGTATCATGTCATCTGTGAAGGGAGAGAGTTTGACTTCTTTGCCAATTTGGATACCTTTTATTTCTGGGCTCTTCTAGTACTAGTTGACTTCTAGTACTATGTTGAACAATAGTGGCGAGAGTGGGCATCCTTGACATGTTCCTGATCTTAAGGGAAAAGCTCTCATCTTTTCTGCATTGAGGATGATATTCACTGTGGGTTTTTCATAGATGGATTTTATGAACTTGAGGAATGTTCCCTCCCCTATACTGTGAAGAGACCAAAAACCATTAACATACCTCTGAATAAACCTAACCAAAGAGGTAAAGGATCTATACTCTAGGAACTACAGAACACTCATGAAAGAAATTGAAGAAGACACAAAGAGAAGAAAAAACATTCCATGCTCATAGATCAGAAGAATAAACATTGTTAAAATGTCTATGCTATCCAGAGCAATCTATACCTTCAATGCCATCCCAGTCAAAGTTCAATGACATTTTTTAAAGTGCTGGAGCAAACCTAAAATTTGTATGGAATCAGAAAAGACCCCGAATTGCCAAGGAATTGTTGAAAAAGAACAACAAAGCTGGGGGCATCACATTGCTGGATTTCAAGCTATATTACAAAGCTTACAAAGCATTGGTCATCAAGACAGCATGGTACTGGCACAAAAACAGACATATAGACCAATGGAACAGAATAGAGAGCCCAGATATGGACTCTTAACTCTATGGTCAAATAATCTTCGACAAAGTAGGAAAAAATATGCAATGGAAAAAAGTCTCTTCAATAAATGGTGCTGGGAAAATTGGACAGCTATATACAGAAGAATAACTCGACCATTGTCTAACACCATACACAAAGATAAACTCAAAATGGATGAAAGACCTCAATGTGAGACAGGAACCCATCAAAATCCTAGAGGAGAACATAGGCAGTCATCTCTTTCACATCGGCCCCAGCAACTTCTTTCAAGATACATCTCCAAAGGCTAGTGAAACAAAAGCAAAAATGAAGTTTTAGGACTTCATCAAGATAAAAAGCTTCTGCAAAGCAAAGGAAACAGTCAACAAAACAAAGAGGCAACCCACAGAATGGGAGAAGATATTTGCAAATGACACTACAGACGAAGGGCTGATTTCCAAGATCTATAAAGAACTTCTCAAACTCAACACCCAAAAAACAAATACTCAAGTCAAAAAATGGGCAAAAGACATGAGCAGACACTTCTCCAAAGAAGGCATACAAATGGCTAACACACACATGAAAAAGTGTTCATCATCATTAGTCATCAGGGAAATTCAAATCAAAACCACACTGAGCTACCACCTTAGACCAGTTAGAATGGCAAAAATTGACAAGGCAAGAAACAACAAATGTTGGAGAGGTTGTGGAGAAAGGGGAACCCTCTTACACTGTTGGTGGGAATTCAAGTTGGTACAGCCACTTTGGTAAACAGTGTGGAGGTTCCTCAGAAAATTAAAAATAGAGCTACCCTATGACCCAGCAATTGCACTACTGGGTGTTTACACTAAAGACCCAGATGTAGTGAAAAGAAGGGCCATACTCACCCCAGTGTTCATAGAAGCAATGTCTGCAATAGCCAAACTGTGGAAAGAGCCGAGATGCCCTTCAACAGATGAATGGATAAAGAAAATGTGGTCCATATATACAATGGAATATTAGCCATCAGAAAGGATGAATACCCAACTTTCACATCAACATGGATGGGACTGGAGGAAATTACGCTAAGTGAAATAAGTCAAGCAGGGAAAGTCAATTATGATAGGGTTTCACTTATTTGCAGAACATAAGGAATAGCATGGAGGACATTAGGAGAAGGAAGGGAAAAATGAAGGTGGGTAATCAGAAGGAGAGATGAACCATGAGAGACTATGGACTCCGAGAAACAAACTGAGGGTTTTAGAGGGGAGGGGTGTGGGGGGATGGGTTAGCTTGGTGGTGGGTATTAAGGAGGGCATGTACTGCATGGAGCACTGGGTGTTATATGAAAACAATGAATCACTACATCAAAAACTTTTTTTTCATATAAAACTATTTATTCATAAATATTTTCAAAATGAAAATAGGTTTACCAAAAAATGTCCCTCACTGGGGAGGGGAGGAGGGGGCAGCCCTCACCCCCAGGCCCCCAGGGTGGGGCTGCTTCCTGGGGGCCAGGGCTGCCCCGTGGCCTGGGGCCTCCCCCAGTCTTCCAGGGCAGGGCCCTCGCCTGGGCAGGGGGGTCAGCATGCGGGGGGGGGGGGGGGGGGGAGGGGGGGGGGAGGGGCCAGTGTCACTGGAGGTCCCGGTCCTCCAGGTAGCGGTACTCAAAGGTGAAGCCTTCCTTCTTCCGCTGGCCCCACTTTTCGTAGTCAAAGTAGATGTAGGTGCCCTGCTCAAACTCATCCGTGATGGTCTTGGGCTCCTCGTGCCCCTGGAACCACATCATGTACTTGGTGTGGAATCGCCACGACTGCTTCTTTAGGGCTTTGGCTGCCAGGTACTGCGCCTTCGTGCCCTCCAGATAGTAGAAGATGAAGAAGAGTGTCTCGGTTGACAGGCGCTGGTAGAACTCCATGGTGTCCGAGTGTGGGGGTGGCATCTGGTGGTGGTAGGGGGGGCGTCGGGCAGGGGTTCCGGGGGAGATACTGCCGGATGCGCTCGGAGTCTGAGGGGTGGGGCATGTGGTGCCAGGCGGCCTCCTCCATGGCCTGCTGGTAGAGCTGCTCCTTGGTGAGGGGCACAGGCCCCAGTGGACATACGCCCAGTGACAGTGGGATGTTCACCTCCGACAGCTGCAGGGGCGCCTGCGCCGAGGCGGATGGAGCAGAGGTCCTGCTCAGGATGATGTCTCGCTCGGTCAGGTGCAGCGTGGGCACGGGGATCACTACATCAAAAACTAATGATGTATTGTATGGTGACTAACATAACATAATAAAATTTAAAAAAAAAGGTGATTTTTCTTATAAGTATTAAAATTTAAGATACTATATACTAGGTATTTTTAGTGCTTTTAATATGATTTAAATAAAAATAATCAGCTTTCATAAGACTTCTTAGAAACACCTTTGTAGGGTAAAGAATAATATACTCTATCAAATTTTCTCATGTGTAAGTTATTTCTTTTTAGCATTATATCATCACCTTGTAAAAGGTTACCTTTATCCATTTCATAATTTTGATTAACAAATGACTAATTTGTGCCTGGTATACCTCAAAACTACAAATTATCTTTTAAAAATTATCTTTTCAGAGTCCAAATACTGTTGGAAGTAAAATTAAAATATCACTAATAATGTATTTTCAATTTTCTCACATTAGTTTTAATCTTCATTAAATTTTTATTGCTTCTAGCTTATTCTTTCTGGATAACATTTTAATCTCATCACTCAAATGAACACAGGGTAAACAGCAGCCATGTGCGTGTTTATGCCTAAGTGTCATGTGAATGGGAACTCAGATTGCTTGCATTCTACATTTCCTGTGGTCAGTATCGATTTTCAAACAATGATGCTGGATCCTTTTGATTCATTTACATGTTGTTATTGCACCTTTAATGGATAAAGACTGTTAATTTGGATCTCTTTGTGGTATGAATAAATGGTAAGTAATTACTTATTAACGTTTCTTCATAAATTGTCTTACTTGCAGTTTGATTACTTTAGGGTTCTTTATATTTCTTAAAGATTTACTTGTGTGTATGTGTAGGTATTTATCAAGTCCAGAGCGCATTTGTAGAACTCACTGGGTAATATGGAGAACTGGGTAAGTTTAGGGAAAGGTGTTGTTTAGGATGTTTGTCTAAAGGGATTTCTTTGGTCAAATATGATTCCATTCTGTCTCAGTTCTGAAGCATCTATAATTCATCCACCAAAACAAGCACCATTAATGTTTAAGTGTAATTTCTTTAAATATTTCTTTTGGGTATAGATTTTAGGAAAAAGTGATCATAATTTGTACTATTTAAAGATAATTTCATAGGCAATAGAAATGATTGTGTACTGAAATGAAATACACTGATGCTATTCAAGTTTCCTTTAAATATTAAGAATAGAATTGAAAATATTTTTAACTAGAAGAAAATTTAGTATGCTTGAAAGAGTAGTAGGTTTAAGATTTTAGTCTCAGGTTAAATGTGGTTCAGAAATTCAACCCATGTAAATCATGGTCTAAGTAGTGGGGCTGTAGAAGATGACTAATTTTGAGCCTCACTTTCTGCAAAAATCATTGATGTGGGTTCGTCTGTGTTATTCTCAGTGGTGCCATCATTACCATCAAGTGTAGTTTCATAAAATGTGCTAGGGGTACATGTTGAAGTGTCATCAGCTGTGATGACAGTATTGGTTGTCATAATAGTTGGAGTTGCGGTGTCAGGAGGGGCAGTGTCATCAAGTGTGGAGGAAGCAGTAGTGGGGAAAGGAGTGTTGGGGGTGTCAGAAATGATCTCTGGTGGAAATAGGTGTGTTGGGTGCATCAGATGAAGTGATGTAGGGTGCTGCTGTGGTTGCTGCTGTAGTGGCAACAGGCATGGTGGGGGCTGGTGAGATACTAAAGAAAGGAGTGGTTGAAGCACCAGAGGTGGTGGTCAGGAGAACTGAAGTCATTGTGGCTCTAGGTGTGGTGCTCATAACAGCAGAACCGGTGGTGAGACCAGGCATGGCAGTGGCAGCCTGTGTGCCTGTAGAAGTGGCAGGAGTGGTTGTAGAGGCTGGTGTGGTAGGATTAGCTGCAGTAATGATGGTGCTGTGAGTAGCAGTGTGTATAGTGCTTGTAGATGCTGGGGGAGATTCCCCAGTGGTAGGGGAAGAGGTCTCAGAAAATATAGTGGCAGCTAATGTAGAAAAGAGACTAGCTGTGGTGCTTGTCTCTCTGGTGACAATGGTGGTTGTGGGAGCAGGCGTTGGTAGGGACAGTTGTGGCAGCAGAAGTAGCAGTAGTAGTAGTCTGTGTGCTTGAGGAAGAAGATATGGTCAGAGCAGTTGGGCTGTGCTTTTGGCTGCAGCAGATAAGCTGATAGAAAGAGCTGTGCTAGTGGCACTTTGTGAAGTGCTGGGAAGGGCAGGAGTACTTGTGGTGATGGTAGCAGGTGATAAGGAGGAGGCCGCTGTGGAGGTAATGGGCTCAGTGGTAATCAGCCTGGAGCTGGCGATGGGGAGAGTGGTAGAGGCAAGTGTGGTGGTGGCAGAAGTGGTGGTGTCAGCTTGAGTGGTGGTTGAGGAGGAAATGGTTGTAGTGGCAGGGATGGAGCTCGTAGCAGAGGAGACAGAGAGCACAGCTGTGTTGGTGGCTGGCTGTGTGGAAGTAGAAGGAGCAGGTGTGCTTGTTGTAACAGGTGTGATAGTGGCAGCAGATGAGGAACTGACTTCAGCTGTGGAGTTGGCAACATTTGTGACAGGGGCAGTTATAGTAGTGGGTGTGGTAGGGACATTGTGGCAGCAGAACTTGTAGAGACAAGACTGTGTGGTAGATGAGGAGAAGAAATAGCTGAGCTGGTTGGAGCTGTGCTGGTGGCTGTGGTGGATGAGCTGGCAGGAGGACCCGTGGTAGTGGCACTTTGTGGGGTGCTGGGAAGGGCAGGAGTACTTGTGGTGATGGTAGCAGGTGATGAGGAGGAGACTGCTGTGGAGGTGATGGGCTTATTGGAAGTCAATGCGGAGGTGGCTGTGGGGAGAGTGGTAGAGGCAGGGGTGGTGGTGGCAGAAGTGGTGGTGTCAGCCTGAGTCATGGAAGAAGGAGCAGAAGTTGTTGTGGTTGTAAGTGATGTGCTGGTAGCCGCAGAGGATAATATCCTGGCTGTGGTAGATGAGACAGAAGTGGCTGTGTTAGGAGGGGTGGTGTTGGAGGTGGCAGAGGAAGTAGAGGTGGACGCTGATATGGTAAAGGGAGCAGATGTGGTTGTGGTAGAAATCAATGTGGAAGCAGCTGTGGCGGCATCCTTTGTGGTCATGGCAGGAATGTTGGTAGCCACAGATGTGGTACTTGTGGATGTTGCTGGAGGTGCTCCAAGTGTAGTGGAAGAAACCAAAATATTAGTGGCCTCAGCTACTGTTGTGGTCAGAGATGCAGTGGTTATTGCAGGAGCTAACATGGCTGTGGCAGCTGTGGTGATGGCAGAACTAGTAGTGACAGACTGTGTAGTAGAAGAGGGAAAAGAAATGGTTGTGGCAGCAGGTGAGCTGGAGTGATCATCAGTGGTGGTGCTCGGCTCTGAGGTGGTAGAAGGAGCTGAAGAGATTGTGGCAGGAAGAGTGGTGGCAGAGGCAGCAGTGGTAGTGTCAAGGTCATAGTCGGTAGTGGTGTCATCAAATATGCCAGGGCTCAGTGTTGCTGTATCATCTGTGGTGAGCAGGGTACTTGGTACAGTGCCAGTGTAAAAAGTTGTATCTTCTATGGTAGTAGAGTGAAGAGCAGAGGAGTCAGATGAAGTAGTGGAAATAGGATTCATAGTGATTTAAACTGTGGTCGCAGTGGATATTGATGAACTGAGGGTAGGAGATGTGATGGAAGCTGGCCAAGTGCTAGAAGACACGGAGGAAGCTGATAAAGTGCTGGTGGCAGCCAGAGTGGAGGCACCTGGGGTGGAAGGAGCAGGAGTGGGGGTTGGAGAAGTGATAGCAGCAGCCTGAGGGGAGCTGTCAAGAACAGCAGTGGTTGTGATGGCAAGAGAGGTGCTGGTGGCTTCAGTGGATAAGATGGGGAGGAGGGCTGTAGCTGTGACCACCTGTGTGGTGCTAAGAGGAGCAGACACATTTGTGGCAGCTTTTGTGATGGCAGAAGCAGCAGAGGAGGGAGTGACTGTGGAAGAAGCTGTGGTAGGAGCCTCTGTGGTCATGGCAAGCATATTCATGGCAGCAGAGGTCATACTTGTGGATGCTGTTGCTCCAAGTGACGTAGATGAAGCTGATCGACTAGTGACACCAGAGATAGTGGTGGCAGCGGCTGTGGTTGGAATCACAGCTGTGGAGGTGGCAGCTTGAATGGTGCTGGAAGGAGTGGAAGTATCTGAGGCAGCAGGCAGGTTGGTGACAAGATCTGTGATAGTAGTAGAGGTGGTTGTAGGAAGAGCAGTAGGAACAGCTGTAGTAGCAGTGGGTGTGGCCAAGGGAACAGCTTTGGAGGTGGAGGACTGTGTGGTGGCAGGTGATGTATAGGAAGTAGCAGAGGTGAAGTCAGTAGGGCCAGGTTCATAATCAAATGTAGTGTCATCAGATGTGCTAGAGTCAGATGTTGATGTGTCATCTGTGGTGACCAGGGTAGTGTCAGTGAATGAAGCTGTGGCATCTGTTCTGGTAGTCAACTGCAATATATCAGGGATAGTGGTAGTGGGGGAAGTAAGATCTGCGGTTGTTTCAGGGGTGATCACTGTGGATATTGTTGTGCCTAGGGCAGCAGGTGTCGTGGACTGAGCATCTGTGGTTGTAGAAAGAGAAGCAGTAGTTTTCATGGTAGCTGTGGCTGTAGTATCAGAGGTGGTGTTACCAATCTCTAAACCCATAGGTGTAGAGGTGGTTGTCCATGAAAATGTAGAAATAGATGTAATAGCAGCAGGGGTGCTGGTGAAAACCTGTGCTTTGGTCATAAGAGTTGTAGTGTCCTCAGCAGTGGATGTGGGATTGGTGGCAGCAGACGTGGGGGAGAGAGATGATTTGGTGATGGAGGTAGAAGCTGCTGAAGAAGAAGGGGTAGAGGGAGCAAGAGTGGTTAAAGCAACAGATGTGGTAGAAAGACCTGCTTTGCTAGGAGCACCCTTTGTGGGAAGAGGAGGTGAAGTAACTTTGGGAGCAGATGTGGTAGGGTCAGCTGTGGTGGCAGCAGATGTGTGTCTTGGTGATGCTGTAGAGAGAGAAGCTGTGGTTGTGGATTGCATCTTTGTACTATCCATAGCTCTTAAGGTGCTTCCGGCCAGAGTGGTAGCAGTGACTGAAGACAGTCTCACTGTGCTGGCAGTTGAAGCAGTGGTGGTTAATATAGACTGGGAAACTGATTTTGTGAGAGGAGATGTAGTTTTTGTCACAATTGTTGAGAAATTAGAAGCAGGAGTTGTTCTTGTGGTGATGGATATGAGCTGAGAGGCTTGATGACTTTGGTGGTAGTAGGAAGGGCTTTAGTGGTTTTCACCACAGATTTGGTCATTTGGGCAGATTTTATAGTAGGAGGGCTGGTGGAAGAGTAACTAGGAATTTCAGTCGGTTTTAGTGCTATAGTGGCAGATGAACTGGTGTCAGCTACAATATTAATGGTGGTAAGTTTGGTGGTGGGTGCTTCAGGCTTGGTAGAGGTAGTCAGTTTTGTGGTAAAAATCACAGGTTTTAAAGTTGTGGTGATTTTGGTTGTGAAGGCAGCAGGATTAGAGTTGGTGATGGATTTGGTGGAGGAGATAACTTTGGTTGTGGTAGTAGGTATAGTGATAGTTGTAGAAGGTTTATTAGTGCTGGAAGATTTGATGGTAGGGGCTGCTGACTTGGCAGTTGTGGAGGATTTGGGACTATTAATCACAGGTTTGGTGGAAATAGTGGATTTTGTGGCTGTAGCTGTTGGATTAGAAGTTAGGGAAGATTTGGTGATAGAGGCCAGTGAGTTTGTGGTGGGCTTTCTGCTAGTTGATACATATGGAATGGCTGCAGAAGTTTTGGTGGTCACTAGAAATGGTCCTGAGGATACAGTTTTAGAGCTTGCTGGGTTGTTGGGTTTTAGAAGTTTTTGGCAACTTTCCAGCTTGTGTGGTAGGAAGTACCCCTGGATGCTGCTGCTGAAACCCAGGTTTAGGTTTCAATGCTGGCTTTTGACCAGGTCTGTGTGGGCGAAGTTGGGGCTTTTTACCTGGTTGCTTTCCACAATGTTTGTGTGAGCCAGGGTGTTGGATGGGTTTATATAGATGAAGATAAAGTGGGTTAGGATATTGTTTTTGTATAGCAGGATGCCAGAATGAAGGCACCTTTGGCCTAGGTATTGGTTGACCAGGGAGATGAAACTGAGGGCCTGGTTGAGGAGGTCTTGAATAACAGGGTGGATTCTTTTCTTGCTGCTTTTCTTTTGCATGGTTGCTTTTGCCTTAGGTTTTCTTTGGCCAGATTGTTTTCTTATTGGTTTACTCAAATGATGCCCTGAGGGTCCAGGCTGATGATGTTTGGGAATATTTGGACCACTATTTACTTGACTTGTTTGTTGCTTTATGGTTGGATTTTTATGAAGTTTTGCTTGGCTGGATGTTTTCTTGGGACTTAATGGTTGTGTTTGGTTTGACTATGACCTTTTCTTGGACCATTTGGAATTGAAGGTAGTTTGGGTACTTTTGGCTTTTGTTGAAATTTGGTCCCACAGGAAGGTTTAGGTTTCCTTGATAACTTTTTAGTAGTTTTGCCTGGCTGATACTTGATAATTCTAGGTTTTTTAAGAACTGTTGAGTTTCTGTGATTTGAGAGTTGGTAGCTGTTTTGTTGCACAGGAGATTTTTGAAGAGGTCTTGATTGGCCATATGGACAGTGTTTACACACAGGTCTCTGTTGGCCAGCTTGTTTTTTTACCATTTTGGTTCTTTTTGGTCTGTTTGCAACAGGTTTTGACTTTCCAGATTGTTTAGAAGCATTTAGATGATATTTCCTTTGGTTAATTTTCTTTTGTATGGGAGTCTTTGTTGGACTAATTTGTTGTTTCTTGGTTGCATTATTATGAGGCTTTGATATATACTATATAAAATAGTATATATTTTATGTGAACCTACTGCTTGTGGCTTAGTTTGGTGCTGGCCATCTCCATTATCACCTAAAACTGCAGGTGAATTAGATCTTTTTGGGTTTTGCTGAACTTTGGTTATAAAGTGAGGTTTAAGTTTTCTTGGAAATTTTTTAACTGTTTTTCCTTGCCGAGATTTGGTTAGTTAATTTTTTGGGGAGCTGTTGAATTCATGTAATTTGGGAGATGGTTGACATTTTGTATGTAATTTTTTTGACCAGGCTTGGGTTGACCAGGTTGGTGATGTCTGGGTCCATTTGGGTGAGGTTTATGTTGACCAGTTTTCTGCTTTACCTTCTTACTTCTGTTGTTTCTTTTCACTCTAGCCTTAGGTTTTGAGACTGTAGTTTGTTTGATTTCAAAAATAATGAAATGTTTTCTCTGGTTGGTTTGCTTTTGTGCTGGAGGTTTTGTTTGACTGGATTGGTGCTTGATGGTTATATTTTTATGAAGTTTTGATTGATCAACTATTTTTTGTAGTTTAGGTTGGCGTCGACCAGTTCTCTTGCCAGTTGAAGACGTAGATGGTTTGGACTGTTCTGAGTTTTGTTGAACATTGGTAATGGAATGAGATTGGTATCTCTTTGCTAATTTTTTTAGCAGTTTTATATTGGTGAAATTTGGTTCTTTTAAACTTTTGGTGAGCTGTTGAATTCCTGGGGCTTTGCGTTTGTTGGCTACTTTGTGGCACAGGAGATTTTTGATGAGAATTAGGTTGACCATATGAGTGAAGTCCAGGCTTGGTTATCACTAATCTTTTTTGTCCATTTGCTTTTGTTTTTAGTTCAGAACGTCTAGTCTTTCTTATTTCAGTAGTGTTGAAATGGCCTTTCCTCTGGTCGTTTTGCTTTTTTGTAGGATTTTTTACTTGATGTTGTTGTTTAATAACTGTATTCTTGAAGTTTTTGTTGGCTGGATATTTTTTGCTGGACTGATATCTGTGGCTTTGCTTGTTGGTGATCACTTAAAAATGAAGATACTTTGGTTTGGCTTGTGTCCTGCTGAATAATAGTACTTGTGGGAGATTTTGATTTCTTTAGTCAGTTTTTAGGTATTTTGCCTGTATGAGATTTAAATGTGCTAGATTTTTTGTTAGCTGTTAATTTTGTATTATTTTGTGGTTGGTGGCTCCTTTTTTGTGAAAGAGATATCTGATTAGGTTTTGATTGACCAAGTTGATGGTTTCTAGGCCTAGATTTCTTAGGTCTCAGCTTATTGGTTTGTTGTTTTGTCTCTTTAGATTGTTTTGTCCACTAGATTTTGCCTTAGGCTTTGATAATGGGGTGAGTTTTGTTTGAGAATTATTGAAATTGTATTGTCTCTGGTTAGTTTGCTTTTGTAAAGAAGTTCTTATTTGACTACTGGAATGTTGCTTCATGGTTTTATTTTTTGGAAGTTTTGATTTACCAGATGTTTTCTGTGGACCTAATGTTTGTTGCCTCATTTGACGCTGACTATATCTTTTACCAGTTGAAGCTGCAGATAGCTTTGTCACATCTGAGTTCTGTTGATTAGTTACACTGGGAAGAGATTTAGATTGCTTTGGTAATATTTTAGGAGTTTTGAGTAGATAAGATTTGGTATTGCTAGGTCTTTTGTGAGCTGTTATATCCATGTTATTTTGGAGTTGGTGGCTTTTTTGATGTGCAGATTTCTGACTAGCTTTTGGTTGGCTTATTTGATAGTTTTTAGTCCCACTTAGGTAATATCTCTTCATAACATGCTGTTCTTTTGTGTGTTTATTTGATTTTGTTCAGATGTTTTTGACTGAGATTTTGGTTGGCTAAGTATTCTTGGGTTACTTAATAGGTTTAGCTTAGTTTTGGGCTTAACATTTTTTTGAGATGAAGGAAATTTGGGTTGATCTAATTTTGAATGAGTGTAGGTATCCGTGAGAGATTTATTACTTTTAATTAACTTTTGATCAGGTTTACCTGCATCAGGTTTGATAGTTCTAGATCTTGGTTTAACTGGAAAATTCAGATAATTTGAAGATTGTCGATTATTTTGTTGTATAGCAGAGCTTTGACTAGATTTTATCTTTGGAGATCTCTTTGGACCAGTGGGATTTAAGTGGGCTTGAGAACCTCCAGATCTTCGTTGTGCAGATGGATTTAGCTGAGTGGGAATCCTACCACTTTTCCTCAAGAAAAGTACTTGCTGAGGTGAAGATGATGCTTGTGCAGGTGGATTCACTTGTCTATTTTTCAGCCTATTTTGTCTCTCTTGTGTTGTACTTGTCTATAGGAAAAAAAAAGGAAAAGCATTTAGCATAAATAACCCTCATTTAAAATTTCATGGATTCAAAATCTTGAGTGAGTAAGCTTTCTTTATGCATTGCTAAAGTTCTGTTATTATTGGATGATAGGGAAAACTTTTTTTTCTGAGATGACTGCTGTATTGGGAATAGAACTTTGGTTTAGGAGGATGCTCCAGATATCACATGGTGGCTACCAGCACAGAGTCACAGAACTTGCCACATCTTGTACCCCTGACTGATGCTGTGGAGGAGAATGTGAAGCTCTGAGTCTTCTATTAGACTAATGCTTCCATGTCATAGAGGGACTAAAGCAAATTATATTCAGAGCCATAAGTTAAGGGACCAGTACATTCTAGTGCTCAGTTTATGTTTACTGGAGAATATATAAATAGAAGTATGCTTTATATATTTAAAAAATAGTATATATTTATATTTCTAAAAAGAGCCTCTCTTGTACAATAGTTTCACAAAAAATTTTTCTCTACTACTTCCTCTTTACCCTTTCTTGGCACATCCTCCAGGCAACTTAGTAATTTATCTTCATGAAAACTTCCTCTAATCTTTGCAGTTTTGCTATGAAACACTCTCATCCTCCAACTCAGTAGTTTTTGTTGAGTTAATATTTTTGAATTTTCTTAGGGTACTGAATTGATTATTTCTACCTCTTTATGATTTGATCCAAGTCTGTAATTTGAACTTTTAATAAAATTCTGCATTATGTTTGCTTAATTTTTGACCTGATGTACTAGTTCTGTATGTTGTTTTGGTAATTGAGCTCAAAAACCCTTGGTTCACATTTTTGCTTGTCAGAAATCCTACACATCCTTTGATACTATAGGTACTACCTGCTGCTTCTTGCTGAAAGTGATTTCTAGTTTTGAGTGTGGCATCTATTCTATTTTGCATTGATATACAATTAGTTATTTGTATATATCATTTTTTACCCCGCTAAAATGTAGTCCCTTACAGCCAGAAATTATACATTATTTATTCTTTGTTTCTTTGCTAATTATAGTGTCTTTCATAAAAAGGCCACAAAAATATTTATTGGTTGAATAAGTATTTGACAGTTTGCATTACAACCACCTTAAGACTTTTTTCCTTCATCCTTAATATCATTAGTTTCCTTACCATTCCATTGCCATATAAAAACAATTTTCAAATAATTCACCTGCTTGAATTTTTTCTACTGAATATTTTCCATTTTTTCAGTGTTCTCCATTAATATGTTCCTGAATTTTATTATTTTATTTTTTATATTGAAGCTAGTGTTTACTGAGTGTTTGTTATAAACCAGGATCCTCTCTCAGCACCTCTATTATCAAACCATCTTCTAGCATCACAGCCCTGTGAGGTGGGTGTGTTTTAATTAGTGTAGGCCTCAGCTGCCCTGTTGGCGCAGGCTCAGTTCACTTTACTTGTTTGAATAGCTGCCTACACTATTGACTCACTATTGACTAGTGTAACTAAAGTGATTTGTAGTCAACTTTAAGTTCCTATGTATTTTTTAAAAAATTGATTTTAGTTTATGATGTTTCTTATATTCTTTTCAAGTTGGCTTTGAAAAATTGAAAGAGACACAGTACTATATATGTTAATATGTAAAAGCACAGACTTTGGAATCATGTGGACTTGTTTCAGTATTGTGGTTTTGACACTGACCAGCTACATAACCTTGGGGCACTTTCTTTTTAACCAATCTATGATTTGGTTTATAATATATACATTGTGAAATTATAATAATAGTACCTATTTTAAGGTTCTTTGAAAAGTGAAATAAAAATTTAATTAGTTAATATATAGTAGGCATATAGTAAGAGCCCACAAAAGCTGGCTGCTATTGTTAATTTCTTTTTGGTTAATTTCATTCTGTCAACTCTGAACCAGTTTTTCAAGCCTCTGTGGATGTGGTAACACATGGTCTGAAGAGAGGTAGTAAATAGTAAGGGTAGATATGTGAAATGCTAGAGCAATCACTGGTGTTGGTGTCCCCTGGAATTTTCTTTGAATATAACGAAGACACATTGCAACATAATCATTATAACTATTCCTTTATCACTAGAGGATGGGTACCTTTAGGTTCTGGTGGCTGTCTTATTTATAGTGTGTATATTGTAGGAGACACTATACTAGGGTAATGAGAAAGGGAGATTGCAGAAATAAAGGGCAAATGTTGTGAACAAAATACTGAGTGGTAGGATGAGTAGACAAAGAGCTAATTGTTTTTGACAGACTAAATATTTTACAGAAAATAAAACACTTGATATTTTGAAAGAAAAGTAGGAATAAATACATTTTTTTGAATGATTATTCTGCCCTGACATAAAACATATTATGAAATGGCAATTGTATCAGCATGGACAAAGTTTAAGAAAATATAGCAAGAAAAATCAGCTTATTGGAAATTGAGTACTGACTAAAGAAGAGGATATTGATACTGAGAATTTGGAAAACAAGTTGTCACTCTCTTGGTTTTGTAGCTTCAGTTCACATCCTGCATAATGTAAGCAGCTTTAAGGTAAGAATTTAGAGTGATATCAGACTTAGCAGGCACCTAGCAGAAGCATATGTAGATTTCGTTTCTGGAGGAACTCACCTTCGTTCCAGGCCTCAAAGAATGAGAAGCCCATAGTCAAAAATAATTGACTTCATGTGGAAACAAGGCACATCAATGATAATCAGCAGAAATAATAACAGCTGAATTATACCTTCAAAGGACTTCAGATAATGGAATTATCTGACAAAAATTTAAAGATATATCTTGAAAACATGTACAGGAACAAAATACCATTAAAACAACAAGGTAAATTTTAAAAGAAGCAAGTTATCTTCTAGAAAGGAAAAAAGAAACCTAGTAATTGAACCAAAGAACTCATTTAAATATATCCATATTTAACTACAGATTAGGTGCAACTCAAGAGAAAATGGCAATATGAAGAAGTTATCCAGAATGCAACACAGAGAGCAAATAAATGAACAATATAAAAAGTGTTAAAATGGAAGATGGAGTGACAAGGACTAGGCTAACATAACTTTCTTGGAATGTGATAGAGGTATTCTTTTAAGGGATAACAGCTGGGAATTTTCTAGAACTGCTAAAAGACACCAACCCACAGATTTAAGAAGCCTGATACCAAATAAATGCACAAAATGAAATCTCTCCCTATACATTATAGTGAACTGTAGAACATCAAAAACCAAAGAGAAAATCATAAAAGTTGCCTGAAAAAGAAATGACAGATTCCCTTAAGAATGAAGGTGAATTTTCCATTTGTTGTTTCCATTAACAACAGAAATCAATGCTTTGCTAAAAGAAAAGTTTCATCCTAAAATTCTATGCCTTATGATTATATTGGGCAAAGAAAGTGGTGAACACCTAGTAAATCTAGTTAAACATTGCCTGTGTGCATGGTGGAGTGACCCTGGACCTCTCCTCTTTCCCATCTATGTGCATTCCCTAGGTGAGCGTTCCATTCTGCTGGATAATGACAGATCCCTAAGTCCCTCACTCCTCTACTTTTTCTGTAGAGTTAATTCTTACCCTGTTTTCTTTCCTAAGAATCTGCCAAACCTCTTCCATTCTTATTCTCACCTGATAGGTAACCTTGCTTCCTCCTTTCCTGAGAAAATTGAACAATCAGAGGAAAACTTCTTCAAACTTCCACAATATCTACCCTCCTACCAATATGTGCACGCATCTACTCTCATCTTTCCACTTGTCACCAAAGAGGTAAATCTGCTCTATGTAAAACTAATCCACTTGTGTTCTAATTCCTACTCCCTATTTCCTACTCAAAGATGTTGCTCTTGCAGTTATCCTGCATCAATATTTTGCTTCTCCAAAAACATTTCTATCAGCATAAAAACATATTTCTTTTATTTTTGGAAAATAATATTTATTGTGTGTTTTTTTAATTTTTAATTTTATTTTTTAAAGATTTTATTTATTAGAGAACATGAGTGGAGGGGGGAGGGGCAGAGTGAGAGGGAGAATTAGACTCCCCACGAGCAGGGAGCCTGATGCCCCCTGGGCTCCATCCCAGGACCCTGGGATCATGACCTGAGTCAAAGGTAGATGCTTAACCAACTGAGCCACGCAGGCGCCCCTGTGGTTTTTTTTTTTTTAATTTTAATTCCTATAATATATTAAAATACTATATTAGTTTCAGGTATACAATATAGTGCTTCACCAGTTCAATACTTCACCCAGTGCTCATCGTGACAAGTGTACTCTTTAATCCCCATCATCTATTTTACCCATCCCCCTACCTACCTCCCCTTTGGTAATCATCAGTTTGTTCTCTGTAGTAAAAACATATTTCTTGACTTACTTTCCCCACCAGTTATAACACATTCCTTTGCAGAAAAACACCTGGAAAGAGTTAATTATTCTTACTCCAGATGCACTTCTCTCTTAAACTCCCTTCAATATTTTATCCTTACTCTTTCACAGAAGTCATTGTTTTCAAGATAACCAGCAACCTCTATGTAGCTAAATCCAGTGGTCAATTCATAGTCTTCATTTTATTTGATCTGTTACCGCATTTGACACAGCTGGTCTCTCCTTTTGGGAATACGTTTTGTTTTTTTAAGTTGGCTTCATGAGTACTAACACTCTTAAATTTTCTAAGGCATGGTTCTTTCTTTTTCCCTGATGTCTTAATTTTGTAAGGCCTGTGGTTCATTCTTGGGGGCTCTTGCCTTCTCTATCTATACTCCCTTGGTCATCTCATTTAATCTCATGCCACACAAATTTATAATGTCCTCCTGGTTTTTTCCCTGAACTCATGATCATCCATCCAACTATTTCCTTGAAATCTCTACTTGAATTGTTTATTTTTTATTTATTTTAAAAGATTTATTTATTTGAGAGAGAGAGAGCACACACATGCATGAGTGAGCACGGGGAGGGATAGAGGAAAGAGAGAGAGAGAGAGAAACTGCAGCAGACTCCTCGCTGAGCTCAGAGTCTGACTCAGAGCTTGATCCCACAACCCCGAGATCATGACCTGAGCAGAAACCAAGAGTCAGACAATCAACTGCGTGTGCCACTTACGGGCTCCTCTACTTGAATTGTTTAATAACAATTTCATAATTATTACATCAAAACTGAACTTCTGACCTCCAAAACTTTTGCAAGTTTCTGGGGAAAGCTTTCCCCATCTAAGTTGATGGCAACTTCTACCTTCTAGTTGTTTAGGATAAGACTTTAGAGTCAAACTTGGCTTTTCTCTCATGCCTCCCACCCAGTCCATCCTGTTGGCTCTACTTCAAAATATATCCAGGATTTGATGACTTCTAATCATCTCTACTGCTACCACTGTGCCCTAAGCCATCAGCATCCTTCACTGCAGTAACTGCCTAGTCATCTTACTTCTAGTCATATCTTCCTACAGTTAATTCTCAACATAATAACTAGTCTGCTTGAAACATAAGTCAGATCCATACAAAATATAGGTTATTCTCAACACAGCATCCAGTGTGTTTAAAAGATAAAAATCATATCATACCTTCACTTAACACCCTCCAATGTCTATTGATTTCACTGAGTAAAAGTTAGACTTTTTACTACGACCTCTAGGGCATTATGTGATCTAGCTTCCATTACCTTTCTGATATCATCTCACACTAATTTTCCTCTCATTAACTCAACTCCAGTCATATGGGCTTCCTTGTTTTTCTTTGAAAACACCAGGCACACTTTCACTTGTTCCCTCAGCTGTTTCCTTTAAAATCATGTTTTCAGTCATCTTTTCAGAGGTGTTCCCTGGTTATCTAATAAAAAAAAATTTAGACTGATTCCCATGTATACCACCTGTACTTTCTTAATTTTTTCTCAACATTTATTACCACTAACATATCATGTATTTATTTATTGTTTATTTTGCTTACTACTGTATCCCAGTGTCTAGAACAGTATGTAGTACTTGGTAGAGGCTCAATAATTGTTTGTTGTTGAATGAATGATTTTTACAGTGGTTTATTTCAGCCTCCAAGTGGAAAAATATAGCTGCTTAGTACATATAAAAATTTGGATTACATATTAATAGCTTTAAAGTGCATATTAATGTCTTTAAATCATATATGAAAGCAGACTGGACTCGGTGGTACTTACTGAGAAACAGGTTGTGAGTGCCAAGAGGCCCAGGGTGAAATAGAGCCCTTTCATTCTTCCCATTTGCTCCCTGAAAGAACAGGGATTGCTCATTCTGTTGTCTAGATAGCAACTATATACCTGACAAATTATTATCAATACAACTATTTCTTGTAGAGGAAATTTTTGAGTCATGAGGAAATCATTTGAAATCTTTTAAGGAGGCAAAATATTAATGCCAAGACATAATATTTTAGTTTTAATTCATGTTACATTGAATAATACATTTTCATTCCTAGAAAATAGGCTGTTTTATAATTTAAAATTTAAAAAATGACTAGAAGAGAAAATAGCAATATTGAATCATTTTGATTTTTCAGAATATCATCATTATTCAAATGGTGCTTCAAACTGCATTTCAGCATTGAATATAAATACTTCATGGATTTAGTTAATTTTTATATTATTAATTTACCACTTCCTCTACTATTTATTTAATATGATTAAATCAGATATTTCATTGTATTGAGAATTCACTTTATGAAGTCATGGGATATGAGAGTTAAAGGATTTGAGAGCCGATGATGATTTCTGACCCATTAGTGCAATATGTCCTGAGAACACAAAATATATCCAGGATTTGATGACAGGTCTTGAAAACAGGTCCACCATTTACTGAATAGCTACCATTTATTGAGCTGTTCTAAGAAATGGGCTCATGTTTTGGTTGCATTGGTCACTTAATTCTAGAAACAACTCTAGAGAGTAGATAAAATTATCTTCATTTATAGATAGAGATACTAAGAAAAAGTTTAAGCAACTTGCCTGAGCTCTCAAAGCCAGTAAGTGACAAAGCTAGGATTTGAAAACATGATTTTCTGACTCCAAAGCATCTGTTATATTATTGCGGACAATCTAAAAATAATATATTTTTCTCCAAAAACTCCACAAGAAAGAAGAGAAAGCTTTTTTTTGTGGGAGGAACATCTCTAATTTGGTCTTTTTTTTGTTAGTTCTATGTGCTTCTCTGGGAAATTAATTAACTGTGAAAAGAGTAATGGAGTAAGAGAATTACACAGTTAATATTTTAAAAAATTTACTCTTTCCATCTATAATAGATGTTGTAAATTTCTGAGTAGAAGTAATATGAACCACAATATTCAGCCACATGTTAAGACAAAAAACATTCAATTAATTTAAGCCTATGGTCAAGTGAGTGAATGTTATTTGACATCAAAAGTTTGGAAGAAAAGTCTAGAAATGTCTATTAGAGGAGGCCTGGCTCTTCTAAATAGGGCTTAATGAATTCTTTATGATATCCTACCATATATACCAAATATATATAAACAACATCACTGACCACACTTTCATTAAAGGCATATCAGAAATTCATCCTATCAGAGTGCCTGAAATTTTTTTATTAACTTGAAAAATCCAAAGTTAAAAGAACTGAGTCTGAGTCTTTTCAAAAGCCTCTATTGAAAATTACTAGTACTTTTGTTGTATCCTTCCTTCCCGATGTGGTCAAAATACTAGTAATGGATCCTGTTAGGGACTGTTTTTGAGCATCTTCACGATCTGGGAATAGGTGAAGACTAATGAATCAAATAAGAAGAACCAGTGAGACAACCGTGGTTTTTATAACCTGTTGTTTTTCCTATCCCATTCTTTTTAGAGATAGAAAATATTTTGCTGGAAGAGAAGGTCACGACTGGATTGAAGGGTTCTGCTTGAACAAAAGAACAGATGGTTGTCATTTACTATGTTTGACAGTTGTCCTTTGTCTTCCTTCCTAATGAACAGTTGTGTTGTGGTTCACTGTGCCAGGGTTTTCCAAGTGCCTAAATTAGGTTTTTGGGAGGTTTTGGTAACCTGTGTGCCTGGGGGCCATTGGGTAGGGACATGCTTGATGTCTTGTTCTCCTTTGTATTGGTCACAGCTTCTAGCATGGAATATTGTGCGAATCAGGCACTTAATATCTGCTTGCTGAATCTGATTTTATTATATCTTACAGATGATATAATTTATTTTAGAAGTAGAATATATAACTTTAGGCAGTATTCATTGGGTCACATTCTGCCCTCCTATATTTCAAAAATATGTAAGGGAATACTTGGAATATTAGATGTACAATTAAAATAGAAATTATTCATAGCTTTTATGCCTATTGTTCACTTCACTTTTGGGGCTCTGTCACTATTCTTTTTTCTCCTGCTTCTCACATAATATCTGACTACTTATTCATCAAATTGAGACTTCTCAAATTGAATTTATGAAGCCATCCTTGGTGAGATTCCTTTAGGAAGGAATTTCCTTTATGAAGCCATTCTTGATGAGATTACCAGCATTGTAGACCTTTCTCCCTGTCTCATCTCTTTGTGCTTTGATTATTGTTTAGTACCCCATAATTTAGTCCCCTGTCATACTTTATGATGATAAAGATACATTATGTATCTCTCTTCTCTCTTTCATTTTTTTCTTGCATCTGGTTATCCATGATTTGCAGTCAAAGTGTCAGTGAAGGATCTCTTGAGATATTTTCTCTTCTGTTTTCATGAAAGTTTCATAGTTACCAAAAATGGGTCCATAGCTTTAATTTGGGTAGTCCTTGTGCTCTGAAGTCTATAACTCTGATGTTATGCTAATGAAATTTGTTAGAGTACAGATTTGCCTTGTTTTAATAATGTCAACATTCAGTAATCTAAGATTATTAGTTAAAATATAAACTTTTATATTAGGACAGATAGTAAATATATGTGATCCACTCTAAATGTTATTTGGAATCAGATATTTGGGAAGAGATGACAAGAGATACATGCTAGATAATGTTATGGGTTGAATTGTGTCCCCCATAGTATATATTAAATCCTATCCCTTAGTACCTCAGAGTGAGATTTTCTTTGGAAATTGGGTCATTGCAGATATAATCAGTTAAGATGAGTCATACTGGAGTAGGATGAGCCCCTAATAATCCATTATGATTAGTGTCCTTGTAGAAAGGTGGCCATGTGAAGACACAAAGAGAATGCCATATGAGGACAGGCAGACATTGGAATTATGCTGCCACAAGCCAAAGAATATTTGGAGCTACCAGAAACTAGAAGAGGTAGATTTCAGAGGCAGCAGGCATGGCTCTGCTGACACCTTAATTTTGGACTTCAAACCTCCAGAACTGTGAGGCAATAAATTTTTGTTCTTTGAAGCCACGGAGAGTATAATACTTTTTTAGGGTAGCCCTAGGAAACTAATGCAAATGAAGATAGAGTTTCTTTTTTATTTTTTTAAAGATTTTATTTATTTATTTGAGAGAGCGAGCATGAGAGGGGGAAGGGTCAGAGGGAGAAGCAGACTCCCCGCTGAGCAGGGAGCCCGAATTGGGACTTGATCCTGGAACTCCAGGATCATGACCTGAGCTGAAGGCAGTCGCTTAACCAACTGAGCCACCCAGGCACCCCAAAGTTAGAGTTTCTTAATAAGTAATATAACCATGAATGCTTTAATGCTTTTCTCTTCACTAATATGCATGTATGTGTAAAAAATCTCAGCAGCATTGCTGGCTTATTAGCCCCTGGAAATAATATGTTTAAGGGTTTGAACCTGGATCTATATTCAAAGCCCACTTTCCATGGGTTTGAAGGACTCACCTAAGTGGGAGCCTTCCTCTCAGAGCCGTCAGTCTCGTCAGCCCCTGTGCTTAGGCATCAGCAAGCCCAGGAGAAATAGAACAACGAAATAAGGGAGGGGTCATGAGAAGACCGTGGCTCTTATAGCTTTTCTAATAGATTCATTTGGATATCAGAGAGAAGGTCATGTCTGGAGTGAGACATTTTGCTCAAAGGACAGATAGTTGCTCCTGATGCAACTTGGCAGTTGTTCTAGTATATCTGTTCTTCCTGAAGAACTATATTGTGACTTAATGAGTTGGATTGTCTGGAGTACACAAGTTATGTTTACATCAGGCTTTTATTTTCTGGGCAAATACTTTTAGATATTTGATGGTGTCTTCAACTTATCTTCTATTCAAATGGAGACATTGGTGTCATAACCAGAGTTCCTTATAGAATTTCCCAATTGCTCCAGGATATTATTTAACAGCAGAAAATCTGGGTTTCATTATATACTCAAAATGTTTGAGGAGTGACAAAACTTATTCATGTAACAAGCACTTACTGATATTTTCATAGGCCATTAACCTTTGGTTTATATCATATTTTCTCTTAGCATGCTGTTTGATAGCATTTCTTTCAGTTCTCTCTCTTGTGATTTAAAGTTTATATTTAAAGGGATCTTTCATACTGTCTCTTTTAGACATTGGTATGTAATCTTTTAAGTACTTTCCCAGGATCCCCTTTTAAAATGAAACTTCATCTGTCTTCTCATAATATTCTCTGCTTTATTTAAAAATATGCTTGCCCACTGATGATACTTACCAGTTTGCTTTTAGTAATTTGCATTTGTCTACTACTTAGTTTTGTGGCAGATTTGGTATCTTTATCATCTTTGTATCCTCTGTAGTTCTATAGCACTTTGCAACTTTATTGTACAGTGTAGAAGTTCTACATGTTAGTTGGAGTGGTGCTACTTTGTAGATAGAACCCACTAAAGGCTCACACTTAAGAGAGAATTATTTATTTGCTTTCAGATTGCTGTTCTAGGTCGGTGGGCAGCTTTATTTCATGTGGTGATTCAGGAACTCTGGCTCATTTTGTAGTCTCACCATCTGCTAGGGTCCCATCAATACCTTTATCCAGCTGATGAAAGAGAAATGGAGGAGGAAACAGTAGACGGACCTCTAAGAGCCTTGGCCTGGAAATGACTACCTCACTTCTGCTCATATTCCATGTTGTGGGACTCAGTCATATGGCCAACTAAGAGCAAGGGATGATGGAGAATGTCTAGGTATACCCAGGGAGAGGAGAAAGTAGTTATTTTTTGATGAAGAGCTATCAGTGTCTTCTATATTTGTTGAATTAAAATTTTATCAGACCAAAACCTAGTAGACTTAAGTAATGGAAAAATATTCCGTTGTATTTATGAAATGTCTACTCTTTCAGACACTGCTCTAAGCATTGCATTATATCAGTCAATAAGAGAAAAAAATCCCACATACGAATGGCCAATAGACATATGAAAAAATGCTCAACATTACTTGGCATCAGAGAAATACAAATCAAAACCTCAGGTGAGATACCGCCTCATAACCAGTCAGAATGCCTAAAATTAACAAGTCAGGAAACAATAAATGTTAGTGAGGATGCTGAGAAAGGGGAGCCTTCTTACACTGTTGGTGGGAATACAAGCTGGTATAGCCACTCTGGGAAACAGTATGGAGGTTCCTCAAGAATTAAAAAATAGAGTTACCTTACAACCCAGCAATTGCACTACTAGGTATTTACCCCAAAGATACAAATGTATTGATCCGAAGGGACATCTGCACCCCAATGTTTATTTTTAAAAAATTTTTTAGGACTTTTTATTTTCAAAACATTCTATAATGAATATACGGGTTTTTTGTTTGTTTTAAACATATAATGTATTATTGGTTTCAGAGGTACAGGTTTGTGATTCATCAGCCCTATATAATACCTAGTACTCATTACATCACATGCCCTCCTTAATGTCCATCACCCAGTTACCCCACCCTTCTACCATTTCCCCTCCAGCAACCCTCAGTTTGTTTCCTATGATTAAGGGTCTCTTATGGTTTATCTCCCTCTCTGGTTTCATCTTGTTTTTTTTTTTTTTCTCTCTTCCCCTATGATCCTCTGTTTTGTTTCTTAGATTCCACATATCATTGAGATCATATGATAATTGTCATTCTCTGATTGACTACTTTGCTTAGCATAATACCCTCTAGGTCCATTCACGTCATTGCAAATGGCAAGATTACATTTTTTGATGGCTGAGTAGTATTCCATTGTATATATGAACCACATCTTCTTTATCCATTCAATTGTCAATGGACATTTGGGCTCTTTCCATAGTTTGGCTACAGTGGACATTGCTGCTATAAACTAGGGTGCAGGAGTCCCTTCGGATCACTACATTTGTATCTTTGGGGTAAATACCCAGTAGTGCAATTGCTGGATCATATGGTAGTTTTATTTTCAACTTTTTGAGGAACCTCCATACTGCTTTCCAGAGTGCCTGCATCAGTTTTCATTCCCAACAACAGCGTAAGAGGCTTCCCCTTTCTTTGCATCCTCACCAACATCTGTCATTTCCTGACTTGTTAATTTTAGCCATTCTGACTGGTGTGAGGTGGTCTGTAATTCTTTTTGGTGGGGTCTTCGTCTGGTTTTGGGATCACGGTAATGCTGGCCTCATAGAAAGAGTTTGGATGTTTTCCTTCCATTTCTATTTTTTGAAACAGCTTTCGAAGAATAGGTATTATTCCCTCTTTAAATGTTTGGTAGTATTTCCCTGGGAAGCCATCTGGCCCTGGGCTCTTGTTTATTGGGAGATTTTTCATTCCTGCTTCAATTTCCTTGCTGGCTATGGGTCTTTTCAGGTTTTCCATTTCTTCCTGTTTCAGTTTTGGTAGATTATATGTCTCTTGGAATGCATCCATTTCTTCCAGATTGCATAATTTGTTGGCATATAGTTGCTCATAATATGTTCTTAGAATTGTTTGTATTTCTTTGGTGTTGGTTGTGATCTCTCCTCTTTCATTCATGATTTTATTTGGGTCCTTTCTCTTTTCTTTTTGATAAGTCTGGCCAGGGGTTTATCAATCTTATTAATTCTTTCAAAGAACCAGCTCCTAGTTTCTTTGATCTGTTCTACTGTTCTGTTTTCTATTTCATTGATTTCTGCTCTTTATTATTTCTCTTCTTCTGCTGGGTTTAGGCTTTATTTACTGTTCTTTCTCCAGCTCCTTTAGGTGTAGGGTTAGGTTGTGTATTTGAGACCTTTCTTGTTTCTTGGGAAAGGCTTGTTTTGCTATATACTTCCCTCCTAGGACTGCCTTTGCTGCATCCCAAAGATTTTGAACAGTTGTGTTTTCATTTTCATTAGTTTCCATGAATTTTTTAAATTCTTCTTTAATTTCCTGGTTAACCATTCATTCTTTAGTAGGATGCTCTTTAGCCTCCATGTATTTGAGTTATTTACAAATTTCCTCTTGTGATTGAGTTCCAGTTTCAAAACCTTGTGGTTTGAAAATGTGCAGGGAATGATTCCAATCTTTTGGTACCAGTTGAGCCCTGATTTGTGACCCAGTATGTGATCTATTCTGGAGAAGGTTCCATGTGCACCTGAGAAGAATGTATAGTCTGTTGCTTTAGGATGGAATGTTCTGAATATATTCGTGAAGTCCATCTGGTCCAGTGTGTCATTCAGTGCCCTTACTTCTTTGTCGAATTTCTGCTTAGATGATCTGTCCATTGCAGTGAGGATTGGCGTTAAAGTCCCCTACTATTATTGTATTATTATTGATGTGTTTCTTTACTTTTGTTATTAATTGGCTTATATAATTGGCTGTTCCCATGTTAGAGGCATAAATATTTATAATTATTAGATCTTCTTGTTGGATAGACCCTTTAATTATTTAATTATTATTATTTAATTAGAGACCCTTCCTCATCTCTTATTACAGTCTGGTTTAAAATCTAATTTATCTGATATAAAGATTGACACCCAGCTTTCTTTTGATGTCCATTAGCATGATAAATTGTTTTCCACCCCTTCACTTTCAATCTGGGGGTGTCTTGTGGTCTAAAATGAGTCTCTTGCAGGCAGCCTATCGATGGGTCTTGCCTTTTGATCCAATATACCCTGTATCTTTTAACTGGGGCATTTAGCCCATTTATATTCAGAGTAACTATTAAAAGATATGAATTTATTGCTATTGTATTACCTGTAATGTCACTGTTTCTGTATATTGTCTCTGTTCCTTTCTGGTCTATTTTCCTTTTGGGCTCTCTCTTTGCTTAAAGGATCCCTTTTAATATTTATTGTAGGGCTGGTTTAGTGATCACAAATTCTTTTAGTTTCTGTTTGTCCTGGAAAGGTTTTTATCACTCCTATTTTGAATGACAGTCTAGCTGGATAAAGTATTCTTGGTTGCATATTTTTCTCATTAAGCATCCTGAATATATCAAGCCAGTCCTTTCTGGCCTGCCAGGTCTCTGTGGATAGGTGTGCTGCCAATCTAATGTTTCTGCCTTTTCAGGTTACAGACCTCTTGTCCCCAGCTGCTTTCAGGATTTTTTCTTTGTGTCTGAGATTTGTAAGTTTCACTATTATATGTCAGTCTGGGTGTTGACCTATTTTTATTGACTATGGGGGGGGTTCTCTGTGCCTCCTGGATTTTGATGCCTGTTTCCTTCCCCAAATTAGGGAAGTTCTCGACTATAATTTGCTCCAATATACTTTCTGCCCCTCTTTCTCTTTCCCCTTCTTCTTGGATCCCAATTATTCTAATATTGTTTTGCTTTATGGTATCACTTATTTCTTGAATTCTCCCCTCGTGATCCAGTAGTTGTTTATCTTTTTCTCAGCTTCTTTATTCTCCATCATTTAGTCTTCTATATCACTAATTCTCTCTTCTGTCTCATTCATCCTAGCAGTTAGAGCCTCCATTTCTGATTGCATATCATTAATAGCTGTTTTGATTTTGACTTGGTTAGATTTTAATTCTTTTATTTCTCCAGAAAGGGATTCTCTAGTGTCTTCTGTGCTTTTTTCAAGCTCAGCGAGTATCTTTATAATTTTTATTCTGAACTCTATTTCCGACATCTTATTTTTGTCCATACTGATTAGGTCACTGTCAGTCAGAATTGCCTCTTGTTCTCTTTTTTGAGGTGAGTTTTTCCATCTTGTCATTCTGCCCAGAGAAGAATAGATGAATGAGGGAACAAAATACTAAAATGGCAACAACCCCAGAGAAGTATATACTAAACAAATCAGAAGGGACCCGAAACTGGAAAGAAAAAAAAAAAAGAGTATAATCAGACAGGTGAGCAGACTAGAGCAATACACTGGATTCTGTGTGTATTTTGGTCTGTTTTTTAGAAAAAAGACCCCAAAATTGTAAAGAAAGAAAAACTTATATATGTACAAAAATAAAATTAAATACAGTGAAAGGATAGAATGTAAATGTAAAAATGGAAATTAAAAGACAAGAAAAGACAAAGAGGAAAAAAAAACAAGGAAAAAAAGGAAGGGATATAAACAGTTGAACAGAACAGAGCAATACATTATCTCCTGAGTGTATTTTGGTCAGTTTGCTAGAAGAAACTACATCTCAAAATTGTAAAGAAAGAAAAACTTATATATACAAAAATAAAATTAAATACATTGAATGGATAGAATTTAATTGTAAGATGAAAATTAAAAAAGACTTTAACAAAACAAAACAAAAAAACAAACCAAAGGAAGAGGAAGAATAAAGAAAAAAAAGAGAATATGATCAGACCAGTGAATAGAAGAGAGCCATACACTAGATTTTGGTTGTATTTTGGTCTGTTAGGAGAAATTGCATACCAAAATTTTAATGAAAGAAAAACTTTATATATATATATATATATATATATATATATATACAAAAAAAGATTAAATACAATGAAAGGATAGAATGTAAATGAAAATTAAAAAAGATTTAAATAAAGTTTTGATAAAATAATAAATTAGTTGAAAAATGGAAGAAAAAAATTAAAGTTGAGGGGTGCCTGGATTGTTAAGTCAGTTAAGCAGCTGCCTTCAGCTCAGGTCATGATTCTGGGGTCCTGGGATCCAGCCCCATGTCAGGCTCCCTGCTCAGTGGGGGTGGGGTGGGGGTGGGGCTGCTTCTCCTTCTGCCCTTCATGTGCTCTCTCTCTTGTTCTCTTTCTCTCAAATAAATAAAATCTTAAAAAAAATTTAAAGTTGAGAACTGAAAGAGACTAAAGAATCATGGGAAAAACTCCATGAGTTTTATGTGCTGTATTCCCCTAGTGCTTGAATTTTGCAGTTCTCCTTGATCAGTAAAGTTGGTCTTGGCTGGATGTTCTTGTTGATCTTCTGTGGGAAGGGCCTGTTGTGTTGATTCTCAAGTGTCTTTGCACCAGGTGGAATTGCAAAGCCCTTGCCATGGGCCAGGCTAAGTAATCTGCTGTGGATCACTCTCTGTGGGTTTTGTACCCTGAAGGCTTTCCATGCAGCTTTAGAGGATGAGATTGAAAATGGTGACCTCCCAGTCTCCTGTCCCAGAGCTGAAAGCTCAGAGCCCCACTCCTCAGTGCACCCTGGGAGAAAAGCAGTCAATCACTCCTGTCTCCCTGGGCTCTGGATGCGCTCCGTGCTCACCTGGCCTGCGACCGAGCGTTTTTATCTCAGGCACATGACCCTGTTTTGAGTCTCCAAACCTTGCAGACTCCTGAGGCATGCCCCTCCCTTGCTGCTTCTCCCAGGGGTGGAAGGAGGGTCTCCCTGGTTCTGCCACTTGTTGGGCCCCTGCTTGGAGTGCAGTTGCCTGTCTGTGCCATGGTTGAGGTTTTTGACAACCCTGAGAGCCCACTCCTGCGCTCACTGTTTGCAGCCAGCCTCCCTGCTCTGATGCCTGGGAGCTCTGCTGCACTCAGGCACCCTCAGTCTTCCTGTGACCCTGAGGATCTTGAGACCAAACTGTCCCAGTGAGGGTTCCACCCCCACTTAGCCACCTGAGTGACGTCCCACACCCAAGCTGACTTCTAAAATTTCCGATTTTGTGCTCTGCTGCTATATCACTTGCTGGTAGCTGACTTACTGAGGCTCCCTCCCACCATGGCCTATCTTCCCATAAATCTCCTAGGAGTCAATTCTTCACACGTCCTACCTTGCAGAAAGTGGTAGCTTTTCTATTCGTAGAGTTGCAGCTATCCTTTTCTTAGATCACCAGTTGAGTTTGCAGGTGTTTAGAATGATTTGATAGCTATCTAACTGATTTCCTGGGATCCGATGAAATTAAGGTCTCCCACTCCTCCAACATCTTGGACCAATCCCCCTGCACCCCAGTGTTTATAGCCACAATGTTCATAATAGCCAAACTATGGAAAGAGCCCAGATGTCCGTTGATAGATGAATGGATAAAGAGGAGGTGGTGTGTATGTATACACACACACACACACACACACACACACACACACACACACACACACACAATGGACTATTACTCAGCCATCAAAAATGAAATCTTGCCATTTGCAAAAATGTGGATGGAACTAGAGGGTATTATGCTAAGCGAAATAAGTCAATCAGAGAAAGACAATTATCATATGATCTCACTGATATGAGGAATTTGAGACACAGGACAGAAGATCATAGGGGAAGGGAGGGAAAAATGAAACCAGACGAAACCAGAGAGGGAGACAAATCATAAAAGACTCTTAATCTCAGGAAACAAATTGAGGGTTGCTGGAGTGGTGGGGGGTGGGAGGGATGGGGGAGCTGGGTAATGGACACTGGGGAGGGTATGTACTATGGTGAGCGCTGTGAATTGTGTAAGACTGATGAGTCACAGACCTGTAACCCTGAAACAAATAATACATTATATGTTAATAAAAAAAATAAAACTTTTTGCATGTGTATTCAATGTATTTCCTTTCCTGTTTTTGTCTACTTGATCTGATGATTTCTAAGATGTCTTAAACACATCCCATAACTGTGGATTGGTCCATTTCTCATTTTATTTATATAATTTTTTTATATTTACGTTGTTAGGTGTTTAGAAGTTCATGCTATTATATTTTTAGATGGATTATGAGTTGTATCATTATAAAATATCCCTTTTTGTTCTATTAAATGAATTTAACTTTGAGTTCTCGTTTCTCAAAACAATTTTTTTTTGAAGATTTTATTTATTTGGCAGAGACACAGCAAGAGAGGGAACGCAAGCAGGGGGAGTGGGAGAGGGAGAAGTAGGTTTCCTGCTGGGCAGGGAGCCTGACGTGGGGCTCGATCTCAGGACCCTGGAACATGACCTGGGCTGAAGGCAGACGCTTAACAACTGAGCCACCCAGGCACCCCAAAACAATTTCTTTTTAAGTGAAGGAAACACACTTTATTTTTTCCAGCTTTATTGAGATATAATATAACCACTGTATAAGGTGCGCCATGTGTTGATTTGATACATTTATATATGCAGTATGATTGCCACTGTAGTGTTAGCTAATACTTCCATCACTTCATATAATTACTTTTTTGTGGTGAGAACGTTTAAGATTATTCTTTTAGCAACTTTCAGTATAAAATACAGTATTTTTAACTATAATTACAATGCTGTGCATTAGATCCCCAGAACTTACTTATCTTTTAACTCGAAGTTTGTACTCTGACCAACATCTCTGCATTTCCCCCAGCCTGTGGTAATCACTGTTCTGTATTTTCTGTGTTCAGCTTTTTTTTTTTTTTAAGATTTCATTTATTTGTCAGAGAGAGAGAGGGAGAGAGAGAGAGAGAGCGCAGTTGGCCGGGGGAGAAGCAGGTTTTCCACTGAGCGAAGAGCCTGATGTGGAACTCAATCCGAGGACCCTGGGATCATGACCTGAGGCAAAGGCAGACGCTTAACCGACAGCCACCCAGGCGTCCCTGTTCAGTTTTTCTATTCCATAATAAGTGATATATAGTATTTGTCTTTCTCTGTTCTCAAGATTCTTTTAGTCACTCTTATAGCCTAACATAGAATTTTCTGTTCCTTTATTTTCAGCCTTTCAGTGTCACTTTGTTTAGGATTGTGAATCTTGGAAAGAACACATAAATGGATAAATTTTTTATTAATATTTTTGAAGACTATGAAAATCTCTATATTAAGTAGGAAAATGGAGCACATTTATATTGGTTGTGATTAGTTATCTCTGACTTACACTTAACCTTTTTTACGTTTTATATTTACCTTAATTTTTAAAAACATTAATTTGGTTGTATTGGTTATAGTCTCTTGGTTTATACTTTTTCCTCCAAGAACTTTTAAAATTACATATTATATTTATAGCTTTAGCTAACTAACCTTATTTTTAATAAACATGTTTAAGCTTACATTTTCTATTAAATCCTGGAGTTTATCACTAGCTATATTTTCCATATGCATGGACAAGATTTCCTTTTTGGATCCTCACTTGATCTTTCCTTCAATGCCAAATTCTGTTTTGATGGAAATTGAGGTTTTTATTTCTAGATTGTTAGGAATTATTCTTATACATCAGTAATCATTTAAAATTAACTTAATTTAACTCTTTCTCTTGGCCACGCATGTTTCTGGCATCCTTATATCTTTCTATTTTCCTTTTAGATGGAGAAAATCCTCAAGTAATTTTTCAGGAAGAACCTAGGTATTAAATTTTAGAGGTTTCATCTGTGCATTGAGCATAGATTTCATTTTATGTTCCTGGTTTACAAGCAACATAAGTTATTATTGTTTCTCTTAGTCTGTTTGGGCTACTGTAACAAAATCCATAGCCCCAGTGACTTATAAACAAGAGAAGTTTATTTCTTACAGTTGTGGAGGTTGGGGAGTACAAGATCAAGGCACTGGCAGATTTGGTTACTGGTGAGGGCCTTCTTCCTGGTTCATAGATGGCTGTTTTCTTACTGTGTCCCCACAAGGTGGAAGGGGTGAAGGAACTCTTAGGAGTCTCTTTTGTGAGGGCATGAATCCCATGGCTAATCACCTCTCCAAAGGCCTCACTTCCTAATACCATCATTTTGGGGTTAGGATTTTAACAAAGGAATTGTGGGGGGACACAAATATTCAGTTTATAACATTATCATTATTATTATTAAAATAATTCAGTTCTAATAGGAATGGTGGCATAAACTTAACACAAAATTGTGTTTCTCTTGTACTTTTCTCAGACATTATGCCTCTTTTTTTTTTTTAAAGATTTTATTTATTTATTTAGAGAGAAAGAGTGAGAGGGAGCACAAGAGGGGGGAGGGACAGAGGGAGAAGCAGACTCCCTGCTGAGCAGGGAGCCCGATGTGGGACTTGATCCTGGGATTCCGGGATCATGACCTGAGCCAAAGGCAGTTGCTTAACCAACTGAGTCACCCAGACGCCCTATGCCTCTTTTTTTGATGAAGATTGGGGAAGACTTCTGACCCTTTAAGTTTTTTTTTTTTTTAAAGATTTTATTTATTTATTCATGAGAGACGGAGAGAGAGAGAGAGAAGCAGAGGGAGAAGCAGGCTCCCCGCTGAGCAGGGAGCCCGATGCGGGACTCGATCCCAGGACCCTGGGATCATGACCTGAGCCGAAGGCAGACGCTTAACCATCTGAGCCACCCAGGCGCCCCTGACCCTTTAAGTTTTTTATGTAGGTGTTTGCTGAGATCCTCATCATCTTTGGTTTTTAATCACCTAGTCATGCAAATAGTCACTAGGTCCTCCTTTTCCTCCTTCCATCTGACCCTATTTGACAGCTAAATATTAGGTCTAAGAATATGAAAGCTGCATTCAGAGATATCATGCTTTTTTCCTCTTGTTCAGTTGCAAAATGGTACATATACAACACATATGAATATGTGTATATATACATATTGAATATGTATATGATGTATGCATATGTAGTCAATATTATGAATAATTATATATATGTATATATCTATATACATCTGTACATATTTAATCTGTGTATATGTATATATATCCCAAATAATTATTTTATATTTACAGTTAAGTATAAAGGCAAAGTCATTGAGCTTATGAGTATTTACTGAGAAACAGGTCATAAGAGCCAGTAGGCTCAAGACCAGGCAGGGGGTTCTCATTGCTTTCAGTTGTTTGAAAGCAAGCACAAGGAATATCTTATTTTATTTTATATTTTTATTTTTTCCAAAGATTTTATTTATGGGGGGGTGCATGAGCAGGGAGGGGGCAGAAGGAGAGGGAGATGCAGACTCCCCACTGAGCAGGGAGCCCAACATGGGGCTCGATCCCAGGACCCCAAGATCATGATCGGAGCCAAAGACAGAATCTTAACTGACTGAGCCACTTAGGTGCCCCTAAATATCTATTTCAGTTGTCATGAAAGATCCTCTCTGTTTGTCTTAGAATAATTACAGTCATAAAAGAATAGCTTAAGTAGTAATTCCTATGAGGCATGGTTATTAGAATTGTAGAAGAAATATGTACTACTCATTGAAATGTATGAGATACAAAAGAATATTTGAATCCTTTTAATGCCAGGAAATATGATTATGACAGTGTATACATTTTTGTAGTGGAAGTAATACTACTGAATTAACTGGCTATAGTTAAAAAATTTTGTTTTATAAATTTGATACTTTGTGTTTTATAAAAATGCTATATTAATGGAAAAGGAATATATAGCTAAATCACATTAGATTGAACAAATATCAATCATCATATTCAAGTGCAATTATAAACTTAAGAATGAAATGTAAATGGTTTGTGTGAATTTTCTGAAGGTTGGCTGGTCTAAATATCTCTTTAGATTATTTATTTATTTATTTTAAAGATTTTATTTATTTTTGACAGAGTGTACAAGTAGGGGAAGAAGCAGCAGAGGGAGAGGGAGAAGCAGGCTCTACGCCAAGCAGGGAGCCCGATGGGGGGCTTGATCCCAGGACCGTGGGATCACACCCGAGCCGAAGGCAGATGCTTAACCGACTGAGCCACCCAGGCACCCCTCTTTAGATTATTTTTAAAAGTTAGAATGATTAAAAGATTTCACATTGAATTAAGAGCCTTAGAAATATACATTGGTATCATTGGAAAGGAGTTAGGAGGCAAGATCTCACCTCTCTATCTGGGATAATAGCACCTGCGGCTGCTCTAGTTGTTTTACAGAAAAGTCACCATTTATCAGACTCTTACTCCCCAGTGAGTCTGTTCTGTCAGCAGATAACTTCACTTAATCATGATGAGTTGTAAATGAGACTGGTGTTAGGATCTTCACAGTACAAAGAGGAAAAGCTTTAATTGCCTTATCCAAAGCCATAAATCTATGAAGTGAATGAGTAAGTATTTGAATCCAGGACTATCCAACTCTAAATTTCATGGTTTAATTCAAATATTATGGTAAATCAAGAAAATAAGTTTTTATTCAGAAGTTTACACAATTCAAAGAAGAATGTCTGTTATAAAAAATATTTTTTCTCAGATGTTCTTGGTTTTACTGTTTATAAGATCTTAGGTGGGGCAAGATTTTTTCTGCCCCATGGAGATCAAAGATTTTACTCTTCTTTTTTCTCCTCATTTGGAGTTATTCTTAGTCAAATGCAGATAACCATTATATTCTGGAAGGTAGCAACCAACTCCATATACAATGAGTTATATTAGAAGTAATGTTGAGTTAGATAGTAAATGTCACTAATGTACAGCTGTTTGCCAGGAAAGGTTATGGAGAGAAATCAAGAGATGGTAAATTAAGTTTGATGTGGATTTCACTAATATTAGTATTATGAAACCTCATGAATATTTTTTGTTATACTATTAAATAACTACTTTGAAGATTAGAAAAATAACTTTAATGACCATATCTTTTTCTAAAAGAGCATTTAGAAATGATGTTCTAATCAACAAATTTTCACATTAATTGCTAGAAATGCAATGTTTAAGAACATAATCTTGAGTTTATATTCAAAAGTCTTCATTTGTGAATTCCCAAGTACCTACCCTTGAAGGAATCCTCCCTGCAGATCTCTTAAAACCACCTGGAAGTTGAATTTTTTCTTTTTCTCTTAAATTGAAGTATAGTTGACATGCAATGTTATATTAGCTGCAGGTGTACAGCTTAGTGATTCCACACGTCTTTACCTTACGGTATGCTCACCACAAGTGTACCTACCATCTGTCACCATACAATGCTATTACAGAACCATTGATTATATTCCCTATGCTATACCTTTTATCCCCATGACTTATTCATTCCATAACCCATCAGTTGAATTCTTGTCAGCTACTATGTGTAGGTGTTTTGACCAAGGTGTTATATTATGTCAAGTTATTATAACCAAGATGCAGTTTAAAATCTGATATGGCAGTAGGTGGTAACTTACTATGCATATTTTCCTATGTAAGTTTTGTGCTCTGCATGGAAATATCTACATCAACTATTTTTGGGCCACAGAGGAATCTATTACTAATCAATAAAAAAGGATAGCTAAAAATTCCTATGCATAGAAACTAAATCACATATTCATAAATAAATTTCAGGCTGTAAAGGAATTAAAGGAAGTTACAAAATATTGATAGCTGAATGGCAGTGAAACAGAAGAGATACTGGTTGTTGTTTGCTTAGTACTGATAGCTGATGTAATAGAAGCAAAGATTATTATAGAGGAATCGGACATAGGAGTGGAAAGTATGGTGATTATAGAAAGTTAAAAAATGACCAAGGCGGAGGCAGCAGGCGCACTAATTGCAATCCTAAATGTGGTAGGAGTCTCAAATAAGGTTGTGGCACCTGATATGGTTCCTTTAGAAGAGTTCAGATTGACAGCAATTGTGCTCATAGTCTCAGCAGCTCTGAAGGTAAACTTCCCACCTGACTGGTAGTGGATGTGGAGGTAGATGTGATCGTGGCAGTGGGGTGGAGGCAGTTGTGATGGGTTGGGAAGCAGTGATGGAAAATGAATTTATGTTGATGGAATCTGATGATATGTTGGCAGCAGATGTAGCCTTAGCAACAACTGATGAGGTAGTATGGATAGAGGATGCTGGATGTTGAAGTGTTGGTGAAGGGTATCCTGGTCGATTCAGAAACGTTTGAAGTTCTCATGGTGGTGACACATTTTATGGTCATAATGGGGTTTGTGGATAAAGTGACAGATTTGGTGGTATCAGCCACTGGATTGATGATGGTAGTGAAATTGATGGCAGCACCACATATTCTTGTTAGTGGGTGTTGATAGGAGTGTAGTGGTGGTCATTTCAGTGGTGATGGCCTTAGGTATAGTGATAGTGGACAACTTGGTAGGAAGTGCCACTGTTTTGATAATAGAGGATTGTCACCGATTTCTTAGTGGTGAAAAACATAGAAGTTGTTGGATTTAATGGTAATTTCCTGGATTGAAGTGGATAAGTGGATGGGGCACTAATGGATGAAAAGAGTGATGTGAACAAGGTCTAGGTTTAATTGATTGCTTTTGGGGATATTTGTAGGTGAGGTTTGGGTTTTTTACTGGGTCAACTTTGATGATATTTTTGTGTGCCAGGTCATTGAATAGGTTTACATGTACAAATATACAGTGGAACAGAATGTTTGTTTTTTTTTTTGTCCAGCAGGATGCCAAAGTGAAGACCCCTTTGGCTGAGGTTTTGGCTGCCCAGAATAGGAATGCCGAGAGCATAGTGGGAGAGGTCTGTGATTATGTTTTGATGGTTTGAGCCCATGTATTTGGGCTTCAGTTTTGAGCATCTAGGTTGTTTGTGTTTAGTCAAGTTGACCTATTTTCTTTGACTAGTTCATTTTTTGGCAGTTTTTGTATGACTATGTTTTTACTTTATGATATCTTTTAAATAATTTTTTTTTAAGTAGGCTCCACACCCAGCTTGAAGCCCAACGCAGAGCCTGAACTCATGACTCTGAGATGGATACCTGAGCTGAGATCAGGAGTGGGACACTCAACCAACTGAGCCACCCAGGTGCCCCTACTTTATGATTTTTTGAATGAAATTTGGCCACAGGTTTTCTATTGACCTAATGCTTGTGGCTTGATTTGGTTTGGTCCATTTCTTTTACCAGTTTAAGTTGAATGTGGTTTGGATTGCTTGCAGTTTTGCTGAACACTGAGTTCTTAGATTTTGGATGGCCTGATTATTTTAGTTTGGCATTATTTAAGCTTCTTTGATTAGCTTGCTATGAAACTTGAGACTTTATTTGATTGGATCTTTTCTTTTTGGCTGTGACTTTGTGAAGTTTTGATTGGCTTGATGCTTTCGGTTGACCTAATGTTTGCAGTTTAATTTGGTGTTGACCCATTTCTTTTGCCAGAAGAAGGAATCTGGGTTTTATAGAATGTTGTTCCTAGGGTAAGAGTTAGATTTCTTTTTTGTTTTTTAAAGATTTTATTTATTTATTTGAGAGAGAGAGAATGAGAGACAGAGAGCACGAGAGGGAAGAGGGTCAGGGGAGAAGCAGACTCCCCGCTGAGCAGGGAGCCTGATGCGGGGCTTGATCCTGGGACTCCAGGATCATGACCTGAGCCAAAGGCAGTCGCTTAACCAACTGAGCCACCCAGGCGCCCAAGAGTTAGATTTCTTTCCTAAAATTTTAGCAGATTTAATTGCCTGAGATTTGGAAGTGCTAGACCTTGATTTATCTGGTAAATTCATGTAGTTTTAGGGTTTGTGAAAACTTTGTGGATCGGGTAAATTTGACCGTATTTTGTGGAGTTTTTTTTGGTCATTTTTGAAGCAAAAGTTTTAAAATAGTTTTGGGATTCTCCAGAACTTTGTTTAGTGGATGGGCTAAGATGAAATAGAATCTGATGAATTTGAGCTGAGGAAAGGGAAATGCTGACAGGGAGCTGTTACTCCACAGAGAAGAGTGCCTGTTGTCTGGGCTTTATCCTCTTCTGTCTTTCCTGTGACCTGCTATCCTGAAGAAAAGAATGGGGGAAATGCATTAGATATGTATAACACTGTTTCTTTTTAAAGACATGTATAACACTCTTATTTAACATTTTACTACCTGCAAAAATGTTAATGAGCATGCATGACTCCTGACTTGTTGGAACCTGTGTAGGAAGAAATAAAATAGACTAGAGGTTAAAAGCACAGTCCCTGGAAACAAACTACCTGTTTCTGAACTTTAGCTGGGTCATTTACTACCTTTGTGGCTTTGGGCTAGTAACTTAATATCTCCACTTGGTGTCTCATTTTCTCAATCTACAGAGTTTTTTTTTAAAGTGAAAGTGTCCTGTTTGATATCTGGAAATTGGCTGTTTAAGGCAAACTCTTGGACAGAAGGGTGTTCAGTTGATTTAGACATTCTTATAGCATAATTATTTGAAAAAAGGATGTTTAGATGCTGGGGGCAGTGGAATGAAGGTATTATAGCAGAATCCTTGGATGCTGACTTTGTAGGATATGTCTCTAAGCATGTTATAAATATGCTACATTTTTACAATAGAGAGCAATTAAGACCCATTCAAAATCAAGAACTTGACTCTCTCTTCTCCCCCGTAATTAGCTAAATGCTTCAGTTATGGTATAATTTGAAAGACAGAAAGGCTATAGTTGATAAAGAAGAATTAATGAGTGAAAAAAGTAAGTCAGTTTTAAATTATTTAGCTATGCCAGGATGGAAGACAATTTTGTCATATTTGGGGTGGCTTTTTTTTTTTTAAGATTTTATTTATTTGACAGAGACACAGCGAGAGAAGGAACACAAACAGGGGGAGTGGGAGACTCTCCGGGGGGAGCAGACTCCCCGCTAAGCAGGGAGCCCAATGTGGGACTCTATCCCAGTACCCTGGGACCATGACCTGAGCTGAAGGCAGACCCTTAACGACTGAGCCACCCAGGTGCCCCAGGGGTGGCTGTTTCTTATACCTAGCTGCATTCAGTCCACCAGACTTACAGTCTTAGAGTGGTTTTCAACTCCCCTCTTTTCTTCCCCCACAATTTCCATTCATTACATAATTGTGCTTCACGATTATTATTTGAGTCTCTTGTGATTTTTATGCCCTAGTGTTCCTAGGCACATAAACTCATGTATTGGTTGAAGACCAATGATCTCCTTCCAAAATTACTGATTTTTTTTTTGAAGAGGTCTGTTATTTTATTCATTGTTTTCACAACTACTAACAAATTCCTTATCAAACACATCAATGTTTGTAGTCCTTTCTATTATTTGGTTTCAAATTCAGTCTTTTAAAAGTTAACTCCCATATTGCTATAAGAAGCTGTTGTTTTCTCATTATCTTAACCTTGTTTTTCTTGTTCTCTATCATATCCCCAATACCTTCCATACTCTCTGGTATAAAGATGATGCTAAATAAATATTTCTTGAATCAAAGAACAAAAATAAATGAGTGAAGGTTGTTAGAAGGATTGAATGAGATAATTAGATAAAACACTTAGGACAGTGCCCAGCACATACTAGGTCCTCTGTAAGTATTTGTGGAATGATTGAATATAAATCTAAAGTTTAAATTGTTCTCAGCATTCCCTCAACTTGTCTGCTTTCTTTATTACCACAAACATTTTGAAAAATGTTTTCTAATTGCATCATGTGTTTATAGGCTGATTTATGATCTAGTCTGTAAATGTCCTGAGGAATATGATTATTTACTTAATTTATTTCTGTTCACTTTGTTTAATAAAGGGTTCTGTACACACTAGGTTCTTAATAGCTTTCTTAAGTGAATATCACTGAATCTGTGAGGTGAAGGACTACAGTTAGATTTACTTACATGTCATTGTCTGGTTTTATATGGCTGATATTCCTGAATTGGTGTGTCCAAACATTTTGTTAAGTAAACACTAGACCTGTGTCACAAGCCATTAGAAATTGGATTGTGTATGGAACTTCTCTCACTGCTTTTCTTTTTCTGTCTCTCCTCTTCCCTCTCCTTTCCTTCCTTCAGCAATTATGTATTGGTTGTCCATTATGTATCATATTATCCTTGATGGTGAGGATAAAAGTGAAGCAAGAAATAATGCTTCTTGCAATGATTTGAGACATTCCATAATCCATGTGTACTATTGCTTGAAGAATAGGAATTTACATAATGGCATATGAAGGTTACAAGATGTTTTTAGTAAAGAAACCTATTAAACTATGTTTAACTTAGTTCTGAAATTTTTCTGATCAGAGACACCTCTTTTTATGTTAACAACTATTGGCTACTATAGAACTGGAACTAGTATTCCGTATCAATCACTTTGGGACAATCCATGTGAAAATTATTTTGGAATATTAAATCTGTATTACTAATGGATCTTGTGTGTATATATGATGTATACATGTATATTTAATATATATATGATGTATATTCACAGATTTTTAATGTAGGATGTGAAGTATGCAATATCTCCATTTGTGCATATTAGAACTAATAAGTGTAAAGGGATATTGAGATTGGCATCTTGAATGTAATAATTTGCTTAAATGTCTGTAAATACTTCCATTGTGAATAAAATTATTACCTTTATATAATTCTAAAACTTGACAGCAGTTTTCAGTAAAACAGAAAATGGGCGGAAGACATGAACAGACATTTTTCCAAGGAAGACACCCAGATGGCTAACCGACACATGAAAAGATGCTCAGCATACTCATTATCAGGGAAATGCAAATAAAACCACAATGAGATATCACCTCACACCTGTCAGAATGGCTAAAATCAACAACACATGAAAAACAACGGGTGTTGGTGAGGATGTAGAGAAAGGAGAACCCTCTTACACTGTTGGTAGGAATGCAAACTGGTGCAGCCACTCTGGAAAACAGTATGGAGTTTCCTCAGAAAGTTAAAAGTAGAACTACCCTCCAATCCAGCAATTGCACTACTAGGTATTTGTCCAAAGAATAAAAAAACACGAATTTAGAGGGAGACGTGCACCCTGATGTTTATAGCAGCATTATCTATAATAGCCAAACTATGGAAATAGCCTAAGTGTCTGTCAACTGATGAATGGATAAAGAAGTGATGTGTGCTCTGGAAAACAGTATGGAGGTTCCTCAAAAAGTTGAAAATAGAGCTACCCTATGATCCAGCAATTGCACTACTGGGTATTTACCCCAAAGATACAAATGTGATCAAAAGGGGTATGTGCACCTCAGTGTTTATAGCAGCAATGTCCACAACAGCCAAACTATGGAAAGAGCCAAGATGTCCATTAACAGATGAATGGATGAAGAGGAATATTATGCAGCCATCAAAAGGAATGAAATCTTGCCATTTGCAACGACGTGGATGGAACTAGAGGGTATTATGCTAAGCGAAGTCAATCAGAGAAAGACAAGTATCATATGGTCTCACTGATATGAGGAATTCTTAATCTCAGGAAACAACCTGAGGGTTGCTGGAGTGGTGGGGGGTGGGAGGGATGGGGTGGCTGGGTGATGGACATTGGGGAGGGTATGTACTATGGTGAGTGCTGTGAATTGTGTAAGACTGATGAATCACAGACCTGTACCTCTGAAACAAATAATACATTATATGTTAAAAAAAGGATAGTAGGAAGGGAAAAATGAAGGGGGAGAATTGGAGGGGGAGACAATCCATGAGAGACTATGGACTCTGAGAAACAAACTGAGGGTTTTAGAGGGGAGGGGGGGTGGGGGGATGGGTTAGCCTGGTGATGGGTATTAAGGAGGGCATGTATTGCATGGAGTACTGGGTGTTATACACAAACAATGAATCAGGGAACACTACATCAAAAAATAATGATGTAATGTATGGTAACTAACATAACAAAATAAAATAAAATAAAAAAAAGTGTGTGTGTGTGTGTGTGTGTGTGTGTGTGTGTGTATAATGGAATATTACTCAGCCATAAAAATAATGTAATTTTGCCATTTGCAAGGACATGGATGGAGCTAGAGAGTATTATGCTGAGCAAAATAAGTTAGCCAGAGAAAGACAAATACCATGTGATTTCATTCATTTGGAATTTAAGAAAGAAAGCAAATGAGCAAAAGAAGAAAGAGACAAGCTAAGAAACAGACTCTTAACTACAGAGAAAAAACTGATGGTTACCAGAGGGGAGGTGGGTGGGAAGATGGGTGAAATAGGTGATGGGGATTAAGCAGTGCACTTGTGATAAGCAGTGGGTATTTTGGGGAAGTGCTGAATCACTATATTGTACACCTGAAACTAATATTACACTGTATGTTAACTGGAAGTTAAATAAAAACTTAAAAAATCATACACATTTACTTCAGGATATAACATTAACAAAGTTTTGCTCACTGGCTTGACTGAAAGGATTCATTATAAATTTATAGGAATTTTGAACTGGAAATCCCTTTTATATGTTCTTTTATTGATTCAACAATTATTTAGAGTCTTGTGTACTAAGCACTAATCACAATTGCATATTAATTTCACAGGATAAATAGTCTCATTTTATTGCAACAAGATTTCATTGAATTAGAGGTTTGTCTTTTAATTCTCTTTATAGTGGATCCTTTTTAATTGCTCTTTTAAATATTATTTAAGTGATTCCCAGTCAAAATCGGTCTCTCCAACTCATGTGCTCCCATAACCCTCTACTGTTTCTCAGTTTCATCACATGGCTGCAACTCCTACTGTGAAGTGGATACATCTACTTGCAACCTCCCTCCATAGCACCAGGGTGTGAGTTTTGTAAAGAGCAAGCCCTCAATATAGTTTTGTTGAAAATGACTTTTATTTCATCTTTCAAAATAAAAAATAAACTTTTATATTTCTTTCAGATGGAATAGCATCCAAGCCTTATATGAATTAAATTTATTTTTGAAAATGTATAAAAGTCCTTAATATATGAATTCTGAAATATGTAAAGAATCATTTTTATTGTCTTGGACAGTATAGTCAGTTTACCTGTGGGTATTTGTTTCCATTCTGCCTGCCAACTGATTTTAGAAAATCTTTGTCTACCTGTCCTTCTAGTTCAGGCTTCCCAGATTCATGCCCTTGGGAAGCCACCATCTCCAGGATGTTTTCTCCTAGTACATCTGCCTTTGTCTGAATTTATACTCTATTTAGGGCTAAACAATATTTACTTCTGTCTTTATGTATTTCATTTTTGCACTGGTATCCATGTGTCTTAGATGTGTTTCCAATTCTAGGGAAGAGTATGTGAAATGTTTTTTTCTTCCAAAAAGAACTGTACAATTTGACAAAACTTGGATATTGAAACTTTCACAGTTAGCAAATTGAATTGGAGTTATCTTTTGTACTTCTTAACTAAGACAAATTATTTATTAAAATTCACATAAAAAAGATTTTTATAGTCTAATTGCTTGGTGAGGTAGGGAGGTGAGAAGTTTTATCTTGAGTTAACAATAGAGTTTTCTGGGATTAAATAAGAATCCATGAAGTTAACTCTGTCTCCAAGTTAATGTCCTTACGAGTGTGCATCAGAAGAAGGTTAGAGAAACAATTGTACTTAACAATAAAAGGCTCATTTGATATTTTAATCCCTTCCCTTTCAATTAACCTCACAGACAGTTGATATCACGTGTCCATGAGTGGTGGGAACCTTTGAATTGCCATGTTTCAAGGATGAATTGGGCAATTATTTTTTTGTTTTCTAGAATGCTTTATTGTTTGGGACATGACAGATGTTTGAAATTATTATAGTGGTTTCTTTCTTGTTCCTGGATCAGTAGGCCTTTTGCACGCTGATCTTCAAGGCTCATAAAATCTTGTTGCTCAGTTGAAGCTGTTTCCTGTTTTAACAGAAGCGTCTCATTAGAATGAGAGCTGGTTTTTGTTGCGTCCTATGGCAGCATCTTACTTATTTTCTAGCTGAGGGACAGAAAGCCTTTCAAGTTGTCCTCTACCTCTTGGCTCTTCAACATATTTACTGTTTTGGTGTAGTTAGTGTGTTTTTCTAGACTTTGGGTCAATCACTACATATTTTGGAGAAGGACCTGACTGCTTCATCTTTCACTGCATTTCCTTTCAGTAATTGTTTATGTTGGTTGAATAATAGATATTAGTTCCATGTCTCTAGACCTTTAAGAGTCTAAAAACCGGGGCTTGGGACAGTAGAGAAGAGTACCTGACAGCAGTGGTTTCAGCTGCCAATCAGGTGATTACATCAGCATGTGTCCAAGGGAATATATTTCCTCTTCCTCAGAGCACTCAGAGACAAAAGGAGAGCCCAGGTATATACTTTGTCTCCATCAGTTTTAGTATGTGATACCAAACAGTAACAATAATGTAAGAATTGAGATGGCTGTAGTCATTATCTGGTTATTATAGAGAATATTAAGGCTGCCAGATATGGTTGTGTGGGCTTGGGTTTGTGAAGTTTGAACTGCCCTCAGGCACCAAAGGACATGGCATTCACACCAGACTTCTATCTTAGTTGCCCAGATATCAGTTAGATAGGGAAGAAGATGGGGATTTAAAAGCTGTCAAAGGTCAAACACTAAAAATTGAGTCAGCCTCTTTATTACAGGAAGATACCTAGTAATGTAGTCATACAGTTATACATTTTTGCAATATTTGCATAAATATTTAACCAAGATTGGCTAATATTGCTGTCTTTTTCCTCTTCAACTTCTCTTGTTCTCACTTCCCTTTGTGTCTGGTGGCATTGGAGATTTGTTGCAGGCATTTTTGAGAACCATGAGGAAGTTGGAATGGGGATATATTTAGTTTAGATATAATAAGATATATTTATGTGGGTCATAGTCACTTTTAGGTATAGTTAAATTATTACTAGTTTTCCTGGTATAAGAGAGTGTTGTTACCCACTGTGCTAACTTAACTGACATCAGGATATGATTGTGTAGGGCCAGAGATCATATCAGAGTAAGAACATATCTTAAGGTACCTAGCACCAAAAGGAACATGGGTAGAGGAAGAGAAATGTGGTTTGAAATGTACAGAGCCAGAAACAAGTCTGTGCAAAATTCTTCATTTATTGGATATATAAGATTGTAAACAGAAGATTTAGTTCTCGCCGATGCAGTCAAAATAAAAATGCTTGCTTTGATTATGCTGCATATACAATGATAAACTCTCTCTCTCTCTCTCTATCTCAGGAATGCCATAAAATAGAATTTATCAGATTTTCTGTTTTTATAGTGCATAAATCAAGCTATTCAAACAGTGAGTACATCTATGTTAGGCCTTATGTTTTATGCATATTCAAGAAAAACCACCCTTGTCAGAGATATTATAATCTCTTATCACTATAGTTGAGGACATCATCAATAAACTGTCATCATTTCAAAAGATGTTCAAGTCACTTTTACAAGAAAACTTGAGATACTCTGAAATCTTACAGCTCATATATGAAAGAAATTTGGTAAAAGTTTCTCATTATTTGACAATGATTTAAAAAATTTATATGCTATTGGGGCACCTGAGTGGCTCAATTGGTTGTGTCTGACTCTTGATTTTGGCTCAGGTCATGATCTCAGGGTATTGAGATTGAGCCCTGTGTCATGTTCTGCACTGGGCCTGGAGGCTGCTTAAAAATCTCTTCCTCCCTCTCCTCTGCCTCCCCCCCACCGTGAAAATTGATATGCTATTGCCAATAATGAGTTGTAAGCTTTAAAGAAATTTCTAAACTGTCACTAATAAAAATATATTTTAATTAGCCAGATTAGAAGAAAACTGTATTATCTTCGCTTTTTGTAGAAAATGATAATGAAATCATCTCATTTGAAGAGGTAATCAAAGGATATACAAAAAATGCAGGATAACAAGAACTATAGACATTTCTTAGGTTGCTAATTATTTAAAAATGTTATTTTGGGGGATTTTGTCAGCTTTTAAAATTTATAATTTATTGAGGTTTTTAATATTTTTAAAAATATTCAGTTTTATGCATAATTTAGAATTTAGAATTTTGTGTTTTTGTCCTAAGAGAAGCACCCAATCTGTATAAGATTCAGACCCCACAAACCTGCAACTGCCTTTAGTCACAGCATACTTTCACCTTTTTAAAAATTAAGCTTTTAATTTTAATTCCAGTATAGTTAACATACAGTGTTATATTAGTTTAGTTTCAGGTGTACAATATAGTGATTCAGCACTTCCATACGTCACTCAGTGCTCATCATAATAAGTGTAGTTTTAATCCCCATCACCTATTTCACCCATCCCCCCACCCACATCCCCTTTGGTAACCACCAGTTTGTTTTCTATAGCTAAGAGTCTGGTTCTTGGTTTATCTCTTTTTCTCCCTTTGCTCCTTCATTTGTTTCTTAGTTCCACATATTTGGTATTTGTCTTTCTCTGATAGACTTATTTCACTTAGCATTATACTCTCTAGCACTATTCATGTCATTGCAAGTAACAAGATTTCATTCTTTTTTATGACTGAATAATATTCTATTGTGTGTGTGTGTGTGTGTGTGTATACACACACCACATCTTCTTTATCCATTCATCTATCAATGGACACTTCCATAATTTGGCTATTGTAAATAGTGCTGCAGTAACATAGGGGTGCGTGTATTCCTTTGAATTAATGTTTTTGTATTCTTTGGCTAAATATCTGGTAGTGCAATTGCTGGATTGTAGGGTACCTCTATTTTTAATGGAGCTACAGTGTATTATGGTAAGTGAAATCAGTCAGAGAAACACAAATACCATATGATCTCACTCATATGTGGAATTTAAGAAAAAAAAAAAACAGATGAACATAGGGGAAGGAAAAGAAAAGAGAGAGGGAGGCAAAACAAACCATAAGAGATTCTTAACTATAGAGAACAAACTGGGGGTTGATGGTGGGGAGATGGATGAGGGATGGGCAGGCCACCTGGACGGGTTTTTTTTTTTAAAGATTTTATTTATTTATTTGAGTGAGTGAGTGAGCGAGAGAGAGAGAGAAAGAGTTGGGGGAGGGACAGATGGAGAGGAGAGAGGGAATCTCAAGCAGAGTCCCAGCTGAGCATGGAGCCTGACACGGGGCTTGATCCCACAACTCATCACCTGAGTTGAAATCAAGAGCTGGAAGCTTAACTGACTGAGCCACTCAGGCACCCTGTGGAGAGACAGTTCTGATAAAGGAGGTTACCTGCGCATTTCTCTCCTCTCCCTGGTTTATTCAGTTCAGTATTAAAGGGAATTCCTGGGATCTAGGGAAATTTTCTTCCAATGGGACTTCAAATGGTGTGGCCGAAGTGTTTGGTATGTTAGAGAGGAACAGTGGTCTGGGGGAAAGTTGGGCAGACCTCCTGAGTATGGTGTAGCTGGTAGGCAGTACCCCTCCTAGAGTTTGTACACTGTACAACCTGCACAGCATAAGGGGTAGCTCAGAAAGCATGAATGGGAGAGAATAGGTTGTCAGAAGAGCTCTGAGTCTTGGGTGGAAGTTGTTCTTAACAAGGATAAAGGAAAGACAAGATTGGAATAAAAATTAATAACAGGGTATGCTGAGTATGAAATAAAGTTTATGGGACTTACAAAACCAATGAGCCCCTATGTTCCATTGGAGTGTCACTGTGATGCAGCTCAGCAAATTCATTTTACCAAGGACTCATGGGGGAATGGAGAAGAATGGGAAGGTGTCCTTCCTTATTGAAATTGTTCCTCCAGCTGGCCAGCCTAGCCTGGCAACTGAAATAGGGCTCATTGCAGGGATGGCAAAGATAGCATAGTACCCTTTGAAGACTTTGGGGAGATGACATGATGGCTGCCAAAACTGGAAGGGATAAAGAGCTCCTTGATGGCAGGAAATATGTTTGGACTATGTTTGCACACAGGTCATAGTAAAGTGTCTAATAGTATTTAAAAGTGTCTAATAGTATTAAATGAAGGTCAAATTGAAGAATACATTGGAGTTGGCAGGAATCTGTCCATTTGTTGCTAGCAGTAGCAAGAGAGGCAGCAGAGAGCTGACAGTGCAGAGATGGACTGTCCAGACCCCATGCTGGAACGTTAGTTGTGTGTGGGTTTATTTATAAGGCTCAAGCAGCAGAGAGGTTTAGAAGCCAGATTATGAGCAGGAGATTGGGGAAATCTGGAATGTAGTGCCCTAAAATAGGTTCATAGCTGTTCTCCAAAGGCTAAGTACACATAGATCCGAATCCATATACTCCTTGACTTTTGATACATTCCATAAAGTGTTGGTATAATGTTTTGTTTAAAAAAAATCAAAGAACAGCAGTCAGAAGCAAATAAAATTTTGAAATGAAAGCAACACACCTGTTATTATTTGCTTGATGGAGCACAACAACCAAGTCTTTAACCATATTTGCTAGTTGTACCTTTGAAAAGTAATTTTTTGTTATAATCAAAATTCATTTTAGTTCTGTTTTAATAGAATACATGAAATTCTGCCTCACGTCTTACCTAGACATTTAGATTTGCTACAATAGATAGAATGGACTTTTCACTCCAGAAATGAGTATATGTCAATGACATCATCATGATAAGAATGATTTCATAATTTGAGAGATATTTTAAGGGAAGGTAAAATTATCAGTTTATTAAGATATTTCACATTTTAAATTTATAGAGGTTATGCTGCTGTACTCAAGAGAGCACCTTTAAAGCTTTAAAAATACATTTATTTTTATATTTATGTTGATATATTTATGTATTTTTCATTTAAATTTTCTTTTAATTTATCTTATTTATAACTTACCTGGTTACCCTTATAGATCTGTACATTTCCAGTGAAAATTGATATAATTTTATAATTTATCTTGCTGCCATCTCTTTCCTTTTCTATGCAGGAGGAAATCAGGAACTCTCATGTTTTTCCTTGCTTATTTGACCTCAGGATGCTGAGCCAGGACACTATTTGTTGATAGTTCCTCAATTAGCAGTTTACCCTTCTCTGCTTAGCTTTCTACCCTGGGAGGATGACCCTACAAACTCTATCACATGGGTTTCTTCTCCATGAGATTTTGGTCAGATTGCACTGATGAAAGCAATAGGCTAAGGAGAGAGGTATGGGTATTCTGCTCTCCCCCTTATGTGGGCTGCATTATCTGGCAGCAGTTACATCCCTTTACAGCAACAGGGCCCATTGGGTGACCTTTCCTTCACTGCTCAAATCTCCTTCAGGCTCTGGTATCACTGTTTGATCCCTTTACCCCATCAAGCCTAAGCACACTACTAGCTTCACTGTGGCCAGACTCTGAATGTCTCAACATCTCTTGTGGGTTCATTTAACCCTGCTCACTATCTTTAAGTAGATCCTTTATTAAAGGCATTTTTTTTCATAAAGGGTCTCTTTCCTTCTGGGAAACTGACTCATCAGCTGTTGGAAGGTAATAAAATATAGGATAGAGAGATAGTCATCCTGATGGAAATAGGTGCCAGTTATGGCTCAAATACTTTATTTGTTTAGTGTTCTTGTTAGATAAGAGTTGGTGACATTAAAAGAAATGAAGTTCATTTCTACTAAAAGCTCAGAGCAGTTTGGAAAATACCATTTCTCACATCTTCAGCCAAACATGGACTTGAGGCTATCCAAGAAACTTAAAAATTTTACTGCTTGATGTCGTTGGTTTGAGAGTTGTAGCATGGATAGTGGTACTGAGAAATATGGTGGAGGGAGGGTTGGTTATAATTTCAATAGTAGCTGTGGTAGATGCTGTGGTGGTCGTTGCTGCTTATGTGGAGGTGGGCTCTATTGCTGAAGAGGTAGGTACAGTTGAGAAAGCTGTGGCTTCTGTCATGGTGATGGTGGGTTCTGTGGCAGTGATGGTGGATACTGTGATAGTGGTAGGTTCTGTGGAGGTGGTGGTAGCTGGCTCTTGTAGGGGGTTCTGTGGAGGTGATGGTAGCTGGCTCTTGTAGTGGGTTCTGTGGAGGTGGTGGTAGCTGGCTTTTGTAGTGGGTTCTGTGGAGGTGGTGGTAGCTGGCTCTTGTAGGGAGTTCTGTGGAGGTGGTGGTAGCTGGCTCTTGTAGTGGGTTCTGTGGAGGTGATGGTAGCTGGCTCTTGTAGGGGTTCTGTGGAGGTGGTGGTAGCTGGTTCTTGTAGGGGGTTCTGTGGAGGTGATGGTAACTGGCTCTTGTAGTGGGTTTTGTGGAGGTGATGGTAGCTGCTCTTGTAGGGGTGGCTTCTGTAGTGGTAGATATACTTGAGAATCTGAGCAAAAGTTAGAATTCCAAAGTCAAAATCCTTAATAGCTGTACTTCTAAATACCTACCTGGGTAGAAGATTCTTCTTTGGAACTATGAAACTGTTGCTTAGTGTTACTTTTTTCAGATACTCAGCTTAGATAGCCACAATTTGAAAATTCAAGAAAAAGATCTTCCACAGAAAAATATTCCTTCTTAAATACCTCTGTCAGGATCTTTTTAAAAAAGATTTATTTATTTATTTGAGAGAGCAAGCCCACATGTGCGTGTCTTGCAGGGTGGGGGGTGGGGTGGGGCAGAGAGAGAATCTCTAGCAGATTCCCCCCTGAGCACAGAGCCCTACACTGAGCCCAGGCAGAGCCCCAGGCGGGGTTTAAGGCAGGGCTTCTCCCCCATGATCCTGAGATCATGACCTGAGCTGAAATCAAGAGTGGGACTTGACCAACTGAACCACCCAGGCGCCCCACCCCTGCCAGGATTTTTTTTTTTAAAGATTTTTATTTATTTATTGAGAGAGAGAGAGAATGGCAGAGAGAGAGCATGAGAGGGAAGAAGGTCAGAGGGAGAGGCAGACTCCCTGCTGAGCAGGGAGCCCGATGCGGGACTCGATTCTGGGACTCTAGACCTGAGCCGAAGGCAGTCGCTTAACCGACTGAGCCACCCAGGCACCCCCCTGCCAGGATTTTTATTGGAGTTAAGAGAAAGGTTGAAGGAAGATAATCTTTGTTGATTTTCTTTATGTAAACAAAGAAGACAGTTTTAATTGCCAGTTTGGCAGCTTCATTATAGAATAGTGATCCAGTCACTGTTTAGCAACTTTGAGGAAACATGCAGAATGCTCTAATACAGTGGTTTTCAAACTTGAATGCACATTAAAATTACCTGGGGAGCTTTTAAAAAATTCCCAATTCTTAGATCTTATCCGAGACTAATTTATCAGGATCTCTGGGGTAGGAAGAGAGGCAAAAATATTTTTTAAACTCCCCTGAAGTGATTAAAAAGTGAAAGCTTGCTTGAGAGGTACTGTTTTAAAATGGTGTGGATCTTGGAGTTTTCACATATCTAGACATCTGAATCAGAACTGACATATATACAGTAAGAGTTGACTTATTTGGGAAGCAGGATTTTGAAGAACGGGAAAGTTCGGAGGCAGTTGAAATAAATGCCTCAATGCAGTTTTGGAAATAAGAGGAAAGATCTTGTGTAAGGAGAGGGAGAATTGGGAAACAGAATCTGTAGTTTCTTAATCTTAATTTGATATTTCTCTTTTAGATATGTAATTGTACTTAAAGGTACTGCGAACAGGCATCTGAACTACTTAAAATCTCAAACACATGGGAATTGCTTAATAAATTTTTCTGTAGCTAATGAATAGCTAAACTACTTAAAGGGTAAGAAAATAAGGTATTTTGGGTTCTGGAAGTATGTTGTGTTATCATTATCTGAACAATATGAATGGATAAATATACACTAGCCTAGCAAAGATGGTAGGTTTAGGAAAATTGCACAATCTTTTTTTAATTTACAGCAAATGAGTATAGTAAATCATTTTTTTTTTTTTGTTTAAGATGATCCAGGTACTGAGAGATTTATCCATATGAGATATTTATTCACTGGAGACATAATTAGCTATGTTAGAACATGTTATACTTTATTCTCTAATAGTTGTGATTTGTTGAGTCCTTACCACATCCTAGACAGTGTGCTTAGCATTTTATGTGGATTATATTATTTAATCCTCACAATAACTGGTTGCAATATATGTTATTATTGTAGGTTACTGATGAGAAAAGGAATCATAGGGAAGGCAAGTAACTTGCTCAGGTTTGTACAAATATTTGATAGGAATTGGCCTTCAATTTGATACATTTCGGAGCTTGAGTTTTTTTCCACCCTGCTATTTTGTTCCCCAAACCCAACTGATTTCCAGTTGCTTAACTACTCAACATACTTTTAAAATGATAGCACTTATTGAAATGTGGATGCAACCCATTAGTAATTTGTGATATTAATTTAGAGAGTAGCAAACAGAATTTAAAGAATGGATAGAGCAGAATAGAAAAGAAAATATCAGATTACATTACATGTAAGTACTTTTTGAAGAAATATTTTATGGTTATACATATGAGTATATATTGAGTTATTATATGAAATATATTTGTTTGAGTTGCAGTCAGAAAAACATGAAAGCCTTTTGTTATATTAGTGGTGTGTGTGGGACGAAGTCAGGTAGTCTGAATTTAAACCAGCTCCTCTCCTGTGTTTAGCTGTGCATTGTATAGCCAGCTACTTAATCGCATGTGATTTCACATTATCATCTACAAAATAAGAGTACTATTTCTACTTTATTGAATGGTTCTGAAGATTAAATGAAATTGGACATATAGAATCTGACCCGTGTAATCAGTAAATGTTTGTCTTTCAATAGGAATTTCTTTCCTACTTTATTCAGTTTTTAAAATATTTTGGTATGATGAGTCTCTAGTATTTGAAGGGTAATGCATATTTATACTTAGAGGTGATTTAAGGCTTTTGGTAGTGATGGGGGAATTGAGTTGAAATTGACCTTAAACTATCAAGTTTTCTTTGTCTTGTCATATCTTTGTTACTGATCTCATGTAGAAGACAACCAGAACTCACGCACAGTTTATTAGTTTGCTAATTTTTATTTTTGACACAAGTCTGTTGCTCTGCATCTATATGACCCAACAAATCTTCTAAGTTAATGCTGACTACTTCACAAATTATTACCTTTTCTAGCAGCATTCTTACTTTGTTAAAAGTTAACCTTTCTTTCTCCTTGGTGCTGTAAATTGTTTTGATGCCAAGATACATTTTCAGCCAAGTGTTTTTTTTTTAATTTTTTATTGTTATGTTAATCACCATATATTACATCATTTGTTTTTGATGTAGTGTTCCATGATTCATTGTTTGTTCATAACACCCAGTGCTCCATGCAGAATGTGCCCTCTTTAATACCCATCACCAGGCTAACCCATCCCCCTACCCTCCTCCCCTCTAGAACCCTCAGTTTGTTTTTCAGAGTCCATCATCTCTCATGGTTCGTCTCCCCCTCTGACTTACTCCCCTTCAGTCTTCCTCTCCTGCTATCTTCTTCTTTTTCTTTTTTCTTAAAATATGTTGCGTTATTTGTTTCAGAAGTACAGATCTGTGATTCAACAGTCTTGCACAATTCACAGCGCTCACTGTAGCACATACCCTCCCCAATGTCTATCACCCAGCCACCCCATCCCTCCCACCCCCAACCACTCCAGTAACACTCAGTTTGTTCCTGAGATTAAGAATTCCTCATATCAGTGAGGTAATATGATACATGTCTTTCTCTGATTGACTTATTTCACTAAGCATAACACCCTCCAGTTCCATCCACGTCGTTGCAAATTCAGCCAAGTGTTTTAAATACAAGTTGTGTGGTGATTAACATAACATAATAAAAAAAATACAAGTTGTGATTTCTAGTTGTAGCAGAACCTTGACTGAAGGATTTAGGATGAGCATTGTCAAAACTGAAACAAATTCTGCATGGGTCATAGCCAACAAAGATTAGAGTATCTGAAGCAGGCAGAAACACACTTCTTTTAAAAAACAAAAACTGTTTGTTGCTTAAGTGAAACTTTAAAACCTGACTTTAAAAGATTTTGACTAGATACTTTCTAAAATAGTACCTAAAGTAGTAATTGTCTTTTATCACAGGCAATTCAGGTTGTGGGTAGAGTCTAAATGTTGTTAGTGAGTAAAATTATTTAACAGATTAAATTTTTTCTAAAGCATTCTGGATTTAGCACAATTAAAGTCAGTGATTTATGTTTGCTCTCCTATTAGACACCTTCCTCTTTTAGTTCTGTTAGTTCTTGCATTATATACTAGGGCTGTTTTAAAAGAAATTTAAAATTGTTAGCTTATTGTTGAATTTGATCCTTTTGTATTAGCAAATGTGTATTTTTATCTCTAGTAATACTTCTCGTCTTTAAGTCTATTTCAGTTGCTTTTGGTATAGGTATGTCAACTTCCTTTTGGATGTGTTTTTGCATGATATACTTTTTTCCACCCCCCCAGTCATTCAGTGTCTTTATGTTACTCTTATAGATGATAAATAATTTTTGTTTGTTTAAAGCCACTGTATTTTGAGGCAATTTGTTACACAACATTATTGGCATTTATAAATTGTCAAGTTCTGTGCTGGACACGTTTTTTTATTGAAGCATAGTTGACATATTTAAAAGATTTTATTTATTTATTTGACAGAGAGAGACACAGCGAGAGAGGGAACACAAGCAGGGGGAGTGGGAGAGGGAGAAGCAGACCTCCTGCTGAGCAGGGAGCCTGATGTGGGGCTCAATCCCAGGACCCTGGGATCATGACCTGAGCCGAAGGCAGACGCTTAACGACTGAGCCACCCAGGAGCCCCGACATACAATGTTATATTAATTTCAGGTGTATAGCTGATTCAGTAATTCTTTACATTACTCAGTGTTCACCAAGATAGATGTATTCACCCATCTATCACCATATATTTTTATGGTATTACTATTTTAAAGATTTTATTATTTATTTATTTATTATTTATTTATTTTAGAAGGAAGGAGAGAGAGTGCAGGAGGAGCAGAGGGGGAGGGAGAGGGACAAGCAGACTCTGTGCTGAGCATGGAGCCTGAGGTTATGACCTGAACTGAAATCAAGAGTTGTTCACTTATGACTGAGCCACCCAGGTGCCCCCTTTTAAAGATTTATTTATTTATTTTAGAGAGAGTGAGCGAACGTGAGCAGGCACACATGAGCATGGGGAGAAGCAGAGGGAGAGGGAGTAAAAGAATCTCAATCTCAAGCCTCTGAGCATGAAGCTCTACCCAGGGCTCAGTCTTTCATTGTGGGGCTTGATTTCTTGACCCTGAGATCATGATCTGAGCCGAAACCAAAAGTCAGACACTTAACTGACTATACCATCCAGGTCCCCTGATTTTTACAATATTATCGACTATATTACCTATGGTGTACTTTTATTTATTTTATAACTGGAAGTTTGTACCTCTTCATTACCTTCACCTGTTTCATCCATCCCTCCCTTCTCCCACCTCCTCTCTGACAACCACCAGTTTGTTGTCTGTATTTAAAAGTATGTTTTTTGTTTGTTTTGCTTTTTTAGATTTCACATTTTTTTTAAGATTTTTTATTTATTTATTTGACAGAGAGAGACATAGCGAGAGCAGGAACACAAGCAGGGGGAGTGGGAGAGGGAGAAGCAGGCCTCCCGCAGAGCAGGGAGCCCAATGTGGGACTTGATCCCAGGATCCTGGGATCATGACCTGAGCCGAAGGCAGATGCTTAACAACTGAGCCACCCAGGCGCCCTAGATTTCACATTTAAGTGAAATCATATGGTATTTGTCTTTCTTTGACTTATTTCATTTATATAATATCCTTTAGGTCCATCCATGTTGTCACAAGTGGCAAGATCTCATTCTTTTTTATGGCTGAGTAATACTCGATTATACACACACATACACACAAACACTCACTGACACACACTCCACATCTTTATCCATTCACCTATCAGTGGACACTTGAGTTGCTTCCATATCTTGACTGTTGTAGATAATGCTGCAGTAAACATAGGAGTGCATTTATCTTTTCAAATAAGTGTTTTCATTTTCTTTGGGTAAATGGTATTGAAATTACTGGATCATATGATATTTCTATTTTTAATTTTTTGAGGAACCATAGTACTGTTTTCCATAGTGGATGCAATAACTTACATTCCCACTAACAGTGCATGAGGGCCCTTTTTTCTCCACATTCTTGCTGATAGTTTTTATTTCTTGTCTTTTTTATTCTAGCCATTCTGACTGGTGTGAGGTGATATCTCATTGTAGTTTTGATTCGCATTTCCTTGATGATGAGTGGTGTTGAGCATCTTTCAGTGTCTGTTGGCTATCTGTATGTCTTCTTTGGAGAAACGTCTGTTCATTTCTTCTGCCCATTTTTAATTGGATTACTATTATTATTTTTTTGGTGTTGAGTTGTATAAGTTCTTTATATGTTTTGGAAACTAATCCCTTATCAGATATATTTTGCAAATACCTTCTCCCATTCAGTAGATGCCTTTTTATTTTGTTGATGGTTTCCTTTGCTTTCCTTTTTAATTTGGTATAGTCCCCAAAGTTTATTTTTGCTTTTCTTTCTCTTGGCTGAGGAGGCATATCCATCAAGATGTTGCTAAGAATAATGTTTAAGACATGACATTTACAGGTGAGATGTTACCATAGTTTAAGTTGGCCATGGTAAACCCATAAGAATATCCCTCTAGCCTGAGCCTTCAGAACACACAACCATGGCCCATTAACTGTATCAAATTCCCCTGTAATCAATAAGGAATTAAGACTTCTCTGAACTTAAGTTTTCCACTCATATTCAGACTTGTTTCTCATGACCATGTACATCTCAGGTTCAAAGTGGGACATAGGAAGCCTAAATAAAATCCACCAAATCTCTACCAAGCTGTTACCAAGTATGTTGTGTTGTTACATGTTTTGTGTGCTTTCTAAGTGAATGCTAAGTACACTTGTACTTGGTGAAGAACATTTTGTTGTGTGAGATTAAACATCATGGTCTGAACCCGAGACCATTGCTGCTTGTAGAGAGCCCGGTGGACGTTGCAGCCCCTTAGTTACTGTATCAGTCATGGCCCCATCAGGAGACACAAATAACACCAGTTATTTTTAGTAAAGAGAATTTAATATCAAGAATCATTAACTAGGCATTACAGATTGTTAACTGGGTGATTGAAAAGGTAAAGAGAAAACACTAAGGTGTCATGGAAATAGAAAGAAGCTAGTATTTCTAAGGCTAAGGGAAGAAAGGTAATGTTTGGAATTATTAAAACTTAGAAGCTTGCAGGAGGGGTCTCAGGATATGAAACACAAATGCGAATGTGAAGATCCTGAAGGAACACACAGGAAAGATTTATGGCTGGATTTAGAAGTGACACATCACTTTCTGCTCCCATCTCATTGCCTGAGTTCAGGCACATGGCCACACCTCATTGCAAGGAAGATTGGGAGATGTAGTCTAGCTGTATGTCCAGAGAAAAAAGGGAAGTGGATTTTCCTATGACACCCTAGAGATTCTGCTGTAATCTGAATTTCTTGACACTTAAACTCCTCTGCTCACTTTAAGAGTTCTCTAAGAGATTTGACATTCCTTCAAAATGACTCTTATGAATAAATATTTCCATAAAAGTCCCTTTGATTGATATTTGTGCAGAATTTTCCTGGATATATGTGAACTTCTTAAGCCCACTATTTAATGATATGACTCTTCAATAGCAACTTAGGATAGTTGGACACATGGGAGATATTCTGAAGACCTGACCATTTGTGTTGCTACATCCATATTGTTTGTAATTGGCAGTGCTGAATGACATCACAGTAGAACATAACCCATGTGGAAAGGTACCTTCAGAAGGCTGCCATTATGAAGTAAACATTATGCAGCATTACAGTCAGTAAATAAAATAAGGAGTACTTAACAGGAACCAAAGTGAGATTATTTTTCATCCTTGTGAATAGGCTTAGCAGGGTCGTGTTTACTCAGAATAACAGGAATGGTTATATACATGGTGTCTTCTTTATATTATTATTTCATTTTGGCTCAAGGTTTACTTCTATTTTCATTTACAAAATTGTTGAGATTTTAATTTGCATGTTTGTAAAGGTTAGTGATTTATACTTTTGCTCTTAGGCTGCTCTTAATATAGAGGAGAGAGTGTAGGTAAAATGGACTTATTGTAGTAAATGGCAGGATTATATAGCCTGTCCAGACAGCATAGATTTGTGAGCTCCGTCAGCAGTGTTCATTGACCTAGGAGTGGGAGCAGACAAAGTAGACAGTGGGAGTTAGTGATAACATAAAATCAAAATGGGAATGTTAGAAATAGTAAGCATTATGTAAAGAATATGGATTGGGCACCTGGGTGGCTCAGTTGGTTGGGCGGCTGCCTTCGGCTCAGGTCATGGTCCTGGAGTCCCGGGATCGGGTCCCGCATCGGGCTCCCTGCTCAGCAGGGAGTCTGCTTCTCCCTCTGACCCTCTTCCCTCTTGTGCTCTCTATCTCTCATTCTCTGTCTCTCAAATAAATAAATAAAATCTTTAAAAAAAAAAGAATATGGATCTACTTGTGTTGGAATCCTGGCTCTACCACTAATGAAATGCCAAATTATTTTAGCTCTCTGAGCCTCATCTCAAGAAGGAAAATAACAGGGGCGCCTGGGTGGCTCAGTTGGTTGGGCAGCTGCCTTCAGCTCGGGTCATGATCTCAGGGTCCTGGGATCGAGCCCTGCATCGGACTCCCTGCTCGGTGGAAAGCCTGCTTCTCCCTTTCCCACTCCCTCTGCTTGTGTTCCCTCTCTCTCTGTCAAATAAATAAATAAAATCTTTAAAAAAAAAAAGGGAAAATAACATGTATTGTAGAGCAGGACACACACATACACACAGAGTTGACTCTTGAACAGCATGGGTTTGAACTGAGCAGATCCATTCTTCATAGATTATTTATAGTACAGTACTGTAAATGTATTTTCCTTATGATTTCCATAACAACATTTTCTTTTCTCTAACTTTATTATAAGAATACAGTATATGATACATATAATGTATTAATTGATTGTTTTTGTTATTGGTAAGGCTTCTAGCCAACAGTTGACTATTAGTAGTTAAGTTTTTGGGGAGTCAAAAGTTATATGTAGATTTTAGACTTCATGGGGATTGGTGCCCTTAACCCCTATGTTATTCAAGTGTCAACTATATATATCTATTTTTATCTGTCTTTTGGTATCTATATTTTGCAGTCAGTTTCAAACATATAATAGGTTTATAATACTTAGTAGTTGGTGTTAACTGTTGTAGTCAATTTATTAGTAACTCAAAAATATTCACAGTTAATATTACAATAACTCTGTAATTTTTTTCAACATTAGGATCCAGGGAAAATGGAAACAAGTAAATTCCAAATGGTAATCCAATACTGAAAAATCAGGAGGACTTAAAGAGCCTAGTGATATTGAAGAGGATATTTAATAGAGGGATAGGACGGGAAATTTAGAAAGTCAGAAAACTGGGCCAGAGAGGAGGTTCTAGAGTCCCAGATTTGAAATGAAGGCATTTTATGGGATGTCTATATCTGAGGGGATGATTTTCTGATGATTGGCTAAAGAGCTTGTACTAGTCCCTTCCACCATGTCAAGTCTCTTATTATGAGCAAGTGTCTTTCTGTCTTGGGGTTTTCCCTTCAATCATTAACTAAACCTGACTTCTTTCTCACAATAGCACACAAAACCTTTCTTATAAACAAACGCTCTTTATCCCACTCAATATAAACTATATATCTCCAGAAAATTTTGCTTGCTGCCTTCACCCATATCCAGATCCTTTCATTACTGTCTTTATTTAATGATTCGTTACTAATTCCTCCTCTTTTACCAGTACAATGTTAGATAGATAGTGGTCTGCTGTCTATTGACTGTATCCCCTATTCCTTGTTAACTATCTTTCTTTATTGGTGAGTGCTCTATTCAAGAAAAGAAACCATTCTTTCACATATCTATACAGATAGCCATGTTTTACTAAGCATTGACAAGAGTGATCGCAGGAGTGGCTGTTAAGGTTGTAGGGTTGTGGCTGAGAGAGCACAAAGTTGCTTCTGCTGGTACTGCTACAGCAGAACTGCCTCACCCCCACGAAGCAGCTCTCAGCCACCTCTAATACCTCTGCTCTTGCTCACCAGTAGTCCAGCCAGCAAAAAGATGGCTTTTGCCATGTTTCCCACTGGATAAAATCCAATCACGTTCAGAATACCAGCTGTATCTTGGAAATGTAATTTTTAGTTTTTCCTCCTCTGATATATAAGAAATTGCATTTAAATTGCTGGGAGTTGAAGACAAATAGCAATAAAGCATATTAAATGTCTTTATAGTTTTTTTTATTGTTATCCAGCTTCGATTATATAGTCCATTTCTATAATATTTTCCTTGTATGCCCTTAAAGACCCATGTCCATACTCGGTGCTCAGAAACCTTGATTTGACTTGATGCCACACTAAGAAATAAAATACAGACCATAGGTTCAAAAAAAATTGTCCAGTATGGTAACCCTAAGCCATGTGTGGCTATTTAAATTAAATTAGATTTTAAATTTAAATTAAAGCACTAGAACAGTGTTTCATCAATGATTGATAGCTACTGATATATAAGGAAGGGTAACATTAATGTGAAAAGAAATCTGAATTAATAGTTCTGAGAAAACTATGAAAATGTGACTAATGAGACTTACCAAGAAACATGCTGCAAGAGCCAAAAGACCCATGATCAGGCACAATGGTTTCAACCTTATGATTACCCCTGAAAGTAAGCACAATGAATGTCTGATCAGCATTCCTTTGAAAAAAATACTATTTGGAATGTATTCCAACTCTTTGTTTATGATATAGGGCAGGAAAGTACTGTAGCATTTTAAGAAATTTGCCTAATGTTAATTTGGAGCAATATTGGTGGGTTTATAATATTTAACTATAAAATGGTGGAATTAGTTTTCACTTTTGACTTGTAAATGGACACTGGAGAAAATGGCAAAGAATGGTTCTTAAAGTGTTTTTACTCAATGGAAGTTTTTGTAATTAAGGTTTTTGCTTTCAGAAGTATCTACTTTGAAATGGCACCTTTTTGGATTTGAACATCTTGGTATTATTAAATAATGGTTGCATTACTTTATAGATTTCTGCAGACTTGTTTTTGAGATACTAATGTTTTAACTGGATCATGTGTTTTAAATTTAATTTCTTGGGACATCTCAAAAATAAGGAAAGGAAAAGAATCACCCTCGTGGACATAATTTAAAGAAAAATTGTCATATAATATATATCCTCGTTTTAACAATAATCTAACTTATTTTAGTCTATGATGAGCAGTCTCTGACTAATTCTGAAAATCCATACATGGTACATCAAAGATCAGGGCAGAGAAAAGAGAGGGGTCCAGGTGTTTTACTTTCAATAGGTCCTAAATTTACAATATATTTCAAATACATGCTAGCCTCAGTTCTGGGAAAGTTACTCCATGCACTTTTGTGCAGACTGGTTTTCTGACAGTTAGTTCTGACCATTGGTTAAATATGTTGGCTGGACAATCCTGAAAGAATCCTAGGGACAAAATTTCGGCGAATATTTAATTATATGTGCATATAATTTTTCTTTAAGCATCCATTTTCCTATGACACATTTTTTTAAAAGTTCAAAAAAAGGACAAAACCAATAACAAAAATATACTGTAAAACACTTATATCTGATAGTATTCCAGTCATTATGAAGTTCAAAAGCATTAATGTGATCATGACCTGAGCTGAAGGCAGACACTTAACCGACAGAGTCACCCAAGTGACCCTCAAGTAATTTTAATGGGTTATCTTTTGTTATGTGTTGCTATCACCATATTTCCTATTTTATCTAAAAGCTAACTACATTATGTGGGAAATAAAAAAAATCACGTTGTTTTAAAATTGAACTCTGAATACAGTCTGGAGACATTTTGGGGGAGAATCCTAGAATTATTATTTTTTTCTATTTTTTTTATTTATTTGAAAAATTTCTGAAAGAACATTTCGTCTAAATAGATGATTTTTTTTTGGTGTAAGGTTGTTCATAATATCCTTTCATATTTTGAGCAGCTTTTTAAAGATATAATTAATACACCATACAATTAACCCACTTAGAGTGTACAATTCAATGATTTTTTATGCTTTTATAATTAATTAATTAATTAATGTATTTATGTTTCAAGTTTTTATCTAAATTCTGGTTAGTTAACATATAGTGTAATGTTAGTTTTAGGTGTAGAATTCAGTGATTCATCATTTATATACAACACCCAGTGCTCATCACAAGTGCCCTCCTTAATACCCATCACCCATCTAGCCCATCCCCCGCCCACCTCCCCCCCTGCAACCCTCAGTTTGTTCTCTGTAGTTAAGAGTCTCTTATGGTTTGCCTCCCTCTCTTTTTTTTTCTTTTTGCTCCCCTATGTTCATCTGTTTTTGTTTTGTTTTGTTTCTTAAATACCACATATGAGTGAAATCATGTGGTATTTGTCTTTCTCCGAGTGACTTGTTTCACTTAGCATAATACACTCTAGCTCCATCCATGTCATTGCAAATAAAAAACCTAGAATTAAAATGAGAAGTCCTTACTAAATAGATGTTTCCAAATATCACATACCTAGTACTGGGGCCAGTTATGTATAGGGTATGTCAAATATATTGTTTGACTGTTTGGACCACTGTGCTAACATGAATTTCATGTTTCTATTTTTCCTTCAACTGAAATATGAAATTGTATTATTGTTTTATATTTGGACACTTCTACATATATATATTCTTTATGTATATTCTTTCTGCCATTTATATAACATTGGCTTACTTTAGTAAATGTTTTTGAAAGATGAGAAAAAATGAATTTTTGGGTTAAGATTTGATCTGAGATTTGAATATAGCATGAAAAAAAAACTAGTGGTGGAAGGACAACAGTCAAGATTCATGCAGTTTTTCAACCTTATTTTAATTCTCTGTGTTTGTAATCATGTCAAGATATGTGTTTGAAAGATCCTTAAATGGACATTTTTTAGGGTGTTTCCCTTTGCTAATGAAGAACTAAAACAGTAGTCTGAGATTGTGTTTTAAAAAGTCACATTGGTGCTTGCTATTAACCTGAGAAATTTAATTAAACAAAAACATGGTGATATGTAAAGTTTTTGATTATGGGGAAATTATACAGAGATAGTTTTACTTTGAGGTGGTTTGTGAAAGCCACAGCTTTATATTTTTGATAAATCCAGGCTTTGAGAAAAAATTATTGTATTCTAGATAATTTGTTTTTTACAAATTGTTGTATAATAATATAATAGCTATTATTTATTAAGCCTTTACCATATAGCATGTCGCAGGATGAAATGAGTTCTTTTTTTATTTTAAGATTTTATTTATTTATTTTGAGAGAGTGAGAGAGAGAGAGCACAAGCGTGGGCAGAGGCAGAGGCAGAGGGAGAGGGAGAAGCAGGCTTCCCATTGAGCAGAGAGCCCAACTCGGGGCTCGCTTGATCCCAGGATGCTGGGATCATGACCTGAGCAAAAGGCAGATGCTTAACCAACTGAGCCACCCAGATGCTTAACCAACTGAGCCACCCAGGTGGCCCTGAATGAATGAGTTCTATTTTCATCTTTGTTTTACACAAGAATGCTAATGAACTTACCTCTGCTCACTTCAAGGTCTGAATACTGGGTATTCCATGTTGCCTCCCAAATATAAATAAACTTCATTAACTTAACTAACATTATATGTTATAGCGTGCTGCAGAGATTAATCAAGTGAATTTATAGTTAGGTCATTTTAACTTCAAAGTCCAATACCAACATTTATTTGCGGGATAATTATGGACAAGTTGTTTCACCTCATTGTGCCTTAGTTCCTTCATTTGTAAAATGTGAATATTTCTAATTTTTACATCACAGAGTTTAGTTAATTCATCTACTCATTCAACATTTATTGAATACCTACTGGGTGTCAGACATAATGCTAGTTGTTAAAGTCACAGCATATTTTATGTTTAGTGTTTTAAAAATCTTTTGGGAGTCATAGGTGGTGTAGGAACAAAGAAGCCCCACTTTAAGAGTTGATCTTAGTTTTAAATTCCTGTACTTAATTTCATTTGCTTTGTTGCAATTTCATTGTCTCAGAAATTCTAATGACATAATTATGTGTTATAAAATGTATTACTGGTTTGCTAATCTTAGACCCTGATTAGTTACTGAACAATTATATGCCCGAATAGTGAAGATGATTTTATCTCTAACATGGGAAGTTCAATAAACTACTTTCTTGTCTGACAATAATTCAGTTAGTGAAAAGGTGAGGATCTCTTCTTTCTTGTTTGGATGCCAACATATTTAACAGCCAAGTCTTTTGAATCCAGGTGTGATCTACATTGTAATGGATCATTGGCTCTGTAGGACTTAGTATAAACATTGGCAAAACTGAAAGACAATTTCTGAATGAAGAAATAGAAACAGTCACTCAAGTTAATCTTCATTTAATTCATGACTTTAAATGATCCTGAATGCATACTTTCTATAACAGTACCTAAAAAAGCCAAGGTTTCTGGTCATAGGAAATTCAAGGTGACAGTGGAGTTACACTGTTGTTAGTGCAGAGACTTATGTGACAGGTGGAAAATATTTTTCTGATATAATTAGATTTAGCAGAACTAAACTCAGTCATACAGCAACATATTTGAAGTCTGCTGTCCTGTTTTGAAGCCCCAGTAATAACTCATTCTTTGGACCCATGGAAAGCATATGTATATTTCTTTTAGATTATTTACAAGTAGATGATTTGGCTTTTGGGTTAACAACACTTTAAATATGTATCATGCTTTTGAACTTACAGATTGTTTAAAGGAATTTGTGTGGAAATGTTTGTTGTGTAGGATTAGTTAATGATGCCATTGGGCCCTGAGAGAAAACTTATTCTGTTAGATTGAAGAAGTCTAGCACAATTAATAATAGGCTTTGCAGATTGAAGAAAAGCTGTAATTGACATGTACGGCATAAGATGATGCATCAGACCCAGCAAATTACAGAACTTTCTGGAAGTTGGTTACAAATTTTTCCCTGAGCTTTCAAGCAGCCAGAGTTAAAAGAAAGATTCAGTCAGATAAAAAATTCACAGCGTTATAAACTAAAATCATAGTAATTGCTTAAGAGAAGTACCTTTGCTTCCCACTCAGTGCCGTGAGAAAATTCTCATTCATTTTCAAGAAGGAAGCATATTATTCTATAGTAAATGTGAAAGTGATTTTCACAATTTAACCAGAATGTCTCCAGTGTATGACTGTAAATACACAATTGCCCTTTAATTGGAATTTTGCTAGATTGATAACTCCAATCATGTAATCAGAGAAATTTTATTCTCCTTGTAAGATCTCTCCTGGCTTCATATTAATTTTCCCAAGACATATTTCCTTTTTCATATTTTCTTTTTTTAAAGGTGGTTATATACAAGTTTTCTCTGTAAATTAGATCTAATACTTCACAAATTTTAAACCATAATACATCTGTTAGTTAATAAATCATGTTATATTTATTTTCTCAATATGCAATATAAGTTTAAGACATAGGAAAAAATTAACACCCTGACTTTTTAAAAGATTTATTTATTTTTTATTTGAGAGTGAGAGAGAACGAGCAAGTGGGGGGAGGGGGAAGAGGGAGAGCATCTCAAGCAGGCTCCACGCCCAGTGTGGAACCTGACACAGGGCTCAATCTCATGACCCTGAGATCATGATGTGAGCCAAAATTAAGAGTCAGATGCCCAACTGACTCAGCCACCCACGCACCCCAATATCCTGATTTTTAAATGGAGAAAGAGCCTCAGAGAGGAGCAGAGTTAGTATTAAGGCCATATCAGGCTTGTTTATAAGATTTATTCCTAAAAATAAATATTCGTAGTCTACTGGTAAGAGTTTGTTACTTACAAAATAATTAAGGACTCTAAAAATAAAGTCTATTAAAACATGATGAAGAGATTGGGAGCAAGATGGCGGAGGAGTAGGAGACCTGGATTTCGGCTGGTCTCAGGAATTCAGCTGAATAGGGATCAAACCATTCCGAACACCTACGAACTCAACAGGAGATCGAAGAGGAGAGTAGCAACAACTCTCTGAACAGAGAAGCGACCACTTACTGGAAGGTAGGGCCTGCGGAGAAATGAATCCGAGGGGATATTCGGGAGGATAGACGGCGGGGGAGGGGGCCTCCGTCGGCCGCTTCTGGCAAGTGATAGAGCCGCGGAGCACAAAATCGGAACTTTTAGAGAAGCCGGCTCCGTGGAGGGACGTCGCTCCAGTGGCGAAGCGGGAGGTGGAACCCTCGTGGGGCAGTGTGGTCTCAGGACCCTCGGGGTCACAGAAAGACCGGGGGTGCCTGAGTGCGGCAGAGCTCCCAGGTATCGGAGCGGGGAAGCCGGCTGCAGAGATGGAGCCTAGGCGCGGGCTCTCAGCTCGGGGTTGCCATAAACTGTGATCTGCGGCACAGTCGGGGCACGGCTCCTCCAGCAGGGACCCAACAAGCAGCAGATCCGGGGAGACTCCCCTTCCTCCCCCGAGGAGCAGCGCAGGAGCGCACCGCGGGGATCTGCTGGGTTTGGAGACCACACGGGGTCGGGTGCCAGAGATAGAAATGCTTGTTCGCAGGCCGGGGGAGCACGAAGTGCGGCCGGAGACCGGGGACACGGGAGTGACTGGCTGCTTTTCTCTGGGGGCGCACTGAGGAGCTGAGCCCTGAGTTCTTGCCTCCTCTGGGGCGGAGATTGGGAGGCCGCCATTTTCACTGTCGTCCTCCAAAGCCGTAGGGAAAGCTTGCAGGGAAACAAAAGCTCCTGAGAGCAAACCCAAGCAGCTTGCTTACCTGGGACCGACAAAGGTGGGGCAATTCCGCCTCTGGCAAAGACATTTGGGAACCACGGCAACAGGCCCCTCCCCCAGAAGATCAGCAGAACAGCCAGCAAGCCAAGACCAAGTTTACCGATCAAGGAGAACGGGAGAACTCCAGCGCTAGGGGAATACAGCACATAGAATTCATGGCTTTTTTTTTTTTTTACCATGATTCATTAGTTTTTCAAAGTTAATTTTTTTTAACTTTTTTTAATTTCTCTTTTTCCCTTTATCAACCAACATCTTATCAATCCATTTTTAAAAAAAAAACCATTTTTTATTTTTCATTTTTAGAGTCATATTTTATCCCTTCATAGTAGTTACCCTTATTTTTGGCATATATATATCAGTTGTTCTCTCTTTAAAATTTTGAGATAGAGTTTCTTCTAACAGATCAAAATATACCCTAAATCACTAGTGTATGGCTTTGTTCTAGTCTCCTGCCTGATCACATTCTCTCCCTTTTTTTTTTAAATCTTCTTTCTTTTTCAAACAACTTCTTATTTTATCAATTCCTTTTATAAAATCTTTTATAATTTTCATCTTTACAGTCATCTTCCATCCCTTCATTGTATCAACCCTTATTTTGTACATATATAAGTCTTTCTTCCTTTAAAATTTTAGGAGGCACTTTTTTCTAACAGACCAAAATACACCCAAAATCTAGTGTGTGGCACTGATCTATGCACTAGCCTGATCATATTTGATCATATTCATTTTTTTTTGTATTGTTCTGTTTTTGTTTTGAATCGTTTTCTTTTTTCTTTCTTTGTTTCTTTTCTCTTTCTTTTTTCTTTCTTTCCCTTACTTTTCCCCTGGTTTCAGGTCTTTTCTGATTTGTATAGAGTATATTTGCTGGGGACGTTGTTAACCTGTTAGCATTTTGTTCTCTCATTCATCTGTTCTCCTCTGGACAAAATGACAAGACGAAAAAAATCACCTCAGCAAAAAGAACAAGAGATAGTACCGTCAGCCAGGAACCTACTCAATACGGACATTAGTACGATGTTGGACCTAGAGTTCAGAATCATGACTTTAAAGATACCAGCTGGGGTTGAAAAAAGCCTGGAAGTTATTAGAGAAACCCTTTCTGGAGAAATAACTAAAATCTACCCAAGTCTAAATCAAAAAGGCTATTAATGAGGTGCAATCAAAAATGGGGGCACTAACTGCTAGGATAAATGAGGCAGAAGAGGGAATCAGCGATATAGAAGACCAAATGATGGAAAATAAAGAGGCTGAGAAAAAGAGAGATAAACAACTGCAGGATCACGAGGGCAGAATTCGAGAGATAAGCGATATGATAAGACGAAACAACATTAGAATAATTGGGATCCCAGAAGAAGAAGAAAGAGAGAGAGGGGCAGAAGGTATATTGGAGCAAATAATAGCAGAGAACTTCCCCAATGTGAGGAAGGAAACAGGCATCAAAATCCAGGAGGCACAGAGAACCCCTCTCAATATCAATAATAATAGGTCAACACCCCGACATCTAATAGTAAAACTTACGAGTCTCAGAGACAAAGAGAAAATCCTGAAAGCAGCTCGGGAGAAGAGATATGTAACCTACAATGGTAAAAATATTAGATTGGCAACAGACCTATCCACAGAGACCTGGCAGGCCAGAAAGGACTGGCATGATATATTCAGAGCACTACATGATAAAAATATGCAGCCAAGAATACTATATCCAGCTAGGCTCTCATTGAAAATTGAAGGAGAGATGAAAAGCTTCCAGTACAAACAAAAACTAAAGGAATTTGCAAACACGAAACCAGCCCTCCAAGAAATATTGAAAGGGGTCCTCTAAGCAAAGAGAGAGACTAAAAGCAGCACAGATCAGAAAAGAACAGAGACAATATACAGTAACAATCACATTACAGGCAATACAATGGCACTAAATTCATACCTTTCAATAGTTACCCTGAATGTAAATGGGCTCAATGCCCCAATCAAAAGACACAGGCTATCAGATTGGATTAAAAACCAAGACCCATCAATATGCTGTCTGCAAGAGACTCATTTTAGACCCAAAGACACCCCCAGGTTGAAAGTGAGGGGGTGGAAAACCATTTACCATGCTAATGGACACCAAAAGAAAGCTGGGGTGGCAATCCTTATATCAGAAAAATTAGATTTTAAACCAAAGACTGTAATAAGAGATGAGGAGGGACACTATATCCTACTTAAAGGGTCTATCCAACAAGAAGATCTAACAATTGTAAATATCTATGCCCCGAACATGGGAGCAGCCAATTATATAAGGCAATTAATAACAAAAGTGAAGAAACACATTGACAGCAATACAATAATAGTGGGGGACTTTAACACCCCCCTGACTGAAATGGACAGATCATCTAAGCAAAAGATCAACAAGGAAATAAAGACTTTAAATGACACACTGGACCAAATGGACTTCACAGACATATTAAGAACATTCCAACCCAAAGCAACGGAATACACATTCTTCTCTAGTGCCCATGGAACATTCTCCAGAATAGATCACATCCTAGGTCACAAATCAGGTCTCAACCGGTACCAAAAGATTGGGATCATTCCCTGCATATTTTCAGAGCACAATGCTTTGAAACTAGAACTCAATCACAAGAGGAAAGTCGGAAAGAACTCAAATACATGGAGGCTAAAGAGCATCCTACTAAAAGAATGAATGGGTCAACAAGGAAATTAAAGAAGAATTTAAAAAATTCATGGAAACCAATGAAAATGAAAACACAAGTGTTCAAAATCTTTGGGATACAGCAAAGGCAGTCCTGAGAGGAAAGTATATAGCAATACAAGTCTTTCTCAAGAAACAAGAAAGGTCTCAAATACACAACCTAACCCTACACCTAAAGGAGCTGGAGAAAGAACAGCAAATAAAGCCTAAACCCAGCAGGAGAAGAGAAATAATCAAGATCAGAGCAGAAATCAATGAACTAGAAACCAAAAGAACAGTAGAACAGATCAACGAAACTAGGAGCTGGTTCTTTGAAAGAATTAACAAGATTGATAAACCCCTGGCCGGACTTATCAAAAAGAAAAGAGAAATGACCCAAATCAACAAAATCATGAATGAAAGAGGAGAGATCACAACCAACACCAAAGAAATACAAACAATTCTAAGAACATATTATGAGCAACTCTATGCCAGCAAATTAGATAACCTGGAAGAAATGGGTGCATTCCTAGAGATACATCAAATACCAAAATTGAACCAGGAAGAAATAGAAAACCTGAACAGACCAATAACCACTAAGGAAATTGAAGCAGTCATCAAAAATCTCCCAACAAACAAAAGCCCAGGGCCAGATGGCTTCCCAGGGGAATTCTATCAGACATTTAGAGAAGAATTAATACCTATTCTCCTAAAACTGTTCCAAAAAATAGAAATGGAAGGAAAACTTCCAAACTCATTTTATGAGGCCAGCATTACCTTGATCCCAAAACCAAAGACCCCATCAAAAAGGAGAACTACAGACCAATATCTTTGATGAACATGGATGCAAATATTCTCACCAAAATACTAGCCAGTAGGGTCCAACAGTACCTTAAAAGGATTATTCAGCATGACCAAGTGGAATTTATCCCTGGGCTGCAAGGCTGGTTCAATATCCGCAAATCAATCAACGTGATACAATACATTAACAAAAGAAAGAACAAGAATCATATGATCCTCTCAATAGATGCAGAAAAAGCATTTGACAAAGTACAGCATCCTTTCTTGATCAAAACTCTTCAGAGTATAGGGATAGAGGGTACCTACCTCAATATCATAAAAGTCATCTATGAAAAACCTACAACCAATATCATTCTCAATGGGGAAAAGCTGAGAGCTTTTCCCCTAAGGTCAGGAACACGGCAGGGATGTCCACTATCACCACTGCTATTCAACATAGTATTAGAAGTCCTAGCCACAGCAATCAGACAACAAAAAGAAATCAAAGGCATCCAAATCGGCAAAGAGGAAGTCAAACTCTCACTCTTTGCAGATGATATGATACTGTATGTGGAAAACCCAAAAGACTCCTCCCCAAAACTGCTAGAACTCATACAGGAATTCAGTAAAGTAGCAGGATATGAAATCAATGCACAGAAATCAGTGGCATTCCTATACACCAACAACAAGACAGAAGAGAGAGAAATCAAGGAGTCGATCCCATTTACAATTGCACCCAAAACCATAAGATACCTAGGAATAAATTTAACCAAGGAGGCAAAGGATCTGTACTCAGAAAACTATAAAATACTCATGAAAGAAATTGAAGAAGACACAAAGAAATGGAAAAACGTTCTATGCTCATGGATTGGAAGAACCAACATTGTGAAGATGTCAATGCTACCTAGAGCAATCTACACATTCAATGCAGTCCCCATCAAAATACCATCCACTTTTTTCAAAGAAATGGAACAAATAATCCTAAAATTTGTATGGAACCAGAAGAGACCCCGAATAGCCAGAGGAATCTTGAAAAAGAAAAGCAAAGCTGGCAGCATCACAATTCCAGACTTCCAGTTCTACTACAAAGCTGTCATCATCAAGACAGTATGGTACTGGCACAAAAACAGACACATCGATCAATGGAACAGAATCGAGAGCCCAGAAATGGACCCTCAACTCTATGGTCAACTCATCTTTGACAAAGCAGGAAAGAATGTCCAATGGCAAAAAGACAGTCTCTTCAAGACATGGTGTTGGGAAAATTGGACAGCCACATGCAGAAGAATGAAACTGGACCATTTCCTTACACCACACACAAAAAAATAGACTCCAAATGGTTGAAAGACCTAAACGTGAGACAGGAGTCCATCAAAATCCTAAAGGAGAACACAGGTAGCAACCTCTTCGACCTCAGCCGCAGCAACTTCTTCCTAGAAACATCGCCAAAGGCAAGGGAAGCCAGGGCAAAAATGAACTATTGGGATTTCATCAAGATAAAAAGCTTTTGCACAGCAAAAGAAACAGTCCACAAAACCAAAAGACGACCGACAGAATGGGAGAAAATATTTGCAAATGACATATCAGATAAAGGGCTAGTATCCAAAATCTATAAAGAACTTATCATACTCAACACCCAAAGAACAAATAATCCAATCAAGAAATGGGCAGAAGACATGAACAGACATTTTTCCAAAGAAGACATCCAAATGGCCAACAGACCCATGAAAAAGTGCTCAACATCGCTCCGCATCAGGGAAATCCAAATCCAAACCTCAGTGAGATACCACCTCACACCAGTCAGAATGGCTAAAATTAACAAGTCAGGAAATGACAGATGTTGGCGGGAATGTGGAGAAAGGGGAACCCTCCTACACTGTTGGTGGGAATGCAAGCTGGTGCATCCACTCTGGAAAACAGTATGGAGGTTCCTCAAACAGTTGAAAATGGAGCTACCGTACGATCCAGCAATTGCAGTACTGGGTATTTACCATAAAGATACAAATGTAGGGACCCAAAGGGGTATGTGCACCCCAATGTTTATAGCAGCAATATCCACAATAGCCAAACTGTGGAAGGAGACAAGATGGATAAAGAAGAGCTGGTATATATACACAATGGAATATTATGCAGCCATCAAAAGGAATGAGATCGTGCCATTTGCAACGACGTGGATCGAACTGGAGGGTGTTATGCTGAGTGAAATAAGTCAATCAGAGAAAGACATATATCATATGACCTGACTGATAGGAGCAATTCTTAATCTCAGGAAACAAACTGAGTGTTGTTGAATGGTGGTGGGTGGGAAGGATGGGGTGTCTGCGTGATAGACATTGGGTAGGGTATGTGCTATGGTGACAGGTGTGAATTGTGCAAGACTCTTCAATCACAGATCTGTACTTCTGAAACAAATAATGCAAGATATGTTAAGAAAAAAGAAAAGAAAATAGCAGGAGGGGAAGAATGAAGGGGAGTAAGTCGGAGGGGGAGAGGAATCATGAGAGACGACGGACTCTGAAAAACAAACAGGGTTCTGGGGGGGTGGGGGGATGGGTTAGCCTGGTGATGGGTATTAAGGAGGGCACGTTCTGCGTGGAGCACTGGGTGTTATGAACAAACAATGAATCATGGAACACTACATCAAGAACTAATGATGTAATGTATGTTTAACCTAACAATAAAAAAATTAAAAAACAAACAAAAAACAAAAAAAACATGATGAAGATTATACATGACGTAGCCAAAGGCTAGTACAAATACCTTAAATAACAACTTCATAGTTTTGGGGAAAATGGTGTCTTGTTTTCTGAGATGGAATTCAAAAGACCTCAGTTCCATAATTAATTTTATCTCATTTTTTTAAATCTCCTCTTTTTGAATGATCTTTATTTTTTTAAAAAGATTTTATTTATTTATTTGACAGAGAGAGAGAGAGAGATCACAAGTAGGCAGAGCAGCAGGCAGAGGGAGAGGGAGAAGCAGGCTCTCTGCTGAGCAGGGAGCCTGACATGGGGCTAGATCCCAGGACCCTGGGATCATGACCTGAGCCGAAGGCAGACACTTAACCGACTCAGCCACCCAGGTGCCCCTTGAATGATCTTTATTTCCCTTCAGTTACACAAGTCATCAGGACTTTCCTGTCATCACATAGATATATCCCACCCATAAAGTCATATATCAAGACATACTTGATCAAAATATCTTTGATCAAAACTTCCCGTTCTCCCAGATATCACACTCAGTTATTCTCACTATAGCAACTGTATAAAACCCTTACAGTTTTCCAGTTCCTGGACCATTTATTTACCATCTCCCTAGAATCCCCCTTCAACTATCCAACTTAGATTTTTTTATAGTCCATCAATTCAAACACTAGCTTGCAAATATCTTCAACTTTAATAGCTCACAAATCTGATAAAATCTCAATCTTTGATTAACAAAAATAATTACTTTCTTTGCATGCATACAAAATCTACCTAATGCTGCTGAAGAAAAATACACAACTTTAGAGAGAGACAACACTAAAATTTGAGGCCTCCAAACACAAAGTGGCCCTCACATCTGCCTGGTAATCCTATTATGTTCCCTAGTTTTCCTCTTCAATTCCCATTTTGTCTATTGCAAATATCCTCCACATAACAGACCTATAGACTCAAACCCATCTCACTTGTAGTTGAAATATTTCTGAGAATTCATACTCATTTCTTTCAGGGCAGAAGTTCCATCTGCTGTTATCACTTCAGGGTTCTCTAGAAGCCCTGTTTTTGCTATTTGCCCATACTACTATTATATCTTGCAGCACGAGTTCAGTGTTAACTACATACAAACCATTCTCCTTTTCATTGTCTTGGCTCACATGTCTCTAATGTCCTGAAATAACCTTCCAATTATCTGCATATGTCTTAGTCAAGTTTAACCCTTTTGGCTAAATTACCGACTTCTTCGTATAATTTTACCTGATTCATGGGCATTATCCTTGACACTGTTTTCTCCTTCACCCCCATACCCAGTCCATCAAAAAGACTTGTTGTTTATATCCCTTAAAAATCTCTGATTCTGTCCATTTCTCTGAAGTCTCACTGCCACATCCTTAGGCCATCTGGACAACTATAACAGCTTTTTAAAAGGTCTTTCTTTCTCCAGTTTGACATCCCACTATCCACTCTCCATATAGCTCTAATGCCTAGAGTAGGCAAAACTAGAATGACCTGTTAAAGAACTAAACCTGCTGAAATCAGGAGTTATTCTTCATCTAGACTAGTGTTTCGCTACTGGGAGTGATTTGGGCCCTGAGAGGACATTTGGCAATGTCTAGAACATATTTAGTCATTACAGCTGGGAGAATACTACTGGCATCTACAGGGTACAACCCAGGGATGGACAATACAGTCCTCTATAAGAAAGAATTATCTGGCCCAAAATGTAAAGTGTCTAGATTGACAAACTCTATTGTAAACTACACCCAATATTAGATTCTTTAAAATTAGAAATTGAGGACGAAAGTTGGGGACATCAGGAGTGTTTATTGAGGGGTACCTGGGTGGCTCAGTCAGTTAAGCATCTGCCTTTGGCTCAGGTCATGATCCCAGGGTCCTGGGATGAGTCCCACTTTGGGCTCCTTGCTCAGCCAGGAACCTGCTTCTCCCTCTGCCTGCTGCTCTGCCTGCTTGTTCGCTCTCTCTCTGTGTCAAATAAATAAAATCTTGAAAAAAAAGTCTTTATTGAATTAACAGCTCCAATTTTTCACAACTCCTTTATACAAGCCCAATGGTTGTACCCTCTTGCACTGTCTCCAGGCTTCACCATTAGCATATTTTGGGCATTAGGACAATACTGTATCAGTCAAACTTGAAAAAAGTAAAAATCTGAAAAAACTTACACATTTCTGTTTTTTCTTCTGAATTCCTCACATCACTATGAGAACATATGCGGACTACTTGAGGGATAAGAGAGACATGTGGAATATAGCTGAGCTGTCCTAGTCAGAGCCATCCTAGACCAGCCAGCCCCATCCAACTCACAAGCTGAACACAGACATATAAGCAAGCCCAGACAAGAGCAACCAACCCTACCCAGACCAGGGAAACTTCCAAGCAAACATGTAGACTTATAAGAAATACTAAACTTATATATATTAAACTTATAAACTTACAAGAATATTAAAGTTGCTGTGTTAAGCCATCAAGTTTCGAAGTGGTTTGTTACACAGAAATAGCTAACTGATATACCAAGAGCCTGAAAAATCAATCTATATCTCTGGGGCCCATTCTTCCCTCATCAAGGCCCTAAGCTAGATACTGCCTAGATTAAGAGTTCAATCTTCTCTGGACCTCTGTTAGTCTAATAATTGAGTCCTGTGTGGTCCTCAAATATTTCTTCCTTTCTAACTGGAGGAGATTGAAGTATCTTTACACAGTGGTGGGGGGGTTTTCTGGCCTTGACGTCTAATCATTAATCGCCTTTCCTTATCTTTTTCCCAAAGTATTAGCTGCTCCCAATAACAGCTTCCAGTTAAAATGGAATTGTCTACTTCCAGCCTTTAGTTGGGATTCTATTGGAGTAATATTGCTCACAGTATACTTTATGAAACATCTGTGTTGGAATTATCTATGGTTATCTACTAACATTGCAGTTTCCTAGGACCCACCCCAAACCTAATATAGCAGAACCTCAGCCGCTGGATCCCTTTATGTTTTGGGGGGCATCCTGTATTTTTAGTTATCACCACCTCCCAGGTGCTTATTATGCACATCAAGATTTAGAACAAATGTGTGAGACCTTGAAGACATCCTGAAGGAGATTAATGGGAAAGCTACTGAAACCAGCCCTCAAAGAGCTAACACAATGTGTTCAGAGGTCATTGTTTTTATCAAATTTGCAAGAGTAAAACACTTAAATTACCACTGGTTAACACTGCCTTCTCTTACTATTCCCAATTGTCTTTGGGCACACCTTCCCTCATAACAGGCGGACTTTGGATGGCTCATACTATTGTGCATCCACATTTCCTCCTATAAGATGATCTTGGAGTAGCTGCAGGTGTTTTGTAATTATAATTTTGTATTATTTTTCATATAGTCAGCTCTTAAAATTATATAAGCTATAAGCCCCTCAAAATCTACATCTGCCTGTAATGGAGACAATTTACTTTTATCATTTTACAAAGGAAAAAAATAAACCCCTGAACTTTTCCAAGGTTCATAGATGGCAAAATTAATTCAATCAAAGAATGGAGTGTCTGGATTTTAATGGATGGTCAGTGTGGACTGTGACATTTCCCAGAATTATGGTGGCACTGGGGATAAACATTGTCAATCCTAATTTCTGCAGAGTGAGAATAGTGACTGAGAGCTTGATTGATACAGCAATGAAGAAGCAAAGGAGGACCAGCTAGATGGCACAGGCTTCATTTAATTGGGAATAGTTTTTAGAAGATTGAGAGAGTAATGGTCTTTGTGCAAGTTGACTTTACTGCAGTAACATCAACCACCAAATCTTAATGTCTAACAAAAACAAATATTTCCTTCATGTCACATGTTGGCAACTGTTGGCTGGATGCTTTTGCAGCTCCACTATGTGTATCTTCTCATTTCTGGACCAGGTTGAAGAAGCAGTCTCTATTTAGGACATGCAGCAATTATAGTAAAAAGGAAAACAGCAAGAGAGCAGGTGTGATAGAATTCTTGTTTTAATTTGCCTACCATGACTTGAGTTCACATTTCAGCAGCCAGTGCAGGTCATAGTGCCAAGCCTGGCGATGAGATAGGGAGGTATAATCTGCATGGGGTGGGGGCGGGGGTATGCCGTGCAAGCCTTATGGCAATGAGTGGAAATGTAAAATCCTCTTTTTATAAGGGAGGTGGAAATAAATTATGAGGGACATTAGTACCATCTACCACAGTTGGTATGTTGCAGCCAAGACAATGATAAATCCACCCCATTTCCCTGTGATTGAGGGTGGAGGAAAAATCACTACCACAAATGAGAGAATCCCATTTGTTTATTGTAAAGAAGCAGTTTTCTTCTTAGAAAGCCTGATTCCTTCTGCTTTCTCTGGGATGGTTTTATTATCACCTTCTAAAAATTAAACATTCAATTTCTCATTTTCAACTGGATATAATTCCTAATTCATCTTTTGTATTACAGAATTATGCTCTTGATTAGATTACCTGTTCAAGCCATCTGCCTGTCTGTTTTGGTCTTTAATGCAAAGCCTCTTTTGTTGCTTACTTACTTTGTCCTCAGGCACTGAAACAAAGCTCTCAGACACCAATCTGAGGGGTCATGCAGGGCTGCCTCTACAAGGGAGAGTAGCAGCAGCTGAATTCTGGACATAGCTTTTATTTATTTATTTTTTAAATTTATTATTATTATTTTTTATCAGAAAAGCAAGGACAGATGTATCAGAGCATGGGGAAGGAATACAAAGAGATGACAATCATCTTGAAGCCGGAAAACTGGCCTGCACCCTCCCCTATGCACCCGTGTGGGGCACGCAGGGAGGCAGTCATGGGGTAAGGGATAAGGGAGGAGGGCGATGTTTGTGCTAGCAATCGCCTGAGGCAGGAAGTGGAGTTGAGGGTTACTATCTTTCATAGCTCCTAATCTATACCCTGCCCCCAGAGATGATGGGATTCTGTTCCTACCGGGCCATTACATTCAACAGCCGGAGAACAGGAACTCTGCTGATGTTTCAGCTGCTTCCATAGTCACTCCTTAAGGTTTACAATACATTTTCTAAGAATAACTCCACACAATTTTCACCTCTTAACATTTTTATAATTTGGACATTGAAACTCATTTCTAAACATTTTGTTGTTCATGCGCTTCTTGTACTTCTCGTTTTTTTTTTTTTTTCTATTTAAAAAAGTGTTTAAGCTTTCGGAAACCTTTTTCTACTCTTGGCTTTTATGAAAAGTCTTTTAGTTTCTCTTACCTCTAATTGCTCCTTTTCTATCTACTGTTCTTGCTTGCTTTCTTCTGATTTAAGTATGGGTTTTTCTTATGATTCTACCTCTATGGCTCCTCTTCTTCCTTCTACTTTTCTCCCTCCAGTTCTGCAACCCCCCTTCTCCTCCTCCTGCTCTCTCTCTTGTTTTCATTGTACAATAATAAATGCATAGAGGGGGCGGAGCAAGATGGCGGAGGAGTAGGAGACCTGGATTTCGTCTGGTCCCAGGAATTCAGCTGGATAGGGATCAAACCATTCTGAACACCTACGAACTCAACAGAAGATCGAAGAAATGAATGGCAACAACTCTCTGAACAGAAAAGCGACCACTTTCTGGAAGGTAGGACGTGCGGAGAAGTGAATCCGAGGCAATATTCGGGAGGATAGACAGCGGGGGAGGGGGCCTCTGTCGGCCGCTTCTGCCAAGTGATAGAGCTGCGGAGCACAAAATCAGAACTTTTAGAAGTCGGCTCCGCTGAGGGATGTCACTCCAGTGGCTAAGCGGGGGGTGGAACCCTCGAGGGACAGTGTGGTCTCAGGACCCTTAGGGTCACAGAAAGACCGGGGAGTGCCTGAGTGCGGAAGAGCTCCCAGGTATCAGAGCAGGGAAGTCGCCTGCAGAAACGGAGCCGAGGAGCGGGCTCTCAGCTCGGGGTTGCCGTAAACCGTGATCCGCGGCACAGTCAGGCCACTGCTCCTCCACCAGGGACCCAACAAGCAGCAGATCCGGGGAGATTCCCCTTCCTCCCCCGGGAGGAGTGGCCTGGGAGCGCACCGCAGGGATCTGCTGGGTTTGGAGACTCCACACAGGGTCGTGTGCCAGAGATAGAGACGCTCAGTCACAGGCCGGGTGAGCACGGAGTGCGGCCGGAGACCGGGAAGACAGGAGTGACTGCCTTTCTCTGGGGTTTCACTGAGGAGTGGGGCCCCGAGTTCTCGGCTCCTCTTGGGCAGAGATTGGGAGGCTGCCATTTTTCTTGTCCTCCAAAGCTATACCAAAAGCTTGCAGGGAACAAAAGCTCCCGAGAGCAAACCCGAGCAGATTACTTAGCCCAGACCCAGCAAGGGCGGGGCAATTCCGCCTCCAGCAAAGACATTTGGGAACCATGGCAACAGGCCCCTCCCCCAGAAGATCAGCAAGAACAGCCAGCCAAGACCAAATTTACCGATCAATGAAAACGGCAGAACTCCAGCGCTAGGGGAATACTGCACATAGAATTCATGGCTTTTTTTTTTTTTTTTACCATGATTCATTAGTTTTTCAAAGTTAATTTTTTTAACTGTCCTTTTTTTTTGAATTTTTCTTTTTCCCTTCTTCAACCAACATCTTATCAATCCCTTTTTTAAAAAAAATATTTTTTATTTTTCATTTTTAGAGTCATATTCTATCCCCTCATAGTAGTTACCCTTATTTTTGGTATATATATATAAGTTGTTCTCTCTTTAAGATTTTGAGATACAGTTTCTTCTTACAGATCAAAATATACCTTAAGTCTCTAGTGTATGCCTTTGTTCTAGTCTCCTGCCTGATCACATTCTCGCCCCTCCTTTTTAAAAAAAATCATCTTTCTTTTTTCAAACCAACTTTTTATCTTATCAATTCCTTTTATAGAATCTTTTATAATTTTCATCTTTACAGTCATATTCCATCCCTTCATTGTATTAACTCTTATTTTTCTACATATATAAGTTTTTCTTTCTTTAAAATTTTGGGAGGCACTTTCTTCTAACAGACCAAAATACGCCCTAAATCTATTTTTTTTTAAAGATTTTATTTATTTATTTGAGAGAGAGAGAATGAGAGATAGAGAGCACGAGAAGGAAGAGGGTCAGAGGGAGAAGCAGACTCCCTGCTGAGCAGGGAGCCCGATGTGGGACTCGATCCTGGGACTCCAGGATCATGACCTGAGCTGAAGGCAGTCGCTTAACCAACTGAGCCACCCAGGCGCCCCCAAAATACGCCCTAAATCTAGTGTGTGGCACTGATCTCTGCACCAGCCTGATCATATTTGATCATATTCTGTTTTTTTGTTTTGTTTTGTTTTTATCATTTTCTTTGTTTTTTCTTTTTCTTTTTTCTTTCTTTCCCTTTCTTTTCCCCGGTTTCGGGTCTTTTCTGGTTTGTTTACAGTATATTTTCTGGGGACGTTGTTATCCTGTTAGCATTTTGTTCTCTCATTCATCTATTTTCCTCTACACAAAATAACAAGATGGAAAAAGTCACCTCAACAAAAAGAACAAGAGGCAGTACCGACTGCCAGGGACCTAATCAATATGGACATTAGTACGATGTTGGAACTAGAGTTCAGAATGATGATTTTAAAGATACTAGCTGGGCTTGAAAAAAGCATGGAAGTTTATTAGAGAAACCCTTTCTGGAGAAATAAAAGAACTAAAATCTAACCAAGTCGAAATCAAAAAGGCTATTAATGAGGTGCAATCAAAAATGGAGGCTCTAACTGCTAGGATAAATGAGGCAGAAGAGAGAATTAATGATATAGAAGACCAAATGATGGAAAATAAAGAAGCTGAGAAAAAGAGAGATAAACAACTACTGGATCATGAGGGCAGAATTCGAGAGATAAGTGATACCATAAGATGAAACAACATTAGAATAATTGGGATCCCAGAAGAAGAAGAAAGAGAGAGAGGGGCAGAAGGTATATTGTAGCAAATTATAGCAGAGAACTTCCCTAATTTGGGGAAGGAAACAGGCATCAAAATCCAGGAGGCACAGAGAACTCCTCTCAAAATCAATAAAAATAGGTCAATACCCCAACATCTAATAGTAAAACTTACGAGTCTCAGAGACAAAGAGAAAATCCTGAAAGCAGCTCTGGGGAAGACATCTGTAACCTACAATGGTAGAAACATTAGATTGGCAACAGACCTATCCACAGAGACCTGGCAGGCCAGAAAGGACTGGCATGATATCTTCAGAGCACTAAATGAGAAAAATATGCAGCCGAGAATACTATATCCAGCTAGGCTGTCATTGAAAATAGAAGGCGAGATAAAAAGCTTCCAGGACAAAAAAAAACTAAAGGACTTTGCAAACACGGAACCAGCCCTATAAGAAATATTGAAAGGGCTCCTCTAAGCAAGGAGAGAGCCTAAAAGTAACATAGACCAGAAAGGAACAGAGACAATATACGGTAACAGTCACCCTACAGGCAATACAGTGGCACTAAATTCATATCTTTCAATAGTTACACTGAATGTAAATGGTCTAAATGCCCCAATCAAAAGACACAGGGTATCAGACTGGATAAAAAAACAAGACCCATCGATATGCTGTCTGCAAGAGACTCATTTTAGACCCAAAGACACCCCCAAGACTGAAAGTGAAGGGGTGGAGAACCGTTTACCATGCTAATGGACACCAAAAGAAAGCTGGGGTGGCAATCCTTATATCAGACAAATTAGATTTTAAACCAAAGACTGTAATAAGAGATGAGGAGGAACACTATATCTTATTTAAAGGGTCTATCCAACAAGAAGATCTAACAATTGTAAATATCTATGTCCCTAACATGGGAGCAGCCCATTATATAAGGCAATTAATAACAAAAGCAAAGAAACACATCGACAACAATACAATAATAGTGGGGGACTTTAACACCCCCTCACTGAAATGGACAGATCATATACGCAAAAAATCAACAAGGAAATAAAGGCTTTAAATGACACACTAGACCATCTGGACTTCACAGATATATTCAGAACATTCCATCCCAAAGCAACAGAATACACGTTCTTCTCTAGTGCCCATGGAACATTCTCCAGAATAGATCACATCTTAGGTCACAAATCAGGTCTCAACCGGTACCAAAAGATTGGGATCATTCCCTGCATATTTTCAGACCACAATGCTTTGAAACTACAACTCAATCACAAGAGGAAAGTCGGAAAGAACTCAAATACATGGAAGGAATTTCCATCTTTACACCACACACAAAAATAGACTCAAAATGGATGAAAGTCCCTAAATGTGAGACAGGAGTCCATCAATATCCTAAAGGAGAACACTGGCAACAACCTCTTCAACCTCAGCCACAGCAACTTCCTCCTAGAAAGATGACCAAAGGCTAGGGAAGCAAGGGCAAAAATGAACTATTGGGACCTCATCAAGATAAAAAGCTTTTGCACAGCAAAAGAAACAGTCAATAAAACCAAAAGACAACTGACTTCTCCCAAAAGACAATCTTCTCCCAATGGGAGAAGATATTTGCAAATGACATATCAGATAAAGGGCTAGTATCCAAAATCTATAAAGAACTTCTTAAACTCAACACCCAAAGAACAAATAATCCAATCAAGAAATGGGCAGAAGACATGAACAGACATTATTCCAAAGAAGACATCCAAATGGCCAACAGACACATGAAAAAGTGCTCAACATCGGTCATCATCAGGGAAATCCAAATCCAAACCTCAATGAGATATCGCTTCACACCAGTCAGAATGGCTAAAATTAACAAGTCAGGAAATGACATGTTGGCGGGGATGCGGAGAAAGGGGAACCCTCCTATACTGTTGGTGGGAATGCAATCTGGTGCAGCTACTTTGGAAAACAGTAGGAAAGTTCTTCAAAAAGTTGAAAATAGAGCTACCATACGATCCAGCAGTTACACTACTGGATATTTACCCCAAAGATACAAATGTAGGGATCCGAAGGGGTACATGCACCCGAATGTTTATAGCAGCAATGTCCACGATAGCCAAACTGTGGAAAGAGCCAAGATATCCTTCAACAGATGAATGGATAAAGAAGATGTGGTATATATATATACAATGGAATATTGTGCAGCCATCAGAAAGAATGAAATCTTGTCATTTGCAGCGACGTAGATAGAACTGGAGAGTGTTATGGTGAGCGAAATAATCAGAGAACGAGATGTATCATATGACCTCACTGATATAAGGCATTCTTAATCTCAGGAAACAAACTGAGGGTTGTTGGAGTGGTGGGGGGTGGGAGGGATGGGGTGGCTGGGTGATAGACATTGGGGAAGGTATGTGCTATGGTGAGCGCTGTGAATTGTGCAAGTCTGTTGAATCTCAGATCTGTACCTCTGAAGCAAATAATACATTATATGTTAAAAAAAAAGAGAAGATAGCAGGAAGAGAAGAATGAAGGGGGGAAATCGGAGAGGGAGATGAACCATGAGAGACAATGGACTCTGAAAAACAAACTGAGGGTTCTAGAGGGGAGGGGGGTGGGAGGATGGGTTAGCCTGGTGATGGGTATTAAAGAGGGCACGTTCTGCGTGGAGCCCTGGGTGGTATATACAAACAATGAATCATGGAACACTACATCAAAACCTAATGATGTATGGTGATAAACATAACATAATAATAAAAAATAATAAGCACATAGGAGAACTTGTGATTAAAAAGGTATGTGCTCTCAACTATTGCTGATGATAAAGACTATGAATGCCATTAGTGTGGAGTTTGTGCAACCCTAGTTGAATGACAGTCTTCCTTATAAGACTCCAGGATAAGGAGAACACAAAGCTGACTGGCTCATCACAATCGATCCCTAATTTGTTTCTTCATTTCAGATGTCCTAGACATTTTTGGCAGGAGAAGTGATAAGCGTGGCCTAGGCTAGTTAGGTTTGAATGCCTGCTCATCATTTACCTACTATGTGTCTTCTGGTAGTTGATTAACCTCTCCATGTCTCAGTTTCCCTATCTCTGGAGTATCAACATTATTATTTTATAGGGTTATGTTATTAGTTGTATGTCAAGCTTTTAGAACAGAGTTTGGCACATGTAAGAAATCAAATGTTTATTATTTATAAGATATATTTCCTGTAGTAGTATTCTGTGGCAAAACCTTTATTAATTCTTTTTTTAATTTTTAAAAAATATTTAGTTCTTTATTAGAGAGAGAGAGAGAGAGGGAGAGAGGGCCCTGAGACCATGAGCCCAAGCCAAGAAACCAGGAGTTAACCACCTAACCTACTGAGCTGCCAGGCACTCCTAATTCTCGCTTTTCTTTAGAATTAATCCAAACTCCTAATCTTGCTTCTTGATAATATGATAACTTCCCATTCTGATATCAGTTTTTCTAGATATGTCCTATAGTCCGTGGACAATGTCTCTCTGGTGGGATTAGGAACAACCTGACAACGTGGTATGTATTTTATCCATTTTTGAATTCCCAGAATCGCAAGGCTGGCATATTGTGTTCACTTAGTAAATTTTGGGGGTTTGGATATGAATGCTATTTGCTCTCTTGCCTTCATGCATTTGCCGTGTTTTTATCCAGCAGGGGGGCTTCTTCCTTTTTCCTGCCTGTTGAAATCATTCCTTCCCTTTTCATGTCTTCCATGAAACATTAAAAAAAAGCCTCCTCCGTGAAATTTATTTTTATGTCTTGGGGATCATTTCTTTATGGCCTTCATCATAGTTATATACCATCTTAACCTTTACTTCCTACTCCTTCAGGACTGGGCTGTGTGTCCTTAGCTACTGAAGTCATTTTCAACCCTTCAATACCAAGATTTTGTGATTATCTGTCTCTATAATAGCTTATCCATTATAGCTTTTCCGTAAGTATTTGCTCTTCCTAAAAGGGGAGTAAATATCTCCGCCCCTGTTTGCTTATTATTTTTTGTGCTTTTGGATATAATATTTCTATAAATTCCTTATGCAGTTTAGAGTTAATTGCTTTGTATCTGTCTTTGCCCCTTGAACATTTGAGGAATAAGTGATTGAGTTGCTTACATTTATATTCTTCTGTTCCCTGACCTAGATCTAGGTAAATTTTACTAAATCAGTTGGATGAATTAACTTATCAACTAGAAACTGATATAATATATTATTGGGTAAAGTAATTCATGGAATGGTACAGAGTGTCAGTTAAACAATCTCTGGAGAAAACACCTCTTTAGATGAAGGAATCGTGTTTGAAATATTCAGAAAACGAGTATCTGTAGATCTCTCTGTAGTTTTTTTAGAAATTTAACTTATTCTTTCTCTGCTTCTTGAAAATATGTCCTATAAGACTATGATCTCTTTGAGGGTAGGATTGCATTTGTACCACCTTGTAACTTTTATCATAGTTGTAACTTTATATATACATATGTATATATATAAATTATAGTTTATACAAATTACTTTTGTAGTTATTTTGTTATGACTAAATGCACTGATATTTTATGTCACAAAGAAAAGCCATTTCTAAACTTTGTAATATTTTAACATGATATTGTATGGAGTGACTTCAAATATTTTTTTTTTTTTTTGCCCATGAAATATTTACCTTTTTTCTCTGGACACATACTTTGTGTGTTATAGAACAATCTGAAAAAAATGAAGGTGCCAATAATACTCCTGTCACTCTACCAAGAAATGAAGAGGATACCAACACACATGTGATCAGATGCATAAATCAAGTTATCTTTGGAAGTTTGTACAATATAGTAAAACTAAAGAAGAAGTAATAAGAACCCATATCCCTTTATTTTTGTATCTTCTCATGTATTTTTGTTAAAATTGAAATGGTGAGAGGTGATCACAATATATCAATATTCAGTTTTTCAGGATCTGTAAAAACAAAACAAAATACCATGAGCCATTAATTAAAAATATATAAGCTCTTTCTTCAATTTTTGAAAAATTTTTTATTTAAATTCGTTAGTTAACACACAGTGTAATATTAGTTTCAGGTGTACAATACAGTGATTCCGCACTTCCACACATCACCCAATGCTTAGCACAAGTGCACTGCTTAATTCCCATCACTGGTTTAACCCATCCTCCCACCCACGTCCCCCTCTGGTGACCATCAGTTCTCTATACTGAAGAGTCTGTTTCTTGGTTTGCCTCCTTTTTTTTCCCCCTTTGTTCTTTTGTCCACATATGAGTGAAATCATACGGTATTTTTCTTTCTCTGACTGACTTATTTCACTTAGCATAATACACTCTAGCTCCATCCAGTTGTTTTAAATGTCTGAATGCTGGGAAAAACATGAGACGTTAGGACTTCTGAGTTAAATGCATCTGAGTTTGAAGACTAGTCTGCCATTTATACTTTGTAGTCTTTGGAAAGTCTCATAAATTCTCATAGCTTCAGTTTCCTCATCTTTAAAAGGAAGACAATGATACTAGCTTTACAGGAGTGCTATGAGTACTAAGTGGGAATCAGTACAAGGGCTATTCAGTGCAATAACAGCGTTGTAACTATTCTAAGTCTTCGGCAATTGGTATCTTTTTATGTTATATAATTGGGATAATTCTCATTTATCTTTGTAATTAGGAGCACCTGTATTCAGAAATAGGAGCAATATGTGATACTCTCCAATTTCTTCAATACTTTTTAGGGATCATGTTATATCATGATGTGTATGTTTCAGTCATTATAGCAAGAGAGTTCTATGGGTTGTGATTTAGTTTATATTTTTATTCTTAATTTTTATTCTCTGTATTTGCTAAAATTTTTTTTTATGTTCAGTTAGCCAACACATAGTACATCATTAGTTTTTGATGTAATGTTCAATGATTCATTAGTTGCGTTTGCTCAGATGTTTTATCCTTTTTTGCCTTATAGATTTTGTAGGTCTTGAAAGAAGGAGGGGAGCATTCCTCTATGTCAAATGCACACTTTGTGGGATTTAATAAACTTTGAAGTATAAACTAACTTTTATTTACTGAGGCCCTAATTATTAAGTGATTATTTCAGGAAAATAAAACACATTTTAGCATTGGGAACAGAAGGTCAAAATACATACACATTAGTGAAATTTTTAACTATTTCTTTTTTTGTAGGAATCTACTAGCATTGGGTTTATAGATAGAACCTATCAGCTGAAGAAGACCAAATTTAGTTTTTTGCTTTTGTTTTTGTTTTTTAGAGAGGGAGAGGGAGGGGGAGAGAGAGAGAGAGAGGGAGGTGGAGAGGGGCAGAGGCAGAGGGAGAGGGAGAAAGAGAATCTTAAGCAGGCTCCATGCCCAGCGCTGAGCCCCATGTGGGTCTCAGGACCCTGAGATCATGACCTGGGCAGGCATCAGGAGTTGTCCTGGGGCGCCTGGTGGCTCAGTTGGTTAAGCATCCGCCTTCCACTCAGATCATGATCCCAGGGTCCTGGGATCAAGCCCCGAGTTGGGCTCCCTGTTAAGGTCCCTCAGCTCCCTCAGCTCCCTGCTTCTCCTACTGTCTCTGCTGTTCCCCCCAACCCCTGCTTGTGCTCTCTGGCTCTCTCTGTCTCTCTGTCAAATAATAAAATCTTTAGAAAAAAGAGTTGGTCACTTAACCAACTGAACCACCCAGGCACCCCCAAATTTAGTTTTAAAATAAAAAAGGATTAAGAGTTTCTAATTCATATGGTGAGTTAGAAACTTCTTTCTTTCTTTCTTTCTTTTTTTTTTTTTTGATGTGGGTAAAACCACCTGTTTTTATTTCAACATGTCTTATAGTTACTCATTTCCTTAGAAAATATTTTGGAAAGTATTGTTTACCTTGGTCTGCCTTTCTCTTCTTGTGTTTGGTATATTTGTAATCTTGGACAGTTGTGGAATTTACTGAAGCTCTTGCTACTGGTTGACAGCCGTACTGTCGGCTACTGGGGTAGCGGTAGTGCCGGCCGCAGGGGCACTGGTGATGTTTTCGGGTTGGAGGGCACTGGGAGCCGTAGTGCTGGACGCCACGCTAGCAGTGTTTTGGGCAGAGGCAGGGGAAGCGGTGGTGGTGACAGCATCGGCGGGGGTGGTGGCAGCAGCGGCGGGGGTGGTGGCGGCATTAGTGGCGGTGGTGTAAATTACGGTTGGAGGAGCACTAGAAGGGGCTGATGATGCTTGAGAAGTAGGAGGGACGATGTTCTCAGGTGGCAATGTAGGTCTGGGTGATGGTCCGTGTGGGAACTGGGGACAGTGGGGGTGGGGGCGGGGATGGTGGCCTCTGGAGGGTTCATGATGACCAGAGTGAGCGTATGGTCTTCCAGGAGCTCATCCAAATTTTGCAGAATATCCTCTCAACAGCTTAGAACTTAATTGTTTAGGTAGTTTAAAATGCTCTTCAGAACTTTCACCAGACTTAAAAGAAAATATAAAACACAGTTGTTTTATAGAGGTGGGATGCATAAACTAGCCTGAACTCAGGCTTTAAAAATATATCTATTTTATCACTTAAATTTGTGTAAATATTCTAACTTCATTCCATAAGTAATTTGATGGGTGTTCCTACCAAGTAGAGGGTTTTGAATTATGACCTTTGGCGAAATATAAGTTGTTATCTGTGCTATTCTTAAAGCCTAATAATTTTATTACAGATTTTCCCAAAATGTGATCCATTGTAGGCAAAATAGTAAAAGATTTTGGTGGTCAAATAATTGGAAAAGATTTGGGTAAACATGTTTCCTTACTACAGGATTTATTAGAGTTATTAATATAATATGCTATGAATATTTAGCAAATCCAAGGGATATGCAGTATTTCCCAAACTTACTTCACCATGGAAGTGTGTGTATGCATGTGTGTGTGTGTGTGTGTGTGTGTGTGTGTGTAACATTTATTCATACTAGTGTTTTAGTGTTTCGTGGAGAGCCTGTTGGGACATGCTGTTCTAATTTACATCTTGGAAAAAAGCATAATGCTATGTTACTAAAATTTCAGAATTTTACTATTCTGAAGAGAGAATAAAAGGAAACTATAGAAGCTTTGCATTGTTCTGTTTTTGTAGACCCAAAATATGAGATTGATAGATCATTTCATGAACCTACATGGTTGACTCATTTGCATCTAATCGTAGACATTAAAGACTAGAAGTATCTTAGATTAGTCAGTGCATACTTACTCTGAAAGCCTCATTACAGCAAAGCCATGGACAATTTTAATTGTGTTTAGTTATATGAACTTTTAACATGACATTCCCTTAGGATTTTCATTTAGGCCCTTGCTTCTCATTTTGTCTTCACTGGCAGAAGCTAATTCTTGGGATTCTAAATATGACACTCCTGCCTCTTCATGAAACATTAGTTCTCAAAGTGAATAAATTCTAATAGTCATACACCTGACTTTATGATGAAGAAGAAATAAGTTGTCAAAATTGCCATAAACTTTCAAGGTAGGTTTAGAATTTTTTTTTTTCTAGGTATCAGCACCGTTTGGGTCACTAAACCCAGACATTGTGTATTCTACTGTCTATACAGCTTTAGAAGCAGGAGAATGTTTTTGTTTTTAAGGATTCATTGAGAGTACTTGGTATGGACAAAAGAGAGAGTGGGGGATATAACAGGATGATGTGACAGCATTTTTAGTTATCACCCCCTGCTGTGCAGCCTGCCTCCATTGTGGCATGGAGTGGGGATTATGAGAATTAAAAATGGCAGAGAGTGGAAATAGGGATTTTTGATTTTGAAAAGTCCAGATGATTCTGAATTTTCTTTTTTTTTCACTGAAAACCATTGATTCTGAGAAAAGAAACTACTTTTTCTTGCCCTTTGTAGGATCATAGGAAATGTTCCTTATTAAAAAGTTATTAATATTTATAAAGAAAAAGACATTTACACTGAACAAACAAATATAGATAGTTTTTGGTACTGAAGGCTAGGTAAACTTTGCTTTTTATATGCTAAGCTGCCCTACTCCCATTGCAGATTCGTATGTATCAAAGAGGTAGGCAGTTGAAGCAAGGTTTTGGTGTTCACAGAACTATTGCCACTGAGGGACTCAACATTTTATTAGGTTGGGAATAAAAGAAACTGTACCTTATCATCTCTTCAATCATAACTAACTTTTGATTATGAATGAAGATATAAGAAGATAACTAGAAATATAAATAAAACTTACCCTGGAGCTTTTTTGCTTACATGCACCAGCTGCCTAAAATGGAAATGGAGAATAAAAATATATATAACAAATTAGGCCCAGAGCATATATGGCATTTTAAGAATACTGATTGTAAGTTGTTTGAGGGTAATATGTGGTTGGGTTAGGTGGTAGAATGGAATACAGTTTTAGAATTTTGGGTGTCATCATTAAATGTGAGGGACCTTGTAACATTTTAAGCACACAGTTCATAGGATAAAGATGATCAGTTTTTCTGGAGGTCTTTAGGCAGAAGTGCTCCTGTCCGTTTACATTCTTATGGGTGTGTTGCTAAGCAGTTCATAGGTAGTGCAAGACTTGGCTCCTTTTATCATAATAACTATGATTTACTCAGGTGCCAAGCCTGGGGACCACTGTGGAACCAATATTGTTATGAACTTGATACAAGGAAAAACCAGCCTGTGATTTGGGGAGAGAAAAATGAGTAATCCAAAGAGCTCTGGCATAGGGTTTTTCACTGGATGGAAATTTCTCCTTGCCACATTTTAGCATGAAACAACAGGGAAGAGGCACTTGTGTTAGCAGTGTTCATAACACATTGGTTGTTACTGGATTGGTTTATACTGATACTGGATTAGGTTTATAGCAATAGGTGTTAGACAATATAACCTATGGTTTAGATAATGTAACTTAGGTGTGAGCTTTAGGTAAACAAATCTAAAAATGTTGAGAGAATAGCAAGCACATGCTCCTGATTGGAAAGTTCTATATTATGTCTAGAATTTCTTAATTTTTTTGATCCATATAAAATCCCTTATATGATTAAAAATCTATTTTATAGTGTTTTCTATACTAAAAACACTATTTTATAGTGTTTCCTATAATCAGTTTTCATCTTCACACATCTTTCTTTTTGAGGAGCTCACCAAAGACTAAATGCTATTCAGGAATGTTATTGCAGGGGTGGAATTAGAATACACAATTTAAAATCATAACACTACAATATCCTACTTACACATGTGGGAATTCCAAAGATTACAAACATGTGGAAAAAATTAAAATGTTGAGTATATCCTAAGGTCAACAAAAGATCATAAAGAATGGCTAATTATTTCTACTTATAAAATCTCAGGTTCAAATGTGACTGTTTTTCTAAGTTAAGGTCTTAGGCAAAAATAAAATTAAACAAGGTTTGTGTGGTAAAAAGCTGTGTTGATATAAAAACAATAAACTGAATGTATACTTTATGATTAAGAACTAAATAAGAAACATAGGTGAAGATACTCGATATTTACCGAGAAGCAAGCAGTGAAAGTCAAGATGACAACAATCAAAACGAGAGCCTTCTTTTTAATGTCTTAGTGTCTTCTAGAAGTAGGCAGCAAAAGATGACATTTGTTGTTGGTGGGAGACTAAAAGAAATATTTTGTTTTTGCTAAATTTTAACCAAAGGAAAAACATTTATGCATGTTAAGGCACATATATGGCATATATTGTATCTATGATATAATAAAAAATTATCAAACCTGTAAAAATAGCCCAATTAATATGTGCAAAGGTTATAAATAATGAACTCCAATGGTAATACCTGTAGTAGACAAAAATGTAGGCAGAAACCTTGTCTCATTGTCAAGAAAACATATAGAACTTCTTTTTTGAGCTGCTATTTTATAATTATTGAAGAGTTATTTGAGAGAAGGTAAAACCAAATTATGGTCAAGATGGTGAGGTTAATATCCTCACACACAACCAATGGTTCTATTAATTGAGATATATATTTTTTTGAAAAACAGTATGACAACATGCAAAAGATGAAAATGTTTATACCTTTAACCAAAAAAAATCTGTCTTGAGAATTATCTTTGGTAAATTAACCAGTAGAAAAAAACTTTAAATCATTTTAGTGTTATTTATAGGTTAAAAAAATATAGATACTGATAATCATGAAGACTTGATAGAAATAAAAAAATGCTTGTTATAATGATAAGTGAAAAGTTTAACTACCATACTGTAATGTAAATTATCGAAATAAGACAAGTGAAAAGTTTAAATACTATACTTATATAAATTATCCAAATAGACAAGACAGGAAAATGTAAGTGAAAGATAAAATAAATGTGATAGGATGGTTTATTTTACATGTGGATTTTCTGTTATTAAAATTTGTTGGTGTTTTGTTGACTATAATTTAAACACAGAAAAGAAATCAAGAAATTGCCATTAAAATAGTCTTCTGGCTCTGATTTTGATCTTACACACTTAAGAATTCAGACAAAAGATTTTAGATGTTAACTTAAAAATGTGATAGAAATATAAGATATTTATATTAATATTGTCATAAGTATTATTTTTATTATTTGAGTAACTTAGAAATTTTACATTTCTGTTAAACTTTTTATTTTCTTTTGGTATGATCATTATTGCTAAATTCTCCTATTTAAAGGAAATGCAAAATAACAAACCAAACCCAAACCTCTCCAACTGCAGTTCTTTGAGGGCTATTGTAAAATTATCCTTTCTTCATAACTTTGCATTCATATATCATACTTCAGTAACGAATCATTTTTTGGTCACTATCCGTTTATCTAATTCCTCTCCCAAAGAAGGAAAGTAGCTAAGTAGAGGGATTAATGGCTAATTATTTCTACTTACAAAATCTCAGGTTCAAATGTGACTGTTTTTCTAATCTTTAAAAACATGATAGCCACAACATGATTGATGGAGAATTATTGTCTTTTAACAATGACTTTATTTAATAGGGCATCTTCTTTTGATTTGAAAGGAAAGATCACTGGATTAATAGTCACTGGAGTTGAGCTTCAGTTGCCAAACCCTGGTCACATTATTTAGCCTATCTGAGGCCCAGGTTCCACCTTTAAAACGGAATGATTAATTTATTTGATAAAACTGTCACATCCCAATACTCCCAAGAAGAGGAATAGAAAACCAGATTAATAAATGTTTCTCCATATGTCAAATAGTCACAATCTCAAGCAAAATATGCCCTTCCTTTTGTAATAAAAGAGATAAGTAGAATGGAAACATTCAAGTAATAAAAATTAAAAAAAAATCGGGCCCAATGATTTCTTGCATAACTTAGTTAAATATATGTTCTTCCCACTGAAAACACTTTCATTTTTATATGTACAAAACTACAATATGGATTCATGTCTTAAAGGGGACCACTTTAAAACTGGGATCCCAGAGGACAAGCTATTTTTATTATTATTATATTTACTGAAATTGCTAACATTTTACTGATATATAAGTGGATAGAATTTATAGGTTGATGAATTTATTAAAGCATTTCCATTTATTTTCTATTTATGGTATATTCTTTCAAATGCATTGTCTGTTGGAATTGTGTGGAAAGCAGTTTGAGATCTCATGATAATTACACTAATTAGAAACTGGACGTCCAGGATGCCTGGGTGGCTCAGTCGTTAAGCGTCTGCCTTCGGCTCAGGTCATGATCCCAGGGTCCTGGGATCGAGCCCCGCATTGGGCTCCCTGCCTCTCCCACTCCCCCTGCTTGTGTTCCCTCTCTCACTGGGTCTCTCTCTGTCAAATAAATAAGTAAAATCTTAAAAACAAAAAACTGGATCTCCAATGATGATTATACTAGTTAGAAATTAATAGATATAATCAAAGTCTAAGGAAAATTGATTTAAGTCTTTGAAAATTTAGAAACGATACCATAACAAGGGATCCTCTTTCTGCTTGTCCAGCAATGTCAGCCTTACCTCCGGTTCTGAAGTCTGGAAGCTTGGAGAAAGAGTACAGGTGACCCATGCCTTATAAAGGAATTTTTCTCCCCTCTCCATTATCCTTTCTATTTTGTTCCTATTGCTAAGCAAAATTATTATTATTATTATTATTATTATTTTAGCATTTGCTTCTGGGCTAATCCAGACTGTTTCCTGAAGCAAAAAATGGAGTGTTATAATCTTCAGAAGTTGACATTTTCCCTTTTCATTTCTCTCAGAAACATTATGGCTAATTAACTGTGCATCAGAAGAACTGAAGGCTTGTTCTTTATAATTTAAAGATAATACTCTGAGTCAATTTCTTTCCGTTTTTTCGGATGTTTTCTTACATAACTTGACCTTTTAGTATCAAAGCAGTAATTATTGAAACTTGACTAGAAGCCCTAGGTCTGTGAACGCTTTCATAATTAAGACTGCTGTTCATATTTATTTGCCTTACTGCTGTTTGATAGTGTTGTGGATTCTGAGCTGGCAGAAATATTTGAAGATAGTAGCTTCTTTGGTGTTCATCTTTAGCTTTTTAAGATAAAATACTTCATTCCTGAAAGTTAATTTTTGGAGATTATAAAATGAGCTCAACTTTAAATATTAGTAGTTGGAGGGCGGCTGCAAACATTACATTCTTTTTTTTGTCTTTCTGGACATAAAAAGAGAAAAAGGTAGCTAGTGGACCATTTTGACACTACTTAATATGTTAACATTAAGACTAATCTTTAATTAAATTGTCAAATAAGATATATTATGCACCACAGCAATTCTTTTGCTCAGAAGAAACTTACCAGTTATTGAATAATACAAAATGTGAGCATTGTAGTAATTTGATGTTTGCTTTGATGTAAGTTTTACTTCCCCGAAAATGTCCTTCCATCACTAGAAGGATAGGTAAACATCATGTACTTACACATGGAAGGTCTACTGGTGGGTAATGGATTTGTAACACTTTTCTCTCAAGGTAGCAGTTAACAATGGTATGTCTTCTTGGCATTAATTCACCCTGTGATGAAGTTCAAACAAGAACCTCTAGACTTTTTCTCTTAAAGGTGAATTTCAGGGCACTGTACACAGTGTCTCCTTGGTTATGGTTTTTCAGTTTGTTCACATATTGTTTTGTTTTTTTAGGGTAACTAAAATCCAAATCAAGATGAAGACCTAGATCTGTGTGCTTTTACATAGATTATAATTTTGTACATGAAGAGACTGAGACTTGAGAAAATAGCTAGCTCATAGTTTTAAGAACCAGTATTTTAATCCAGATTTATTTATCTTCACAGCCTTTTCTTTTATCTGCAGTAAGATATTTTTAAGTATGTGTGACTTTTGTTAAGAAAATTTTTGATTAATTATTATAGTGAATAGGCTGTAGACAGAGAACTATCTTAGGCATTTTTGTGGTAGATTTCCTGGCATAAATTTAGGTGATAAATAATATTTTGACCAAGTTAATATTTATGAACTTCCTTTACTTTTCTTTGTTGTAAATTATATCTAATCCAAAATTCTATAGAATGAGAGAAAATATAAGGATTTCAACTCTTAAGATGCTTGTTCTCATTAAAGAAAGGTAGCCAACTTGGTTAGGGACAACTACCAATTGGGACTGTTACTACAGCTTTCAGATTTTTACATAAAATTTTCATGTTGAAAAGTCTATGTAGTTAAGGCTGTGCTCATTTGATTATCATTCTGGTTAATAGTACAAATGGAATACACTTATATTGCTAATTGATATTGATAATTATTCTTACTGATTCCTGCTCTAGTTTCTTGTCTCTCTGCTTCTTGCTTCCTCTATATCCCCAGTCCAACTTTAACTTTGACACCAAAATAATCTTTCTAATACACAGTTAATGTATTAGCCCCTTGCTTAAAACTTTTGGTACCTCCCATTTTATACAATAGCATTTCCCAAACTGTGTTATGTAGGGCATTAGTTCCTAGAGATATTTACTGGAGCTCCATGAAAGTACAGCTCCATGAACACTTCATATACATATTCTCATATTCACCCCAAAATTTCAGCAATGCATTTTACCCTGAAACTCTTTTCAGCTCCTCTCCTCCTCTCCTAAAAGCCATGAATTCGGGGCACCTGCATGGCTTCAGTTCGTTAAGTGTTTGCCTTCGGCTCAGGTCATGATCTCAGAGTCCTGGGATTAAGCCCCGCATTCCCTGCTCAGCGGGGGGAGTTGCTTCTCCCTCTCCCTCTGTTGCTCCCCCTGTTTGTGCTCTCACTGTCTCTCATTCTCTCTCTCTTTCTCAAATAAATAAAATTAAAAAAAAGCCACAAATTCCTGTGAAACTAGCTTAGGAAATAGGAGCTGTTATGTGAAAAATTTTTTAAATATTTTATTTACTTGGGAGAGAGAGAGAGAGAGAGAGCAAGCATGAGTGGGGAGGGGCAGAGGGAGAGGGAGAAAGAATCTGAAGCAGACTCCACACTGAGAGCAGACTCTGCAGGGAGCAGAGTCCCAAATGGGGCTCAGTCCCAGGACCATGAGATCATGACCTGAGCTGAAACTAAGAGTTGGAAGCTTAACTGACTGAGCTACCCAGGTGCCCCTGTTATGTGAAATTTTAACTCTAAGTTGGTAACACATGATGTGATGGTTAATTTTATGTTAACTTGCCTTGGTTATGATGCCTAGTTCCTTGTCAAATACTAGTCTATATGTTGCTGTAAAGGTATTTTATAAATGTGATTAGTATTTATGATCAGTTGATTTTAAAGTAAAGCAGATTACCTTTCATAATGTGGATGAGATTCATTTAGTCAGCTGAAGAGCAAAGACTGAAGTTTCCTAAAAAAGAAAGAATTCTGCCTCGAGACTGAAATAGAGAATCCTATCTGAGTTTCCAGCCTGAAGTCTTGCCTTGTGGATTTTGGACTCAAGATCACAACATCAGTTCTTAACCTGAATTTCTAACCTACCAATCTGTGCTATGGGTTTTGAACTTGCCAGTATCCACAATTACATGAGCCAGTTTCTTAAAATTTTATCTATCTATCTATCTATCTATCTATCTATCTATCTATCTATCATCTCTATCCATCTATCCATCCATCCATCCATCCATCCATCCATCCATCCATCCATCCATCCATCATTGGTTCTGTTTCTCTGAAGAACTCTAATACACATAGTCTGACACATTTTGATTATTTTTGCTTTTGTGAGGCTATAATATCAATCACAACTTGGTATATCTGTTACCATTCTCTCTCAGATTCTCTTTGCTGTAAACTTATTTCAGTATTATTGGGCACACCAAGTACAGTTGACCCTTAAACAATGTGGGGGTTAGGGGTGCCAGCACCCTGCATAGTCAAAAATCCATGTATAACTTTTGACTCCCTCAAAACTTAACTGCTAATAGCCTACTGCTGAAGTCTTACTGATAACATAAACAGTCGATTAACATATTTTTTATGTTGTATGTATTATATAGTGTATTCTTAAAGTAAGCTAGAGCAAAGAAAATATTAAGGAAATCATAAGGAAGAGAAAATACATTTACAATACTGTACTGTATTTACAAAAAAAACCCACACATGTAAGTGGACCTATGCAGTTCAAACCTGTGTTGTTTAAGGGTCAACTCTATTTTTATGCTTCTGGATTTTTGCCCTTGCCCTTCCTTCCCTCAGCTTGAAACCAGTGATCCCTTCTTGTCCAGGTAAACTCATTTATCTCTAAGTATCCAATTCATATCATCTTTCCTCTGGGAGCATTCATAGCCTAATAAGTGAAATCACCTTTCACTCTTTCATTATTTGAGTGATTTAAAGGATGTTTATTGAGCATCTACTGCGTTCAAAGCTCTCAGAGGTGAGCATTGGATGAGAGATATGATCTCTTCTCTTAGGATGGGGTGATCAGCTCTGTTTACTCAAGACACTCTAGTTTATACCTGTTGTTGTGGGGTAATTATTAATGCTGCCTTCTTTCTGTCTCAAAAGTGTTTTGGTTTTGATGATAAATTATGTGATCTTCTTACTTATCAAAGATACACTGTAGGAAGGAAGACAAACTTTAAGCAGGTGTTGTAGGTTGAATTGTGTCTTTTCTCCACCCCCAAATATGTTGACCTCCTAACTCCCAGAACCCAAGAACATGACTTATTCAGATATGAGTCTTTAACCAAGTTAAAAGGAGGTCATATTGGATTAAGGGTCCTAATCCGGTGACTGGTGTCTTTATAAGTGGGGAGAAATTTGAACATGAAGACACATAAGAGAATATCATGTGATAAGGGAGGCAGAAATTGTAGTGATGTGTCTATAAGCCAAGAGTGTCAAGGATTACTAGCAACCACCAGAAGCTAGAAGAAGCAAGAAAAGATCCTTCCCTTGAACTTTCAGAGAGCAATGGCCTTGCTGACACATTGATTTCAGACTTCTTCAGAACTGTGAGAGAATAAATTTTTTTTGAAGCATCTAGTTTGTGAAGAAATCAATACAATAGGCAACGTGAAAAATTATGTGTGTTACATAAAGCAAGATATTTTGTACAATGAGGCATTACGAGGAGAATATAGAAGCTACATGTTGGAGGAAATAACATTTATGGGATTTTAAGACTGTCTCAGGAAGAGTATAGCATTTTCAGTGATCCTGAGACAAGACATAGTTTGATGCTCTAAAACCAACAGAGGATCTACATGGTTGAGATTTAAGAGCAAAAGTTGACAGTAGCATAGCATAAGGCTGCATAGATAAGCAGTGTCCTGGTTGTGGAGAACCTGACAAATAGCAAAGTGATTTTAGACTTTGTGCTAAAGTTGGTGGAAAGTCACTGGAGCATTTTGGGTATAGAGCTAGAGGTGGCATGATCAATTTGTGCTATAGAATGTTATTTTGCTTGATAAATCTTGGGAAAAAGAAGAGTGGTAAGAATGGAGGCAAGTGGATTCCTGAGGGCCCAGAGGTGAAAACTGTTTTTGTTGCATGTGGGGAAAGAGAGAGGGTGTGAAAGAAGAGGCCCAGTTTCTGGCTTGGACAGCTGTGCAGATGGTGTCTTTTGCTTGAGATAGAGAATATTAGAAGAGAAATTTGAGAGAAGGGGAAATGCCAATTTCAATTTAGATTTCTGTTATCTTTGAAGTGTATGTGAAAAATGCAAAAGAACGTACCAATATTGCTGTGGAAATAGACTGCAGACTCAAAATTTAATTCATGTATCATTTATTTGCTTCTAATCTGCAACAGGTAGAATTGGGTAACACACACATATTACACACATACTGGCCCATTCCCCAGTCTTCTTGGTACCTTGTAGTTACTAATGTTCTTTAATGCATCCTTAAGGACAGCATCTCTTTAGGAGAATGGTCTTTCTTTGTGGTCAGGGGTCCTTTTGTTTTATAACTGGTTCTCTCTTTCTCTCATATTGGATCAAGAATTCCTTAAGACATGGAAAAGAGGTTTATGTCACAGGGTAGGGATAGCTGTGGGTAAGAGTTACAGTGTGCGTTGTGAACAGGGGTTACATAAGGACAGAGGAACTTTGGACAGAAATGTCTTGTGTCAGAGGAAACTATGGATAGGATTATCTTGTGACTCAGGAGTATCTTTTATCAAATATAATAAAGTATTATAAGTGATATTATTGAGGAATATGTATGGTGAGTGGGGTACACAACAAATTATCATATCTAGGGGTGGTTAGAGAAGCTAACACTTGAGGTGGGTCTTGAAAGATGGTTAAAAGATGCATGTGAAACTGCAGAGAATTCTAGGGACAGAGAGTATGATGAAGAAAGACACAGGGACTTGAAATTGCTTGGGTTCGTAGTTATTAGGATGCTTCAGTTTTAACCAACAGAAATCTCAACCCCAACTCATTTAACTAGAATGGAAAATGTATTGTCTCAGGTAAATAAGCAGACCAAACTTATTCTGTGAAGGCTTGATATATGATGAGACTAGAACTCCGTTCTTTATATTTCTTGGCTCTTATTTCTTCAGCGTTGGCTTTATATTCAGCAGTGTGTCTCTTTGTGATCCCTAGATGGCTCCAGAAGCTCCTTGCACTACATGCTTCCAGACTGATGTTTCTTCCAGAAACTTATTTTCCACAAATATGTCCTCTTTGCTCTGATTGGTTTATGTGCTTATCCTTGAATGATTGTGGCAAGGTGTATGGGACACGGAGTAACTAGCTCATTGCTGGAGTTGGGGGTGGGGTCTGTCTCATTTAAACATGCGTGAAAGGGAAAGAGTTGTAAAACAAAATCAGCAGGTATTACAAAGAAAATTTTATGGCAGGCAGAGGTTAAAAGCTAGGTAAAAAACAGATGTCACTCACATTAATTCCTCTCATTTCTTCATTTATAAACATTTGCTGAGATCTCCTATCTACTAGATACTCTAGCTCAGTAGTCATGGATCCCAGCTCTCAGGGGAATGTACATTTAGTACTTTGTATAGATAGAGTGTAGTGTGTGAAAGGAGGGCAGAAGTAAAGGTGGGTTGAGGAAAAATGTGGGCAGAGGAAAAAGCATGGAGAGGCTTGTGTGCCTTGCTGCAGAGTTTGGGCTTTATCACAAGACAGTAAGGAGCAAGTAAAGGGCTTGAGAAGAAAGATAAGGACTTAGCGGCCTAATTAATTGGTGGGAAAGAGGACCAGAGGTGGATTGCAAGTTACAGGATTGCAGACAGGCTTAAAGAATGGAGTGGCAGTGGAAATAGAGAAAGGAGGAGGGTTATAAGTTGAGAATGATCCATTGTTGAACAATTCACACAAAGCTGTGTGACGTTGAACTTGGGCTTTAGAGTCATACAGAGCTGGAGAGCTAAGCTTTGCCACATACTGGCTTGGTTATCTTGGTCCAGTGGCTTTTCTCAGTTTTTACTTTGGTCATCAGTAAAATGAGACTATCCCAAATATCCACCCACTGTATGCCCCACACTCCTTTCTAGGGTCATCACTATTTAGTACATTTGGGAATATAGACTGTTTCATATCCATTCCTTAATTCAATATCTTAGCTGTTTCTCCTCAGGTCCACTCATTCCTTTACTCAGGAATCACATATTAAAGACCTTGTTTCTTTGATATGTTTGGTGAAATTTCAAGGTAAGGAGATACTTTACTATGAAGTTGCACAATTTAAAATTGATTATTAGGCATCCATTCTTTGAAAAGTCTTATGTCCACTGGCCACAATCTCACTGGCCCTGTTTTTATTTTATTTTTTGTTTTTTAATTGAAGTATAGTTGACATACCATGCTGGGCACTCTTCTTTCTGGACTCTAGCCAGTTGCCCAGGTGTTGTGTTTCTCCTATCTTTGTCCAGCCTTATCTGTAAATTTCCCATTATCTTGTGTTAATAAAGCACATTATCTGTTTTAATTAAGATTTTATTTACTTACTTGAGAGAGAGAGAGCAAGCAAGAGAGCACAAGTGGGGGAAAGGCAGAGGGAGAGGGAGAAGCTGACTCCCCGCTGAGCAGGGAGCCCATTGTGGGGCTCAATCCCAGGACCCTGGGATCATGACCTGAGCAAAAGGTGATGCTTAACCAACTGAGCCACCCAGGAGCCCCAAGCACATTATATTTTAATTGCTTTCATTGTTCTAGTCCAGTTTATGCCTCAGGGCCTCTTATCTCTCATAGGGGACTATCACACTATTTTCTAAACAAAGTCCCTGAAAAGAACTATGGTTACAGTTTATAAAATAATAATGCTATTCAGCCTGCCACCTATCTCAGTACTAAGGTTTTTTTTTAAATTTTATTTTATTATGTTATGTTAATCACCATACATTACAATCATTAGTTTTTGATGTAGTGTTCCATGATTCATTGTTTCCATATAACACCCAGTACTCCATTCAATAAGTGCCCTCTTTAATACCCATCACCAGGCTAACCCATCCCCCCACCCCCTCCCCTCTAGAACCCTCAGTTTGTTTCTCAGAGTCCATAGTCTCTCATGGTTCATCTCTCCCTCTGATTCCCCCCTTCATTTTTCCCTTCCTACTATCTTTTTTTTTTTAATAAATATAATGTATTACTTGTTTCAGAGGTACAGGTCTGTGATTCATCAGTCTTACACAATTCACAGCACTCACCATAGTACATACCCTCCCCAATGTCTATCACACAGTCACTCCATCCGTCCCACACCCCACCACTCGAGCAACCCTCAGTTTGTTTCCTGAGATTGAGAATTCCTCATATGAGTGAGGTCATATGATACATGTCTTTCTCTGATTGACTTATTTCCCTTAGCATGGTACCCAGTAGTTCCATCCATGTCGTTGCAAATGGCAAGATTTCATTCCTTTTGATGGCTGCATAATATTCCATTGTATATATATGCCCACATCTTCTTTATCCATTCATCTGTCGATGGACATCTTGACTCTTTCCACAGTTTGGCTATTGTGGACATTGCTGCTATAAACACTGGGGTGCACGTGCCCGTTCAGATCACTACATTTGTATCTTTGGGGTACATACCCAGTAGTGCAATTGCTGGGTCATAGGGTAGCTCTATTTTCAACTTTTTGAGGAATCTCCATACTGTTTTCCAGAGTGACTGTACCAGCTTGCATTCCCACCAACAGTGTAGGAGGGTTCCCCTTTCTCCACATCCCCGCCAACATCTGTCCTTTCCTGACTTGTCAATTTTAGCCATTCTGACTGGTGTGAGGTGGTATCTCATTGAGGTTTTGATTTGGATTTCCTTAAAGCTGAGCGATGTTGAGCACTTTTTCATGTGTCTGTTGGCCATTTGGATGTCTTCTTTGGAAAAATGTCTGTTCATGTCTTCTGCCCATTTCTTGATTGGATCATTTGGGTGTTGAGTTTAAGAAGTTCTTTATAGATTTTGGATACTAGCCCTTTATCTGATATGTCATTTGCAAATATCTTCTCCCATTCTCTTGGTTGTCTTTGGTTTTGTGGACTGTTTCCTTTGCTGTGCAAAAGCTTTATATCTTGATGAAGTCCCAATAGTTCATTTTTGCCCTTGCTTCCTTGCCTTTGGTGATGTTTCTAAGAAGAAGTTGCTGTGGCTGAGGTCCAAGAGGTTGCTGCCAGTGTTCTCCTTTAGGATGTTGATGGACTCCTGTCTCACATTTAGGTCTTTCATCCATTTTGAGTCTTTTTTTGTGTGTGGTGTAAGGAAATGGTCCAGTTTCATTCTTCTGCATGTGGCTGTCCAATTTTCCCAACACCACTTGTTGAAGAGACTGTCTTTTTTCCATTGGACATTCTTTCCTGCTTTGTCGAAGATTAGTTGGCCATAGAGTTGAGGGTCCATTTCTGGGCTCTCTATTCTGTTCTATTGATCTATGTGTCTGTTTTTGTGCCAGTAGCATACTGTCTTGATAATGACAGCTTTGTAATAGAGCTTGAAGTCCAGAATTGTGATGCCACCAGCTTTGCTTTTTTTCAACATTTCTCTGGCTATTCGGGGTCTTTTCTGTTTCCATACAAATTTTAGGATTATTTGTTCCATTTCTTTGAAAAAAGTGGATGGTATTTTGATGGGGATTGCATTGAATGTGTAGATTGCTCTAGGTAGCATTGACATCTTCACAATATTTCTTCTTCCAATCCATGAGTATGGAACATTTTTCCATTTCTTTGTCTTCCTCAATTTCTTTCATGAGTATTTTATAGTTTTCTGAGCACAGATTCTTTGCCTCTTTGGTTAGATTTATTCCTAGGTATCTTATGGCTTTGGGTGCAATTGTAAATGGGATCGACTCCTTAATTTCTCTCTCTTCTGTCTTGTTGTTGGTGTATATAAATGCAAATGATTTCTGTGCATTGATTTTTTTTATCCTGCCACTTTACTGAATTCCTGTATGAGTTCTAGCAGTTTTGGGGTGGAGTCTTTTGGGTTTTTCACACAAAGTATCATATCATCTGCAAAGAGTGAGAGTTTGACTTTTTTGCCAATTTGGATGCCTTTTATTTCTTTATCTTGTCTGATTGCTGTGGCTAGGACTTCTAATACGATGCTGAATAGCAGTACTGATAGTGGACATCCCTGCTGTGTTCCTGACCTTAGGGGAAAGCTCTCAGTTTTTCCCCACTGAGAATGATATTCGCTGTGGGTTTTTTATAGATGGCTTTTATGATATTGAGGTATGTACCCTCTATCCTTACACTCTGAAGAGTTTTAATAAAGAAAGGATGCTGTATTTTGTCAAATGTTTTTCTGCATCTATTGAGAGGATCACATGGTTCTTGTTCTTTCTTTTATTAATGCATTGTATCACATTGATTTGTGGATGTTGAACCAACCTTGCAGCCCAGGAATAAATCCCACTTGGTCATGGTGAATAATCCTTTTATTGTACTGTTGGATCCTATTGGCTAGTATTTTGGTGAGGAATTTTGCATCCATGTTAATCAAGGATATTGGTCTGTAATTCTCTTTTTTGATGGGGTCTTTGTCTGATTTTGGGATCAAGGTAATGCGGGCCTCATAAAATGAGCTTGGAAGTTTTCCTTCCATTTCTATTTTTTGGAACAGTTTCAGAAGAATAGGTATTAAATCTTCTCTAAATGTTTGGTAAAATTCCCCTGGGAAGCCATCTGGCCCTGGGCTCTTGTTTGTTGGGAGATTTTTGATGACTGCTTCAATTTCCTTAGTGGTTATAGGTCTGTTCAGGTTTTCTATTTCTTCCTGGTTCAGTTTTGGTAGTTGATACATCTCTAGGAATGCATCCATTTCTTCCAGGTTATCTAATTTGCTGGCATATAGTTCTCCTAATATGTTCTTAGAATTGTTTGTATTTCTTTGGTGTTGGATGTGATCTTTCCTCTTTCATTCATGATTTTGTTGATTTGGGTCATTTCTCTTTTCTTTTTGATAAGTCTGGCCAGGGTTTTATCAATCTTAATTCTTTCAAAGAACCAACTCCTAATTTCGTTGATCTGTTCTACTGTTCTTTTGGTTTCTATTTCATTGATTTCTGCTCTGATCTTGATTATTTCTCTTCTCCTGCTGGGTTTAGGCTTTATTTGCTGTTCTTTCTCCAGCTCCTTTAGGTGTAGGGTTAGGTTGTGCATTTGAGACCTTTCTTGTTTCTTGAGAAAAGCTTGTATTGCTATATACTTTCCTCTCAGGACTGCCTTTGCTGCATCCCAAAGATTTTGAACAGTTGTGTTTTCATTTTCATTGGTTTCCATGAATTTTTTAAATTCTTCTTTAATTTCCTGGTTGACCCAATCAGTCTTTAGTAGGATGCTCTTTAGCCTCCATGTATTTGAGTTCTTTCCGACTTTCCTCTTGTGATTGAGTTCTAGTTTCAAAGCATTGTGGTCCAAAAATATGCAGGGAATGATCCCAATCTTTTGGTATTGGTTGAGACCTGAGTTGTGACCCAGGATGTGATCTATTTTGGAGAATGTTCCATGGGCACTAGAGAAGAATGTGTATTCTGTTGTTTTGGGATGGAATGTTCTGCATATATCTGTGAAGTCCATTTGGTCCAGTGTGTCATTTAAAGTCTTTATTTCCTTGTTGATCTTTTGCTTAGATGATCTGTCCATTTCAGTCAGGGGGTTGTTAAAGTCCCCCACTATTATTGTATTGTTGTTGATGTGTTTCTTTGCTTTTGTTATTAATTGGCTTATATAAGTGCCTGCTCCCATGTTAGGGGCATAGATATTTACAACTGTTAGATCTTCTTGTTGGATAGACCCTTTAAGTAGGATATAGTGTCCTTCTGCATCTCTTATTATAGTCTTTGGTTTAAAATCTAATTTTTCTGATATAAGGATTGCCACCCCAGCTTTCTTTTGGTGTCCATTAGCATGGTAAATTGTTTTCCACCCCCTCAGTTTCAATCTTGAGATGTCTTTGGGTCTAAAATGAGTCTCTTGCAGACAGCATATCGATGGGTCTTGTTTTTTTATCCAATCGATAGCCTGTGTCTTTTGATTGGGGTATTTAGTCCATTTACATTCAGGGTAACTATTGAAAAATATGAATTGCCATTGTATTGCCTATAAGGTGACTGTTAGTGTATATTGTCTCTGTTCCTTTCTGGTCTATGTTACTTTTAGTCTCTCTCTTTGCTTAGAGGACCCCTTTCAGTATTTCTTGTAGGGCTGGTTTCGTGTTTGCAAATTCCTTTAGTTTTTGTTTGTCCTGGAAGCTTTTTATCTCTCCTTCTATTTTCAGTGACAGCCTAGCTGGATATAGTATTCTTGGCTGCATACTTTCTCATTTAGTCTCCTAAATTGATCATGCCAGTCCTTTCTGGCCTGCCAGGTCTCTGTGGATAGGTCTGTTGCCAATCTAACGTTTCTACTACTGTTGGTTACAGACCTCTTGTCCTGAGCTGCTTTCAGGATTTTCTCTTTGACTCTGAGACTCATAAGTTTTACTATTAGATGTTGGGGTGTTGACCTATTTTTATTGATTTTGAGAGGGGTTCTCTGTGCCTCCTGGATTTTGATGCCCGTTCCCTTCCCCAAATTAGGGAAGTTCTCTGCTATAATTTGCTTCAATATACCTTCTGCCCATGTCTCTTTCTTCTTCTTCTGGGATCCCTATTATTCTAATATTGTTTCATCTTATGATATCACTTATCTCTCGTATTCTGCCCTCGTGATCCAGTAGTTTTTTATCTCTCTTTCTCTCAGCGTCTTTATTCTCCATCATCTGGTCTTCTATATCACTAATTTTCTCTTTTGCCTTATTTATCCTAGCAGTTAGAGCCTCCATTTTTGATTGCACCGCATTAATAGCCTTTTTGATTTCAACTTGGTTAGATTTTAGTTCTTTTATTTCCCCAGAAAGGGTTTCTCTAATAACTTCCATGCTTTTCTCAAGCCCAGCTGGTATCTTTAAAATCGTCATCCTGAACTCTAGTTCCAACATCGTACTAATGTCTGTATTGATTAGGTCCCTGGCAGTTGGTACTGCCTCTTTTTTTTTTTTTTTAGGTGAATTTTTCCATCTTGTCATTTGCCAGAGGAGAACAGATGAATGAAAGAACAAAATGCTAACAGGGTAACAATGACCCCAGAAAAATATACACCACAGAAATCAGAAGAGTCTTGAAACCAGGGGAAAAGAAAGGGAAAGAAAGAAAAAAGAAAGAAAAAAGAAAGAAAAAAAAGAAAAAGAAAAAGAAAAAAAGAATATGATCAAATATGATCAGGCTGGTGAATAGATTTTGCCACACACTAGATTTTCGGTGTATTTTGGTCTTTTAGAAGAAACTGTGTACCAAAATTTTAAAGAAAGAAAAACTTATATTTGTACAAAAATAAGGTTGAAGTCAATGAAGGGTTAGAATATGACTGTAAAGATGGAAATTATAAAAGATTTCCTAAAAGGAATTGATAAGATAAGAAGTTGGTTGAAGAAAGAGAGAAGAGAACTTAAAAAAAGAGAGAGAATGTGATCAGGCAGGAGACTAAAACAAAGCCATACACTAGAGATTTTGGTCTGTTAGAAGAAACTGTATCCCAAAATTTTAGAGAGAGAACAACTTATATCTATACCAAATATAAGGTTAACTACAATGAAGGGATAGAATATGACTCTAAAAATGAAAAATAAAAAAAGATTCTTTATTAAAAGAGGGGTTGATAAAATTGGGTGAAAAAGGGAAAAAGAAAAATTCAAAAAAAAGAAAAAGCAAATTAAAAAAATTAACTTTGAAAGAGTAAAGAATCGGGGGGAAAAAAAGCCATGAATTCTATGTGCTATATTCCCCTAGTGCTGGTGTTCTGCCATTCTCATTGATCGGTAAACTTGGTCTTGGCTGGCTGTTCTTGCTGGTCTTCTGGGAGAGGGGCCTGTTGCAGTGGTTCCCAAATGTCTTTGCTGGAGGTGGAATTGCCCCACCCTTGCCCGGTCTGGGCTAAGTAATCTGCTCGAGTTTGCTCTCGGGAGCTTTTGTTCCCTGCAAGCTTTCCGTACAGCTTTGGAGGATGAGAGTGAAAATGGTGGGCTCCCAATCTCTGCCTGGAGGAGCCAAGAAATTGGGACCCCACTCCTCAGGGAACCCCCAGAGAGAAGCAGTCAGTCCCTCCTGTCTCCCTGGTCTCTGGCCGCTCTCTGTGCTCACCTGGCCTGTGACCGAGCATGTCTATCTCTGCACCCCACCCCGTGTGGAGTCTCCAAACCCAGCAGATCCCTGTGGTGCACTCCTGCGCCGCTCCTCCTGGGGCGTCTCCCTGGATCTGGAAGAGCAGTGGCTCGACTGTGCCGTGGATCACAATTTATGGCAACCCCAAGCTGACAGCCTGCTCCTCGGGTCTGTGTCTGCAGCTGGCTTCCCCGCTCTGATACGTGGGAGCTCTGCTGCACTCAGGCACTCCTGGTCTTTCTGTGACCCCGAAGGTCCTGAGACCACACTGTCCCAGTGAGGGTTCCACCTCCCGGTTAGACTGGAGCAACATCCCTCAGTGGAACTGACTTCTAAAATTTCCGATTTTGTGCTCCACTGCTCTGTCACTTGCTGGTAGGCTGATGGAGACCCCCTCCCCGGCCACCTATCTTCCCAAATATCGCCTCAGATTCACTTCTCCACACATCCTACCTTCCAGAAAGTGGTCGCTTTTCTGTTCAGAGAGTTGCTGCTATTCTTTTTTTGGATCTCCTGTTGAGTTCGTAGGTATTCAGAATGGTTTGATCCCTGTCTAGCTGAATTCCTGGGACCAGACGAAATTTAGGTCTCCTACTCCTCTGCCATCTTGCTCCTCCTCCCAGTACTAAGGTTGTTTGGAGGACAAAATTATTAAAACCTTTTAATAGCTTTCAACAAGCACCACGTGATTTTTCTTGCCTACTTTTTCAGTTTCAACTTGAGTTATTTTTCAACCAATGACTTGCCCCATCACACAGTCTGTTCATTTCCTTGAGAAACTTGGGCCATTTCTAGTCTCAGGCTTTGGGCATATGTGTCTTCAATTTTTAACAGTTTTCAATCTTTAGCTTAAATCTCAGTTTTCTCAGAGACAACTTCCCTGGATTTAAATTTGTGTGATGCCTACAGCTATAATCTCCTATTATTTTTGTTTGTAAGACCCATCACAATCTGTAGTTGGCATTGCTTTGTGTGGATTTATTTGAGATTTGTTTAATATTTATCTTTTCCAGTGGATTAATTTCTGTGATGGCAGGGGCTGCTTCATTTGGTTCTCACTACAGCATCTTTAAGAGGCTTCTGAGGTGCTTGGAACGTAGTAGGTAGACAATAAATATTTTATTACTGAAAACCGAATAAAATACTTAGTGTCTGACACAAAGGAAAATATTAAATACTAGTAATTTTTTTTATTAGGTGTAGAAAGATATAGGTTGGCTCTCCAATTTTTTGGCTGATAGTGTTGACAATCATTCAGCCCCTTGGTGTCCACTTTATATTCTGGATCTTACGCATTTACAAATGAATGAAAACATAGAGAATGAAAGTCACCTGCATTTCCTTCCTAGAAATAATCACTGCTAAGGTATTGTCATATGTATCTATCTTTTTATGTGTATGTCATACATATCACTGTGTAAATTTCATTTAGGAGTTTAGTGTGATTTTCCTCTTTTTCCCCTATGTGATTAAGTTCTCTTTGGGGCACCTGGCTGGCTCAGTTGGTAGAGCACGTGACTCTTGATTTCAGGGTCGTGAGTTCAAGTCCCACATTGGGTGTGGAGATGAATGAATGAATGAATGAATGAATGCTCTTTTACAGACCATTTTAAAAAATGCATCTGTTGCTTTGTATGGGTATACAGAAATGTAACCAATTCCATGTCACTAGGATTGTAGATTACTTTTAGTGTTGCTCTTTTACAAAGGTAAAAGAATCACATGAATGCCTTTGGCAACACATTTTTTATTCTCTTCTGTAAAACTGTGAGAGCCAGTGAAGCATAGTGATTAGGAGAGCATGAGCTCTGCAGGAAGACTTCATGGTTGGAGGCCTTCTTTACTACATATAGTAACTATGAGGCCTGGGCATGTTACATAGATTTCCTGACTTAGTTTCTTTATCTGTAAAATGGGTATAATATTGTTCTTCCTTACAGGATTGTCATGAAAAGCAAATGTTATTCTAAATGTGAACACAACCAAGTCTGTAATAATTGTTAGCTACTTTCATGATCTCTAATTCTTAAGAAAATTCTTAGTTGCAAAATAGGCTAAAAACTAAGTATTTTTTTAAAATTTTTTATTGTTATGTTAATCACCATATGTTACATCATTAGTTTTTGATGTAGTGTTCCATGATTCATTGTTTGTGTATAACACTCAGTGCTCCATGCAGAACGTGCCCTCTTTAATACCCAACACCAGGCTAACCCATCCCCCATCCTCCTTCCCCTCTAGAACCCTGTTTGTTTTTCAGAGTCCATTGTCTCTCATGGTTTGTCTCCCCCTCTGATTTCCTCCCCTTCATTCTTCCCCTTCTGCTGTCTTCTTTTTTTTTCTTAACATATATTGTATTATTTATTTTAGAGGTACAGATCTGTGATTCAACAGTCTTGCACAATTCACAGCACTCACCATAGCACATACCCTCCCCAATGTCTATTACCCAGCCACCCCAACCCTCCCACCCCCCACCCACTCCAGCAATCCTCAGTTTGGTTTCCTGAGATTAAGAATTCCTCATATCAGTGAGGTCATATGATACATGTCTTTCTCTGATTGACTTATTTCCCACAGCATAACACCCTCCAGTTCCATCCACATTGTTGCAAATGGCAAGATCTCATTCCTTTTGATGGCTGCATAATATTCCATTGTATATATATACCACATCTTCTTTATCCATTCATCTGTCGATGGACATCTTGGCTCTTTCCAACAGTTTGACTATTGTGGACATTGCTGCTATAAACATGGGGTGCATGATCAAATATGATCAGGCTGGTGCATAGATCAGTGCCAAACAGTAGATTTTGGGTGTATTTTGGTCTGTTAGAAGAAAGTGCTTCCCTAAATTTTAAAGAAAGAAAAACATATATGTACAAAAATAAGGGTTAATATGATGAAGGAATGAAATATCACTGTAAAGATGAAAATTATAAAAGATTTTATAAAAGGAATTGGTAAGATCAGAAGTTGAAAAAAGAAGGAAGAGGATTAAAAAAAAAAGGGAGAGAATGTGATCAGGCAGGAGACTAGAACAAAGCCATACTCTAGAGATTTAGGGTGTATTTTGATCTGTTAGAAGAAACTCTATCTCAAAATTTTGAAGAGAGAACAACTTATATATATATATATGGCAAAAATAAGGGTAACTACTATGAAGGGATAGAATATGACTCTAAAAATGAAAAAGAAAAATGTTTCTTAAAAAAGGGATTGATAAGATGTTGGTTGAAAAAGGGAAAAGGAAAAATTAAAAAAAAAAGACAGTTAAAAAAATTAACTTTGAAAGACTAAAGAATCATGGTGAAAAGCCATGAATTCTATGTGCAGTATTCCCCTAGCACTGGAGTTTAAATATGAGTATTTATATTATTGGTAAGGATTCTAGTCAACAGTAGGTTATTAATGGCTTAGTTTTGGGGGACTCAAAGTTACAGGTAGATTTTTGACTGGTAGGGGATCAGCCCTCCTTATCTCCATGTTGTTCAAGGGTCAACTGTACTTATATTTCTTCTAATTTAAGAATTCTGTACTAGAATATCAAACACATTTACACACAGTAAATCAGTTGCTGTCAAAAGATTTATTGAAGAAAAATCAGCAAAATGAAAACAGACCCATTTTAAAAGTCTGTGTCAGGAAAGAATGAAGATTCATGTCCTTGAATTGCTAACCAAAAGCATAAGAAGAGTGCGATATCAGTGCTTAAGACCTGAAAAAAATTGACAAAAATTCAGGAAAGAAGTTTTACAGAAAGAAAATTAAATTGATTAATATGTTTGTACACAATACTGTTTTTGACAGATTTACATGTTTATAAAATATCACTCTGCCTAGTTTGCATCCAACATAAGCCAGGAACTCTGTAATATTTCTTACATTTTTTACATGTGGATGCTAAACAATTACTGAATAGTCTTAATTCTATTGCAATTAAAAGGAGGATTGCAACTATATTTTTTAATAGAAGAAAATCATTGGTTGCATGAAAAAATCTGTTTAGAATTAGCATTTCAGAACTTTTAATACTACAATTTTTTTTGAGATATGGTAATTCAATTCTCATCTCTTCAACTCACACTAAAATTTGCTATCAAGGGTTAACTAAAATGACATACATCATTAAATGTAGCAGGAAATGAGCTTTCTTTATTGCTCTCTCTCTCTACAGATCCCTGAAAGCTGGGATTAAAGATTTTATATTAAGGTAAATAGTTGGATAATAATTGAATTAAACTTTCTGATACTAGAGGAACTCTTGTATACTGAATTTTTTAAGTTTCCATAAATACATTCTACTGCATGACTTCTATTGTTAAGCATCCACATTTTTCTGAGTCTAATACTTGCCTTAAATGTTCACATTCTTTACTTTATTAAGATTTTTTGCTTGCTGGACAAACTTCTTAGATGTTAAAACTAGCTGTCTAGGCTGTTGCTCAATTCTCTGTGGCATCTGTTTTGCTGCTTTCAAATCAGGAACTCATCTGGTTCTTCTTTCAGTAGCTTAAAGACACCCATTTCAGTTGTAAAAGCATCTTCCTCATTGTTTAGGGTATCTGGATCGGGGGTGGTTTCTGAAAGTGGCTCACTGTCCTTAATTACAGATTCCATTGTATTGTTTTCAGATAGATCTTCTTTTGTCAGAGTAGATGAATTTTCCGTGAGATTCTTAGCTACTGATGTTGGGACTACAAAGTCATATCTGGATTCAACAGCAGTGAGCAAAACGTCGTTCTCTGCTTCATTTGTGGTATTTTTCTCCATCCAAACATTGACTTCATCCATAGACTTTTCATCGGTTAGCAGAATATCTTCTGCATTATCTTTGTCTCTTTTGACAGTGGTAGTGAGTTCAAACACAGTGATGAACTTTTCCTCATCTGAGTCTGTTAGTTTAGGCACAGACTTGGGGTCATCCTCTGGAAGACTTAAGTCAGTTTCAGTTATTTTCTCTTCTGTAAGGGCAGTTTTGTCTGGAATAGTGAAGTTTTTTTCAGTAGCAGGAGAGATTTCAGCCTCAGGTACAGACGAGTTGGTGATCTGGACGGCCTCATCAGCAGTGACATTGGATTTAACTGAGGAACTGTAATTGTTAACATCAGGTTCATCCTTCTTAGCTGGAAGGGTGGGAGTGTCTGCAATGCTGGCGGTGCCTTCCTTTAATGTGCCAGAGACTTCAGAAGTTATTGAGACATCTTTGTTCCCTGGGTCAGTGGTATCCAAGAGAATATCTTCTTTTGCCATGCTAGTGGAAAAATCTATTAAAGAAACAGTAGCACCTGGTGATGAAATATTACCAATTTTCACTGGGATTAAATTTTCGGTAATAGAGTCATTAGCCATGGTGTTTGTTGCGCCTGTCAGAGTAGTAATTTCTTTCTCCAGATGGGTTGATGACTTAATAATATGGGACTCAACATCATCTTCTGATTTTACTTTTTCCTTTGGAGATGTAAGCTTGTTGGCTGTTGTTGAAAAATCACTTTCTAGTGTATAGTCATTTATTGAAGTAATGTGCTCTCCTTCTGAAGTGATGGTTGTTTCTGATTTAGGAATAGTGTTGTCAGCCCCAAAGAAAATGGTTGCTTCAGTTGTTTTACTGCTTTCTGTTGGAGGATGAGAACAAATTTTTGGCAAACCATCTTCAGCCATGGGACAAAATGGCACCATGCACACTCACCGGTCTTTCCCTGGGCCCAGTGGTATCCCTAGGCAGGAGAGTTATGTTCATTATAGTGATTGAAGCATTGGTCATCATGGTGATTGTTGCATCAACCATAGGGCCAATGGCAGTGGCTCTCCTTGAAGGTTGTTTCTGTGCTCTGACTGGGCATCTAGTTTCAAGAGTATTGATATTAGATGAAAAGACAATAGGATCCTCTCTGATCATGAAATCAATATTCACAGCTGGATTTATCGTGTTTTTCTTTATAAGGGATCTACCTTCCATTATGGAGCTAGGGTCACTTGAAACAGACATAGCAGTGTCAGCCAGGTACTTTGTGGGTTTAGTGTCAGTGGGGAAAACTCCGGGAGTCATGAGATTATCAGCATTAGCTTCAAGTTGTCTGTCTTTCAAGTAAGTTAAAAATGTCTTTTTGAGGTGAAGTGTCTTCTCTTGAGACTTACGGTATTTAAGTGTATAAAAAACAATGGCAGCTTTGGCAATGAAGGTAGCTACAGAAGGTAATTAGGTAGCAAGGATTTCAGTTAGTTTTCTTCTTCAGAGAGTGAATTCTTACTTTTTCAGTAAGGATAACAAGTTACTGGCCTTTTAGGGTTTTTGTAGTTAGCATCTTCATTGCACTTCTTACTTTTTCTTGAATTAACATGCTCAACAATGAGAGTGTCAGGTTTTGTAGATTTAATTTCTTTAGGAATATTTTTCTGTAGAGAGTGTTAGTTCAACTGAATGCCAGGGAGTTGGCATTATATGTCAGAATTCACCCAGAAACAAAATTGAAGTATGGAATAACTGTATTAACCTTAAGAATTATATCCTCAATTTCAGAGGGAGTGTTTTCTATAATGATATTAGTTATACCAGCCATCATCATTTTGTTATCATTCTTAATGTTTAGCTACTTAGATGAAAGGAGATTGTAGCCTGGTGTTAATGTTTGCCCAGTGTCATTAGAAGAAAGAATTTTCATACTCAGACACAACTAAACCTGAAAAAGGGCAGCAGCATCAGCCAGAGCAATGATTTCCATCCCAAGGGCAAATGCTTTTCTTCATTAGATATGGACTCAACCTCCAAGTTTACAGTGTCTTTTTTAAATTGATTGACCTGGTATAGATATATCACCATTCTCTGTAGAATTATGAGAGGTTTAAGATGGGCATTTTTCATTTTAAAGATATGGACAGCTTCTCCAGAAATATTTTTGCTTCAAGGAGATGTCACTATGAGGATCCCAAAATGTTTATTGACATGGGAAATGCTGTCAGTATCAGGGACAGGGAGGAAAGTCTTAAGTTAGTGACAAGCACAGGTTATTTCTAAATCATTTCCAGTGGCAGTAAAGGAAATCACGACGTAAATCCATTCTCTTGGTTGCCTAACTCAACGGGAGGTTTTTTTTAACCCCTACATTTTTTCCTCATCATCTAGAGTTTGTGAGACTTAATTCAGGATAAGGCATGCTATAAACAGAAGACTTGGTGTCCTTTTCGGGGGAATTCTTTTTTGTGTACAAAAAGGGAAAAAAAAGGTGGAAGTGTTAGCTGTATAATTGCTAGAAGTCAGCTTGGAGTACTTGGTATATGTTATATTGAATAGAATTAGAATAAGGAGCAAAATATTCATTTTTATGAGCATTTAATTTCTGGTTAGAAATGTTAGGTGAGAGGCACCTGGGGGGCTCAAATCAGTGAGACGTCTGCCTTCAGCTCAGGTCATGATCCCAAGGTCCTGGGATCGAGACCCATGTTGGACTCCCTGCTCAGCGGGGAATCTGCTTCTCCCTCTGCCCCTCTCCCAGCTGATGCTCTCTCTCTGTCTCTCTCAAATGAATAAATAAAAAAAAAAGAAATGTCAGGTGATATGATATCATCTTCATAGATACTAATTTCTCAAATAGTTTTTAATTTCAGGGATTACTGTTGTGCTCACACCAAACTCTGTTTCTAGTAATAATAGCTGTGAGGTGGGATCACATTGATTATAGCATAGTAAGTCTTTTCTTTCCTTTAGAGGATATTATTACCATTATCTTTTTTTTTTTGAACCATTGACCTCAAAAAGGACACCTCACATTGGGAGTGTATATCATCCATCAAAGAGCAGGAAGCATATGGTGAAAATCCTGGTGGGACTGCTGGAATTTTAGCAATTTTGTGGATGGAACTGGAGTCATTTGCTCCAGGGAACATGGGAAACTCTTAATTGACCAATAGATCATTACAACCAAAGATATTAGCTGACTTAAGGACAGAGGATCAGATTCTATAGGTGAGTTTCATTTTATCTAAGTAGTTGTTTCCTTTATTGTAGTGTCTATTACTCTAATGGAAACTGTCTTTTCTCAGGAAAGCATCAAGTTTATGTTTAAGTAGCAAATTCTTCAGATCCACGATGCAAAAAATGTTTGTTTTTTTTTAAGTGAAAAAGGGGAAGCTGTTAACAAAAGGAGACTTCTCAATAAGGCCTCAGGAAGGTTATTTGGCAATTTATGATTTTCATGGATACTTGACTAGGAAGAGTCCTCAGATACAGACTTCGAAAATGCTGATGTCATAGTGATGCCCACCCTTAAGACTGTCTTTGTATGGAGAATATCTTGAGGTTTATCAGATGAAATGTCATGTGCGATTTTGAAAGAATCAATTGAGGTTAAGTGGTGTCTTCTATGGACACTAGAATTCCTACTTTAGAAAAAGACTATATATCTTCAAATTTTATTTATTTATTTATTGGAGAAAATAGAGTTAATCCTAGGTGCAGTGATTATACTCACTATTGGAATGTGTTTGCTGAGGAGGTTTCAGGTTCAGTATCTTCATTCCTGAGAGAATTCCCAGCTTCAGATACAGGGAGGGAGGTGAGAGGAGCAATTACATCTTGAGATTTAATTATGACAACATCCACATGTTTGTCCTCTTCCCCTCCAGTGATTGGAATGTTGGGTCCATGAGTAAGGAAATTGTAATTGAAGGATGCATTGGCCTGTGGTGTCACTATTTTTTTGTTTCCAAGGAAAATGGCATATATTATAGCAGGGTCAGTTAAGACACTCACGTCTGCTTTGTAGTTTGTAGGCTTCTCAAGGATGTCCTTTAGAATAATTGTTTCTGTATGTGACTGAAGAATATCAGCCCTAAGGAAAGTATTTCCTTTAGCTTATGGTACAATACAAATTTCTTGAAACCTAGATAATATTTTTTTTTCTCGACAGTGATTTCTTGGGTATCATTTGTGCTTTCTGAAGTTTGAAATTCAGTATTTGTTGCTCTGAAATTAGCTAATTAAATTCCAACTGAGGATTTTCCTCTACCATGGAAATGATCTCTGTGTAAGATAAAGATTTTTCATTGGTAGGAATAATGTCGATCACTTCTGTGAGCAAATTTGAGTTCCCAGTAATGAAGTAAGTTTCCTGAGGAACATAGCCATCTGAGAGGGAATCCTTTGGCTTGTGAAAGCTTGAGTAAGCTGCTACAGGGACAATGTCATCATCCTTATTCCCTGATTTATTATCAGCAATGACATTTTTATTTACAAGATAAGGCTTTAGGTCAGCATCTTTTAGGGAGTTTCTTTCCACCTGAATAACTGGATCATTTCCTGTTGTTCTATTTACATCTGTAAGGTGATTCACTTCAGCTGTGTCTTTCACTGCAGAAGCTTTAGTTATTTCCCTTGTGTAATAGAAATTTGGTTCACTATATTCATTAGAAGAAAGAGTAGAAAACTTGGTGGTTGTTTTCTTGGGTTCTGAATTTTGATCACCAAAGGCATCAATATCAAAAATTTTGCTTCGGGTGACAGTAGTAGCAGTTGTATTCGCTTCGATATTAGCCATATTGTCTGAAGAACCTGTGGAATCAGCTTGGAGAACAGTATAAACCAAAGGGAAAGTCTTTGGGACTCTTTGACTTCTAGTGTTTTGTCCTTCTGAGGCAATGCCTTTATTGAAGTAAGGTGAGTCTATAGACACAGGCTCTGATGCTGCCGATATTAACACTATTGGGTAATATATGTGCCTTTTATAAGTTTGAGGGCTGCAGTTTCTTTAGTAGGATCTTTAGAAGTTAGGATGAAAATTTCAGGTAGTCCCATAGATGCAAGTCCTAGAGACCTGACACTCTCTGATGATGGAAGACTATAATGACCAATGTTATTTTTGTTCTTAGTAGAAATAGCAGGAGCATATGGAATGTTGGCTGACATATTTTTCAAAGGATAAACTAATGTAAGAGCTGTGTTGATTGCATCTTCTGTGTTTTCTTTCACATTGGAGATGTCATCACTGGAAAGCTGAGCTAAAGGAAAATTACTAAACCTTGAATCAGATATTGTAGCTATACCCATTTGATCTTCAGTAAAATCAGATATACTGGATGTGGTAGTGTCTGCTTTCCTGAGTGTAAATGTCTTATAAATGGTAGGTGAAGTATTTCTCCTGAGAAAATTATCACTATTTTTAAAAGCATGATTAGTAGTATCAGTTGTGAATGTCTTGCTGTTAACTACAGGTTTCATGTCTGGAGAAAGGGAATGCTCAGTTATTTTATTTTCTAAGTCAAAGCCTTCAGAGGGAATTACGGTGTCATCATCACTATTTATGGTGCTTTTTCCTGCAGGTGTTTTGTCAGAAAAACTAGAAGGAAAGTTTATACTTGCATCAATTAGGAAGTGAGTTTTAGGTCTGTGAGCTTTGGTATTGACATTGGCATTGGAATGAATTCTTGAGAGCAATGGCGTCAGTGTCATTGCTATTTTCCTGTCTAGGAATCATAGGTTGGTAATTTTCTTTAGCTTTCAGCCCTGGAGATATTGTTTTAGATAAACTGTCTGAAGCAGCAACTGTGGTATATGGTGCATGAGACACATGTGTCTTGGGGCCATATATGAGTATACCCATTTTTATCAGGGAATTATTTGCTCTATCTTCTAATTCAAAGGCATGCATATCTGAGACATATTCAGAACCACTGTCATCAGCTGTCATAGTTGTATGGTCCATATATGCTGGAGTGATTTTGCCTGCAGAAGAAATGTCATCCACTCTTTCTGAAATGTCTTCTGTAAAATAAGTGATTCCATATTCAGCTGATGTCCCTCTCTCCATGAAATCTTTCTGCTCAGATATATTGCCTTGTAAATTACTTGCCATGTCTTTTTCAGAGGTAATAATAGGTGAAATGATAGCTTTATCAGATGGAATAATTATTTTCTCATGTGGAATGTTATAATCAGTCTCTTTGGTCATATCTTTTCCCATACTAGTAACTGGAACAAGTTCAGAATATTTGGAAGTCCCCATGGACGTTGTGAAATCAGAAGGAGAAAAAGTTGACCTCCATTGTAGGCTATCTAGTCTCGTTGGAGGATTTGTGATGGACCCTCCTGTCTTAGTGACTTTATCATGAGAGGTAGGCCTAACATCTTCTGGAAGAATTAATGTGGAATTAGCTAAAAAGATTCCTTTTAAATTGGGAGGTGTTTGAGGCTTGTAGGAAGTACCATTAAATTTAACAGTGAAAGAGTCTTCCATATTGCTGTCCCTCTTGGAGAGGGGATTGGGTTCAGTTCCTGATGGAAGGATTTTCCTCATAGCTGGGATGAAAACTGTTGTATTTGTAAAATTATGTAATTCCAATTTAGCAGCTGGATCTTCTTGATCAAGAAGATCAGCTATTTTCCTTCTTTCATAGACACTATCTTGAGAGTCTTCTCTAAGGGATGAGGCTTTCATCATTGGTCTTTGAGATATGAAATATATTTTGTCAGTCTTAGTTTTATAGTTCTCAGGAGTATCTCTCTTCAGAGAGAAAAATGAATCAACTTCATCATCTGTGGTACTATCTGAAAAAGTAGTTGATCCAGTTGGGGAAATATTCTGGGCCAATGGATAGGAAGGAATGTCAGCTTGACTTATTATGACCTGTCTCTCTGAAACATCACCACCATTAATGGCATCAGCATATTCAGTTGCTCTTTCTAACATTTCTGACCTATTTATTACAGATTCAGATAAGGATTTATCTGTTATTAGGCCAGAGGTTTCAGGATTTTCAGGCAAGGAATTAGGACTAAGCATGGCAGATGTTTATAGAGATGAGAATCCCCTAGATTTAACATCTTCTCCAGGTAACATAGAATCACCTCCTTCATAACTGTCTTCAGCGGAAAGAACAATGGAATCAGCCACAGGGCTGGCTGCCTTATTCATAGATGAAGAAAAGATTGGAGTTCTGTTTGCTTTCTCAGTATTTTTTTACCAATAATGGGAAGATAATCAGCCAAAGGAATAATGTTGTTCTGTGAATGGGGCATGTCTGCCAAGTTTGGTTTATGTTTATTTGCATTGAATTTGGCTGATATGGTGGTTTTTGCTTCATTTGGGGCATCATGATTATACAAAGCAAATGAAACGTCTTTCCTTCTGAATTGGTCTTTATATTCTTTAGGATAGGTGATCACAGCAGGATTGATGGAATCACTTGTGAATATCTTGCTCTCTCCCTTTCTTATCATTAGTTCTGGATCTGGAACAAATGGAGACTCCATTCTTTTGCCTTTAAGGAGAATGATGATGGTGTTATCACCAACTGGAAAACTATTTTCCACAATTGTTTCATCTAGAAATTCAGGTAAAAAAATCCAACTGGAATCAGTTAGAGAATAAATCATGGATCTGGGAAACTTCGTATTAAAATTGTCAGAAGAACTTTTGTGAACATCATAAGAATTAAGATTTTTGTCTTTGGGAATAAAGCTCTGGTGTTTTTTGGTAGTTTTGATATCAGTTGGAGATCTTTGGGATGCATGTTCAGAGACTGCAGCACTGGCATGGTGTGAATGAGACTTAAATACATTGGAGTCATTACTGAGTGTGGTCTTTCTCCTAAGGGCGCCATTTCTTTTCCTCACTAGTTCAAAGACATAGTTATCTGCAACATAGTCAAGGGACCTGTCAACAGGTGTAATAGTTACTATATCCTCATCATTTGGATTATTTTCCCCTGCCAAAAGGGTGTCATGTACCTCTTCTGAAATGTCTTCTGTAAAAGGGTCTACTTCAGTGGATATATCTTTTCCTATAAAAGTCTCGTCTCCAAATTTATTGTTATTAATAGTATTAATATGGTTTTTCATGCCTTTTTTAAAAAGAATGATAGCAGGTAAAGTAATAATTTTGTCAGATGGAGTATTTCTTTCTCCAGGTGGAATATTATTATTAGTCTTTGTTTTGGTGTCTTTTTTCATTTTGATACCTGGATCAAGTTCAGAATACTTGGATGAACTCATGAATGTTGTGAAATCAGAAGGAAGAAGAGTTGATTTCCATGGTGCCAGGCCATATGTCCCAATGGGAGTGTTTGTGATGGTCCTTTCTCCAGTAGCAACTTCAGGAGAAGAGCGTTGATCATTAGACCTAGATACTTCTGGAAGAGTTAATGTGGAACCAACTGAAAAGTCTCCTTTTAAATTGGGGGGTGCTTGAGGTTTAGTAGAAGCAGCATCAAACTTAACAGTGAAGAAATTATATTTCAGTGTACTTGCATCTTTTGGAAAAAAATTGCCTGCTTTAGAAATGTGTACTTCCCCTTCTACATTGTTGTCACTCGTGGACAGAGTATTAAGCTCAGTTACTGAGGGAAGGATTTTCTTCATAGCTGGATTGAGAATGTTTGCATTTCTGAGAATGGTTGCATTTGTAATGTGACTTAAATCAGATTTAGCAGCTGGATCTTCTTGATCAGGAAAATTAGCTCTTTTTCTTTCTTCAGGGACCCTGTGTTGAGAGACTTTTGTAGGAGAGAAGGCTTTCATGATTGTTCTCTGAGGTTCTGAATATAATTTATCTGTCTCAGTTTTAGAGCTGTCAGTAGTTTCTCTATTTGCTGAGGACAGTGACTCAAACTCATTATTTGTGGGATTGTCTGAAAAAGTAGTAGAACCAATGGGAAGTTTTGTTGAGATCAAGGAGTGAGGCTTGAGGTCTGTTTTATTTTTAATGGGACTATCACCATCATTAATAGAATTAGAGTATTCAATCATTGTCTTAAATGTGTTTGACAATGCAATTGAAGAATTAGCCAGGGAGGTATTTGTCACTGGGTTAGAGATTTCAAGATTTTCAGTTGAGACATTGGGAATGAACATGGACTTTTCTGGGATTTGTAGAGGTAGGAATCCCCTGGACCTAATATTGTCTTCTGGAAGCACAGAATCACCTCTTTCATAACTACTCTCAGTGAAGGGAGTAGTGGTTTTCTCCAGAGGGTTAACTGTATTCCTAGGTAAAGAAGAGATTGAAGCCCTTTTGTTTAAAATTTCAGTATCTTCATTGATGAAAGAAAGTTTGCCCTTAGGGATGACATTGAACTCAGCCAAAAGAATAATGCTATCCCATGACTGTTGCATCTCTGCCCTATTAGTTTTACCTTTAATATTGTCTGCTTGGGATAATATATTTTCTGCTTTACCTTGGGTATCAGTGTTATATATGGCAGATGAAATGACTTTTTTGAAGAATCGATTCTTATTTTTTAATGGAGAGGTGATAACAATGGGATGCATGGGTTCATCTGGGAAAATCCTTCCCTCTGCCATGTTTACTGTTATTTCTGGGTCTGGAACAAGGGTGTGTTCTATCATTTTGTCTTCAGGGGAAATATTGATGGTGTCATCTCCTTGTAAAGTGTCCCTTTCCAAGGTTGTTTTACCTAGAAACTTGTGAATACTCTCACTTGTGTGAGTTAAGGGATGAGTCACAGATCTGGGAGACTGAGAATTTGAATTGGCAGTAGAACTTTTGAGAACAATAGCATCAAGGTCAGAACTGGCATGCTCCTTTCTAGATACCAAATTTTGCAGTATTTCTTTAGTTTTAATCTCAGCTGGGGTTCCTCGAGATAAATGTTCAGAGGTAGCAGCACTGGAGTAGAATTGATGAGACCCAACTATTTTGGGGTCATAAATGAGAGTAGTTTTGTTAATAATAGTATTGTATTTTTCTTTCTGTGGTTCGAGGACATACTCATTTGTGGCATAGTTAAAAGCTCTGTCGTTAGGTACAATGCTTATCACATCTTCAATATTTGAAATATTTTCACCATCTAAAGTAATGTCTGAAATATTTTCTGTAATAGGAACTCTTTCATATTCAGTGATTATATCTTTCCCTAGAGAATCTCTGTGCACAAATATTTTATTAAAAATAGTGTTCACCATGCCTTTTGTTGAAGTATTGGTACTTGGTGAGGTGATGGCTTTGTGTGATAGAGTATTTCTTTCCTCAAATGGAATATTATTATAAGTGTTTGTTGTGGTATCTTTTTTCATTTTGACAACTGGATCAAGTTCAGAATATTTAGATGAACTCACAGATGTTGTGAAATCAGGAGAAAGAATTGATTTCTGTAGTAGCACCTCGGATCCAGTGGGAGCACTATGAAGCAAACCTGCTGTGCCTGCATCTTCTTCAGGAGGAGCAGAGTTTTTATACTTAGGCTTTAAAGTCTTTTCCAGAGACATGGTGGAATCAGCTGAAAGGATTCTTTTTAAATTGGGAGGAACTTGAGGCCTAGTAGAAATATTAAATTTACCAAAGAAAAGATTATCTTCCAACATCCTTGAATCTCCTGAAACAAAATTTCCTGCTTCAGAAATGCATTTCTCCTCCTTGTTACTGGTCTTGGAGAGAGCACTGGGCTCAGGGATTGAGGGAAGTGTTTTTTCCAGAGTTGGAATGAGAACTGTTGCATCTGTAATGCGATTTAAATCAAATTTAGTAGCTTTGTCTTCTTCAGCAGAGAGTTCAGCCATTTTTTTAATTTCAGAAGAGAAGGGGCTTATTTCTGTGGTCAAAAGCCCTTTCATCATTGTACCCAGAGGTTGAGCATCTATGTTAACTTCAGAAATGTTAATAGTTTCTCTCTCTGCAGTGGGTACTGAATCAGCCTCATCCTATGTGGAATTCCTGGTAAAAGTTACTGACTCATTAGAAGGAATATTTGAGTCCAAGAGGTGGGGCTGAAAATCTGTTTGAATTTTAATGTCCTGATTATCTGAAATGTCATTTCCATGAATGAAGTCAAGGTATACCATTCCTGTCTCTGATGCTATTGATAATAACTTTGAGGGGTGAGTCAAGGAGTAATCACTCATTAGAACAGAATCCTTGGTTAAGACTTTAGGCATAAGCACGATCCTTTCAGATGTTAGTAGAGATGGGAATTCTTTAGACCTAACGCTATCTTTATCAGGTTGCAGAGAATCTCCCCCTTCATAACAGTTCTCAAGGGAAAGAGCAGTGGTATCAGTAACAGTGTGAGTTGTCCTCATTGGTGAAGAAGACATTGAAGCCCTATTTTTTTAATTCCCAGAATTTTCATCAACAAAGGGAAGTTCATTATTATGAGGTCTGACATTGAATGTAGTTGAAGGAGAAGTGGCATTCTGTGAATGATAGCTCTCTGCCTTAAAATGTTTATCTTGATTATATTCTGATTTGGGTGACATCTCAGGTTCCCTTTGGTAGTATGGAGCAGCGAATGTGATGTATTTCCTGTAGAGCTGGCCTTTGTTATGGGAGTTGTGCTCATGGTGAGATCAGTGATTTCATCTGGGAACATCTTGTTGTCTCCCATCAGTTCCATTGATTCTGGGTCTGGAGCATTGATATACTCAATCCATTTGCCTTCTGAAAGAGTGATGATGTTGTCATGTCCATTTAGGGTGTCCTTTTCTAGAGATAAATCATCTGGAAACTCAGGGGAGACTTCTGTTTCCATCTGTGGGTAAGTGAGTCATGGTTCTAGTTGACTTGCTTTTGAACTTGGCAGTATAATCTTTGAGAAAGGTGCCATTTTTGTCAGAATCAGGGTTTCCTTTTCTGGACATCAACATTTGGTATTTTTGTTTAGTTTTGGGTTCTACAGGATTTTCATTCAGGAGACTCTCAGTGACATGTGCAGTGGGGAAAGGAGCATGAGATCCATGTCTATGCAGCCCTTGAACAGAGGGAGATGTTTTTGTTGTGGGGCTCTTTCCTTTTTCTCCAACATAAAAGGTATTTTTTCTCTGATACATATTTAAAAGTATTGTCATCAAGCCCAGTGGTCATTAGATTCATATCATTTAGATTGTTTTCCTCTGCCAGAAAAACCACATCTGACTCTGCTGAAAAGTCCTTTGTAAAAAGAATTACTTCATGAGCAGCATTATCATTTCCTGTAGAATCTACATGCCTTTTTTCATTTATAATGTTCCTTATGTCATCAATAAAGATAATATTGTCAGGTGAAATGATATCTTTGTCAGGTAGAACAATGATATCTCTAGCTATAATAGACTCATCAGTCATTTTTATGTTGCCCTCTCCTACAGCAAGCACTGGATCAAATTCAGGATTATTGATGTTAATAAAATCACCAACAAAATCAGTAGGAGGAAGAGTTGGTTTCACGGGTGGATATGATTTATTATAAGAGTTTGTGATAGACCTCTTTAAGTTATTACCAAGAGAAAATGAGCCCTCAGCCCTGGCGTTTCTCAGCTTTGTCATGCTCATTGTGGAATCAGGGTAAAATGTTTCTTTTAAAGTTCCAGGTGCTTTCTGTTCAGCAGAAGCAACATAAGGATTAAGAATGAAAGGATTAATGTTCACTGAATTTACCTTTCTTAAGATTACTGGAGTTTTGGCTTCAGAAATATAGGATTCATCCTCCACAATAGCCTTACCTTTACCCAGGAAAGCATTCGTCCCAGTTCCCGAGGTAGTGATTTCTTTAGCAGATGGACTGATAACTGCTTTATTTGTAGGGTGATTTACAGCATAGTCGGAACTTTTACTTATCTGCTCTTTTTTGTGGATTGCAGGTTGAAGAACTGTGTTAGGTGCAAAGGCCATTGTGCCAGTTTTATCATAAATGCCCCCATTTCTAGTGGTAGGTATGTCAGTGGCTACACTTATAGTGGCTACACTATATATATATACACTACACTACACTTATATATGAAAAAATAGTAGGATCCTCCAGAGGAACAGAGGAGACCGCGGAGAGGGGCTGAGGGTTACTTTGCACCTTGGTGATTTCCCAGTTTTGGTCAATGATAATAGAGTGCTCACCTAGTGGCTCTAAGGTCACCAATTTATTAGATAAAGAATCATCATTTTGACTAAGAGCATCTGCAATTCTGGTTTTTTTCTGATTAGGAATTAATAAAGGTTTTAATTTTATGGATAGGACATCATCTATCTTAGGTACGGTAGAGTCACCATTTTTATTGCTCTCCTTAGAGTCAAGGGCAGGTGCATTAGGCGAAATGGTGGTAACATTTGTTGGCATTTTGGTGGCACTAACAGGATTAAGAGAAGCTGTTGAGGCTTTTTTGATTATACCTTTAGTAACTTCACCAACATAGGAGATATTCTTAGCTTCGGAGGCAATATCCTGAGCCAAGAGCTACATGTGATCCTGTGTAGGCATCACTTCAGCTAAGTCCAGTTTATTTTCATTGACTTTTGATTTTTCTGATTTGATGGTATCTACCAACTCTGGGGCACTTGTGTTACCAACATTGGATGAAATGCCTTTCCTATAGGGATAACCTTGACTTTTTATGGGTGTAGTGATTTCAGCATGATCAGTGGGCACAGTGCCAAAAGTGTTCTCTCCCATGGTAGCAATTGTTTCTGTGTATGGTACAAAGAAATACTTGATTTTTTTATTTCCAAAATCAGAAATTTCAGGGAGAATGATGATGGCCTCATCTTCACTTAGAGTTTCCTCCCCCACAGATGATCTTTCTAGAAATTAAGAGGAAAAAGTCTCTGTAGCATCTGTTAGGGAGGGTGCTATGGTTTTCAGATGTTGAGTGTTGAAGTTTTTGGTATAATCTTTGGAAGAAGTGGCAACAATATCAGAGTCAGAATTTTCTTCATTGAGAATAATAGCTTGATTTTTTCTTTAGTTTTAAACTCAGGGTGAGTTATTCTATCAGAAGACTCTTTGAGACCCCACCTTTAGGGGATGTTGAATGAGATACAAGTCCATTTGGTCCATAAATAAATGGAATAGGTTTTTTTAACAGAACTGGTTTCTTCCTTCTCTAGTTCAAAGGAATGCTTATTTGAAACATTCAGAATCACTTTTATCAGGTTCAGTGATGATCAGGTTCATAGTATCTAGATTATTTTCCTTTGCCAGAGTAGTCTCAGGCCTAAGAATATAGGAAGCATCTCTTAATGTATTTGTATATCCTAGTGATAGAGGAGTACCTGTTTCAGATGTATGGGAGTAATTTTTCACATTTGTGTCTTCAGAGGAGATAGGAATGGAGAAGGTCATAGGTATAATGCCTATGTGAGAATTTGTTGTGCTATCTGTAGCAGTTTGATCTTTTTCTGTTCCTGGATCACTTTGCTCAACAGTATAGGATGCATAATTTGTGTGGGAAGTTCCTTTACCTAATAACACAGTGCCTTCTGGAGCAGGGTTTGTATTATCTTTCATTGGAATTCTAAAATTTGGTGTTATAAAGGTAGATCTTCTTTCAGGGGAAAAGATAGAACCTTTTGGGACATTTTCTTTCATCATGGGATGAAGAATATCACCACCAAAGAATGGGTCATGTTCAGCATCACTATTACTGTTTCTCACTATCACTTTTCCTTGGAACTCTGGAGTAAATTTTCTAAGTAGAGGTTTTGAGACTTCAGTCATATAGGATGATGCAGGATTCTCAAATTCAAGTTGGTCAGCTATGGTTTTGCTTGTTCCTTTGAATCTGGTGGAATTATATACATCAGAGTGAAGAGAATAATGTTTAACTGTCAAGTTGTTGCCTGTCGGAACATTATCACTTGCAATAGGTGTAACATAAATATTATCCTCACATTTTCTTCTTTAAGTCTGTCTTCCTTTGCCATAATGCCTGTGTCTTTTTGGGGATATGCTTCAGAGTTCACTATTATATCTTCCTTGAAAGGGTGCTTAGATTCATATTGTGTTCCATAAAGCACAGTGTCAGTGTCTTCTTGAGAAGCAGCAGTGACAGCTACTGTCAAAGCTGCTGGGATAGACTTACTATGAAAAGTTTTTGGTATTATAATATCTGCCAAAAAGATCTTTTTTATAGGGTTTGTTGCATGAGGATTATTGAAAGGGTCAACAGACTGCATTAAAGCAGAGGAATCAGCTACTAATAGCATTTCATCATCTGTAGACACAATGGGATCTCCTCTGGAAATGGTAAAGTCATCTCCTAGTTTGTTAGGTTTCTTATTAAGAGTATTAACTTCATTCATGATCAGAATGCCTTTCCTTATTGGCGAGGTGAAAGCTGTTGAAGCCAAGTCTGTTACAGCATCAGTATTTTTATCCTCTTTGGAAATATCATTAACTATAGCAGGACTGCCAGGAGGGATATTTATTTTTTCCGTCCCAGCCATTTTGCCTTTATTGATCAGTCTCTTATCATTGCTTGACATGATGGCAGCAAGGGTTTGATAGTCATTTCTATAATCAGTAAGGTCTGCATTGTCCATTGTGAAGAATGACAGTTTATGTTGCATGGTGTTCCGAGCAACATTTGGGTTCTCTTTGGTGATAGTAAGTGGATTATCAGTGATTACATGGTAGTATGAATTAGAGAGTTTAGGGTGATCCTTTCTACTTTGGGGGTCAGAATTGCTTGGTGGAAGGAATTCTGTGCCATCTGCTGCTTCCACATTCTGTTTCACAGCTACACTTTTGCCCAGACCATTAACTGTTGCTTTAGTGACTATAGTCTTAAAATGTATTTTGCCATTTGTGGGTTTAGTGGCATCATATAGAATATCATTTTCTTCCCCAGGAGTGGTAAGGTCTCTGTCCCTTACTGTTACTTCAGCAGTAGGTATACTACTACTTAATTTGGAAACAGATTTTGTGCTATCCACAGATGCAAATCCATTACTTTCAAAGCCACTGCTTAGTTGTGCAGGTAGAAGGTCTTCTTTTATCTGAAAAATACCATCTTCTCCCACTGCAAATTTTACTTCCATATAGGGAGTTGATTCTTCCTCATTAGTCCTTTCTTTATCTATCAAACTTCCAAATCTTTGTTTTTGTGTAGGAATACCAGCTGTTTTTGCAGGCAAGGAGTTAAAGGCTATAGTGGGCCTTCCTTCTGGTATGGTGGCCTTATTAATCATCAGTTCAGAGTTGTCAGTCATGTTAGTGGTTCCCTTACCTGTACTGTATTCAGCAGTGGGAGAGGTGAAATCAGGAGTAAGGAAAGTAGACTCCAATGGAATGTTCGAAGGATTTACTGATACTTTATTAATTTTCCATTTTTGTATAATGGCATAATTAATGAAATGAGGATTTTTAGCCACAGGATTTGATATCCAAGCATCAATATGAGGAATTCTTAATCTCAGGAACAAACTGAGGGTTGCTGGAGTGGTCGGGGTGGGAGGGATGGGGTGGCTGGGTGATGGACATTGGGGAAGATATGTGCTACGGTGAGCGCTGTGAATTGTGTAAGACTGTTGAATCACAGATCTGTACCTCTGAAGCAAATAACGCAACATATTTTAAGAAAAAAGGAAAAGAAGAAGATAGCAGGAGAGGAAGAATGAAGGGGAGTAAGTCAGAGGGGGAGATGAACCAGGAGAGATGATGGACTCTGAAAAACAAACTGAGGGTTCTGGAGGGGAGGAGGGTGGGGGGATGGGTTAGCCTGGTGATGGGTATTGAGGAGGGCACATTCTGCATGGAGCACTGGGTGTTATGAACAAACAATGAATCATGGAACAGTACACCAAAACAAATTATGTAATATATGGTGATTAACATAACAATAAAAAAATTAAAAAAGGAATCACTTTTAATTAGCAGGGAGTTTTGAGCTTGATTGTTTTGGGCTTTGGGTATTAGGGTAGATGACTGAGCTACTGACAGAAGAGTGTATCCTTTGTTCATAGGAAAGTCTATTTCAGGTTTGGGACCTGTACCACTACTGGCATGGTTATTATTAGTAGAGAGACTAATGGTTTCATCCACAGAGTCCATCCATTTATCTGAAGGAGTCATCCTGAGCTTTGAAACTGAGGTCATGTCAGCTACACTGTCTTCACTAAAATAGGCAGTCCCAGCAGTTCCAAGGTGAGTGATGAAAGGAGTGATATTGCTCTGGAAATTGGCCATTTTAGACACACTAGCTCTTTCAACATCCATTTGGGCTTTGGCATCATTTGCAGTAGTCGTGGTGGGGGTTCTATGGTCACCTCCGTTTTTAATGAGGTTTTTGCCATCTATTGTAAAGGGCTTTATTTTGTTTTTGGATAGGGGATTGAGCATATCAGGGATTTCAGAAAGGAGGATGATTTTGTTTTCTGCTGTTTGGGCATAATCTGCATCAGGGTTAAGAGAGCAAACTTTTCTTCTAATTTCTGTTGTGGAAGTGTCTGGGTGAAGAAAGATGACTTCCTTTATAACTACATCATCTTGGTCCATATTTGCAATTTGTTGGACCACAGGAATGACCTCCTCAATTTCATCATTGCTCCCATACTTAAAATAATTCCTATCAGGTTTAAGATGTACGCTGGCAGGAATATTAGAATGGAACTCAATTACTGAATCATCAAGTTTAAATCCAGTTGCTTCAGCAATATTGTTATTGTTAGATGTCATGGTGTTTTCCATCTGTATAGGATGTCTGCCTTCTATTGTATCTTTCTTTGAAGGCCAAGTTATCTTAAAGTTAATGTTAGTGTTAGGTGTTGGCACTGTGGTGTTGGGGTTAGCATAATGCTTTGTAGAAGTGATGCCATTTGTTTTGGAAATAATTAAGTCCCCTGTATGCTTCGTATTTTTAGCACATCTAACATTGCCTTGGTATCATTAAAATTAATAATAACATTATTGCTTTTCTTATACATTCTGTAATTAAGGCAAGAATTTGTAGTGGAATTGATACTGGAAGTGGCTTCATCAACATCAGTGGCAGTCATGCTAGATTTGGTATCAGCCTTGTTGTAAGTACTCAGAATAGGAAAAGATCCAAAGTCATTGGTATTTTTTGCAAAGGAAATCCTAGGTGTTCAAGAATTAACTGTAGTTCTATGGTGATTCTTCTTGTCTGTGGCATCAATTACAATAGAATTGTCTTTCTGTGGAATATCTGGAGCATTGCTCATGGTTTTGCCATATCTTTCCAGGTAGGTAGTGTCAATTATAATTATAGTTTCATCCTCCATGTCAGGAACATCAGCCAGAGTTGTGTAATCTAGAATGTCTGTGGCATCAATCGTGGCTGTATTGCCTTCTTTTGTAAGGGTGGTAGTACCAGTAAAGGATATACTCTCTGGTCTTGCTTCTTCCTCACGAGTAGTAGTCTAAGTTCCAAAGAGGTTGTTTGCATTTGATATGGCAATGTTGCTCTCATCTGCAGAGGCACTAAACTCATTCTTAGTGTTTTGCATGTATGCAGCCGGATTAGAGGCAAAGAATGGTTTAGATCTTCCAGTGGATGGGAAGAAGGATTCAAGACTTTGAGTTGCTTTGGAGTTTCCCTGATAGTGGGGAATAGCAATGGAATCAGACTTCTACCGGTGGGTGGTTATGGATATGGGTGCTGAGATGCTATTTTCCCCAGAAACAGCCATCCTGCTTTATGTTATTGCGGAATTGGGTGCAAATCTGGAAATTTTGATGCTCACAGTGGAAGTATCCTGCTTAGCAGCAGATGAAGGTGAAACATTGCTTGTTGGAGACTCTGCCTGAGTGTATTTGCCTTCTATACCCTCAACATAAGCAAAGCTAGCTGAAGGGTTACTTGGTACACCATTCCCAGATGGGGGAAAGTTATGTATGCTAGCTTGAAGAGTCTCTGAGTGGTTTCTCTTTAGAAGAGATCCAGAGTGCCTTGTTACTGTATCAGTAGACTCAGAGTAACTATTGGAATCATCTGTAGGTCCAGAATTATTTTTTGTTCTCAGGATGGATGAGAGTTGACTTGCTCTGTGGCTTTCTGATGCAGACAAAGGTGGGTTGACAGACAAATGATTTGTCTGTGTGTTTCCTGATTCCCATTATACTAAAGAGAAAGAAGTACAACATTTTTGTGAGGTTCCTCTTGCTGATTATATTTTACTAAAAACCTGAAATCAGTAGTCACAGTGCTAAGTTGATCAAATAAAGCAACATTCTGAAGGTCTATGCTTTCTTTTTTATCCAGTAGTTGTTAGGTTAATCAAGTCAGAAATACACAGTATCAATGTAAGAAGGAACAGCTAATATATTAGGGTTAAGTAAAGCTTCTGCAAATATAAATCCAGGTGTCCCACAGCAAACTTTCAGTATGGAATCTCTTACAGTAAAAGAAGTATAGAGAAGCCCTTTAAATTCTATACTGTCATACATTATAGCTTCTGTTATCTTTACTTCATTATTACAATGATGTTTTGTTTAGCAAAATGTTCTTTCTGCATTAAACATAAGCTAATGATCTAAATCCATGTTTTCCCTTCATCTAATTTTTAGTTTCATAAGGATACTTTTATCTAAAATATTGAAACTTACTGGGAAGCAAGTCACAAAATTTAAGATGGTCATAGTTAAGACTAGAATCTTCATCTTGTCTTGCTATTCCCTGCAACTGAGTGCAAGATTGTCTGTTACATTAACTCACTGACAATTTAAATGACAATGTAAAAAACATCAGAAATAATCTCTATTATATTTTAATATTATTAGCTAATTAACTAAACATTAACTAAAATAATGGCTTGCTAATAAGATAGACAGTGCCCAAGCAATTATAGTACATTATTCGAAATGAAAATATGCCAGGGGCGCCTGAATGGCTCAGTCGGTTAAGTATCTACGTTTGGCTCAGTTCATGATCCCAGGGTCCTGAGAGGGAGCCCCACATCAGGCTCCCTGCTCAGCAGGAAGTCTGCTTGTCCCTCTCCCTCTGCCCATCTCCCCTGTTTGTGTGTTCTCTCTCTAGCTAACTCTCACTCTCTCTCTCAAATAAATAAAATCTTAAAAAAAAAAAAAAGAAATGATAGTATGTGGGATAGAATACTGTTTGCTAAGGTCCATTTAACCAATCACTGAGAATAGGAAGAATTTTGTCTATTTTTATAACTTGCAGAGAATCAAGGAGTAAGTATTTAGCAAGTACATTTTGGACAGAGTTCTTCGGTGGGGACTTCATCGTATAAATTCACTCTTATTCTCACATTGATATCTATTTGTTGCATTTTTTTCAGGACTATTTAGACAAAAGTTAATTTGTTGAATCTTTATTCAGCCAGAGTTAAAATTTATCCAAGTAGATCCCTTATACAAAAGGGTTATAAGAAAGTGTAGGCATCTGAAGAAAGAATGGCTCCAAACCTGATTTATTCAAGCATTTACCTCGCAAAGGAATCTTTCCTTTCGGCCGCCTTCTAGCTTTAACTCTTGACCAAATCAGCCTGGTTCAGCAATGCGCGAAGATGAAATCCATGCTGACAAAGTCTAAATCTCAGAAAGAAATGCAAGCTCCTTGTTCTTCCTCCTTCTATATTTCAGTGGGGGAGAGAAAAAGCTTCTCATATAAAGGATTGCTTCTGAGCTAATCCCAGAACAAAAGAAAAGAGAGGAAGTGTCTTTTGGCTTTTGTGCATGCGTTTCTCAGGCACAGAGTGAACCTATTCGCTTATCTTCAAATTGAATGGGGCAAGGCTCATATTTTAATTATGAAGTCTTTTAAAAATTAACTCTCTAGTTTCTAGTGCCATTTCCTCCTTTTTTCCTGTTTTTTTTTTTAACCTTGTTCCTTCTGCTTCCATAGCAAAAGTTTGATTCACTATAATAGCATTTAACATGCATTTCCATTATTTAGTTTACATTGAGATTCACCCTGTAAGGCTTTGGTTTTTGTAAGGACAGAATTGTGTTTGATTAAATGTTTGAAAAATATGTTTATAATATAGGAGAAGAAATTTAAAAAAATAACATGCTCCTAATAATCTTTTGTTTTTTCCTTTCTACATCATTTATATAGATAACCATGCTGATTTCTCAGGCCTCTACTTCCTTTGATCAACTCAACACTGGCTGATATTGCTGTTAACTACAGTTTCTGAGACTAATTGTCCATTTACATGGAACCCACCAAAATACATCATCCTTTTTGTGGCACTTGCTGAGGTGATTTATTGGTATATATTCTAAAACGTCCCTAAAAATCTGAACTTAAGTCATTTTTGACTTTTAGTTTATGCTATGCAAGGCATGGTACAATAGTACTTTTATCAGACAAAAGAGAGACTCAGTTTGAACTTATTTGGCTTGCTATTTCTTCTCATTTGAAGACACCTCAAGATTTACTTATTGCCAATTACAATTTTTCTTTCACCCTGCATACTTCTTTCATATCATGTAACCCTAAAATTCAGTAGTGGTTGTGATATATGGGTGTTACTAAGTAGAAAGACAAAGTCAAGCTTTTTGTAATTTTTTTTTCTTTAGGCTTCCTCAATTTTCCATATCCTCTGGCTCATCTTAATACTTTTCTATAGCTGACATTTTTTTATTACGCATTGGAACAAATACTGAATCCCCAAGTTATGTCCCAAACTGTCCCTGGATTTTTCTTTTAATCAGGCAGAGTATTGATATATAAAACCTCTATGTATGTGATGATTACCTTCAGATAAAAAGCAGTGTGTCATGAGTTGAACAATTATAATGTTATCACTTTGGTAGCTTAGAAATACCATTCCCATGACATTAAATATTGCTCTTCATGGCTCTTGAAGTAATTGTTGGAAAACTAGTGCAATAATACATACTTAAGGACGGAATGTTCTTCCAATTAGAGATAATATTTGAAGGTCTTTTCATTTCAAGTAAGCCACCAGACTCAGACTCAGAATTCCTGGCTGGCACTAATTCATCTTTATAATATCAGAGATGGCTAAGATTTCTGCCTCATGGTTTCCAAAATTGAACCTGGGACAATAAAATCAAGCCTTTGTTAAGAAACTTCATCTTTGAAATTCTTTTTTTTTTTTTTTAGTCTAAGACGTTCTAATCCATTGCTCCCCTTCATTGAGGTGAATAGTTCATTTATGATCTACTCACTATTTCTGGAGGCTGTCCTCTGTAATGCATAAGTAAGCTAACACCTGCACTTTTCCATATACTACAATAATTATATTGAAGGAGGAGCTACAGATTAGAAAATAGGTTATTGGTGTCCATGTGTAGTTATGATTCTTACATGGCAAAAGTGAAGCTTACAGGCATAGTTCTAATTAATTTTCACAGAATGCTGGTTTTATTTTACTGAATCACCAAGCTTATCAGCATTATATATTTAATGGATGAGGATACATATCAATTCAACAAGTATTATTGAGTGTCTGTGAAAGGCACTGGTGGAAAAACAGAAGTAGAAGATATAACACTGATTCTCAAAGAATTTATAATCTAGAATGTACATGATAACAATAGTTAGTGCCATTTATTTATTCATTCAAGTATTAATTGTGTGCTTGTTAACTTTAAGGTTCAGCTCCAGGCCTTGAGTGACATAATGGGAAGCAAGATAGGCAAAATCTGGCCTATGAGTTACATAATCAAAGGACTATAATTTTGGGGTTTCAGTAGAGAAGAAATGAATTTTTGAAAGGTTCTTGGCTTGGAAGTTTGGGTGTTTTGAGACTGGAGTTGGGTTGGGGGTACTTATTTGGTGTAGGAAAAGTATAAACAATGACACAGAAATGAGAATTCTCAGGGGTGATTGGGGTTAAGAAGAGAGAATGTCTGATTTCCATACTTCTCTTTGGCATCTGTGGCCTGGGAAAAGAGTAAGATCAGCAGATATTTAGAGGAAGCCTAGGAACTCTGAAGTAAAGAAATCTTCCCTTTCTTATGTCACTACACTCATTGGGCTCAAGATAAAGTCTCATAAGACTGGCCCTTTTTGGGCCTTAAAGTCTGAATATATAGGAATGAATTCAAGGCTCCAAGTCTTCAGCCCCTTTCTAGTCCCAAACTCAACACATCTGCCTTGAGATCATGAAGAGTAATCTTATTGTGCCCTTTATCCTTTGTGATATCCAACCTAGCTTCCCCAACCTGAAAACATGGTTTTACCTATCACTATTTTAAGTCTTGCCTCTTTGCTTTTTCATATCCCTTGTACCTTTGAACTCAGAAGTGAATTAGGAATCTCCCTTGCTCCTTATTGGTGCTTCAGACCATTTTGTGTCTCTTTTCAAACTTTCACCAGCTTAGATTCTTGCATCATTATATACCTCCCACTACATACCCAATTAGTCATTTAGTGACGCTGAACTCACTCTCCCTCTTCCTGTAAGATTTTGTACTCATCATGGTTCTCCAGAGAAAGAAAACCAATAGGTTGTATATATACAGGAAGAGATTTATTATGAGGAATTGGTTCAAATGATTATGTAGGCTGAGAATCTCATGATATGCCATCTCACGCTAGTGATTCAGGAAAGCCGGAGGTGTAATTCCGGTCCAAGTCTGAAGGCCCGAAAACAAGGGTAGTTAATGGTACATATCCTGGTCCAGGGGCAACTCTAGCCAGCAGTAGGAAGCATAAAGGGGAAAATTCCTTCTCTTCCACCTTTTTCTTCTATTCAGGCCTTCAAAGGATAGGATGATGGATACTCATATTGGGAAGGGTGATCTACCTTACTGAGTTACTGATTTAAATGCTACTCTCATTCAGAAACAACCTCACAGACACAATCAGAAATAATATTTAATCTGGTCACCCTTAGCCCAGTCAAGTTAACACAAAAAATTAACTATCTCTTGGCTCATTGTAACTTTTTTTTATATCACTGCTTTCTCAATTCTTGGTGATTTCATTGTCTACATAGAAGGTCCTTTCAATGTTTTGTCCTCTCAGTTCCTTGACTCTTTTTTCCTATATGCTTATTGTTACTTTGTCTTAACCACTTATTCTCATGGCTATAACTAAACCATACCATTACTAATAATCCCTGTTAAAAACCACTTACTTTCTTACCTCTCTCCACTACTGTGATTCTATCAATTCTTTAATCTCTTGAATTCCTTCAGTCCATGAATCATACCAACATTTTTTAAAAATATTTTTTATTTTTTATTTGACAGAGAGAGAGAGAGTACAAGCAAGGGGAGCAGCAGGCAGAGGGAGAGGGAGAAGCAGGCTCCCTGTTCAGCAGGGAGCCCGATGTGGGGCTCAATCCCAGGACCCCAGGATCATGACCTGAGCTGAAGGGAGACGCTTAACCGTCTGAACCACCTAGGCACCCCGAATCATAACAACTTTTAACCCTTCCTTACTCCCTGAGTCCTCACTGTTTCTCCTTATCCAGTTCACATTTTATAAACAATTACTGTAATCTTTCCCTTTCACATACCATTAACTCCTTTGTCCTGTTCTTGCTTTATTTTACTTGTTTGGAAAACATCAATTCAGAGTAAATGTAACTCTCCATCCACTTTGTTCTTATGCCCAGAGAAAAGCATACTTGATCACAATGTTTAAGTGCTTGTTAATGCTGATTGGTAATCAGAATGATCAATTCGAATTCATTCACCTTCTCAATCTTCTTCTTATAGCTTCTCCTTCCTCTTCAGATTTCCAACACCTCCTGTTCATTCTCACTCTCAGTTCATGACCTTGCTTCTTATTTCATGAAGAAAATAGGTGAAATCAAACGAGAACATTTCCAAGTTCAACCACCATATTTCTGTGTTCTCTATAATTTGAATTCATGCATTCTCTCTTCTGTCCTTTGGTATAGATGCATCCTCCTCCATTTTAGGCCATTTCTCACCCCTCCTGCCCATTCAAAGATTTCATTCCAGTAACCCATTCCCTCCTGTATTATCATTTCCCCCCTCTTTGTTAGCTCATCATCAACATACAGACATGATGTGCTTTCTTCCACCATAAAACAAAAAATAAGAACAGACCTTTTTTTTCCCCTTGGCTTAATTTCCTCCTTCAAGTACTGCCCCATTTCTCTGCTCTTCATATAACAAAACCACTAAAAGCTTGCCTTCAGTTCTTTTGTCCCATTCTTTCAGTCTACTTCAAAGGTTTTTACCTTCACTACTTTACCTAAATAAATTGCTCTCGTAGTTCATTCTTTCAAATTTCTCATATGCCTTCATGTTGTTGAATCAAGTTGTTTGTTTTAGGACCTCATTTTACTTGATTTATCAGTGCATTTGAAAGGTTGATTATGCTTTTCTTCATGAAACATTTCTTCACTTGGTTTCCATGGTACCACATGCCCTTGCTTTCTTTTAATTTACTGGTCTCTCCTTGCTTTTTTCTGTTGGTTCTTCCTTATCTCCTGACCATTTGGAGTACTCCATGGATCAGTTTTTGAATCTCTTCCTTTTTCTATGGATACTCACTCTTGTGACTAATATGTCTCTAAATACCATCAAAATAATAATTATCAAATTAATATCTCCAGGTCAGACATCTAGCCTAAATTCTAGGCTATTATATCCAACTTCTTATTTAACAGAGCCAATTAGATGCCATGTCCAAACAAAACTTCTGGTATACTCCAAATGCCACCTAATAAAAAAACTCCTATAGTTTTCCTCATCTTTTTTGTCGACAACTGTTAGAGAATGAATTTTTGTCCCTAAAATTTGTATGTCAAAACCCTAATTCCCCATGTGACTATATTTGTGGATAGGGTCTTTAAGAGATAACTAAGGTTAAGTGAGGACATAAGGGGGAGGCCCTAATCTGATACTTCTGGTGGCCTTATAAGAAGGAAAAAACATCTTTTTTTCTCCATGTGCATGGTCAGAAGTAAGGCCATATAAGGACATAATGAGAAGGCCATCTATAAGACAGAGTTCTCACCAGGAATTGAGTTGTCTGGCTCCTTGATCTTAGGTATCTAGCCTCTAGAACTGTGAGAACATAAATTTCTATTGTTTAAGCTACCCACTCTCTAGTATTTTGTTATGGCAGCCTGTGCAAACTAATACAGCAATTCATTAATTCCAATGTTCATGTCAGAGTCTTCCTTGACTATTCATTCTATTTTATACCCAGCATCCAATTCTTATGCAAATATTGATGGCTCTGCCTTCAGAATATATCTAGAACCTGATGACTTTTCACTAGGAACACCACTGCCACCCTGGTCCAAGTTTCAATCAATTCTCACTTTGATTACTGCTTTTGTATTTTAACTAGTTTTCTGCTTCCACTTTCTATTATCATTATAAATAGCTATAGTGTTTCTTTTAAATTTTAGTCAGATTATGCTCCTCTTCTGTTCAAAGCCTCCGGTGACTATTCATCTTACTAAAAATAAAGCTAAACTCTTAAAGGCCCTACAGAATATTATCCCCCATTACCTCTCAGAACTCATTTTCTGCTTTCCCTATACCTCACTCTGTCCAGCCATGATACCTTGGTGTGTTACCTAGAATATTTCAGTCATTCTAGCCTTAATAATGAGGAAGAAGAATGAGAGTAATTAGAAGCAGGAAGACTAATTTGCAAACTATTAATCCCAGTCTAGAATCGAGGTCATAAGTCTCTGTGAAGGGCAATAAAAGAAAATATCACTTACCAAAAAACAACAAAATAATTGGGAGAGAATCAATAGAATACAGTGAGGATTAAGAGGAGTTGAGGATAATATTGAGACTTGTAGCTTGGGCAACTGGGTGGATGATAGATCATTGTAGAGACGGAGACCATAAGACAGAAGGCTATGGGAGGCAAAGATAACACATTCCTTTCCAATATGTAGTATTTGAGATGCTTCCATGGTATCTGGACAAATACTTTCAGTTCAGAAGTGGGGATTTGGAGGTCAAGATTGAAATGGTAAAGGGGATTAAGAGTATACTTATCTTGATGAGCACTGAGAAATGTACAGAACTGTTGAATCATTATATGTATACCTGAACCTAATGTAACATTGTATGTTTATTATACTTAAAATAAAAAAAAAGAATGAAATGATGAATGTCAGAAGGGCAGTTGCTTTTTGTCAAGAGCAATGACTGGAAGGAGGCATGTGAGAGTGTTCTGGTGTACCTGTCATGTTCTGTTTCTTTATGTGAGTAGTGGCTGGTTACATGGTGTGCTCCCTTTGAAATATTAGCTAGACTGTGACTTGTGATTGTGCTTCCTCCCTGTTTAAGTGTCCATGCCAACAAGGCTAGATGCGAATTTCTGTGATTTAGAAGTGGATGCTGCAACATACTTCTTTTCAAGTGTATTTTATTTTATTTATTTTTAAATTTATTTTTATTATTTGTCTTTTTAAAGGGGCGAGGGGCAGAGGGAGAGAGGAATTTTAAGCAGGCTCCATGCCCAGTGTGGAGCCTGATGTGGGGCTCGATCTCGTGACCCTGAGATCATGACCTGAGCCGAAATCAAGAGTCTGACGCTTAACTGACTAAGTCAACCAGGTGCCCTTCAAGTTAATTTAAGTGTTCTCCTCATGTTTAAGGTCATCTCAGCTAAGGTCTGATGTTTGGTGGGTTCAGTGTATTAAATGAAATTTAATACAAACAGTTCTTTCTGTTCTACTGAACAGGTTCTGGGGTCACATGAGTTCCTCTCAGTGCCCTGGGTATTGATATTCCGAAGATAATCATCTAAGTTTGTCAGATTTTCAGGAAATGGAAATTCTAAGTAGTATTTTCCTAATGCCATTTCTTTTTCTGAAGTACTTTTGCATTCAGCTGTCTTTTTTGGTCCTTTGGTGGAATGAAAATATTGAGTATCCAGTATAATCCTCTGAGCCATCTTGCCATGGATCATGTATTAGAAATAACCTTAGTTTATATGCTTATTTCTTTTGGGGGGGGGGATCCAACTTTACATGCTTTGAGCCAGCTTTTCTAGGCCAAAGATGTTACCTGCAATTAAATTAGTTATGTGTTAATCTTCATTTATTTTATTTAAGATTTATTTATTTACTTGACAGAGAGAGAGAGAGAGGGTGCATGCACGAGCAGGGTGAGGGGCAGAGGGAGAGGCAGAGAGAAAGAATCCATAAGCAGACTTCCTGGCTGAGCAGGAAGCCTGATGCGGGGCTCGATTCCAGGACCTTGAGATCATGACCTGAGCTGAAACCGAGAGTCAGCTGCTTAACCAACTGAGCCCCCCCGGCACCCCAATCTTCATTTATTTTATGTTAAATCTAGATGTAATTTTATAAATGCTAGATCCAACACTTCTTAGCTGTTTGACCTTGAGCAAAACACTTAAACTCTCCAAGCCTCAATTTTCCTATATATAAAAAAAGGCCTAACGAACCAACCTCACAGAATTGTTACTAAGATTTGCTGAAAGTATTTTTTTTTTAATTTTTCAAGTTTTTATTTAAATTCCAGTTACATATAGTGTAATATTATCAGGTGCAGAATTTAGTGGTTCATCACTTACAACACCCAGTGCTCATTTGATGAACATGTAAAACGCTTAGGACCTATTTGTGCTCAGTAATTGTCAGCTATTGTTGTTACTGTTTTGAAATGTAAATGGTAACCTCAAAAGTACTGTAGATACACAGACAAGCTGGGCAATACTAATGCCTCCAGAATGGCCATTCCTGTGATGGTGATTTATTTGTGAAGAGGGTGTCCCTGGGTCAGGCCTGATCTAATGGATTCACTAGAGCGATTAACATAGATGGTCTTTAACTTGTGATGGCTTGACTTATGATTTTTCAATTTCATGGTGGTGCAAAACTGATACATATTCAGTAGAATCTGTACTTGAATTTTGAATTTTGATCTTTCCCTGGACTAGCAATATGCAGCACAATGCTCTCTCTTGATGCTGGGCAGTAGCAGTGGGCCATGCAAGTCAGCCATGCAATCATAAGGGTAAACAACCGACACTTACAACTGATCTGTTTTTCACGTTCCTATTCAATAAATTACATGAGCTATTCAATACTTTATTATAAGATAGGCTTTGTTTAGATGATTTTGCCCAACTGTAGGCTAATGTAAGTGTACCGCGAACGTTTAAGGTCATCTAGGCTAAGCACCAATGTTTGGCAGGTTCAGTGATTTTTCAACTTATGATATTTTCATCTTGTGATGGTTTTATCAGGATATAACCCTGTCATAAGTCAAGGAGGAGCTGTACTAAGATGGTGCTCAAGGGGAAGATTAGCTCAAGATCTATGCATGTTCTTTGTTTTATAAAAATGTCTACATGTTTGTTATTTTAATTAAACTGTGAATGATATGACTGGTTCTCAGCCCTTGTATCTTTGAATATTGCCTCTGTTCCTTTGTCTTTATTATGTCATTGGAAGGGAAATAGGCAATTTCAATCTATGTCCAATGTCTCTTAAATTCTCTTTAATCTTTCAGATTCAAGTGGATATAATGCATTGTTTCTCGATTCCCTCTACCAGTTATCAAAATGTTTTGAATCCATTTAAAGGATGTGGCTTTCTGAGAGTCCCAGATTTATGTGGAGAGACTTAGTTCCAACTGTTCGTCTGGAGTGGGCTCAATGCCCATTCTTTTGTCTTCATCTAAGTTTTAAAATTCAAGCCCTTGGATTACTAAGACCAGCCACATCCTTGAGGGCAGATGTGCATGAGCACATCTCCTCCCTGGATTTTATTTTCATTTTATTTTTGTATTTTAGGGATTTCCCTTGTTATTACTTGCTTTCAAAGTCAGCTATACATTTAAAAGTACATTTATCATACTTATAAATTCAGAATTTCTCATTCTCCAAAATATATATTTTTTCATGTTCTTAAAAGTAGGCATAATGTGAAAGACATTTCAGATTATGTTAGTGGGCCTGACCCTGTTTTTCATTCCTTTTATGTCTTGTGGAGCTTGACTGATGGAAGTTTTAACCCAAACTTTGTTTATAGTTTCTGCATTCTACACATTTACCTTGTCAAAGCAAAAATTGCAGGACAAAGTCGAACAGGCAAAGGAAGACTTCATTCAATACTATCTAAATAGTCAACTCTACAAAAAAAAAAGGTGAGAGGATTTTTGGTGCTGGGATGAGCTACTGGATGTTATGAGGATGTTGATAAATGGCATGTGTAGAGCAAATTATGTAATTCTCGAGTTTGCAAATGTTTTACTCTGATTTAGACACTATGTAATTGCTAGTGGTGCTTATCTAAATAGGCTACTACTCTCCCACAGAGACTGGGAGCTAGGGGCACTATCTTCCTTGGCTCCCAAGTCCTTAAGAAAGGAGAGGAAGAATGAAGGGGAGTAAGTCAGAGGGGGAGACGAACCAGGAGAGATGATGGACTCTGAAAAACAAACTGAGGTTTCTAGAGGGGAGGAGGGTAGGGGGATGGGTTAGCCTGGTGATGGGTATTAAAGAGGGCACATTCTGCATGGAGCACTGGGTGTTATGAACAAACAATGAATCATGGAACACTACACCAAAACAAATTATGTAATATATGGTGATTAACATAACAATAAAAAATTAAAAAAAAAGAAAGATATTTCTGGTTTGTAAAGTTGGAAAGAGGCTTTTAAAAACATTTACATCTCAAAGAGTCAGAGAAAGAATTTACAATTGCAGGTTTTCTAAAGAAATGTTCTAAGACTCCAGGGGCCTAGAAGAAACCTGCCTAAAATTTAGTCAAGCTGAGGGGAACATTAAGGTCTTGGTCAATCTTATATTTAAGTATTGCTTATTATTGGAATATTTTTTAGAAGGACAATCATATTAATCTTTTCATTCATTTCCAAACATGTGAGAGTGATACAAATATGTGCATGGACCAAATGATTTTCAAAATGATTTATTGAACAAAAGCTGAAGAAGTAAAAATGAACACACATAAGAAGTGAGAGAGTGAGAGCAGAATTTCTAGAATGGTTTCATTTCTGAAGTGTGATTGCAGTCAATTCTTGAGGCAATATTGGCAAAAATTAAGGTGAGAAGTTTAATATTTCCCTAAATATTAAGACCTAGAAAAAATGTTGAGAAATATAAAATTAATTTTACAGTCCTGTATTATCTAGTTGGTTTAAAATTGCTATTTTCCATTAATTACATGAAATAAATTCTAATCTGTATACCCTTCCCTGCCCCAGCACCACTCTCTTATTTTCATGACAGCTCATGATTCTGTTGTAAAGTAAAACATATCTAGTCAGATATTCTGTGTTTAAAGCATAGCTAGTTGCTATGTTTAAGGCCTACTTCTTCATTATAACAACCAAGAATGCTTTCATCCACCTTTAAAGAAATTAAAAAACCCAAAAAACAAACAAAAAAACCCTTTATACAAAAATTTGTACTATGTGTTCCAGCAATCCTTTCTCTGAAATAGTCTTAGATCTGCTCCTTGTATTTTAGAGTTTTAGATCATGGTTCTAATCTAGACTAGTTGTTTCATTGTGTTATATTTTGATAGAAGTTTATTTTGTAAATTTTTCTAATTTTTTTCTTCTCCATGGATTTTCCTTATTAATAGTAGCAATATTCTCTCATTTCCATCTGAACTTAACTGAGGTGGCACTTTTGCTATAATCCAGTTAACTATTTACAATAAATTGATTGTGATACTCATTCTTGTGTTTGAGCTTGTATACTTGTCAGTTTCCCTTTCTGAAATACTATCTGGGTGTTTTTACACTATAACCTCATCAGACTCCTTCTCATTCCCCAAGAATTTTATTTAAAAATGTATAGTTTCTAGAGTGTTAGAGCTGAGTAATCTTTATTTTGAAAAAGAAACAAAGTGAGTGTGATTCAACTGTCTACTAAACGGTCTGTTGGGATTAATTCTAGAGTTCTAAGCTTCTGACTGTTAATTTAAGTATTAAGATATTTGGATTCTAGTCCTGGTTTTGCCACAGTGTGTTCTGAATTTGAGCCAGTTCCATACCTCTGTCTCTTATATGCAAAATGAGACACTATCTGCTCTCTTTCACAGAATTGCAAAAAATCAAAACTTATGCATATCAAGAGTACTAGTCATTAAGTAAGGTGTTTGGAGATAAATAGAGCACTATTGAATTTCCTCATCTAAATCTTTGCATGCAGTGATTTACCTGTTATCAAGATGCTTGAGATGCACCACGGCATTGCTTTTACTATGGGGAAGGTGTAGTAAGCCCTGTTGTAGTTATATTGGCTGTGGTCATAGTAGCAGTTGGTGGTTGTGTGCTGCTGTCAACAGCAGAGGTGGTTCCAGCTGAGGCTGCAAGTGTGGAAGCCTCAGGGGGTTCTGTGGATTCTGCAGGAGTCATGGCAGCATCAGTACTTGCTGCAGAGAGAGTGGTATCATCTGCTGTGGCAGCAGTGACCTCCTCAGTGGGGCAGTTGTTTCAGGTTCTGGGTTGGTAGAGTCTTCAGTGGCTAAATCTTCAGATACAGTGGTGGAGGTGGAACCCGATGGAGTTGTAGTCGCAACTGTCCCTAAAGATTCAGTAGTGTCCTCCTTCCCTGGAGTTGCAGCTTCAGTGGTTAAAGAAGCAGGTTCAGCAGGGGTGGTGGTTGCTGCTACACTGCTACTGGCAGTAGTTGTGGCATCTGGGGCTGAGGTCCTCGTGGAGGCTGCAGTTGTTGCAGTGGTAGCTGCTATAGGAATTGTGGTTGCAGATGATGCAACTGTTGCAGTTGTAGCAGCAGATGTAGTGCCTGCTTCTAAGGTTGTGGAGTCAGCTGAACGGGTTGTGGCACCTTCAGCTGGAGTGGTGGCAGCTGCAGTGGTTGTGTCATCTGTTGGTTCAGTGGTAGCTTCTTTCCCTGGAGTTGTAGCATCAGGGGCCTGGGGGGTGGTTTCACTGTTGGTCAGTGCACCAGATTCAGTAGTAGAGGCAGCACCTGGTACAGTTGTGGTGGCATCAGAAGGAGATGTGGTACCAGTGACTGAAGGTGAGGTGGTGACACTTCTGGTGGCATCGACCCCCGAAACTGTGGAGGCTGCTGTGGTTGTGCTGGTAGCTCCTCCAGATATTGTGGTTGTAGCTGAATCAGTTGTACTCACAGCTGGAGATGTGGACTCTACTGCTGGGGATGTAGGGTTAGCTGTGGGGGTTGTGGCATCAGCAGATGCAGTTGTGTCAGCTTCAGTGGTTGTGTCATCTATTGGTTCAGTGGTAGCCTCTTCCTCTGGATTTGTAGCTCCAGAAGCCCAAGTGGTGGTTTCACCCACACTGGTCAACACAGCTGGTTCAGCAGTGGAGGCTGAAGTCACAGGGGTTGAAGTGGTAGCACCTGCTACAGTTGTGCCGGCAACAGCAGTTGTAACACTGGTGGCTGAGGTTATGACTGGACCATTGGTGGTCGCATCCAGCCCTGGGGTTGAAGAGGCTCCTGCAGTTGTGGTGGTGATTGTTCCCACAGATGTTGGGTTTGAGGATCCAGCAGTTGTAATAGCAGTGAGTGAGAAGTCTGTTTCTGAGGTTGTGGAATCCGTTGCCCCAGTTGTTAACCCATTAGGTGAAGTTGTGGTGGCAGCTGCAGTGGTTGTGTCATCGGCTGTTTCAGTGGCTTCTTCCTTGCTCACTGGGGAAGTAGCTTCAGTGGTTGTGTCATCAGCTGGTTCAGTGGTAGTCCCAGCCACTGGTGGGATGGCAGAACTTGAGGCAGCTATGGTGGCAGTATCAGGTGCACTGGTGTTTGTAGAACTTGGTGCACCTGTGGTTGTGGCACCAGTTGTAGCTGTCGTTGTGACAGAACTAGAAGCAGTGGTAGAAGTTCTGAGTATTTCTGTGGTAGCAGAAGCAAGAGTTGTGGTAGCACCGGCTGATGATGAGGTGGCACCAGTGCTAGTAGCACCGATCCCTAGGGTTGTGGGGGGTGTTGCAGTTGTGGCTCCAACATGTGTGGGGGTTGTGGCTGCAGCAGTGGTAGCAATGGTAGCAGGGGGTTTGTTTGCTAAAGTTGTAGAGGCAGCTTGAGTGGTGGAACCATCTGTAGCTGGGAGAATGACATCTTCTGCTGTGTTTCCTTCAGCTTCTGAGACCTCTGTGGTAAAATCAGGTGCAATGGTGGAAGCAGAGGTTAAGACGGTTGTGGAGACAGCCCCTGCGTTTATGGAGGTTGCAGCACAGGAAGCAGCAGACTCTTGGGATGTGGATTCCACTGAAGGTGCCACTGAGGTCACCACAGATTCTGGGGCAGTTGTGGAGGCAGCATCTGTTGCCGAGTTAGTGGTTGACGTCACTTAGACTGTGGTGGCAGCCATTGGAGATAGAGTGTCAGGTATTCTGGTGGTTGCATCTGATCCCTTAGTTGCAGTGGCAGATGTACTAGTTGGGGCAACTGATGTAGATGTTTTGCTATTGGATGTAGTGCTAGTGGTGGTGGCTAAATTAGTAATACCTACAGGTGCTGTGGTGATTGCATTGGTTGGGCTACCAGTTGTAATGTATTCCATTCCCGTTGGCCTTGTTGCAGGTTTTGGTTTACAACAGGGTGGCTTATGAGGCAAATGAGGTCAGTGATGCTGCTGCTGGTGTGCATGGGGATGTTGGGCACTTGGCCGTGGTTTTGGTGGAACTGGTAGATTTGATGAGCCATCAGTGGACACTTATGTGGCTGATTTGGTTGTAGACAGGGATGAAATTTAGATGGTACATGTAATGGAAATGGTTTTGTACTTTGTTATGTGAGGACTTTTTCTGTGGACTTTGAACAGATTTAGATCCTTTGCATTTGGATGATTTCAACTTTTTTTTGGCAAGTATGGATTTCCTTTTTTTTGGTTGTTTTACAGTTTTACCTGCTGCAGAAGGTGGTCTTTTTTTTTTCCTTTGAGGGATTTAAGTTGATTTACACTTTTCTGAGGAGGCTTAGGCAGTCTCTTTTTGGATTTACTTAGCCTCTTCTTTGCTGTTAGAGAGGTGGGCTGCCTTTTTTTAGATGGTTTTATAGACTTACTCTTTGCAAGAGCTGTTTTCACGGTCTTTTTACCTGCTGCAGGCCCTTTCTGTGTAGGTTTCTTTTGAATTTTCTTCTTGGCTAGAGATCTTTTTGGTCCGGATTGAGCAGATTTAGACACATTGAATAGTTTTCTAGAAGCTGGTTTAGATTTTTTTAGGTTTTTCTTTCTGGCCAGAGTTTTTCCGAGAGTTGGAGATTTGCCTTCTTTTGTTTGATTTGACTGCTTCCTGCAGTTTTAGACAAGGAGCTTTTCAATTTATTTGGTCTTTTTTTTGAGGCTGGTTGTGTTTTTAGTACTGATTTCAGTGCTTTAGGTTGATTCACTTGTTTCTTGGCAGATGAAATAAAGTTTTTGGATTTCTTTGACACTTTATTTTTGGTATATACTTTAGGTATTTTCCCTTTTGTTGCAACTTTTCTTGGCTGACTGAGCTTTTTCTTGGCAGATGTAGATGCTGTCTTTTTATATGTGGTTAGATTTTTCTTTTTGACTTTTAAAACTGCTCTTGTTGCTGTTGCCTTAGCCCGCCCTTTTTTGAGTGGAGTTAACTGTTTATTTTTTTGTTTCTTTAGAGTTTTCTTTTTGGCTGAGCTTTTTTTGGGAACTGCTTTAACTGCTTTTGCCCGATTCTGTTTTTTCTTGGCAGGTGATGGCAGAGTCTTATGAGATTTAGTTGGTCTTTTCTTTAGAGCTAAAGAAGTTTTGGGGGAACCTTTTATTGTTGTGGACATAGATTGTGTTTTGGATACAGACAAGGTTGGTTTATAAATATTTTGAGATTTCTTCTTAGTTACTTTTTTTTTGGAGCTGATTTAGTTGTGCGTTGTTTTAACTGTTTCTTTGCAAGCATAGACTGGATTTTCTTGGATTTTTGTGAACTTCTCTTTGAAGCTGAAGTTCCTTTTGATGCCACCTTAGCTACTTTTGCGAAATTCAGCTGCTTCTTGGCAGAGGTGGACAGGGTTTTTTTAGATGCATTTTGACTTTTCTTTATAGCTAGAGATGGTTTTGGTGCTGCTGCAGTCCATTTTGACTGTTTCTTGGCAGTTGCCTTCTGATTTTTTTTCGACTGTTTTAGAGTTTTACTTGTGCTCCGTGGGGTATTTCGTCCTGTTAAACCAGATGAAAGGGGGGTCAACCCTTTCTTGGCAGAGGTTAATGTACTTTTCTTAGGCCTGACTTGTAGACTTTGCCTTTTTGATGTCAGGACAGGTTTTTTCTTTTTACTTGATGTCTTAGAATTTAAAGATAATTGGCTGGCTGCTTTGTTTGGCAGTGCAGGTGAAGCAGAGGCACGAGAACGGGTTTGAGGTTTCCTACTGACTTGGGTGGATGGAGATCTCTTTTGTGAGGTCCTGGCAGGGGAACTTTGCACTGGGGACTATTGATTGTCTTCCCTCTTGCCCGGCGCTGTGATTGCTGACTCTCACTGAACTGCAGGAGGAGAGAATAGAAGGTATTACCAAATGAAGTATTCAATCAATTATTGTTTTGTATTTTCACTTTAGTTATGGAAGCTGTTCTGCTCTTTAGTTTGGAAGGTGCTTCGGTTTTAAGTGCAATATAAATCTAGAATAAACTGCACTATGAATTTAAAAGAACAAGGCACAATATTTGGATAATTAGAGAAAGTATCTTGGTGTTACTTTCAATGCTTTTAGTATTTACTAAGGAAATCCAACAAAATACATAAATCTAATTTGGGGAAATCATTGGTTTCATAAGATACCCCATTAAATCTATGAAAACTTGTTTTTCACTTAAAAATTGCAGGATGAAATCATTCTCGTCTCTTTTAGGAACTAACAAAAGAATCAGAGTAATGAATCTCAATGAAGTATTGTAGCTAAACCCTACTTTAGAAATTATATAAAAGAGAAGTATTTGGTGTTGAATTCAGAAAGTTGGATATCAAAAACTGCAACAAAAAATGACTTTCTCTTGCTTGTAAAAGCTTTGTCTGAGGCATTGAATGTTCTGGAAGAATATGACAAAGATATAATAGCAATGGCAGAAAAGGAAAGGATCCTTGAATGAAGGAAGCATGGTTGGTTAAAATAGCGTGTAACAGACCTTGAAGACCACCTGTAATTCTAAAAATGGTGGATACTATGCTCTGATCAAAGAGAGATGTAAGGAACTGGTAAATAGTATATAATTAAGTCAGAAGAGCAGAAAATGTTGTTTGTTTTGTTTGTTTTTAAAGTAGGCTCCACTACAAGCATGGAGCACAATGTGGGGCTTGAACTCATGATCGAGACCTGAGCTGAGATCAAGGGTCAAATGCTTAACCAACTAAGCCACCTAGGCACCCTGAAGAAGGTTTTTTTTGTTGTTGTTGTTTTTGTTTTTAAAACAAAACTCTGCAAGAGATATAAAAGGGTAAAGCAAAAGGCCACAAAATTCAAAAGACCATGGCTCACTCAGAGAAGTACATAAAAACCTATTTGCACAAGTCATGTTTCAGATGAGTCAAATGTGTATAATAATTGTCTATTTTGATATCAATAGAAGAGACTATCTTCTTTTTCATTGTGTTTATGGCTTGTGTGGAAGAATGTGTTGCAGTGTTTGATCATGAGAATATAATAATAGACCCAGAGGTTGAGCGAAAAAGAAACTTGAGACATGGGTAAACTCACTCTCATTTTTCGCCTTCACAGGGGAATCTTACAATGGAGGTGGTGAGTGAATATGGACGGGAGGCAGAAGTGGAAGTCTTGGTCATTTCTTTGCAAGTTTAGTTCTAGTCCTCCAAATTTATTTGTAGGTTTTCTCCTACCTTATCCTCCTCAATTAATAGTCATTCTCTTCTACTTCTCTCCCTCTTTTTCTCTCTTAATTTCCCTTCCACATCTCCCTTTGCTTTGTTTCTTCTCCTCAAATTTCAGGTGATTTTCATGGGTATTAGAAGTAGAAGGTAATTGTTGCTGTTTCTTCCCATCTCATGTGACTCTGTTTTGTTTTTTAAAAATATAATGCCATAACCTCACTCCAAACGCCATCTCAATGTTAATGTAGCTCTCAATTTTAGGTAGTTCTTGTATTCAGATGTATAGAATCTTACCTCTTACCGGGAAACAAAGGGCAAAGACCAAGATGAGCCGAGTCAGGATTAAAGCCTTCATCCTGTTCTTTTAACCCCTAGAAGTGAAGAAGCAAGAGAAAAGATTTGTTATGTGCTTGATAATGGAAGAATAGGTTTTACCAAACTGCCTAGTGAATCAAAATTAAAATTTTAGGTGGCAAGTTTAAGAGTAAAGAATTTTTTTTCCTAAAATTAAGCTCAAAATGTGGATGTGAAATGAAAAGATGTCTATATGTGTTTTGAAAACACTGTCATTATTTGAAACCACTAAACATCAGGTTTTTCCATTTGGTATGCTAATAACATGATTATTTTTCTTTAAATTCTCTCCTAAAAGGAGACCCTCATCTTCTATCAGGAATTATAATAATTAATTAATCCCTCACCTATCCATTATCTACTACTGCATGTGTATTCTCACATGCACACACACACACACACACACACACACACACACACACACACACACACGCCCTACTTGTCCTCTTCCCCCCAAATCCCATCACTGAGGAAAATCGTAGCAGTTGTGACATAAAGAGAGTTCTAGGAAGATACATGGTGTGCTATTAAGTTGAGTGGCCAGCTTTATGGGACTCGGCTCCTACATGTATGATGGAGGGCATGGTGCACTCTGTATTGTTGTATTGCAAGGACAGTTTTCAAGAAATCCTGAGATTCTATGATGCTATTTGACTTTTGCTCTCCTCCCCCCTCTAATTTTTATTTTTTGGTCTACAGGATCCTTTACCCGAAAATGTTTTACAAATTTTATTGTGTACTTTGCCTATTGATAATTCATTTGTAGATGAGGTACACATCACAGTTAAAGTTACTGAATATATCAAGTCTATTTCTGACCTGTGTTAGTCTAATTTTTAAGAACCCCATGTTTTTCTTCCTAATAGAAGACAGTTTTATGGGTGGAAAACGTACGATGTTTCCATGATGCCAGATTATTAGGATGAGAATATAGGAAAAAAGACTTCTGATTCCAGAATTTTGTGAAAGAAAAATAGAAAATAAAGGCAGCCTGTACCTGTCTTAGGAATTACCTTAGGGAAGCTCAGTATAAATGAGCTAGTCTCTAGTAGCACAAGGCTTATGATGATGTGATGGGGGGCCCTCAACTCTAGTGGTTGTCATTGCCAACAGATCACCTTTTAGAATCGTCATCAGAGAACTGTGAAGTCACTTAGTATTTCAATCTGAGTCTGAAATGAATCAGTTTCCATCATCAAAACAGTCTCTTCCATGTGTCCCCATTTTAGTGAATGGCACAGTATTCACCCAGTAGTTAGTGTAAGCTAGAATCCCGTCAGTCTTGACTCTTCCTTTCATTCTCCTGTGTCCATCCATCACTAAATCCTCTCCATATTTTACCTTCTTGACAGAGTTTTGAATCCATTTGCTTCTCTTCATCTTTACCACCAGCATCCTAGCTAAGTTAGCATCATATTTTATTTGAGCCACTCCTTAACTTAGCAAATATTATTACCTATTAAGTAGTAGGCCCTGTTCTAGGATATGGAGAGATAGATAGGGGAGATCAGTTCAATGTCCCTGACTTACTAAGTTTTCATTTTCATGATTTCCAAAATAGCCCCTTAACTGACCCACAGCCTTGCTTTTAATTAACTACAGTCACTGTGATTTTTATAAAATATAAATCTGATTATTTTAGTTCCCTCATTAAGACCTTTCCTTAGTTTCCCATTGCTCTTTATCCTAAAGCCTCCCCCCACCCCCCCACACAAAATTCTTCAAGTGGCTTACAAGCCCATTTGCAACCCCACCTCTCATTGATCTTCAGTCACATCTCTCTTAGTGTCACCCACATTGTGTGTGTGTGTGTGTGTGTGTGTGTGTGTGTGTTATACTCTTTTCTTCCTCGAAGGTCCTTACATATTCTGTTACACAATTCAGTGCAAAAGCCTTTGTATTCCACCTGCCTACTGGAACAACTCCAGTCAAATTAGCTAACGATGTGTTTATTGTCAATCTAATTTTTATCTTACAGGATGGAATTCTGTCCAGTGTTTGACAAGACCTTCCCTCTTGTCTTGGCTTTTTTTTTTATGATTTTATTTATTTATTTGTCAGAGAGAGAGAGCACAAGCAGGGGGAACAACAAGCAGAGAGAGAAGCAGGCTCCCCGCTGAGCAAGGAGCCCGATGCGGGACTCTATCCCAGGACCCTGGAATTATGACCTGAGCTGAAGGCAGATGCCTAACCGACTGAGCTACCCAGGTGTCCCTTCTCTTGGCTTTTGTGAAACTACCTTATTCTTCCTACCTCTCTGAAGTTTTGTTTTGTTTTTAGGACTGTTCATGGGTTTTCTTTCTACTCTACTTACCCGCATTATGGTTCTAGCATCAGTCCTATTTTTCTCTCACTCCATAGCAATGTCTCTGTGTGATCTTTCTCTGGAAACAGTATCCATATATATGCTGACTTCTAAGTTTATTGATCAAGATTCATATATCAAACTCTTTCATGGACATCTCCATTTGGTTGTACCATTTCACCTTTAACCCAGCCTGTCTAAAAGTGAATTCATTAGTGCCCCCTAGCCTCTTCTTGATTAAGAAACAAGATGTTAACAGAGAAAAGGAGATTCTGGAATAAAAGTCCCCTAGAAGCAGTGTCGTTATCCACATAATTACCTTGGGAGGGATGTCTCCTTTGGCTCTTGGTTAAATTTGCTTCTTCTTGACTCAGCAGTGCCTCTAAGACTTGATACCTGCAGATGTAAAGAGAACTAATTGAATGGTTCTTCCATCTAATAAGGCAATCCATGCCTTCCCTTTGTACCTCCTACTGTCTGCCTATTGGTTATGGTAGGGAGTAGGGGCTAGGAAAAAAATGTGTATGTGGGATTATTGCAATTTAATCTTGAAACATTTGCCCTTTGGATTTTCTGACTTGGGAACATTGAGAACTCTATCTTATCTTTTACTTGGAATAGGTAATGATAAAATCTGAGAGTTAATAAAATTCATAAATTAACACTATAGCTTATATGTATATCATTCATTTTAAGAAAACTAGGGTTCAGTTTCTTATTTGCAGTTATAGAATAATTTATATGTTGTCAAGTGTCCCCCAAGTTTTTGCATTTGAACAGCTTTATTTTTGCAGTTTGTTTCAATATTTCAAAGTTTAATAGAATTGAAGAGATGAATGTCTGAGAGAATGTAATAAGAGGATATAAATAATCTTTCCTCCATTGTGTTAAAACACATTTATTTAACATGTAAACTCCAAGTGCCCACATTAGGGAAATTTGTGAAATATGTCTACCCTGCTGCACCCCCATTCTACTTACTTCCTCGTGCCCTTTTAATTTAGAATCTCCCATATTTTGAAAAGCACATGTTATCTAGTAATCTACTTTGTAAATACTTTTTCAGTTGCAGTTGACCGTGCAATGAGAGAAATATAGATAATATCCATTAGGCTTACTTGCTTTTATTATTTTTTTCTATTGTATTATACATAGTTTTATATTACACTTTTTTGCTTTTATTAATTGTATACTGATTTATTTACCATTTTTACGTATTCATCTATATTAAACCACATACCAGAACAAATGGCAAATGCACTAATTCTGAAGAAATGTAGCTATGAGAAATCACCAGTGTATTTGAGAAAAAAATGCAAAAAAGTTTTAAAGGCAATTGGAGAATGGTGAAAAGAGCACTGATCTTGGAATCAGGAGGTTTAGGTTTTACTTCTAGTTCTGTCATTTTATTTTTGTGTAACCTTGGTAAACTTATTTGCAAATGCCATTTTCACATCTATAAAATGAGAATCAATCCTGTTCTATTTACCTGAGTGTGTTGCTATTAGAATTAAATTAGAATATTCATTTACTTTGTAAACTCTGTAGCACTTTATGACAACATTGATTGTAATCTAACTTATATTGAATTTTTTAACTTATTTATAGATATATTTAATATAACTTTTATTTTACATCTATTTATAGATGTATTTACTATAACTCAGCATTACTGGATTTGAAATGACAACTTTTATTTACTTGTTCATTTAACAGATATTTATTGGACATCCATCTTTAGAATGCATTGTGAATTCAATAAGAACAAGAGAGACTAGTTCCTGCCTTGAGGGGCTAGGGATTTATTGGAAGGAAATATAACACAAACAGAAAAGAGTGACTTTGATCCATTGATATCTGGTTAACAGAGAAAGCACACTTCCACTTAGCCGTTTCTTTTGGACAAACTTTCTTCATTCACCTTTTCTTCTAAGAATCTTGTGAAGATCAGAAGTCAGGGTTTGGCTGCACTTGAATGGCTGGGTGCCTGCATGATAACTGATATCATAATAAGGGCTGTGCAATAACGATGCACAATATTGTCTTTTCTGAGAATTGAGGTAATCACTTTAAAGTTAATAAAATTATGTACACTTAATACTGATACCCTGATTTGACTTATAATAAGGTTGACCTCCTTTCTCTTTCATGTTAGTCATTACTTTGGAACATTAATCATAACACTCTCCTTTATGAAGTCAGTATTATTATATGGTTTTTATTTTGATCAAATATTAGAATATGGTAGAAAGGACTTTGGAAGCTAAGAACTTTGGTCTGCATAGTCCCTAAATTTGAGTTTATACTTAATTTTGTAAGGACAGTTCTTATATGGAAATTGCATCATATAACATTATAAACTCTATGTTTTGTGAAAATTATTCATGCCTTCTTCAGTGTGAACTCAAAGATATTTAAGAAGTTTTAGAAAAATAGACCAACCTTCTTGCAGTTATGAATAAGATATATTGCGCAGTTATTAATATGTTGTTGATACAGAAGAAAAAGATTATTAATCATTTTACATTTAAACAGTAATCAAGATTAAATAAATATAAAATATCTGCATATGTTCTTATCAAATTCTTGGGTATTAGCATGACCTTAGACATTTTTCTATCAGGTTGTTTTGAAAAAAGTTAGGAGAATAATTATTGACATGTGGTTTATGTTCAGTAATTAGAGAAGGGAGTTTCAGAACGACTTGCCCATCTGATCTAAAATATAGTGTTTAAAAAATCAAGACAATGTAAAGTGATTACCTTGTAGAAAATTTGAAAGGAAAATAAACATATATGTTTTTGAAGGAAGGATAAAAGTAATTGGATAAATAGAAGCTATAGTCAGATTAATTACAGATAGTGGGTAGCAATTCAGAAATAGGTGAGAATTTTCAGATGTAGTGTCATTTGAGGAACAATAAAATCTATTAAGTAGACATATCTTTATTCTGATATATATGTGCATATACATATTCTACAAAATAAAATTTTATTTCAGTTAATTTCAGTGTGAAATGTTTTTTATTTTTTGCATTTGTAATTATCTGATAATGCTCATCTTTCTTTGCTCACAGTCATCATCATTCAACTCAGCATTATTACCATGAACAACTTCAAAATTACAACCTTTTCAAGAATTAATCAAACATGATTTTACTCCATAGTTTATAATTTAAGGAAGTAAATGTTTGTTGAATGAATAAATAAGTCAGAATATAACACTTTAACACCTTAACTCAATATGGTACTTTTTCTGAAGTATTGAAACACCATATTTCAGTTATAGAGTTTTGGAACTATTTGGGCTCTTGATTCAACAGTGTTGAAGAAAACTTACTTATAGTAAAGTAAAATTCACTTGTGGTATAATAAAAAAAAATCCATTATCTTGCCAAAATCCTATGACCTTTATGATGCATAATGACTTTATAATATTTTCTTTTAAGAGACAGAGTTTATTTTTTGTGTTAATATTGTACACTCATATTTCCCTTGACAGAAGAATTGTGTAGCTTCCATTGGTTCTATATTAATGTTTTTCCAATCCACATACTTTTCTTATCATGCCCTTCATACCTAAATATTCATCCATTTGTCCATTCTTATTTCATTTTGAAACTGGTGAGATAATCAGACAATGTCTTTCTCCTTTCATTCCATGGTAGTACTCACTAATTATTGAATCTAGCGAGAAGTATGAAAGTCAGGAGCTTAGTGAGTCATTTCACACAGGTGAGCCTCCTGTGGCAGAGAGCAGAGGGGAAAAGGTGGAGAGTGGATCTGGAGGCACAGAGAGGAGATTCAGCACAGTCATGAAGTCATGCATGGGCCCTGCAATTTCCAGGTCATTCTGATGTGCATACCATTCCGTGACACAGAGAATAATTATTTTCCTCCTTTTACTTGGATAAATAGCAGTTTACCAAGAACCAAAGTGACCATGGGTCCTTTGTTGCTTAGGGGAACCAGTGCCCTTGCTCTTAACACTAGTTTGGAGAACCCAAACAAGAAATCCTTAGAGTATACAATATCAGCCAATCCACAGCTCAGGCAGACAAAATATCATTGCAGATTTTAAAATAGGAGGAACTTGGTATCTGGGTGAATTTGAATTAGAAAACACATCTAATCAACATTAAAAACAAACTAGGCATTTAGTCTTGGTGTTTTCTAAAATAGGCCCAGGCACAATTCATAAAGAATAATTTTTGTAAGGAGTGGTGTTTTCTAGAGATGCTACTTTGTAAATGTATAGAGGAAGGGTAGTTAACTAAAATTTCATAATTATTTAGGCATATCTCTCTATCCCATCTCAGGCCTTATGAACTGGGTTTCTCATCACCCACCTCCCTGGGACTATGAACTTAAAATTGAACTGCAGATAGGAATGACTAGTTAAGGTAGTTGCTCCTGCATTGTCCATTTTCACTTGAACTATTGTTCTGTACTTCAGTTCATGCTAGCAGTGTTTTGCTACTATACTTTTCTCAAAAACTTTGAGTCTCTTGTCAATCTCATTAGAATTCACTCTTTTAGATAAAAGCGTCATCCACAAATCTCTTTAAGATAAGCTGACCCTAGTTTCATTTCCTGCTAAGACTGAAGAACAATACCCTTAAGCTTCCTAGAAGCTTTATGGTCTGATTTTAAAAAATCTGTGAGGCATACACCTAATCTTTTTTTTTTTTTTTTTTTTTTTAGTATGGTTGACACACAATGTTATATTAGTTTCAGGTATACAACTTCTCTATATGTTATGCTGGGCTCACAAGTGTAGCTACCATCTGTCACCATACAACACTACTATAATACCATTCACTAGGCTGTGTGTTTCATTACCATGACTTACTCATTGCATAGCTAGAAGCCTGTATCTCTCACTCCCTTTCACCCATTTTGTCTATCCCCTATACCCCTTCCCTCTGGCAACCATCACTTTGTTCTCTGTATTTATAGGTCTGATTGTTTTTGTTTATTCATTTGTTTTGTTTTTTAGATTCCACATATGATTGAAATCATATAGTATTTGTCTTTCTTAGTCTGACATATTTCACTTAGCATAATACCCTCTAGGTCTATCTATGTTGTGCAAATGGCAATATGTCACACACTTAATCTTTTAAAGGTCTCTCTGTGTGACCAAATAGTACTTTGAAGTACCTTTTTGCTTTTTGAGGTTTTAATAAAATTTTAAAAAATTACGCCCTTGGTTACACCGATATTTTCCTGACAGTGCCTTGGATTTGAACTTTGTTCGGAAGTTATTTTTTAAGTTTAGCATATCTTGTTGTCTTGAGAGGCCGAGAATTTTCAAAACAATCAAATCCTGTCTCTTTTTAACAGTCTGTCCCTTAATTTATAATTTATTTCTATCCTCTTGAATTTTATTGTAAGCAGCAAGAAGAAACCAGACATATCCTTAATACTTTTCGGAGAACTCTTTTTAGCTAGGTTATTGAGTTTATTAGGCACATTTTCTGCTGTGCAATAACTTCAGGAGACAAAGATACCTTCCTTTAGTTGCCAATAATTTGCTCCTCACTTCCTTCTGATCCACACTGATAAGAACACCATCAGTGTTCTTAAAGTTTATTTTTCTACTGAGTCTGTTCAAGGCAATTTAGGATTTCTCTAACATGCTCCTTAATATCCTTCCACCCTCTGTTCACTACCCAGTTCCAAGTTACTGCCACATTTTTGGGTATTTGTTATAGCAGCACCCCACTTCCAGTTACCAAAATCTGTATTATTTATCTGTTGCTACATAACAATAGATGCCTTATGATTACTTCTATACAATATTATATTGGAGGTCTGACCCAGGGTAGTAAGAATAGAAAAAAAAAAAAAGAATGGAAAGAAAGAGAAAGAACTCTTAGCATTTACAGACATGTTTGTGCATGTGGAAAGTTCAGACAGATGTATAGGGAAATGATCAGACTTATTAAGTGAATATAGCAATATCAGTATAGAAAATTAATATACAGAATCAGTTGTATTTCTATATATCAGCAAAAAGAATATAAAATTTAAAAATGATTGCCATTTACAATAACATAAAAATGAAATAAATGTTAAATCTAATGATATGTTCAAACTCTACACTGAAAACCATAAAACCTTATTGTATTAGTTTCCTTTTTGGGGGTGGGGATGAGGGGCCAAGGGAGAGGGAGAGACAGAATCATAAATAGGCTCTGTGCCCAGCACAGAGCCCGATGCTGGGCTCAATCTCACAACCTTGACATAATGACCTCCAGAAATCAAGAGTTGGATGCTTAACTGACTGAGCCATCCAGGCACCCCCCAAAACATTAATTTCTTATATTACAGTTCTTAAAATCAGAAATCTGGTACAGGTATCACTAGACTAAAACCACGACGTTGGTAGGCTGCTTTCCTTTTTGAAGTCCCTAGGGGAAAATCTGTTTCCTGTTCATTTTGGTTGTTGGCAAAATTTAGTTCCTTGCAGTTGTAGGACTGGGGGACCATTTTCTTTTGGCTATATATGAGAGCCATTGCTAGATTTTCTGGGCTGCTATGTTTCTTGGCTCATGACCCCCTCCCTCCATCTTCAAAGCCATACAGTCCTTCTGGCCTCATATATCTCTCACCCACTATTCTGTCTTTCTCTTCTTCTTGTAGATTTATGTGATTAAGTTGGGCTCACCTGGATAATCTATGATAATCTCTCCATTTTAAAGTCCTTAATCATATATGCAAAGTCCCTTTTGTCATGGAGGATAACGTATTCATGGGTTCTAGGGATTAAGGGACAGTCATCTTTGGGGCTATTATTCTGTCTATCACAGTTATTAAGCAGAATTAAAAATAACCTAATAAAATGGAGTGATCTAACTATGTTTATGAATTGGAAGATAATAGTCTAAAAATGTGGGGCACCTGGGTGGCTCAGTTAATTAAGCATCTGCCTTTGGCTCAGGTCATGATCCCAGGGTCCTGGGATTGAGCCCCACATCAGGCTCCCTGCTCAATGGGGAGTCTGCTTCTCCCTCTCTTTCTGCCCCTCCCCACCGCTTCCTGTCTCTCTCTCTCTCAAATAACTAAATAAAGTCTTTAAAAGAATACCCTAAAATGTGAATTCATTTTTATTGTGAATCAAAACCTGTGTGAGGCCCAAAATATTGTGGAAGTAATCCTTTAGGAAATGAAGGAAAAGAAGAGAAGAAACTTGGAAAAATGGAGAGCTGTTTAAATGAATTTACACGTCAAAGAGGAATCTATAGGAATTGTGAAAACAATGCCATTTTACAAAAAAAATTATATGAAACTACTGAATAATGATAATTAAGCTGGAAAAGCATAAGAAAGGTATTTGATGAGTCTTCCAAGAGATATTAAATAAAAAACAGAGTGCTTCAAATTAAGGGACCCAGTCTCAGAAAAGCAAATAATAATATGGTTGTATAATCTGTGTTTCTGAATAGTCTAGTTTGGGAAACAACTGTGTACTTGACGCGTGAGTGGAAAAACCTCTTTGTTGATCTTGGTTTTTAAGACAAAAATCACAGGAACAATTATCTGAAAGCAAACAAGTTTGAGATGTAAACCCTCTCCTAACATAGACTTTAGAGGACATCACATCTGTACATGCATTCTAGGTGGGAAGATATGGAAATGGAAGGGAAGTGCAGGTTTTGTTAATCTCACAGATTTAATTCCTCCTAACCTGCTTCCCAAAGAGTTTCCCAAATCCTTCTGTGCTTTCTGTCCTGTTTTTCCTTTGAATTCTCTATTTACTTATTGTCCTCTTTCCATCCCCCTTCTAATCCAAAGAGATAGTAATTAATGTATTCATTTCCAGTGTGCAGAATCTTTACTGAGAAACAAGTGCAATGGCTAGAACATAGACCAGTACCTCTGAAACAAATAATACATTATATGTTAAAAAAAAAAAAGAAGAAGAAGAAGATAGCAGGAAGGGGAAGAATAAAGGGGGGAAATCGGAGGCGGAGATGAACCATGAGAGACGATGGACTCTGAGAAACAAACTGAGGGTTCTAGAGGGGAGGGGGTGGGGGGATGGGTTAGTCTGGTGATAGGTATTAAAGAGGGCACGTTCTGCGTGGAGCACTGGGTGTTATACGCAAACAATGAATCATGGAACACTACATCAAAGACTAATGATGTTAAACTAGGGCAGCTGGGTGGCTCAGATGGTTAAGTGTCTGCCTTCAGCTCAGGTCATGATCCCAGGGTCCTGGGATCGAGTCCCGCATCGGGCCCCCTGCTCAGCAGGGAGCCTGCTTCTCCCTCTGCCTCTCTCTCTCTTCCTCTCTGTGTCTTATGAATAAATAAATAAAATCTTAAAAACAAACAAACAAAAAACTAACGATGTAACAATATATGGTGATTAACATAACATAATAATAAAAAAAACCAAAACAGAATGAACCTAATCAGTGTTAAAGCCTTCATCTTGTCCTGGTAACCTGTATAGTTTCTAAACAAGAGAATTCTATGTTAGTTATTTATGTTCTGATCCCCCTCTCAGAATTACTTTTTCCGGAAACCCTTCACTTTTTCACTTTCTCATTCTTTGCTCTTTTAGTACTTGTAATGATTCTTCATAATGATTATCGAATTCATATATGAGTTTATGTAATTGTATGTTTAAAAGCTGATTTCTGTCCTAGTTTTTAAATTCTGCAAGGGCAGAGATTGTGTTTATTTTGGTTAAAAATGTATCCCGCTGTGTATTTCAGTGCTTATTGCACAGGAAGTCACACATAACTATTTGTGAAATGACTCTAGTGATGTTTATCACTGCAGATATGCAGAAACCTTTTTCCGTTTCCTCAAATTTCATTCATCATGATGAATAATTGAATTTCTTGTGGGTGATCTTTTCAACTACCTCTTCTCTGCTTCTTTCATGGTTTTATATTGTTAACATTTAAACATGTTGAAAACTTCCCTGTCTCCAACCTACATTCAACCTGTATTTACTATCTTATCTCTCTTCTGCTTCACTGTCAGTCTCCTTAGAAGACACCAGGCAATAATCTCAATTTTAACGTCTTCTTCCTTAACTTGCTATATAATCTGCTGTCCCTGAAATTGCTTGTGAGGTTTGAAGTTACTTGTCAAATTTGCTAATGACATCTTTGTTACCAATACTAATGGATGTTTTTTAGTTTATATTTTAGTTAACCATTTTTCAGTAATTGATACTTTGACCAGATCTCTTCCCCTCTTGTCCTCTGTTGAATTACCCCTTCCTGGCTTTTCTCTTAATCCTCAACTTCCTTCTTGGTTTCATTCCCTTATAGATTGGTGTTGTATGAGATCTCACTGCATTTCTCCTACAGTCTCCTGTAGAATTCCTGCATATAGTCACACATTTCCTTGGTATTAACACCATCTGTATCTGATTCCTTCCAGGTCTTTGTGAAGGATTCAACAGCTTAATGAACTGTTTCTATTATTTTTATCATAGCTCTTCAAACCTACTGTGCACCCTAGTTGACCTCTTAATTTTTCCAGGCCTCTTTTCTTCCCTTGAGGAATTGGTAGAGAAGTTTATAAGGAAATCTGAAACAAGAATGTTCTAAAGCTAGATTTATCTAACAGGATACCATGGTAGCTGTGTTTTCCCTGGATCCTGATCAAGAATTGTTCTTTTTCAAACCTAAATAATGTCCCCAAATGTCTTAATGCCTTTAGGTGATTATAGGGGACTGAGTGATTTTTCATTTGATAAAGTAATTCAGATTTTTTCTCATCCCTCTAACTTTTCTGGGGTAGGTAGATCGTACTGTTGAGGATAGAGGACAACAGTTCATGTAGTTGGGATAACTCCAGGTTAATCTTGAAACAACAGCAACCATGTAAGTAAATAATTCCTAAAAAGGAGGATTTTCTCTTTGCAATTCTTTCTCAATACCATATGAATCCTTGCATTTGTTTAGCATAGAATGTGATAATTAATGATTTTTCTAAATAGTTTATCTTGGAATTTCTAGGCTATCATTCTTTTTAAAAAAACTTTATCAAAGAAAAACATTTAGTAACTTATTAATTACATAGTAATTAGGATATATTCCTACAGTTTTAGGACTTTAATCAACATTTTTGCATATTTTACTTCCATGTATTTTTAGTAAAGCTGAATAATCAATGTATGAAAGTATTCAAGGAGAAAACTACAATCAAAATTCTTCCAGTTACTTAAAATGTGTTGAAATATTTTCTTAAATAATTTTATTTGGAAAAATATAGAGAACATCTTTCTCATCAATGTGATAGGAAGTGCATATCAGAATTATTTTATTAGTAATTACTTTAGAGCTTTTTGAATATATTTTTAATTATATGAAGTTTACTTTGCCTGGATATTTGTTATTTTATTCTCATTTACCGTTTTTTTCACAGTAAATATATATTAAATCACAAGCCAGGACAGATAGTAAAAAACTCTGTGCCTGAGGAAATGCAGGTGTGAAAATTAATTGGTGTATTTGAAAATTCATTGAAAAAGTAATTATGGTAGTTCTTGGATGGTAAATGAAGTTGTCCTTGGAAGGCGGAGTTCTATATTTAAATCTTGCTGCCACTTAGCAATTTGACCATAGGGAGATCATTTAACCTATCTGTAAAAAAAGGGTAATATTTTCCTAATTTACATTATAAGGTGTTCTTATATTTAAATGAGGATGTTTAGTAATGCATAAAATACATTGTAAAGTTGTTTGTAAATCTGGTTAACAACCCTAACCATTTATATATTGAATTGAATTAACAGCTGTTCACCTTGATTGACTTGAATTTAAAAATATTGATTGTAACTTTAAATCTCATACTTAAAGCATTTTTTATAATAAATCTCATTCATTCATTCAAAAATAGTAAACAGTTTTTCTCTTATGCTCTGTGACTGGTACTGAGAATACATCAATAATGATTATGGCACCAATGAAAGATCAAGTGGAAGAGAATAGCCTTCTTCTTTCAAAACGGCCACTTTTGGTAGACCCAACATATTTCAACTGGGCAGTTCCTCTACTATTAGAAGAACATGCCTTCTAATTCACCTTTGCTTCAGAAAGCCTCTTGATTTGAATGTCTGCTGGATAATGAGCAATGTAGTAAACATGTTAGTAACAGAACAATACATAATACTGTCTCTTCATGAGACTTGAGATCATCAGTTCAAACTAGAAAGGTCACATACACTTAAGAGTGTTACACTGATTTGACCCATAATGTGATTTGCTTTCTTTCACTTACTAGTTTTCCATTTGCTTTAGAATACTAGTCACGATATATCCCTTTATGAAATTCGTAATTATAGTTTTGTTATTCAAACATTGTGACATAGCCAAGAGGATTTTTGGGTGAAGAGATTCTTGTCAGACATCAGAAACATAAGTTGTTTTGTTTAATAACTTTCTAAGAGAAAAATCTTGATCTTTGCTTTAGTTGTTCCTTCCGTGTACCATGCTCTCACTTGGTGTCCACTTGGCTAACAGTATTTGCAGTGGGAAAATATCCCTTGTTAACATTATATGTTTATCTTTGTTTAAATATTTTATTATACCTTCCTTAGTGTTAACACAAGGGGATTCAGATATTTAATCGAAGAGAACATATTAAATTTCTTATTAATAAAAATAATTAAAATAATAACTTAGAGTTTATTTAGAAACTCCTTAATATTGAAGTGTCCCAGGGCTTGTTGTTTGACTCTTCCATTTTCTATCTACAGTCACTGCTTTGATGATCTCATCTAGTCTCACGGTTTTAAATGCCATTTCTATGGCATCAACTCCTGACTTCTCTCCTATACTCCAGACTTGAATATCCAACTCTGTCCTTGATATCGCTATTTAGATCACTGAGAAACATCTCAAGTTTGATGTTTTCAAAATGGAACTCTTAATCTTCCTTAAACTACAATCAGCACCTGCTATATTTTTAGCCTTCAACATCTTTTCAGCTTTTCAGACCAAAAACTTGGGTCATTGTGACCCTCTCTTTACCTCATACCTCACATCTAGTCAATCAACAAGTCCTTCAAAGAGTATCTAGGATCTTTCTTCTTTTTGACTTCCTCATCCAAGCCACCATCATTGGCTTGGAGAATCTGGCTTATATTAATGGTCTTCTAACTGGTCTTTGCCAGACCAAGGTCTCATAGCAAGGATGTGATAGTTTTAGGTCAAACCATTTCACTGATAACATTTGCCACTGGCCCTTTATGGCTTTCCAAACTCAGCAGTCAGAATATAAAATGTTTGTAAAATCTCTACAGACAAATGTCTGTATATAATGTTGTGTTGCCTTCATTCATTTCATGTCTAGGAATCTATCCCATAGAACTGATTTTGGATCGCAGCAATGTGTATCATACAACTGTTTGTAAAAGAAAAAACAAAATATATCTACCTAAAAAGAAAATTGGTTACATAAATTATGATGCATTAATAATATAAAGGCTTTTATATGATGTTGTTTAATGACATAGAACTTGTCCTTATATGTAGAGAACAGATTTTATAGCAGCATGAGATGTACACATTTGGATTAGAAGACCATTTTTCCTCCCTCTGGGTAGAAGGATAATTGTGTTTTGTTTGTTTTTCTATTTCCCCAAATTTCAAAATAAATGATTACTCTTCAAATAATATTTAAAATTAAAATATAAATGACATAAAATACTAATTTTAGTTTCATCCATTTATTTAAAATTCTGGGATGTCTGGGTGGCTGTCCGTTAAGCATCTGCCTTCAGCTCAGGTAGTGATCCCAGGGTCCTGGGGTTGAGTCTCACATCAGGCTCCTTGCTCAGCAGGGACTCTGTTTCTCCCTTTGCCTGCCACTCCCCCTGCTGTGCTCTATTTCTCCCTCCCTGATAAATAAATAAATAAAATCTTTAAAAAATAGATAAAATTCCTTCACTCAAAGATTAATTTGCTTTCATTAAGTTTTATTGAAGACTAATGAGTACTCTTGAGAAACTTGAAAGTACACTGACAAGATGCAGGGAAAAGTTTTATGGTCCTAAAAATATATCACATTTAAATTGAAGATAGGTGCTACTGAATCTCTGAGAAACATTTATCAAAAACCAAAAATGCTTGATTGAGTTTGAACAATCACTTGGAAGAAAATATAGAAAGAAATCATTCCTAAATAAACTTAGAACTATTTCTTTATGCCTTTCTATTACGTATGTAGGTTCTTTTAAAGATTGCAATATTGATAATGATATTCTCTTTCTCCCCTCTTGTTATATAATATTAAGATATTTAGATAAAAATGACAAGATCTTTAAATGTGTATATAACTATAGTATGTCTATAAATTAGGAGCTACTAATAACTTTTTTAAAAAAGATTTTATTTATTTATCCGACAGAGAGAGACACAGCAAGAGAGGGAACACAAGCATGGGGAGCAGGAGAGGGAGAAGCAGGCTTCCCATGGAGCAGGGAGCCCAATGTGGGGCTCGATCCTAGGACCCCAGGATCATGACCTGAGCCGAAGGCAGATGCTTAATAACTGAGCCACCCAGGCACCCCTCCGACATTAATATAGATTTTTTTACTTCCACTCCTGGAAAACTAAACAATTTAGAGTGTGCATTTCTTTTTATATCTTTTCTTCCTCACTACCATATCTTCTTCTTGTCTGCCTCAAACTAATTTATAGTGTTTTAATATTACCTCAGCAGTTTACAGGTTGAATAACTACAACTTTCTAATGATAATAGATTTTTCTAATGCAGTATCACATCTTTCATTATATTTCCAATATTAGCTACTGTTTTTAATTATTCAGTGTCATTGTTATTTCTCTGAGCTCCATGAAAAATCATGGAAAACTCAATGAATTATTTGCCCAGTAAGATAGTTTATGATAAAATTTCACTCAATTAAAAAATACTTACAGATTATAAAATGAAAAGAGTATTGAGAATATCAACTGATACCAGGATATGAATATTTTAAATTGGACATTCAGGTTGAGTGGCTATTCTGGGCAGTGGACAGGCATGGAGCCAGACATACTTGAGTTCCATCCTAGCTGCCCTGCCTGGTAGCAGTGTGATCTTGCACAAATGGCTTACTTCTCCATGCCTTAGTTGTCTCTGTAAAGTGGACATAATGATAATTCTTATTCCCTAGGATTGTTGTAAGGATTAAATGAATTAGTGTATGTGAAATATTTACAATAGTGCCTATCCCACAGTAAGCATTGTGGGGATGTTAGCTATTATTATTAGTAATAGTATAACATAGTAGTAACACAAGCAGCAGCAGCTGTATGTTCATGTGTTCTATTAATAGGGGTTTGAAGAACAACAGAACTTTGGAATAATGACTCTCAAAATTGAAAATTATATTGGCAGATGAAGTTGGAGATCAAAGTAGATTTTATTAGGTGCTATAAATCGATACATGCTTCCATATAGTCTTCCATGATTATCTCCTCAAGTGATTCATCTGTCACATATCTCTTTTTTTATTATTTTATTTTATTTTTTTTTAAAGATTTTATTTATTTATTTGAGAGAGAGAGAATGAGAGATAGAGAGCACGAGAGGGAAGAGGGTCAGAGGGAGAAGCAGACTCCCCGCTGAGCAGGGAGCCTGATGCGGGACTCGATCCCGGGACTCCAGGATCATGACCTGAGCCGAAGGCAGTCGCTTAACCAACTGAGCCACCCAGGCGCCCCCACATATCTCTTTTTTTTAATGGTGTTGAAAGTATTGCTCTGTATAGCAATAGAAAATTACAGTAAATTATTTTGTGTGTCAGTAAATCAATAGAGTTTAAAATGAAAACTTAATTTCTTAATTAACTGCTACAGTGCTACATATTTGGTTCTCTAGCTTTTTTTTTTTTTTAAGATTTTTTAACTTATTTATTTGACAGAGAGAGAGACACAGCGAGAGAGGGAACACAAGCAGGGGGAGTGGGAGAGGGAGAAGCAGGCTTCCCACGGAGCAGGAAGCCCCAGGAAGCCCCATGCCGGGCTCGATCCCAGGGCCCTGGGATCATGACCTGAGCTGAAGGCAGACGCTTAACGACTGAGCCACCCAGGCGCCCCTGGTTCTTGATATATACTCTTGAGCATACCTTTTTACAAACTGTGATTATAGCATTATCCACTGCACATATTATATTAAAATATAATCAACATTGGGATTATCACCACTTGGAGATAGAGCAATTGTTTCTTTTTCAAAAGTGCTGTCAGCTTTGAAGAAAATGTGAAAATCTATATGATCAGCATCACCATTAATGCTGAACTTAATAAAAAATTTTCTTTCAAGTAACCGTTTGAGGTGATGGTTGTGTTAATTAACTTGATTGTGGTAATCATGTCACAATGTAGGAATATATCAAATTAACACTTCGTAAATTTTAAATATATACAATTATGTTTTTCAATTATGCCCCAGTAAAACTGGAAAAAAAGGTCTTTGTCTTTTTATGTTCCCCCTACCCTATTTGGAATTCATTTGCTAATAACTAGGAATATACCTTTTTGATAAATACGATCTTCAAATGGTAATAATGAAACAGCATTTTACCTCTTCATGTAACTTTGATTACATCCCACTAGCTTGATTATTTAGTCTCATTTTTAATGAGACTAAAACTCATTTTAATTCCTTATTGATAATGTTTAGTTAGTTTTTTTTAAATATTTTATTTATTTGACAGAGAGGGACACAGTGAGAGAGGGAACACAAGCAGAGGGAATGGGAGAGGGAGAAGCAGGCTTCCCACTGAGCAGGGAGCCCGATGCGGGGCTTGATTCCAAGATCCTAGGATCATGACCTGAGCTGAAGGCAGATGCTTAACAACTGAGCCACCCAGGCACCCCTAATTACAGTTTTGTTCCTTTGGAAAAGTAATTGGATATTTTTGGTTAGACTTAAAATTAATTTTTAGTTTTGTTGTGTTCTAGCCAGAGGTCTCCACTTGTAAGATTTCTGTGTTTTTAACATGTGGGGAAGTTATATCTGTGGTCTAACCTATGATCCATTTTTGTAAATGCACCATGGGTACTCGAAATGATGCTATGATCTCAGTTTTTAGGACACAAAGGTTATACAGTCTGGCTCATAGAGCTAGAAGAGAAGGGATAGAGTATCTCAAAGTAAGTTCTTTCTTGCAGATTGACTTTCAGTTTTGGTCTGTGGTATTACCTTCCACCTAGTCATCCAAGCCAGAAAATTATAAGCTGCTTCTTCACCGCTATCTTACCAAAAACACCAAGTATAGTTCTGCTGGTATTTATTACTTAACATCTCTCAAAATTGTTCCTTCAGCTTCCCCATTAGGCCTTTACCAGCTCTCACTATAGGCCTAAATCACATCTAAGGGAATTCTACTTTACTTTTCAAACATTTTATGTGATTTCATTGTTAAGAGCAAGGATTATAAGTTTAAATGTCTAGAGGACCTAGTTAACGGTGAATCTGTGAAGAAGGCGTGGTGGAGACTGGAGGAGAGCATGCCTCATTGATGAAAGCAAGGAGTAGTCATTTCTTACTTCCAGTTCACTGATGCTCAAAGGACAGGTCAGGGGTTAGATAAAGAGCTTGCACCAGAATATATTGCTTTTGTCAGTAAGAAAGTTTTGCTGCTAAATAAATGAATGAAAACATGAATAAATAATATAAAGGAAGCTGAAAAAAAAAACCTGTGTGCATTAACAACATTGATTTATGTCCTTCACTCTTGACTGGTCTGTAACAGTTTGGGGATTAGCAGCCAGTTTGCACACCACTCTTTGAGTAGCATTGCTGTGGGTGACAGTTGTCATGCAAGACTGCATGGCCACAATACCAGATCTTTCGTGTACTGGAGGAAAATCTGGACTTTTATGAGTTCTCCTATTTTTTCAAATGTTTTACTTATTGGTAACTAATTCAGTTGTTAAAAGTTTTCTTTAAATCAGAAAAATTGAGAAAGTAAAAATTCAACCTGTTCTTTAACATCCAGTTCAAATAACACCTTTTGCATATACTTTTCCTTTTCTTTTTTTCCCATCATCACTGCCCTGGTCTCTCAGTCCGTAAGAAATCTCTTCCATTTTGGATTGTGCCATCATTAGTTATATAGATATGCTATATGCCTGCCTTTAGTCTCAGCTCCCTTAGAGCATTGTCAATATTCAGGGTCTTTTTGTATTTTCTTATAGTGCTTAGCACAGAGACTTGCTATTTGTAGATGCTCAAAATATGAGGTTGATTGTGTTAATTTAATATATGCAATTATCTGAAATTAAAAGCTGTTTACACAGGAAAGAGCCTTGGACAACCTTTTAGATGTATAAAAGTTCATAAGTGTCTAAGAATGAGAATATCAGCAGAAATCTTTTAGACATACACATTCACGGAGCTGTGGAACAGATCCAGATTTAAGCCTGTGCTTAGCAAATCCTTACGATATTTCTCACCTACATGTAAACTATCCTCAAAGGCTGTAAAAAGAAGGGACATCTTATCTACTAGTTTGGTTTGCTTTTATAATACCAATCCAGATTATGAAGGTGTTCCCATCCAATATGAGTACGCTGATTTAAAATTTTTCTGTGGGGTAATCTTGAGAAGGAATATGTTAAGATAAAAATTGATAAACCTACGGGGGTGCCTGGGTGGCTCAGATGGTTAAGCATCTGCTTCGGCTCAGGTCATGATCCCAGGATCCTGGGATCAAGTCCCACATCGGGCTCCCTGTTAGGCGGGGAGCCTGCTTCTCCCTCTGCCTCTGCCTCTCTCTCTCTCTCTCTGACTCTCATGAATAAATGAATAAAACTTAAAAAAAATTGATAAACCTAAAATATATTCAGAATGAGGAGAAAAATAACCTTCATTTTTTTTTCAATTCTAAATTACTGTTACATATATGCCATTTGACTCCGCACTGTAGAAAGGAAGAAGGAATTTGTGGTAGGAAATGGAAATAATAAATGTGAGTACAGCCTTTCGGGTGAGCTATAGATTGACAGGCAACTCCTTCCCCCCCATTTCCTTCTCTCTTTCTCTCCTTGTCTCTCACACACACATGCAGGCCCTATAAAAGAAGTTCAAGCCCCTACTTATTTCTCAGAGGATATAGAAGTTTTAATGAAGTGTGACGGTCATGGAGAGAAAGGACAGTGGCAGGATTTATCAGTTTAGTTCTCCTTGGGTCCCAATCTATGAGTCTATAGTTACAGTGGTGGTGGGGGGGAAGAGCTGGTCTCAAAGACGTCAGTGACATTGTCCATGCAAGACAGCATCTTACCGAATCTAAGCTCTTTTTTGGTCTTTCAGTGCTTCATAGCTCAGGAATAATTTAAATAGTCTTTTCTGTATGACGATATATTTACAGACCTCTGGAATCCTCTTGGTATTTAGCAGGGCCAACTTTTCATTTGGGGGAAAAAAGTATGTTTATTTACCAGGTTCTTTGAATAATATCTCTGCTTCCAGTTCTCTAGTATCCTAGAAATCTCATATCCTACATAAGGGATTCTTATTATTCCATAGGTAACACCTGTAGTGTTCATTTCCTTTCATAAAAGTGAAATTTACCAAGTTAATAAATTATTATTTTGAACTGTAAGAGACAAATTTTAGGGGGATAATATAGTGAAGGTCAGTGAAGGGGAGATTTCATTGCTTAAGAGAGGAATTAAGAGGATTTAGGGATTCTTGTGATGACAGTTCTCAGGGCTCCTGGCTGGTTCAGTGGGTAGAGCATGTGACTCTTGATCTAGGGGTTGTGAGTTGGAGCCCCACGATGGGTGTAGAGATTACTTTAAAAAATATTTTTTAAAAAATGCAATCACAATTCTTAGGGTATTTCAAATATGTGAAATGATATTGGGCGATAGATGAAGAAAGGCTAAAATGTACAATACAGTATGCTTAAAGAATTGTGGTATTTTCACTGCCCAGGTCTTCAGTATTTCGTACCTTTTTTTTTTAAGATTTTATTTATTTATTTGACAGAGAGAGACACAGGGAGAGTGGGAACACAAACAGGGGGAGTGGGGGAGGGAGAAGCAGGCTTCCCGCTGAGCAGGGAGCCCAATGCGGGGCTTGATCCCAAGACTCTGGGATCATGACCTGAGCCGAAGGCAGAGGCTTAACAACTGAGCCACCCAGGCGCCCCTCATACCTTTTTTTTAATTTAAATTCAATTAGCCAACATATAGTACATCATTAGTTTTTTTTAAAATTTTTTATTGTTATGTTAATCACCATACATTACATCATTAGTTTTTGATGTAGTGTTCAAAGATTCATTAGTTGCATGTAACACCCAGGGCTCATCACATCACGTGCCCTTCTTAATGCTTTGATTATCAGTTGGGCTATTAAGTCAGTCTTCAGGGGCTATGTGCAGTAGCTGTCCCCTGTGAGTTCTTGGTAGTGTTATCAGTTGTAAGTTCTGAAGTCTTTCATTTAGGAGAAGTGGCCGCTGGAGTTGAAGGAGTAATGGGGCCTGTGGCATTCGATTCTGGAATGGCAGTGGGATCTTCAGCAAGCCCTGGGTCATATTCCTAATCTGAGGCTGAATCATAATCTTCAGTGCCATGGGGATACTCTTCAGGGTGGGTGACATCTTCAGGCACAGTGTCAGCAGTTGTCCTGGTAGCAGTGGTGGCATTAGGGGGAGCAGAAGTGATGTTGATCACAAGCAGAGTGGTGCCAAGGGTGGATGTGTTCGCTCCTGGAGCAGCTGTGGTGGTTTTCGGAACCTCTGCGGTGGCCGCAGTGTCAGTTCCAGTGCCACTGGCACTGTTGGTGCTCACTGTAGTGGCTGTGGGGCTGGTCACGGGAGCAGTCACAGCAGTCTCTTCGGTAGTGGTACTACTACTGGTGGTGGTGGTGTCAACTGCAGAAGTGGTTGCCGTAGCAATAGTGCCAGTTCCATAAATAGCTGTGTCACCTTCAAGGATAGTGGTTTCTTGTCTCGTGGTGGTGGTATCAGCCAACTGGGTGGTGATTTGAGATGCAGAGGTGGTAGCAGCAGGTGAGAGGGTGGTAGTACGGGCTTTTGCATTAGGTGTAATTTGAGCTATGTTAGTAGTAATATCATTAGGATCTCCAGTGGTTATTGTGGTGATATCTGCAAAGATAGTAGTTGGTGCTGTGTGTGATGCAGGAGCTGCCTCTACAGAATTCTCTGATGGCTGCTTTTTTGGTTGATTTTGAAAAGGCTTATGAGGTTTAGATATAGAGTTTGAAGTTGAGATGGAGGAGATTTTATTAGACAAGATAGTGGTGGATGAGGTTTGTGCACAGGGTGCCTGGGAGTACGTAGGAATGCTGGATCCACTGGAGACTGGTTAACAGAATGCAAAGGTCTCATCTTCCTTGGTTTGTGTTTGGAAGCTAGGCGCTGGCTTTCAGCAGAACTACATCCTTGAGACTTGGCTGTGAACTTAGCAATTCTTTTTGAAACAGACCTGGAGCATGGTAAATTGTTTGGTGGAGACCTCCTGGAAGAAGCTCTCTTTGTTTCACTCTTAGAAACTTCAGAACGTTGGCCATTTAGACTTAGGAACCAGATGGCTCCTCAGTGCACCTTGGGAAAATGATGTCTGTTTAAGTGCAAGTGTAGCAGCTGGACCCTTTTGTTTTTCTGTCTTTACAGCTGATTTTCATGTGGTATTGGCACCTGAAGACCTTTTTCCTGTCTGACGGGAAAATGGTGTCTGCTTGAGTAGAGACTTGGTATTTTTGACTTTTTCTGCTTAGGCTTAGTAGTTTTCTTCCTTTTTATAGCAGTTTTGGTGGTAGATGGTTGTTTGGACTCAGACTTGTCAGCTGAAATCAGTTTGTGTGCAGACTTGTGGATTAAGTTCTGTTTTTTTGAAGTTGATTTTGATTGTGGCTGTTTTTGTGCAATCTTATTAGCTAAGAATTGCTTTTTGGTAAGGGTAGACCTTTTTGCTGCATCTTGGGAAGATAATGAGCTCTTGGATGTAGACTTGGAAGTTGAAGATTTTTCAAATTTAGGTGCCAGGAATTGGTTTGGTAAAACTGATGAAGGTGATTTTGGTTGAGTCTCGGTAAGTGAAGCCCGGCTTGATGACTGCTTTGATATCTGGGCTTGGGCCTGTCTTAGTGCAGCCTGGACATGTGAGAACTTGGGTTTTCTGGTTTTGGAAGGTGATTTGAGCCTCAATAGCTTTTGTCTTGACTGGTCATAAGTTTTAAGACTCTCACTTGTCTGCAAATAAAAAACTATACAAATTTTAAAAAATGTGTGGCACTGGTCACAATCAAGTCACATTGGTTGAATTTAAAAATATTCACTAGTAAAAATAAGAAGTGACCATTTTTAATTTTTTTCAGGTTTTATTTTTATTTTTTTTTAAGTCTACTTTTTGGAGCAGTTTTAGGCTTATAGGAAAATTGAGTAGAAGTTATTGAGAGTTTCTATATACTCTCTGCCTCAACATATGCAGTCTCCCCTACTTTCAGTATGCCACACCAGGGTGGTATCTTTGTTACAGTCAGTGAACTTATATATGCACATCATTATTCAAAGTCCATAGTTTGCATAGATTTCACTCTTAATGTTGTACATTCTGTGAGTTTTGACAATACATGTAAGGGCATGTATCCACCACTGTAGTATCTTATAGAATGGTTCACTACCCTAAAAATTCTTTGTACTTTACCTATTCATTCTTCCTAACTCCTGGTAACCACTGATTTCAGTTTTGCTTTTTTCAGAATGTATTATGGTTGGAACTATACAGTATGAAGAAAGATTGGCTTCCTTCACTTAGTAATTTGCATTTAAATTTTTTCCATGTCTTTTCATGGTTTGATAGCTCTTTTTTTTTTTTTAGTACCAAATAATATTCCATTATTTAGATGTACCACAGTTTATTCACTCATCACTGAAGGACATCTTGGTTGCTTCCAAGTTCTGGCAATTATGAATAGAACTGCTATAAACATCCATCTGCACATTTTTGTGTGGACACTTTATAATCCCACTACATGAATATATAAAGAGGGATATAATAATCAGAGTTCATGGTAAATTTTTTAAAGCAACAAAACATGCTTTATCCTGGTTACAAACACAATGATATTTTACTCTAAGATTTCTTTTTGGCATATGATTGATACGAACCTCTTTATCTTTTTCTAAATGAGAAAAAAAATTACTTGTTAAAGGTCATTGAAAACTTACCAAGAAGAATGTAGTAAGGTTCAAGATGATCATAGATAAGATGAGGATCTTCATCTTTTCTTCATAGACTAACAAAAAAGGAAAGGAAAAGAAAGGAAAGAAAAGGAAAGGAAAGGAAAAAGGAAAGGAAAGGAAGAAAGGAAGGAAATTAAGAATAAAGACAGTCCATACTTAATTGTGTAAATAGTCTAAATTATTTTAGTAAATCATGATATTAAGACTTCTCAAGGAGCAATGCTATCACTAAATAATTTACTGGTTACCCAAGACCTTTTTGCATCCTTTATAAAGTTCTAATAATATGAGAGTAATTAGAGTAATTGGAGTTAACAGCATAATGCTTCTTTAAATATGAGAAAAAGTCCATTATTTAAGTAAAAATTATTTTTAAAAAGTTTTAGTGAAAAAAATTGTAATTCATACTTTTAGGATGTTTAAGCCAATACTTCCATAGAGAGCTGGAAGTGTTGAAGTAAGCACTGAAGTTGGCACCCACTTTTTCAGCAGAGTGTCTTAGGCAGAATGAAGCATTCCTACTATAGCAGTTTTTACTTAACAAAGACAAACTTGCTTTGTGATTTTTACTTAAATTGCATTTTATCAAATGTTGCTATTCAGCCATAGAACTTGAGTAATTCATAGGAATAAGCTTTGATTAAACTGCCCAGAAAGTGAAACTCTGTCTTTTGATAGTATGTGAACAGTTTCCATGAAAAGACATGGAGAAAATTTAAATGCAAATTACTAAGTATAATAATGTTAGAAACAAGTTCAGTTTGTCTAAGTCAGCAGAACATTTCAATGATTAATTTAACTATTACATTTGTGTCCAAACTTTGGAAAGCCCAGAGTCTAATGAAAAATCAATGTCCCAAACTCTTATTTGTGTTAGATACCTTAGAAAAGTTTTCTCCTCTGTGTTCTGGTCAGATTTTATCTTCTCTTAACCAAGCTGACTCTTCTCCAGTAGACGTTTTCTCCAAATGAAAACTGGTAAGCACTCTTTGAATAAATAAACCTTTCATCCCTGGATGTCCCTCGTACTTATTTCCTATTGGGGAGAGACTGAGAAAACTTTAATATCATTACTATTGGCAAGGGTTAACACTAATTAACAGAAAGCCAAATCTGTTGACAACATCCATTGCTTTCATGGATTCTTTTTGTGGAAATATGTTTCACTGATAAATTTTAGAAAAAATAATTTTATTCCTTATAAAGTTTTTATTATTTTTACTATCACTTGACATCATTAGTTTAAAATTTATCATTTCTATGGCATGAAATATTTAAAGGTTTTATTCATTAAAGTTCTGTCTTAACATCCCAATAATGGTTGTGGGTATTTTGTAATGAATAATTCAAGAGAATGATTTTTAAATTTGGAAAATAACTATGCTAATGTCAAACAGTAATTTTAAAGGAATGTATAAGAGTTTAATCTTGCCTTAAAGAGTTTCTGGGATTTTTCAATATATTCCAATAAAATGTGCACATAAAAGAATACATTTGATCTTTTAAGTCTGTTTTTGTTCATCAGCCTGACTTTATAGTCATGATTTCAATAATATGGGCATCTGGCCACTACTCAAGTGTATCATATTAGGAAGAGAGCATACCATCATCTACTTCTTTTAAATAGTCTGCTAAAGTTAAGATAATACATAATGTTGAAATAGCAATTTAGTTATCATTCTGTTGACATTCAGCTTTCTTTCCTTGAAAATTGAGAGTAAGTTATAAAAACATTTTCTCTTTATACTCTTATATTGCCATGATTGGTAATAATGATTTATAGTAATTCTCTTTTGAGTTTAAACTTGGTTTAACAATATATCACTGGCTTTTGTGGTCTGATTCGTGATCACTAATAAACTGCTAAGGTCAACATTTATTTTTTTTTTAGATTTTAGCAAGGAAAGTCTAGGTTATTTAATCCTCTTAAATGGGTATTTCAACTTCAGTCATTAACAATCCACTTATTCCTTTATTTACTCATTTGTTTAACAAATACTTATTTAGTTCCTGCACTGTATCAGGCCTTACCTTGGAGACAGTGGTGGGCAGAATATAGTTCCTATGTTCAGAGGGCTCATAGGCCAGCAGGAAAAGTAGACAGGCAGGTGAAACAGAGTTCGATGAGTCCTAAGGGGGAAAGAAATGGCAGGGGCTGGATGGTATGGTAGTACATTAGTGGATCATTTGATCTTGGAAGTTCAGGAAAGGTTTTCTTAAGAATGTGATATCCAATGGGCACCTGGCTGGCTCAGTTGGTTAAGTGTCCCAACTCTTGATTTTGGCTCAGGACATGGTCTTGGTGTCGTGAGACTGAACCACGTGTGGGCTCTGCACTCAATGGGAAGTCTACTTGAGATTCTCTCTCTCTCTGTCCCTCCCACCCCCCACTCTCCCTAAAATAAATAAATAAATCTTTTAAAAATTGGAATGTGATATCTAAGTCAAGGAGTCAGATTTTGATTATGTGATATGAATTATCAGAAGAACTTGAACAGTTTCAGAGAAGCACTGGTGCTGTTACTGCTAAAGCAGCCGCAGGAGGTTTTGAGTTCCTGGAGTGTATGGTGTGCGGATGTAAAGGAGAGAGATGATGTGGAAAGGTAATAGCAAAATCATGAAAGTTGACTTTATCTTGTGGGCAGTGGATGTCCTTGGAAATGTTACTTAGTGAATTTAGGGATAAAGGAATGAACATTGACTAAATGCCCAGTTGATACAGGGTACCTTAATGAATATCTCTGATTAAAGGTTGTATGTCCTAGTAGTAAGATAATGAAGGCTGGTGGATTGAATTGCTAGAGTTCAAAGCTAAGCTCTACCGCTTAGTGGTTTACGATCTTGTGTACTTAATTACTTAATTACTTAATCTCTCTGAGCCTCAGTTTCCTCATTTATATATGAGCATAATAATAGTACCTAACAGAGTACTACGTGTGGAATAAAGTAATACCTGTAAAAGCCTTGTTACAGAGCCTGACACATATATCAATTAAATAAAAAATATTACTTTCCATTCGATTTATTGCTCAAGATCACATGGTAAGGATAATTTTGAGCTAAAACTTTGAGGTTTATCCTAATCTAAAGCCCATAAATTTTTTATTATCTTATGTCTGCTTTGAAGTTGTTTTCACATACAGAAAATGAAGAGCAGTAACAAATTATTTCAGGAGGTTGTTGGTGAAGATTAATATATGCAAAAATGCTTTATATATAAGATTTTTTTATTTTAAAGTAGTTTGCTTCGTATTTTATTTCATCTACCAGACTGGAAATGCTTTATAGTAGTGTTCACATGGTTAAGAGCATGGACTTTAAAGCAAAACTATCTGTGGGGCGCCTGGGTGGCTCAGTTGGTTAATCATCCAGCTCTTAATTTCAACTCAGGTCATGATCTCAGGGTCGTGAGATTGAGCCCTGTGTCAGACTCTGCACTGGATGTGGAGCCTGCTTAAGGTTCTCTCTCTCCCTCTGCCTTTGCCCCTTCCCCATCCCCCCTTCCCCTTTCTCTTGTTTTCTCTCTCTCTTTAAAAAAAAGAAGAAAAAGCAAAACTATGTGGATTCAAATCCCAGCCCCATTTGGGGAAAATTATTCATTTCTCTCGCATAACAACAGCAGCAGCAGCAACAACAACACGTAGTCCATGGGCACATATGAAATGACTAAATATGTGTAAACAAATAGAAGATTGACTGGCCTATAGTATATATTGTATAACTGTTGATTCCATATTATTATTAAATATCATTATTGTTAAATGCCCCACAATAATTCTTATAGTACTTTGTACCTATTTGGTGATCAATGTTTTTTGTTAAATTAATAAAATAAATTCTACCTCTTCCACATTTTTACTTTGTTTTTTTTTTTAAGATTTTATTTATTTATTTGACAAAGAGAAACACAGTGAGAGAGGGAACACAAGCAGGGGGAGTGGAAGGGGGAGAAGCAGTCTTCCGGCTGAGCAGGGAGCACAATGTGGGGCTCAATCCCAGGACTCTGGGATCATGACCTGAACTGAAAGCAGACGCTTAATGACTAAGCCACCCAGATGCCCTTTTTACTTTGTTTTTTAAGAAATTAATAGTTATTAATGGTCACGGCAAATAAGGCTCAGCCATACCATGCTCCTGACTATGCCTTTCTTCCAGACTCTAAAATTTGAATGAGAGAGCTGGTGAAAGGCTACAGATCATTCCTAATAATAGCACATCTGTTGAGAATTTCAGCAAAAGATTAGATGGGTGACAGGTAAGCAATTTGTAGGGGTTGAGTGATTTGTATTTTCTCTGGCAGGATGTGTTAAATATGGAGCAAGCACATAAACAACCCATTTATTTACCTTGTAATATGTGTTTAAGGGAAAACCCTATTTTTGGACTTTATTCACCAGTGTTTGTAGACTGGAAGACCTTAATTCCAGAAACTTCCTGGTGTGTGTGTGTGTGTGTGTGTGTGTGTGTGTGTACATACATGCGCATGCTCATGTTTATGTTTGGACAGATGTGAGACCATAGCTTCCAGTCTGGAGGAATCTGGTCATGCAGGTCTAGTCTCCATCAACTTCTGTAATTTTGCCATGTATGTGTGTTTGTAGTTGTGGTCATCTGTAGCTTGCCTGTGCCCAGAATTTCCTCCCAGGAATGATTTAACATTAGCACTTAAATTTTATGTTAACTCCAGAGTTTCCAGGGCTCTCAAGAGTCACTTTGTGGTCCCTGGGATTGAAACATCATAGCTTAGTTCTTTTCTGGTTCCAATGACTTAGTTGTAAGTTTAGATGTTCAGTGTCATCCTGGAGAAGACGTACTTAATCACTGTTAGACCGAGGACCACTTTGAGAATTGGATAACATTATGAACTTTGCCCCCAGATAAACTTGTTTACTGAAACTCACACTAAATTTGCTTTGAAGTGACAAGGTTTCAGAGATCCTTGAGGTATATCTACAGACTCCTCAATTAAGAGATCCACTTGCATTTAAATGGCTTTATTGTGCAAGAAACAAAAAATTAAATGTGATATGGACGTAAAATGTGAAGGGAGAAGAGAAAGGAGCCAAATCCATCAAAATCACATTCTCTCTTGAATGAATGTAGATGAGTGACCAAAGGAGAGTTTAGAGTAGTCATTTAGCTTCATCAAGACCTATAAAAAATGATGACAGTTTAGGAATTTAGTTCATAGTATGCTAACAGTTCTCATGTACAATTTTATTTAGCTTAAATGATTTGTCTCTTATGTCCGTATCCAAGGATTTTATCAAATTAAATATTTAAATTTAAATATTTAAAATTGGCTTATAGTAACTGAAAATAATTGACTTCATCTAATATTTACACCAAAATAATGTCCTTAACATGCTTCTTTATAAGTAATATTATATACTGGTTTTAACTTAGAAATCTAGGTTCATGAATTTTGAACAATTGTAGCTATTGAGATAATTATTATTTCATTAAAAACATAATCATGTAACATTTTGAATCAATACAATATATAACTGTACTACTTGTTTTCATGTTGTGTCCATTAATTTTCTCATTTTGTTTTCCAAATTTTAATAAGTCCAAAGTTTACCCAGCATCTTATCTTCTTTTTCCTACCATATGTCCTATTAAAGAGCAACTAAATAATACAATTTATAGATACATTGATCTAAGGAAAACATAGTGAATTTTCTGTTTTTCTGTATATTAGACAGTCCGTATAGAAATAGATAGCAGAGTAATTACATTTTACTATCTGAAACCAGACAACCAACCAAACCAGACTGGTTTGGTTCCCAGTTTTGAACTTCTGAGCTGTGGTAATTTACTTAAGATTCATGGGCTTGTTATTTTTCTTTTGTGAATTGAAGATAGTAATATAATCTGTTCCATATGGTTGCTATAGGAATAATCTGAGATAACTATATAAAGTTTTTATCATTTAGTAAGGACAGGGTATTTTTTAAAAGTAAATTTTAGCATTTACTGATTTTATTTTTCTAATACAGTTGGCAGACTGATCAGTTTTTACAATCTTTTCACAATATGCATTGTCACTTTATAGAAACCAAAATTATGAGAAAATGAAAGTTCAGAAAGAGTAATGACTTGTCTAAAGTCACAAGATGGAAGAAATAGCCCTCTGGTCTAACACTGGTCTAATGCTATTCCTCTTGTATCACAGGTCACTGTGTTGTATTTCAGATATATAATATATAGACAGGTTGATGTGCTGAAAATATTTATTGCAAAGAAACTCAAAATTTTCTATTTTATTGATCTTTCCCTTTAATTTCTTTCCATAAGTTTCAAGTTATTTTAGACTCTGCCATTTTTCATTGATCCAAATAATAAATGGAAGTGTTGGCATCACATTTAAGGTTCTGAAAGTATTTTAAAAAAGATTCTGAAAGTATTCTTTTAGTATGTATGTGCTTTTAAAATTAAGAATTACAATTCTTCCATGGGTTCATCTTAGAATACAAGAAATTTTGAGTGCTTAAACTTCACGGATCCTTTCAGAACTGATGTCTGAAATAAAGAAATGCTTGGGAAATATATTTCCTTTTGCTCGATTCAGGGCAAAATTAGAGTGCAAGAACACAGTTAAATGTTTAAAATATATTTAAACTCATATTCTATATAAATGTTCTCAGAACATTTATTTTTGAGATAAGAAAAATCACAAGTTTAACAGTATTTCACTCTACTTTCTGTGTGTATAAATAGGAATGAAATAAAACTGGTAGATTTGAGGAGTGTTCTGATTGTTGAAATAAGGTTTGATAATAACATCTCCAATTTTTCTGCATTTTGTAAAATAAGATATTTCATTTCTTATTGGAACAGAATCTAGTATATCAATGCTATGGCACTATCAAATTAAAATTATAATGAACCCATTTTGCCTGCTCTTATAACAGGCTTAATTTATCTATTATACTAGTTTAAGTATTATGATTGTACCGATAAATTCATGAATCTTGTCTGTACTATTTATTTTTGTCTTTTGCTCACTTACCTGTGTTGTTTTTGATGTTTCCTCAGAGTTTTTAGACTATAGGTGAAGTAACGGGAACTGTGGTAGTCTCAGGTGTGCTTGTGATGGTGTATTCTGAGAAAGCCTCTGAAGTGACTACAGTGTCCACTCTTGGTTCAGTGGTAGGAATAAGTGTAGGCTCAGCAGTAGCAATGGTATTGATGGTAGGGATGCCTGTCTTATCCTGAATTTTCTTTGCAGGGATGGCAATAAATGATGGATGAAGGTGTGGGCGATGTACCACGGTGGGTGGGTAGGCATTTGGCAGGACTTGCCATTGAGGAATTTGGGCATGTGGCCTAAATACAACTAGTTTTGCATAATATGGATAAGGCACATATTGATGATTAATTGGTACAGCTGGTCTATGTGGGTAGTAAGTGTGTTCATAGCGAGGATAGTTATTCAGCACATAATGAAATGGGATATACTTGGCAGTTTTCTGATTGAATGGTCTTTCATCATTTTCACGGCACTGTAAAAGGAATACGTTATGGACATGGTATTATTGTAGGCTAGAATGTAGAGATATCTTAAATCAGAACTTTTTAAAGTATATATTTTAGTGTTTGACATTGAATAACTACAATATTGGAAATAGTGAACTCAGCAACCATATTATTTTATGATACAGATTTGTACACTTCCCTTCTACTTTTTGATTTTCAACAAATATTAAAAATAATATTAGTTTCAAACAAATTAGATGAAGTAATACATAATGTAAAACCACGTTGCCTAGGTCTTGGCATAGATGAAAAGCACTCAGTAAATGTGGGACATTATAATAAGTACAATAGCTAGAAAAATCTCATAGAGAGCTTTGACATACTGTGTACAAACTTAGCACACACACAGGAATATATGTGGGTATATAAATATTTTCATATATTTGTGTATATGTATATATGTATTCTTACCACATATTTGTAAATGTTTACAAATTTTATTTATCTAGACACTAGGCTGAGGGCACATTTTTTTTTCTAAATTAATTATAGTAGAATAGTAAAATAATGTGATGTGGGAGGATTCCTGGATTTATACTTTGGATTCTTTTCAGCTTCATTTTATTCATTAAAGATCAGTTAGGTAATTTCCCATTTTTACTTGTCTCTGTTGCTTATGTGCATTTATAAAAATATGTCATTAGATCTTTCCATATGAGTAGAACAAAGCAACAAAATTACACTGCAAAGCAAGTATTTCTTATGAAAGGAGACGTATTTAAATGTGTTCATTCAAACATATTTGGGGAACAAAAAGAGGAAGTAAATGCAAATGTATGAGAAGTATTCAAAGGTGGGTCAGAGAGCAAACTTTCCCCAAGTCTTCAGTCAGGAGAGATACTAGACCTTACATTTGTTTTCCTTTATTCTCAATATTAAACTCTGAGACAGTTTTCTCATGCTGCAAAATATACCTGAAAACCCAAAACACATGACTTGGGTTATAAAAAGAATCCAAGATTTTCAGATGAATATTGAGGTTGATTCGTATGATTGGCTGCTAAAGTGGTTTTTTTTTCAAAGATTATTAGATTATTTTATGGGGTTTATTTATTAATTTTTAGACAAGGCATTTAAATATCATTGAACTTTGCATAATATTATACTTTAAAGTTCATGTCTCTACTAGAAATAATGAAAATAAACTTACAGGTGGCTGTTCCTGGTTTTGCACCTCTGCACCCTGCTGAGGTTCACAGAAATAAGAAATAAGTTAAAAAAAAAAAGCATTGGGTAGAGTCCAGATTTTTTTTGTGGTTTTAAAAATATTTTGTACTAAAGACAAAACATGGTTTCTTTGTTTTTATTTTAATATTGTAAAATATTGTAAAGCATTCTCCATGGTTATTTAATCTATAAGGCCTGTGAACCACTCAAGAAGTGACAGCAGTAAACTATTTAAAATCTTTAAAATCACCACTGGGGAGAAGAATTTAAGGTTGAAAATAATATGATCATCTGACTCCTATGCCAACAAGTATACATGATATTTGCTTCAATGAAAAATATGAATAACCTATATTCAGTTTGTATTGAATGTACATCGGGTTTTTTGTTTGTTTTTTGAATGTACATTGAGATGAGGTCATAATGATGTGGAAAACAAAAGGAAAAGAAAAATTATTAAATTTCCTTACTACTTACAGCCCATTGACAAGTCCTTGAAACAAGCAGAGTGACATTCCTCTAGGGACTCAACTGCCTCAGTGTTGACACTTTGCTAAGGGCAAAAGGCAATCTTAGCCTGACCCTCAGGATCCTATATGTCTACTTTAACATATAAAAATTCCTTTGGAAACTGCCTTTATCTTTACCCCCCAAGATACATGTTGGCAATCATCCCCCAAGCATATGACCCACCGATATACATCTGAAGGGTCTCATGACTAAGGTTTTATTAGACAGTAATGACCTTTTCCCAACAATAGCTGGCCCCCTCAAGATCCTGGAAACCTTGCTTCCAAAATTCCTTATAAACTTACACTATCTCTAACCCCCTCTCAACTTGGAAGTATATAATGGGCCACTCCTCATGACCCCAGTGCAGTTCTTTCTGCCCACGGGTCCTGCCCCTGTGCTTTAATAAAACCATCTTTTTGCACTAAAGACATCTCAAGAATTCTCTCTTGGCCGTAGGGTTCGAACCCTAATGTCTTTACTACATCAATAACAAGTGATATTTTTTAAGTGATAGATCTAGTTCAGGACTTTTCACACATACCCTTTGGGTATAAAAAGACTCTAGAAACCTTTTGGAAGATGTAGGTGGAGAAAATCAGAAATTTGATAAAATAATAAAATTCAGGATATGTTAAGAGAATTCTTTGCTCTAAATGCATTATATTACTAATTTAAAATTTAAAAAGTCATAGAAATATTATAGAAAGTTTGCCTACACTCAAAAATTCTTCTAGACATCTTCATATAATATCAATTTGTACATATGTTTCTGGTATATGTTCATTTTAGTGCATTTCTTATATCTTGCTTTTTTTCAAGAAGCATGATCTCATATTAATTTTCAATTTATCTCATAGTTTTTATACATGGATATTTATAATTGAAAAATGAATGCTTAATGATTATGTCATGAACTGTTTATTCTTTATTGCTAACCATTAAGCTTCTTTCAAAAAAGCTGTTTTATTATAAATAGATAGATGAATAACAACTGTATACCAGTGTCCTTTTTAGTAGTTTTCATAGATTCCTTAAGATAGTTTTTAAAAAATGTAACTTTTGGGGGGACAAAAATTATTTGATAGGAATTATTGGATTGCTGTACAGAAAAGTTGTGCCAACTTATAATGCCACCAATAGGCTATAAGAGTGTGCAATTCATCACATAATTGTTAGTAGTAAATATTATCCTGACTCTATTTAGAGAGAAGGGATAAATTAACACCTAAAAAATACAATCACAATATATGTATAATTTTGACATAAGATTGAATGGTAAATCTATAAACTTTTATTCTTCTTTTGAATTATTTGTTCATGTCCCTGGAACTTGAAGCCTTTGTGAAAATGGGAAGGAGTGTTTGGGATCTAGTTGCTTAAGTTGCTCAGGAAGAGGTTGCCATAGAGCAGGCAGTTGTGGATCATGTGATATTGCGATTTATAATAAGAAATACATATTTGGTCTTCATTCTAGTTTCTGGCACAGTTCTCCTAAAACCCTTATAATTTCCTAGGTTAAATGTTAAAATTATCTTTTATTATGTTATTTGGACCCCACCTAAGGATGGGGGCTGGTTGCCAGAGAAACCAACCACTTGATTTGAAGGTTGGGACTTTCAGTCCTACCCCCTGATCCTCCAGGGACAGGAAAGGGACTGAAGGTTGAATTGGTTACCAGTGGTCGGTAATTCATCCCTATGTAATGAAGCCTCCATAAAAGCCCAAAAAGATGAGCTGGGAGAACTTCCGGTTTGGTGAACACATGGACATTTGGGGAGAGAGACATTCCTGGAGAGGGCATGGGAGCTATGCCCCTCTTCCCACATACCTTACCCTATGCATCTCTTCCATCTGACTGTTTCTGAGTTATATCAATTTATGATAAACTGGTAATCTAGTAAGTAAAACATTTCCTGAGTTCTGTAAGCTACTCTAGCTAATTAACCAAACCCAAGGAAGAGGTTGTGGGAACTTCCCATCTATAGCCAGTCTTCAGAACTACAGGTAACAGCCTGGGCTTGCAACTAGTGTCTGAAGTGGGAGGTATTGTAGGTCTGAACCCTTAACCTGTGGAATTTGACCCTATCTCTGGCAAGATAATGTCAGAATTGAGTTGAATTTTTCAACACTCTGGTGGTATCCAAAAATTACCTGGTGGTGTGTGAGGAACCCCCCCCACCCCCGCCGCCCAACACATATTGGAATTCTGTCCAGGAACCTAAAATAAGAATTTTCTTATTTAAATTTTAATCCCTGCTCCTCAAAGAGACAATCCAAGTTTGGAATGTTCTGGTGGCCACAATAAAATGGAATTTCAAAGAATAAATGAAAGAAAATAAATGTAAAGTCATAATAATGCAAATTTTTAAAGAGTTTGACTCTAAGAATTTACCTAATAGAATTATTTAATAGATATAAACTTAAAAGCAAGTTTAGTAACAAATGAATTATGAAACAAGGACTAGTGTCTTCTAAAATTTATAACTTAAGAGATGATCATATAACATCTTCTGTTTGTCTTCTTGCTCTTGCTATTGGCAAGGGATCCCTGAATGAACATGAAAATGAAACAGAGCAAAAGCCAAAACAACAATGAAAGCAAGTAAAAAAAAAATCAAAAGAAAAAAGCCAAACCTTTTTCCTTGGTCCTATAGCTTTAACATACAGCATGCAATTCAAGAAAATTCCTGCAAACCATAGAATTGAATACTATTCCTGGGGAGGAGTCAGTTGACATTAATGGGAAGAGTATAACAAAAGACACAATGATGTTTGAATATTAAATGTAGATGTGTCAAGGTTTTTGATACTGGTAGAAAATCTTTAACCAAACTCCTAAAGTTTTAAGGATTTAGTCCCTAAAGAAAATGGATCTGTGTAAGATAGGAATTTAATTAAAGGGATTTCTGATCCTGAACTATGATTTATGTATTTATTCTTTAGGAATTATTTTTAGAGCATTTTATAATCCAAAAATATTTCTACTATTGTTTTTTCCCCCAGAATGTATTTTCTGTATAGTATGAGAATTTTAAGGGTTTTTCATAAATAATAAAGTGTGATTTCTTAATTCCTGAGAGCTAAAAGCATATACAGAAGAACATGACTTTAATTTTGTAATGTAAAATAAATAAAAAATAAGTTGCTTTAAAAATTATAGCTAGTATGCAGTTATTTTGTCCTATGAAGTGTAACTGCACTTAGAAATTTGCATAATTAGAACTTTTAAATAAAATTTTCTTAAAATCTTACTACAAATTGATTAGATGAAATTAACTCACCAAAAATGGCAAGGCTAATGCAACGATATTCACAACTAGGAAAAAACTCTTCATCATTGCACCTAAAAAAAAAAAAATTAAAAGGCTCTTTTATAATTTAGAAGTGATTTGGGACAATTTCTGTTTGTTTGTTTGTTTTTGCTTTAAGGGAAAAAAGAGCTAGATTTATGGGTAGATTTAGCCAATGTGGAAAATCTATTTCATCTTAAGGTTTAGAAAAACCAAATTTGAGATTTTCAGGGATACAAGCTTTACCAACACTAGCATCAGTTTTAGGAAGAGAGTTACAACATACACAAATCAGTGTAAGAGGAAAGTGGAAAATGGCACAAGTGGTTTTTTGCAGATAGAAGGTTTCAGTTAACAGAATCATCAAATTCTTTGTGAAGGAGATGGTGTATAGATGGGATTTGTCCATGGAGAGATAAATAGGGACAAAAACTTCCCAAACAGAGGAGAGGAGAGAGGAGAGAGAGGTGAGCAAAGTGAGGAGAGAGAGGAGAGGAGGGAGAGGTGAGAGAGGAGAGGAGGGAGAGGAGAGAGAGGAGAGGAGAGGAGAGGAG
>NW_027397066.1:55635655-55790809 GCF_003265705.2 Callorhinus ursinus | reverse complement strand
AGGGTCAGAGGGAGAAGCAGACTCCCTGCCGAGCAGGGAGCCCGATGTGGGACTCGATCCCGGGACTCCAGGATCATGACCTGAGCCGAAGGCAGTCGCTTAACCGACTGAGCCACCCAGGCTCCCTGGACTTTCTCTTTCTAAACTATAAAATGAAGGTTTAACTAAGTGATTTCTAAAATTCTGTAATTCCATGATCAATCTAATGGGAACATGTAAGATGGAGGGAAGAGGGTGGATCCTGAAACTGCATTCTTTATAACATACTTCTGTAGTAATCATAAATGATATTATTGATTGTTTTCATAAGAAATACAGATATGGCAGTTACAGTGGTTTTGAATATATAAAAAAATAAATTAGCCTTATCCTTATAAAGGAATATGGGTTGTCACATCTGCTTATTTGACTCTTTTCTATTTATTTTTTTTGAAGATTTTATTTATTTATTTGACAGAGAGAGACCCAGCGAGAGAGGGAACACAAGCAGGGGGAGTGGCAGAGAGAGAAGCAGGCTTCCCACGGAGCAGGGAGCCCGATGCGGGGCTCGATCCCAGGACCCTGGGATCATGACCTGAGCCGAAGGCAGACACTTAACAACTGAGTCACCCAGGCACCCCTGACTCTTTTTTAAATAATCTTTTTAGAAAGATTCATGTAACACTTCAAACTTTTAATATTTTAACATATATTGTATTTGTGAAGCAAGTACTAACTACATCTTGTTACAGCTCCTGTTATTGCCATACTTGTAATAGACTTGAGTCCTACAAACAGTTTTACAAAAGAGGGTCACAGAGTTAAAGCCCAGGCTTTGACAGGGGAAGCACATCAGATTCGATTTGCCTCCATTCCCAGGTAATAATGATTAAGAAGGCTGTCTACTAAACTGACTTCAAAGCTGTTGATGGGATATCAGTGGATAGAAAAGAATTCTTATGGAATCAAATCTGTACAACTTACAGCAAACTCAAATTTCATTGAGAGGGATGGGGTTCCTTATTATTTCTTTACTTGCCAGTTCTTTATTGAAATATATTTGACATATAACACTATAAATTTAAGGTATACAACATGTTGATTTGATACATTTATATATTGTAATATGATTGCCATTGTAATGATAATTAATACCTCTACCATGTCCTATAGTTACTATTTCTTTTTTGGGGGAAGGGGTTGGAATGATTAAGGTCTAGTCTTGGCAAGTATCATGAATATAGACAACAATACTGTATTATAATCAGATTATAAGATTAAAAGTTTTTAAAATTATAAACTGAAAAATAAATTTCTCTGGTGAATAGGACTCCTGTTTAATTCTCACAAAATTATAACACACACACAGGCACATGCACAAATACAAAACATTCTGTAAAATGATAATAATTCCTTCCTTTTTAGCATAAACAGAAACCAGAGAGATAAGACCATACGTTACTTATCATCTACTTAAACTAATTAGTACTTGAAGTTGCCTTCATCACTTGGTAAGATAGAAATGATTTGTGAAATAGTAGAACTATTCAGCTTTCATGAGGATACAAAAGGCATGTTTTAAAACAATAGTTATAAACAAATAAAATTGTGACCTTTACATAGAATTATATTTGAAATTAATTAAGGGATCGATCTGGATTATTATTATAAGTCATTTGCTGAAAAGTTATCTTTCCATGTTTGTCTGTAGAAATAGGTCCTTTGTCTTAAATACCTTCTTTTTTATTTTTTTATTATTTTTTTAGTTTCTATGATTTTTTTAAGTTTTTATTTAAATTCCGATTAACATACAGTGTAATACTAGTTTCAGGTGTACAATATTTTGACTCAACACTTCTATACAACACCCCATGCTCATCACAAGTGCTCTCCTTAATCCCCATCACCTATTTCACCCATCCCTGCCCCCCACCTCCACTCTGGTGACCATCAGTTTTGTTCTCCATAGTTAAGAGTCTGTTTCTTGGTTTGCCTCTGTACCTTTTTCTTTAGAATTTACATTGTCTTTAGTAGTTTATCAGTATCAAAACTTGACCTTTACCCCAAAGTGAAGTTAAAGGTAAATTTGATCCTAACATCATTCAGAATCTAAGGTTTAGGTTAGAAACTAATGTCAAAATCAAGTAAGACATATTCAAGCTTAATAATAAAAGGAAGAAAATGTGCTTCTAAAATAACTTTGGTGGTATTATTACTAACTATTGTGAAAAGGAATCATTCTGTCTGGATGTCTCAATATAATTACCTTTCCTTGTGCCTATCAGGTCTTGCTTAGCAGTAAGTTGAGTTGGCCTCTCAATTGTAGGGAAGACCCAAGGTAAATAACCGAAGACTTATTAAAGGGTATTAGTGCCTTGCATCACGTGGTTTTTTTCCTCCTACATTTTACCGAATAGGAAGATGACAAAAAAGAAAGATTTGATGACAGCAGGGTCATCTTTGGGTCAATCTTAGTTAATGAAATGCAGAGGGGGAAATAGAGTTGTCATTCATAAAGCTTGAAAAGAAACTAGTCACACTTTAAAGAATGAATTTTTATGTTTCTTAAAGAGATACAGGAGAGTTCTAAAAAATTAATTGCATTCTTAATTAACTAATCCTACCTATTTGAATTAAAACTGTTGTAAAAATGAAAAATAGCTAACCACAACACTCTCATATTTTAAGGATTTTTTTCATTTAAGAACCTGGATATCAAGTGATACTACATATATTATGAACTCTAGTTGGTCTTCTTTATGGAATTACAACTACTGATTTTTAAAAATTAGAAAAATTACCATTTCTTATACACCCAAGAACAATTTCTTACAAGTTAAATCTACGTGTGAACTATTTTAATCAATATAACATAGCCATTTGCATTTCAGCTGCAACATATAGTTTTCAGTCAGCTTCTGATATAAACATTCAATACACATTTGTTCATTGATTAAGCTCTTACGAAATAAGTTTTATTTTAGATTTTTAGATTTTAGTAATATAGGTAACACTCCGGATATACAAAATTAAATTATTGAGTTGAGGATAATTGTTCTGTTTCAGGGATAGCTCATTCTAAAATATGTAGTAAGTATCATAAAACCACCAATATGGGGGATGTTTTGGTAAAATACAGCTAACCAAATAATTTGCCTAGCTAATTCAGAAAAGGATATTTTCTTTTGTTTGCATTTCTCTGGGGAAAAAATTGTTAATTGTGCTGTGAGGTCTTGGCAAGACTGAAGTATTTTCGGGAATCAATGTAAGACTGCCAGAATACAAGAAATAATATCGGCATTGTAGCTCTGCCTATATTCTTGTCTTTTTCTTAGAACTATTTCATGTCTTAGAAAGTTAGGAACAGTATTCAGAATCACTGAATGATTGCTTATTGAGTTTGTACAGAGTGAGTTGAGATTTTCTGTTTCTCAGAATATTTGGCTTTTGCTGTTTGAAGAAAAATGGCAGAGATTCAAAACTGCTAAAACAAGCTGCTAGAATAATAAGACCAGCCATTCCAAATGGACTGTTTAATCATACCTTTTTTTTTTGCTTGTCAGGGTCAAGTGATAGTTAAAGATTTTGGACTGGTCAATCTCCAAATCATGAAGGTGTTCCTTTCTACGTGATAATTTCTCAGTCATTGATTTAGAGCCATAGAATGATACTGATTCTCAGTTGAGTCTTTAATTCATGATTACCAGAACTTTATTTAAATTTATTATTATTACTACTATTATTATTATTCACAAGTATCAGAGGCTCAGAACACCTTTAATAACATTGTTTTAGTGGGAAAATGTATTTCAGTAATTATATTTCACCTGGGAATGCTAGGAATCCTTACCCATACCAAGAGAAAACCATTTCTACAGTGGGGTCACCCATCCACCTCAAACACTAATCTGACCTTTTTGAAAAACAGGATATTATTTGTTGAGCACTTATATTAGATCAGGTACTGTTTCAGCCATTAGGGATAAATTAGTAACCAAAGCAGGCAAAGATCCTTGCCCTTGTGAAGCTCATAGTCTAGCATTTACTTGAGTACTAGTGACACTGAACATTCTCCATACATATATTGACCTAGGCAGTCTAGGAGAGCTAAAGAGTTTCGAATGACTTATCTAGATGAACTAGGTGAACTCTTCGTTGGAGCTATTCAGTTACCCTGGTGTTTTCCAAAGAAAAACAAAGGGAAGATCAGAACTACCATGATGCGAAATCTCTCAGGAAGTTGGGATAGTGGTAAACAAGATCTTCAAACTTCGAGTGTTTGCAATTTGAAACTAGCCTTGACCTAGTCATATGTTCAATTCAGGGGTCAAGTCTACTCCTGAAACATTCCTGGAGTGTGGGAGGGGGACCAGGAGGGCTTCTTTCTGTTTAGGTCTTAAAGCAGTGTCTATTTATGTAACTACATATTGGAGCTGAGTAAGAGTTGATAGTGGGTTCATAAATTCACATTTCAAGCACTATGAAATAATCATTTTGTGATAAGTAAAATGGTGATTATTGACACCTATGCATTCTTTTATCCATAACAACTTTTTGTTCTGTTAGCATTTTTCACATTTGATATATACTTTATCTCTCTTTTCTTTTCCTTTTTTTTTTAGTGTTTTAGGAAATGCTTTTATTTATTTATTTATTTATTTATTTTTCAGTATGTGCCCTCTTTAATACCCATCACCAGGCTAACCCATCCCCCCACCCCCTCCCCTCTAGAACCCTGTTTGTTTCTCAGAGTCCATAGTCTCTCGTGGTTTGTCTCCCACTCCGATTCTCCCCCTTCATTTTTCCCTTCCTGCTACGTCTCTGGTGGTCTAGTGATTAGGATTCGGTGCTCTCCCTCTCTTTTCTTTTCTTTTGGTGGTATTCACAGCATGTGGTTTTATTTTTTTCTGTCTCATTTTATTTCTCAGCTCCTTCATTAGTACCAGGCTGATGTCAATATTCTATCACATGCTTGGAGTATAACGATGTTTGTGACAATAGTTGCAATGTAAATAGCTAACACAACTTTCTATATGATTAATTCTTAAGGCATCAGAAAATTAATATTTTAATGCAGAAATCTGTATGCTTTGGAAACCTTTGCTGTATGTGAAAATTCTGGGAAAGTGGTGTAAAATGCTTTTAAATTTTTTCAACACTAGCAAAATGGAATATTGCAATTTTGCTTTCCTAAAGACAATGCATTTAAATAAACAGTACACACATACACAGTTCTTATTAAAAACAAGGCACTTTGAGAATGTAGTAGACAGTCACAGTCTCTGCTTGAAGAGAGCATGTACAGAGATAATATGTTCTGTTGGACATAGGTAGGGAGACCCTTTTCAGGCTCTGAGAAGACATTTGATATCATCTGGAGCCCAGAATGAGTGTTGTTATGACTTTAGCATTAGTGCACATATAAATGCTTTTGTAACTTTTAGAATCCCAGAGTTTCTGGGTTCACCATTATCATATAGTGAACACAGATCAAAAAATAAAAGGTAATCAAGAAAGCTTTCAATTTTGTAAAGCATTATATATCCAATATGATCCTAGGACTCTCTGTAACTCTGTGCTTTATTTACTCCAATAGGTCTTTTATTCCTCTCATACCATTCAAAATATATAGCCAGGTCAACTATGACCTCTATGTAGCCAAATCCAGTGCAAATGGATTTGAAAAAAAAAAAAATCCAGTGTACCTTCTCTTAATCAACCTCTGGAGCCTTTGGCATGGTGATTGGTCTTTCTGACTTGTAATGATATATTCTTTTGTTTTTACCTCTCAAATTACGGGCTGCTTTTAATTTCTCTTTTGGTTCCTCTTATGTTTCTCAAACTCTTAAATTTGGGAAAACTTTTATGGATTCTTCCAGAGTTTACCACCCTTCTACCATTTTCCCCTCTTTTTAGTATCATTATGGTTAACCTACTCATTCCTATAGTTTTAAATACAATAGGCATTCTCTTAACTTCATTGAACTACAGATTCAGGTATCCGGCAGTTGCTTTAACATCATTCGCATGTGAAATGGACATCCCACATTTATCATGAACAAAACAGTGTTTGATTTCCAAACACATCTTTTTTTCTCAACCAAGTCCTCTACTAGTTTTTTCCTTTTTAGTAAATGACACCATGATACTCTCTGTGGCTGAAGACAAAATCCTATGAGTTATCTTTTGCCCCTCCTCAACAATCCATTAGAAGAGTTATAAGTCCTGTTTTTACAATATACCTGGACTCTGCCAGCATTTTCTAGTCTTATTGCCCTAATCAGTCCCAGCTACTGACATCTCATACTTGACCATCTCAGTATTTTCTGGTGTCCCTACTTTTACTTTTGTCACCTTACAAACATTCTTCACACAGTTAAAAGTGTTATTTTTTGAACATATGCCTGATATGATTATTTTCCTGCTTAAAGTCATTCAGTGGCTTCTTCTAGCACTTACAATAAATTCCAAGCATTTTATCAGTGCCTGTTAGTTTCTATATGATTTATTACCTCTCTGTTCCTCTTAAGTTATCTTCCACCATTTTTTCTCTCGCTCTGTGTCAGCCTAAATAACCTTTCTGTTCCTAGAAGGTGCCATTCTCTTTCCCAAATCAGGAACCTTTTCCTTGTGTTCATAGTCTCTGAAACTTACCCTAATTCTTCTCAAATAGTCTCTCCTTTATATTATTTAAGTTTCAGCTCAAATGTCTTCTCAGAGATGTTTCTTGGCACATTTTCTAAATAGTTCTTTGCTTCCCTTCATCACTCTATTATTTTATCTTCTTATTTTTTTCATAATATATTACAACATGAAATTATTTTCAAAATTTATGTGTGTTCATTTACTATTCTCTGTCATCTTTCATTAGAACCTAAGCTCCCCACTGCATAGCATTATGTCTGGCACACTTTTAGACACTCAAATATTTGTTGCACAAATTATTGATTATCTGAATATTTGTTTAAGTTGCAAATTTTTATGTCACCACACACTACTGAGTCAGAATTTTTAGAGGAGGAGCATCACTGGAAATCTGTATAGTAAATAAGCACCTAAATAGCTTTTAAAACTCTTGATAGTTTGGGATTCACTACTTTATTCTGGATGATGTCCGAACCTGGTCATGAAGAACTCCGGATGTAGGCAGGTGTATTATCTGTTTTCCGTGGAATTATGATTTACTTCATTGTGGAGCCAGTGCATGTGGATAAGAGATGGGTTTTCTGGGAGTGGCTTTCCTGAGAGCATTAGAACTGACTTCCCTCTGACTGTGGAGCTGAGCTCTTGCTGGGCTCTCACTTGGAGAAATACTACCTCCTGCATGTCTTAGCCATTTACTAAGGAAATAACTCATCAGGTGATATCTGTTTTCTATGTCCATATGAAAAATTAGCAGAAATGTGATGTACTGAACAAGAATATAATAAGGTATTTATTGCCTTCTCTTTGTTTCTCAGGTCAGAGGGTATTCCTAAGGTTAGGGGAACTTGACATTAATTTTTTATTCATTAGAAACGGGTTCTAAATTATTTTATTCTCCATCTTTTGTTCTCTTTTACTTTGACTAACAAAGACAAATGTCATTAAAAATACTAATTTAAGGGGCACCTGGGTGGCTCTGTTGGTTAAGCATCCACCTCTTGATTTTGGCTCGGGTTAGGATCTTAGGGTCCTGGGATCGAGGCGTGTATTGGGTTGGTTCTGTGCTCAATGGGAACCCTGCTTGAGATTCTGTCCCTCTCCCTCTGCCCCTCCCTCTGCACACATGCATGCTCTCTCTCTCTCTCTAAAATAAATGAATAAATAAAATCTTTAAAAAAATACTAATCTGAGTAGAGTTTATCCATTCAGTAGACATCTGTTGAACATTTAATTTGTGCTTATATACTTGTCAATTACCTTTTTATCCATTAAGGTTCAGCTCAAAGTCATCTGTGGGACCTTTCCTAATTTGTGTAGGCAGAGCTAGTTTCCCTTCTGCTTTAAAAACAAACAACCCCCCTGCAAAAAACCCCCCCAAACCAAAAAAACAAAACAACTCTGTGAATACTTTATTGGAGCACTTATTACATTTATTGTATTATATACATGTTAATCTCTTTAAGATCCTTAAAGATGAAAAAAAAATCCTTTTTTCCAAATCCCTAGCATTTAGCACAATGATTGACACAAAATGAATATTTAGTTTTTTAGTGAATGAATGAAATCTGAAAGATTATATGGGAAAATGTAAGTCTTCTCTTCAAAGAACTAACAGAATAGTGGCGATGAATTTAGCTTTTGCTTACTTTTCCATAAAGCCTTTTTCAATAATTAGTATATAGTCTCCATGTGAATGTGGTACTTAGTGTCTCCAGAGCTGATTACATTTTAAAATAACATAGGTGTTCAGGGGCACACTAATATTATCAGCTGTTTTAGATGAGATGGGGGTCATTCTATGGTCAGTTTAGTTTGGGAAGCATAGTTAAACAAATGATGTTTTAAAGAATCTTCAAGAAACACACTTTGGGAAACAGTGTTCTTGTGGATCCTATCCCATAAACCAACATTAGATTACAAAAGAAAATGGAGGCTTGACTGATACTCTGATTGAGAAAGTCCCTTCCTAGTCACAATAGTCAAAGTATCAGGACCAGGAATTATGTTGCCCACACTCACTGGGGGAATAACTGATTAATTTTAATAGAATGTATTTGCTTCACAAATATAGTGGTTAAAAGTAAATGACAGTTTCTTCTTTTTTTCCCCCAGGAAATTACAGTGATATAATTTGAGGTGAATAAAATCTGAGAGTTAAGGACATACATCAAAGACTTAAGCAAACAAAATGGGAGAAAGACAGTAAATTAGAGAGTTGTCCTTCCCAAACTTTAGAGCAGCCAAGCTTTGCTTTTGGCCCCTCTTCAGGGCTTTGATTTCCTACTTTCATTTTCCTCCATCTTGGTTTCCCTTGACTGCCTTTCCTCGGTATTGCAGTCGCCTCCAATCTGTCGCTGTAAGGTTGGGAAATAATCGTTATAAAATTCATTTACCAAATTATACTGAGGACAGTTTGGTCCTCTTGCTCTCCCTCTCATAGTTTTAACTGGGATCACTGGCTTTAATACCAAAGAATGAATATTTAATGTTTGAGGAACTTCTGATCCCTGAAAATGACCAAGGGAGACAGCAGTGTCCCTACTCAAGTCATGCCAAGAGGCCCATTAGGCTGCCTTGATTTGTAGCCAAGTTATGGGTCATGGCAGATTTTCCCTCATTGATGTTAGGGGTGTTAGCTATGAACAATTTTAACTTGGAGTAGAGAAATGTAGTCATTGTTCAAAGAGAATTTTTCTAATTTCCTGACCTGTGGGGACAAAGATTGTCATTGTGACATAATAAAAGACTCATTGTGCAAGTAGAATCTTGTTGGATGCTTTTTGTCATTTACTGTAAGAAAGTCTATTTTCATCACCACCTGCTACCTTTTCTTCCTTTAGGGGTTTGCTTCTAGAGTTTCATCATGCGATTTATGGAAACTGATGATCAGGACAAGTTGTTCTTCAATAAAGTTTGCAAAATCTTTGCTGTGTGCATTTACTTTATATGAAAGGGAATATATATTTGGTTAACTAAAATCTGAACTTGGTTTTTCCATAGCTGACACAAATGTTAAATCCTGTGAGGTGTGTGTGTGTGTGTGTGTGTGTGTGTATAATCTCAAATTGTATGTATAATTATATATATATACACATATATATAATGATTTTGCATTGTCTTGTGACAAATAATTTTATTCATGACTTCAAATTTTATGGGCCCTACAATTTCTGTAGCAGAGTATGGATAGACACAGTTACCCAATTTGTTTTGCTAATGCTATAATTGAGTAAGAGAGAAATGTTACCATTGATATATTGATTTTAAGAAGTTTTTTTATCACAAAGGAATAATCTGCTAATTTACGTGTTGATGTAGGTCAGAGATATGAAAAAGCTCTTTTGTTTAACATTAGGAATTTGAAAGTTTTCTTAATATATTTTATGTATCAAACATTCACGGAGTACCCTACAGTCAGCTTAAGTACTGGGGAAGAGTTATTTTATTGTGTTACTGCAGGAACTTACAGTCTTCTTGAGAAGGATGCAGAAATGTAAATGGATGATTTTATTAGAAATTAAAGCATAGTAAGATATATTAAAAAAAGAGGAAATAAAGCATAGTGGAAGAAGGTCAAAGTGGTGAGTTATTCATTCTGTTTGGAGAGATAGGAGAAAGTTTTTCATGGAGGGCATGATACTGGATTGGGTCTTGAAAGATAAACCGGATTTAAATAGTGAAACAGAGGAATGGACATTGCATGAAGAGAGAGTACCATAAGCAAAAGCACAGCAGTGTGAGAATGAAAGCCAGTAGTGTGGTGGAACATCTGGGGCCATAAGAAAGGCTGGCTGATGGCGTGGGAATTCAAAAGGAAGCTCAAAGTTAGTCTGTAAAAGACCTTGAATGCCATGTGGGGGGAGATGGATTTAAGCTGCAGATGAGAAGAAGCCTTCCAAGGCATTTGAGTGAGTCAGAAATATAAGTCAATTCCTACAGTATATAATTACAGACTCAATTCAGTAATTGAAGCACAATTACTCAAATTTTTTTTTTTGAATTAAATCAATCTCTGGCTCTTGGTGCAACTATATAGCACACGCTGCTGTATAGACGTTTTTATTCAAGGTGCTTCCAGGACTGGTTAATTTTGGTCACCTCAATCCCCATATTTTCATAGACTGGTTAGTTATCGAGAAGTGTATATTAAGGGGCCCCTGAGTGGCTCAGTTGGTTAAGCATCCAACTCTTGATTTCAGCTCAGCTCATGATCTCAGGGTCATGAGACTGAGCCTGTGCTTAAGATTCTCTCCCTCTCCCCCCTCCACCCTACCCAGCTCACACACACTCTCTCTCTCACAAAAAGAAATGTGTATAAAAATCTGTTAAAATTTATTTTGCATTCCTTCCAGCAAATCACGTTATTTACTGCAGAAGCCCACTAAAGATATCAATGACAGAATACTGTATGCTATTTCAGTTACATTTATTTTTATCTTATTAGCAGGAATATTGATTCTTCAAGGAAGTGGCTCACATTCCATTTTACAGTGACCTGAAATAAATGATAAGTGTTCAGTTATTAATCCAAATGGGTAATTTGCTTGTGAATTTGCTACTTTTTTTTTTTTTTTGCTTTTTAATTATGAAGATTACTTCAAAAGTAAATCTGGTTCAAGGACTGGGAAATTTTCTGCCTAAGAAGCCTGAGTAGGTGCAGCAAAGATGGCAGAGGCCTTTAGTGGTAGATATTAGCTGAAAGTTTTTTGTTTCCTAAAACAGCCCTCTTGGTCCTAATGTAATATGTAGTCTACATTCCTTCAATTCATCCAGTAACTTTCTTCATATGAGATAATAGGGGTTTCTATTATACATGGGATATTTAGCCTTTAGGATTTTATTATAATATGACCATCAGAAGCTAGGTTTGAGGTTTTAATATTAATTAGAAAAATACATGATTTTCAAAGGAATAGGCTGAAGTCTGCCTTAGACCCTAGATCCATAAGTTTATCTATTGTGATATCCACTTTGGTTGAAATTTTGCCTCCTTTAGACCTCTGACTTAGCCCAAATATGCCCCAATGTTTATGATAGTAGAAAATGCTAAAAAAAAGTTCGAAATGTTTTAGTAAGAAAGGAAAGGGTTTATTTCATAGCAAATGAGGTTTTTAAACTGCTCTGCTCCCTTGATCATGGAAAGACTCAAGTGTGTACCTCTGAGTGGAGACCTAACAATGTCTACCAGAGAAAAATACTGAAATAAATTGTAACTTAAAGGGGTAAGTGGGAAGATTGAAACATATTTTTTTCATAGAACAATATATTATAATTAATAGACAACAACTTAAAAAACATGCTTTGTATTGGATATACTTACCACCTATTTCATCTTAAATTGTAGTGGAACTTTACTTTCTTGTTCACTGTCCATTAAGAGGAGGAGTTGCAGGGCCAGACAGAGGTATTGGAAAAGGAAGATAATAATACCTAAACCATGGATATCTTGGATACAGGAATGGTGGATATGGGCCAAATGGATATTGGTAAGGGGACCTATAAAACTGTGAAGTTGATTCATTGCTCCCATTGCCCTGTTGAAAGAAAGAAATTAAAAAGCCTTGTTTTACTCTTTATGCCTGAAAGAGGTAAAATAGCCTTTTAACATGGGTCTTCACTTTTAAGTAGAGGTTTTAGAAATTCTAGGATCATTTACCTTTTCTATGTGCACTACAGAGATTTAATTAATTTGCATCATTTTAGAAAATTTTAGGAAATTACTTAGAGATACCCATATCTTTGTACCTTTCTACTCATAGCCAAATTTTCCTGATAATTGCTTTTAACTGTAAGGTTGAGAGGGAGGGGCATTGATGAGATGACATCAGATTTCTCCCTTTGCTTTTATATAAGATCTTTACCCAAAACTTGTGTTAGATACAATCTCCTCTTTATCTCTTTTCATTTTTTCCTCTTTCCCTCTCTGTCTTCTGTCTATAGCCCTATCAATTTCTGTATCTTTAACACTGTTTATAGTTTTGACCCCAAACCCATGCTTCCTTTCAGATAATAAGATTTCTAGGAGTATAAATGAATCCCTAAACAAGACCCTCCCTCTTCAAATTTTATTTTCTTTTTCTTAAAAATTTTTGATTAACTGTTTAGACCAGAATAATCCTTTAGTGAATCTGTCACTGGTGGGATCATCAAAGCTGGTCCACAGCTCCCAATTCTTAAGTTTTAATTATTATTATTATATTTTTACCTTTTCTGGAATGAGTTTTGTAGAGTGAAGCAGAGTGGAGGCATTAACAATTATGAGCCTCCATTAGGTTAGATAATTTTAACAAAAATATTATAACCCAGTTTATCACAGAGTGATTCAAGTTTCAGTTTGGGTCCCACTGTTACATGAGATGCTGATACAATTCCCTTTTTACAAACAAAAGATCAAATTCTTGAAGTCTGTTCTGTGGAGTGCTAATAATACCTAAACTCTTTAAGGTTTTCTCTAGAGTTTGAGAAGTTTGGATACAGGAATTTAAACCTCAGTTATGGATATTTTACATGGAAATCTTACATGTTAAAAAGAGAAAATTTAACTTACACTTTGTTCTTCTCTTTTCTGGTCTTCAGAGACCTAAAACTCAAACAGTAAAATTAGCTCAACTCATGCTGATAAAACACACAAACTGAGAATTAGATACATTATGTTTGAAGGAAATAATTTATCTACTACCTAATATTATTTTATACTATCCATTTTTTAAAATCTAGGATTTGAGCGTCCAGAAAACCATTTTTCTGCAAAGTGTCAATATGTTTTCTAAATGATTAAAATTCACCACTGTACCAAGCTATATGGAATTGAACTAAGCACTGAACAATATATGATTTACAGTATTTTCTAGAATATCATGTTAAAGGCGCAGACATCAGGCATGTTTATAAAGTAGAAATACAGTGTGTGGAGGAAAAAAATCCCTAAGATTCATGAATTAGAACAAAAAACATTCATAAATACTCTGGAATATAGAAATGGATACTTACTGGGAAACCAGCAGTTACTGCCAAGATGGCAGTGATCAGAAGGAGAACTTTCATCTTACTCAGAAATACCCTAGAAGTCAGGAGAAAGACCAAATGTTAGCATAAATTTGGAAGATCCAGTTGTACCGATTATGTCACTAACAACTCTTTGACTTTAGACAAGTTACTTAATCTTAGGGTATTAATCTATTTATTAATGGAGCACATTGTTGTTGGGATAAAATCAAAGGTACTTTGCAACTACATCAGTTCTTTTAAAAATAAACTTTCACATATCATTACAGAATAATCTCTGTATATGGTAATAGTTTCTGGAATGAAATACAGCCTCAGTTTATACAGAGAATGGTAGTGTGGGGGTAAGCAGTTATTTACTAAGCTCAGGAAGTTCAAAACAACATAATAATGACTATGAAATTAATTTAGGTGACAGAAATTTGATTTGGTTCTCAGGTAACCCAAAAAATTCTATGCTGTTTAGAGGGACCTATTTTTAACATTTGGGAAAGGACATTTCCAAAGCATTTCATTTTATATTTTAATTTTGATTGTAGCCTCTTTATCTTATGATACAAATTGTCATAATGTATTAGTTATAATTGCTAATAAATTTTTGAGAAAAATGAGCTAAATTAAGTATTTAATTATACAATTACAGGTCAACACATTACAAAGTTTTCTGAAGGTTATTTAATTTAAACTTTTACATTCAGGAAAATGTCAATTGCCCATATTATTAATTATTTTGGGGTGTTTCAAGGTGATTAATGGAGACTCTAGGGGGATTTCATCACCTCTTGATGCTTCCTAAATATCTATGATACGGAAAAATAAAATGTAAAAGAAAATTTATAATCAAGTTTTGAACTCTGTCTTTATTTTAGATCATATTGATCAAAAGTCAAATTGAGATTTAAAAAAATACCAGATGAATGTTATGATTATAATAAGATAGAGAATTAAAATTCCAGGGAATTTCAGAATTCTACAGGAAGACTGGCAGAATAGGCAATTTTACACACACACACACACACACACACACACACACTCCTCATGGACATAAATGAACACACACAGAGCATAACTTCTCAGAGTGAAGCATTGTACTAGGTGATGTCAGGGGTAAAATGATAAAGCATAATACCCAAAATGATTATTTAATTACTAAGTTTACAAATTCAAGCAACCATTGCGTTACACTCTCTGTAATTTTAATTTTGACATTTTATAGGCTATGTCTGTCTATTATCTGTCTATCTATATCTATCATCTATCTATCATCTATCATCTATCCTAGTTTACAATATTTAAGACCTCTCTTACCCCAGACTTTGCAACCAGTTCCTTCTCTTGGATGCTCTTGTAAGAAATGAGAAGTGACTGGCCCACGAATAGTACAGCTATTTTATAGTCTCAGAAGTGAATGGAATGGAGAAGTTTGTGGCTTAAAGGCCTCTCCCTGGGATCAGTTATTACTCAATTGAATCATCAGCTATCACAATGTGTTGAAATTGGGGAATAAGCAACATTTACAGTTTCACTGAAACTTTAGATGAGTGACTACCAGGTATATCTATTTGTGGTTTCTTTACAAATTTTGTGTCTTGTATATTCAGAGCTTTTTGTTTCACATAATGTTGCCCCATGCTCTTTTTTTTTAAAAAACTTACTTTTATTTCCATAATTAAAAATATTTTGTAAACATCCTATTGGTATTGATTACAACCTATTGGAAAGCATGTTTGGTAGTGCTGTGATTTTAAGAAAATAAAGAATATTAAGGAGCACCTGGGTGGCTCAGTTAAACATCTGACTCTTGATTTAAGCTCAGGTCATGATCTCAGGGTCATGGGATTGAGCCCCACATCGCCTATGCTGAGTATGGAGGCTGCTCAAGATTTTTTCTCTCCTTCTCCTTCTGCCCCTCCCCCTGCTCTCTCTCTCTCTCTCTCAAATAAATCTTTTAAAAAATAAAGTGAATATAAAACTAATTACCTCTGGAACTGGTAATGAAGTGAAATGAAATGTATAAAGCAGTCATCATGGTGTCTGACTTCATAAATGATCGTTTTATGAGCTTCAGAGCTGAAGCTTTGAGTAAGTGAGACCTTTTCCTGCCACACATCTTCAGGGTTCCTTAGATAATTAGGTTCCTCAGCTAATGTAAAGGTATATGAAAGCACATTACATAGTATTTGGAGCCAGATTAGGGGCTTAATATGTTAGTTAAATATGAATGTAAATAGTGGAATTTTGAAACCGAACAGTACAGGAGGGAATAATTGCTCTTTCTGGTTGGTGATCTAATTTCACCTTCCACACCAATCACCAAGCTCTAACAAGCTGTAATTCTGGATGAATTCAGGCCAAAGAAGCTGCTCTTACTTTCATGTGCTGAATCTTAGTTCAAATGACTAGAATCTAATAAACAGAAAACACCTTTCCCTAAAAGAACAAAAATTATATATACAAAAATTCCCTCTGCATTGTCTTCAGCATGTGGTTGTCTTTCAAAGGGCAAGAGTAACCCAAGGAAGAGCAACTAGAATGTTTTGCCCAGAAAGAGGTTGTGAGTGGCTTTCAGAAGCTGGACAGGCTATCATATGAAAGAGAGCTTAGGTTTTTTTTGGGGGGGGAGGGTACTCAGATGAGAGAATAAAATTAATATATCAAGATATTATTATGAAAACAACCAAAATATCCATTGATGGATGAAAGGATTCAGAAGATGTGATATGTGTGTGTGTGTATACACATGTACACACACACACACACATACACACACACACAGGATGGAAACTACTTGGCCTTTAATGAAATCTTGTATGGATGGACCTTGAGGGTATCATGCTGACACAAGTCAGGCAGAGAAAGACAAATACTGTGTGATTTCACATATATGTGGAATCCAAAGAACAAATCAAGCCAACAAACAAAACAAAATAAAATTAAAGTAACAGAAGCAGAGAACAGCTTGGTGGTTGCCAGAGAGGAGGGCGATTGGAGGGTGGACAAAATGGGAAAAGGGGATCAAGATGCACAAACCTCTGGTCATAAATAAGTAATGGGAATGGAATGTACAGCATAGTGAGCACAGTCAATAATACTGCACAGTGTATTATATAACTTAATATGGTGATGGGGAAACTAGACTTACTCTGGTGATTAGTTTGCAGTATATACAAATATTGAATCATTAGATTTACACCTAAAACTAATATGTCAATTATACTTCAAAAAAGATATTAAAAATAATCTGTAAGGAAAAACTTCTTAAAAGTTAAAAAGACCTATCTCCAGATATTCAAGGAGATGTTGAGTGACTACAGACTGTGGTGCAGGTAGCAGAGGGGATTTTAGAATGGTTAGATGACCTCTCTGTACCTTTTCAATTGTAATATTCAGGTTGGGTGGTAAGTGGAGATGAGAATACCTATGGGAACAGGGTTAGCAGTTAATGCAGTAAAAAAAGCCCCTAGGCTTATTCTCATTAAAGGATTAGAATTAGTGGTTGGGAAATGCACATTTTAAGCCACACTATGGGAAGCCTTATCAGTGGATTAACTCAATAAGAAGCAGAAATACCTTGTTTCACATCTTGTGGCTGACAAAGTTTGTAGAAATTCAATACATACACATTCTTTAGGTATTTCTACTCTTTTTTTTTTTGTCATTGAAAACTATGAGAAATGATCTAACCTTCAATAGACTTAAATACATGTTCAGTACTCAGGAGGAATTTTTTATTTAAAAAAGCCTGTGACATCTTCCTTCTAAGAGAATGGATGCAGATAAATCCCTGAATTATCTTCAAAGCCCTTGTAAGTGTTATATATTCAACTAGAAGTATCCTTAGTGACTGTGGATTCCTTCAAAAGAATTAGAATCCTATGTGTCAATGTTGTAGAATCTCACTCTTTGTCAATTCCACAATCTCCATGGTACACTTAACTTCCAATTTTTTTAATGTTTTATTTATTTATTCATGAGAGTCAGAGAGAGAGAGAGAGAGAGAAGCAGAGGGAGAAGCAGGCTCCCCACCTAGCAGGAAGCCCGACGCGGGACTTGATCCCAGGACCCTGGGATCATGACCTGAGCCAAAGGCAGACACTTAACCATCTGAGCCACCCAGGCGCCCTTAATTTCTAGTTGTTAAAAAGGAAGGTGGTCGTAGAGTTCTCATGCCTGGAGTCAGCAAGTGCCAGAGTCATGGCCAGACAGCCTCATGACCACCATACTGTTCTTTGGAAGGGGGCCACCATACAGTTCCTTGGAAGGGGCCTGGCTCACCATGGCACTAATTATGTGCTTAAGAAATACTTACTGAGTGAACAAATTAGGCTCATCAGAAGTTGCTTTGGATACTTCTTTGTGCTCTTTATCAGTCATAACATAGCTTGAAACCCAAAGACCAATAGCTGAAAAGCTCCATTTATTAACTGTCCCCAAACTAATGAGACATGGTTTTATCAGCATAATTTGAATTTTATACCAAATTCTGTTAATACTTTCATATTTTTCACATGGCTCAAATGATGGAAATTGCCATATTTGAAATATATTACAAAAAGCTTACATAGCCCATTCCAAAAACTTCCCTTTCTGTCTGCAAAATATGTAACTTATTTTCTCAAAAATCAAACTAATATTGGTTAAATACAAAATTTAAAAATTAATGACCTCCTTCTATGCACTATTACATTTTTTCCAAAATGTTTGACTAGAACCTAAATATTTTGATACAAAACATGGTTTACAGTGCTGCTACCCTGTATGTGTTACATAGAGCTCTGTAGATACTGCCTGTGGTTCCTCCTAATAGACACTTCCCCCGAATGTGCTCTTCACACAGAGATTAAGAAAGTGGCCTGTAGAGTCAAGAATCCAGGATCTGAGGTGAGTACCTGGCTGTTCTTGCAACTCAGCTCTCCAACCCCCGTTCGACACTGCAACATGCTTCTCATTCAGCTCCTCCACTTAGCTGTAAAAACGCATTAATCAGAACTGCCTGGCATCTTCCTGAGCAAGACTTTCAGTAGGACCCGGTATGCTTCATTTCATCCAGAAATTACTCAAGCATCTTCAAAGATGCTGAAGTACCCTTTCCCAGTCCGAGTAGGAGCCAGCAAAATAGAAACACTTTCTCTCAAGACATGTCACCAGCAGAACTTTACCCCTTTGTTTCCAAGGCCTTGGTTTTTCTCTTCATTACCAGTGTATATGAGGAAGACACAATACTATCATACTTCCCCATGCAGCTTTAAGAAGCAAAAGCAAGAAATACCTCCAGCCAAGCCAGCAAGCACCATCACTTACCTGCTTGACAGCCCAAAGCCAGCATTATACATAACTCTGGCAGGACTAATCCCCTTTGTTGCTCCACCACTGGTCATGGTGATGACAAAGACTTACATCCCCTTATTAGCTTTTACTCAGATGGCTTATGGAGCCAGTTTCCTATCTTTCTTGGGAGGGATCAGATGGGGTTTTGCTCTGCCAGAAGGTAGTACAGCCAAACCAGACTTCCTCAATTTAGCTAATAGTACAGCTCCTGTTGTGTTTTCATGGTTTGCTTTCCTTATTTCTGAAAGACTCAGTGAAGCTATAGTCACAGTAATAATAGGTTTGGGGATAACATTACACATTGAACTTTTTCTCTTGCCACATTATCCCAATTGGTTCAAAGCCCTTAAGATAGTAGTCACTTTAGTGGCCTTGTTTTCATTTATAATCACTTTATTAGTTAAAGATACTTATCCAGAGAAAGGACCCAAGAGACCTGTTCAAGTAGAATAAATACAAAACTACTCTGTAGATGACGTTAGCATGTTGGCTATAAGCCTTGGAAGGTTGTATTTTGCCATCACCTTTTTATACTTCTCCTGTTTAACAGCTCTTTTCCTCCATCAATGTTTATTTCTTCTTCACAGATTTTTTTTCATTTCTTTATTTCATAGGAATTACCTGACAACAGTTTGAAAATCCCTAACAAGTCATTTTCACTTTAGATTACAGTTTTTAGTCTATGAATTATACATTTTAATGTTTTACTTGTTTTGAAGAATGTAAAATAATAAAAATGGAAATCCTTTTTGTTAGAGCCTTATGATCATTGGCAAAAGACAGGCACATTCTCCCACAAGAGGAAAACTTCATATCCATTAGTGTCTGAAAATAATAGGTGGTTCCAGTGTGGAGTTTTCATTGCAATTGCCCTGGGAATTGCATTTCCAAGCTCGTTTCATCTGGTATAATCTAGTTATATGAGCTGGAAGGATCTGTGGCTCTAAAGTCAGTAGGGAGCAGTGTCATGAGGGGAAGCCATGTTCAAAGAAAAGCTGAACATATTTTCCAGTTTTTATAGACACAACTCCATCTCCACATAACACCAGCTAGTCAAAAAATTTAAAAGAATAAAGTCACTAGTATATATAAATAGGAAAAGTCAAGCTGGAGCCATCTTGATGTTCTTACAAGCGGGGCTATCTAGTTTTACACATTAACTCAAAGAGAAGCTTTTTTTTTTTGGTAAAGATTTTATTTATTCATTTGAGACACAGAGATGGAGCATGAGGGGGGGGAGGCGGAGGGAGAGGGAGAAGCAGGCTCCATGCTGAGCCAGGGGCTCGGTGTGGGGCTTGATCCCGGGGCCCTGGGATCGTGACCTGGGCCAAGGGTAGATGCTTGGCCATCTGGGCCACCCAGGTGCCCCCAGAGAAGCTTTTTTAAAACAAGCAAAAGCAACACCTTAGAATCTAACTTGAAAACTTGGTCTCTTGAGATTCTTAGTCTTATAGAAAAGGAAAAAAACATTTTAAATGGCATAAGAATATAAATCAGTAAATGGTATCACCTGGTATATGTTATCTTTGTATAATACAGGTATTCAAATATTAGTTAACTTGAATTTCATAAGCTTAATTGTATGTTGAAGTCCTTGTCCCAGTATCTCAGAATGTGACCTTATTTGGAGACAGGTCTTTACAGAGGTTATAGTGCTAAAATGAGATCCTAAGGGTAGGCTGTAATGTAATATTACTGGTATTCTTATAACAAGGGAAATTAGAGATAAACATGCATACGGGGAAAATGCCACGTGTACATGAAAGTAGCCATCTACATTCCAAGGAGAGAAGCCTGGAATAGATGCCTGCCTTTTAGCACTCAGAAGGAACCAACTACCAACACCCTGATTTTAGACAAGAGACAAAAAATTCCATTTAAATTTCTGTGGTACTTTGTTACAGCAGTCCTAGCAAACAAGCACAACACCCACGGAGCTAGACCTTGTTCTGAGCATTGAGAAGCCTACCAATGAAAGCCCATAGCTGAAACCACCACACAATCCTTTATCAATGCAAAGAATAGTTTACTAGAGCCTGATAATGAAGGAAGGAGAACCCTCTTCAGAAAATCTCTCCGAATTCTACTCACAGTGTTTTGGTGAGGAAACGTCTTTGCTTCTAAATTGCGTGAGGACTACACAAAGTTAAAACTTCTCTTATCTCGAATTCATCATCTTTCAGAATAGGGGCAAGTAGGGGCACCTGGGTGGCTCAGTGGTTGGGCGTCTGCCTTTGGCTCAGGTCGTGGTCCCAGGGTCCTGGGATTGAGTCCCGCGCTGGGCTCCCTGCTCCACGGGAAGCCTGCTTCTCCCTCTCCCTCTGCTGCTCCCCCTGCTTGTGTTCCCTCTCTCGCTGTCTCTCTCTCTGTCAAATAAATAAAATCTTAAAAAAAAAAAAAAGAATCCAGGATCTGAATCATGCCCCTTCACTTACTTAACTTGGACAAATCAGTTAACCTTTTATAACCACCCATTTATTCAGCATTAAAAAAACAATAACATTTTTACTGTTGGCCTCCTAGCTTAAAAAATTTAAATAAAAGTGATGTTTTCCATATGGCAGTGTATTGAAATAAAAAGTTTTGAATTTGAACTGCTAGTCTCTTTCAGGTACATATCTGAGCACCATGTTCATGGTCCAGAATTTCAAGTTTTTTTCCCTTTATTTTTATCTCTGAATTATTAAAATATGAGAAGCTTTTTGCATTTAATAGAGGTTCTAATTATACTAAATCCTAGAGGATATAGTATAATTAGAAAATGCTGTATTAGTTTACATTATTTAAGATAACATTGTCAAAAAATGCTGATGTGTTAGAAGCTGACAAATGCTTTACATGAAATATGTTATATTCACAATAGCCCTATGGGATAAGCTATGTAAGTACCCCCATTTTACAGATGAGGAAAGTGCAGCTTGGAAAGTTAGATTTCAAGAAAAGAGAAAGAAAACAAAAAAAAAAAGAAAGAAAGAAAGAAAGAAAGGTACCTAAGAACACAAATCTAGTGAACTGTGTAACTGGAATGAAGAATTAGTTCCTAACCGTAACACAAGTAACATGAAATGAATTAGGTGGCTGTAGAGATTTTAAATAGTCATATAATCTGTAATTTTAAAAACTGTTTTTATATCAGAAGAGGTTACATTCCAACCCCTTTGGACATTAGGCTACAACATATAACAAAGATAGTCTTTTAATTTTATATACTTAAAATTATAACTGTATGTTCAAAAAGATAATACATCTTGATCTGGGCAAGGTAAGTTTTGGATTAGCCACAAAAATAATTTTTATAATTGGACACCTTTGAAGGCAAATGTTAAAAACTGTTTTTAAGATATATCAAATATACATAATTCTTAATGGAAATTGATATGATAATCAAAGTGCATTGGTGGCATTTTCATGTCTTATTTCTTGAGAAAATAAGTAAACAAGGCTGCTCAGCTGTTTGCTCTTGCCATTTAAGTTATGAAATTATCAATGGAGAGAATCAGGTTGTGTTCAAACTAAGTTATAGTCATTAATTTACTAATTTATTAAGCATTTATTTTGCTGTAAGTACAAGTCAGGCACTATGGACGTCACTGTATAGTACTCAGTAGCAAAGACACTGTTCATGGCTTACTAGAGCTTATAGCTTATTAGACAAAATACAAGTAAACAGAATTTATAAATGAAACGACTAAGGGAAAGTGGGTACTGTAGAACTACAGAACAGGCACCCCAGGATAATATAAGTGATTTATGGAGGAATATACCAGAAGAAGTAAAGACCTAAGAAGTGGTATAATATTAGCCAAATGAAGAGAAGGAGCAGTAATGTTCCCGGGAGAGGAAACAGAGTATGAAATAGCAGGTATCAGAGGTTCATGGCATATTTTATGAAATGTAAAGGAGTTTATTTTGGTTGGAATGTAATGATCAAAGGGTTTATGACTGATGTATTAGTAGGACCAAGTAATATGAACCTTTAAGCCAATTAAATTTTGGTGTTTAAACAGAGACCAATGGGAAGGTTTTAAGCAAAGGCGTAACATGATGGAGGTTCCATTTTTGAATGAACACTGTTTTAGGGGGAACAAATATGGAGGTGGTAATATATTAATCCTCATAAGAGATGAGCATGGCCTTCAGGAGGGTAGAGACAGTAAAGAATAAGATATTCAAAAGATAGTTCTGAGGGAAAATCTGAAGAATATAGACTTCCACTTTATTTAAGTGACAGAAGAGTTTATATTGAACTAAACCTGCTAATGCAATTATATAAACTCTTGACATAATATGAAAAACAGCAGTGCAGAAACTTAAGGGAATTAGACTCTTGTAAGAAAGCTTGAATCTACATTTCTGTCACTTTTCCCTCATAGGCACTCTTTGTCTGCAGGGTATGGGGTTGGGAGCCTCCTCAGTAAGAAAGTGATGGTCTCTGAGATGTCAGAGAAGGGAGTTTGGGGATGCCAGAATGGGGAAGTCCCATAATGGAGGGAATGTCTGAGGTGGAAAGTTGAAGAACAGAGTAGAGATTTCAGCCACTTCCTATTGCTGTGGAGACTGAGTTAGGAATTAGAGTTCCAATTACTTAGAGGAGCTTGATAAATATCATAAATTTTCTATTCAAGAACCAGAAGGGCAACCCATAGGTGTAAAGACCATGTTGATAGGACTTGGTTTTGTCCTAGCACTGAAGATAAAAGTGAAATGAATATATGAATAAGTTAAAAAAAGAAGCTTCCACAAAACCAGTGTGGATCCTCCCCTATATTAACTATATTAGCACAAAATACAACATTCTTCAGAAGAATATAACAGAATGTAGAGCCTCTACTATACATCATTTGCAGAGCCAGCATATAATGAAAAAATTACTAAGTATGTAAAAAAAAAATCCAAAATGTATTAGTTAGGGTGTTCCAGAGAAAGTGAACCAGTATACTATATCTCTTTTCTGTATCTATAGTAGATCCTCAATCAATATGGGTTTGAACTGTGTGGGTCCACTAAATGTGGATATTTTTTACAGTAAAGTACTGTAAATGTATTTTCTCTTCCTTATGGTTTTCTTAATAAAATTTTCTTTTCTGTTGTTTAGTGTAAGAATACAATAAATAATACATATAACATACAAAATATGCCTTACTTATCAGTAAAGCTTCTGGTCAACAGTAGGCTATTAGTAGTTAAGTTTTGGGGAAGCCAAAATCATTTATGGATTTTTGACTGTGTGGGGGGTTAGTACCCCAACACTCATGTTGCTCAAGGGTCAACTCTGTATCTATATCCATATGTCTTTATTGAGAATTATTATGAGGAATTGAATCATGATATGGGGGCTGAGAAGTCCCACAATCTGCCATCTGCAAGCTGGAGACCCAAGATTGCTAATGGTGTAATTCACCTTCAGTCCAAAGGTCTGAGAACCACGAGAACCTATGGTAGAAGTCCCAGGTCAAAGAAATAGAAGATGAAATGAGATGTCCCTGTTCAAGGAGTGAGGCAGGAAAAAGGGGCAAATTCCTTCTTCTTCTGCCTTTTGTTCTATTCAGGCCCTCAATGACTTGGATGCTGCCCACCTACAATTGGGCAGGGCAATCTATTTCACTGAGTCTACCAATTTAAATGCTAATCTCATCCAAAAACACCCTCACAGACACACCCAGAAATGTTTAATCTTAGTGCTCTATGGCCAGTCAAAATGACACATAAATTAACCACGTACAAGGAAATGCTACTCATACTCAAAAGTAAAATCAATCAATAGAAACAGAGCTACAGCCAATCTAGGAATTGAAGTAAGCTGATAAGGATTTAAAAATAACTAGGATTGAACATGTTAGAGGATTTATGGGAATATGATTAAAATATTGTCTGAAAGTTTTGGTAATTTCTGGAGAGATAATATTATTGTTAAAAAATCAAATAGCAATCCAAGAACTTAAATTTTAAAAACTTAAAATAAAAATTCACTGGATGATATTAATAGCAGAAGCAGATTATCTATAATAGAAAAAAGGATCAATGAATTTGAAGATCAATGGAAAATTTCCAAACTGAACAACTGAGAAAACTAAAATTAGCAAAGGCTCACTGATCTGAGGGATAGTATCAAGTAATGTAATACGTATGTTACTAAAGTTCTAGAATGAGAGAAGAAAGAAAATGGAACAGAAAAATAGTCAAAGAAATATTGAGAAGATTTTTCCAAATTTTATCAAAAACCAGTGCACAGATCCAAGAAACTCAGGGCACAGCAAGTTGGATTAATACAAAGATAACTACATTTTAAGTCTGTTGCAGTCAACTGCTAATACCAAAGATACAAAGAGAGTCTTTTAAACAGCTTAAGGAAAGAAAGACACATTGCATATTAGGGAAACATCAATATTAATGATAGCTGATTTTTCACCTGAACCAATGGAAGTTAAAAGATAATGTAATGGGCACCTGGGTGGCTCAGTCAGTTAAGTGTCTGCCTTCGACTCAGGTCATGATCCCAGGGTCCTGGGATTGAGTCCCATATCAGGCTCCCTACTCACAGGGGAGTCTGCTTCTCCCTCTACCCCTCACCCCTGCTCATGATCTCTCTCTCTCTCAGATAAATAAATAAAATCTTTTGGGAAAAAAAGATAATGTAATAATATCTTTAAAATGTGACATTCAAGGGAAAAATATCAATTTAGGATTCTACACCCAGAAAAGATAATCTATAAAAATGTAGACATGATGAAGGAATTTTTAGGTAATAAAAACTGAGGGAATTCACAGTTATCAGACACAAACTGAATAAACTTTAAGGAAAGTTGAGGTTAAAGTGAGATTACACCAGGTGAAAATTCAGACCTATGGAAAGGAAGGAAGAGCACTGAAATTGCTAACTGTGTAAGTAAATATAGGATTTTTATTCTTTTTAAAATCTTTTAAGAGTGGAGGCAAAATATATGAAAGTATTAGCACAAAGGACAGTAGAATATAAATAGTATTATAGATTGTACTATAATTTTGTTACAGAAAAAGAGGTAGGATATTAATTCTACATAGCCCATGATGAGTTAAGGATGTATAATATAGTCCTCAAAGAAAACACTAAATGATATGAAATTTTTAGCTAAGGGAGATAGGAAGGAAAAATAATAATACAGGTTTAATTCAAAAAAGAGAGGGGAAACACCACAGGAGAGAACAGAAAACTAGTGAGTAGACTTAATCCCAATCATATCAACAAATGCACTAAATTTGAATGGACTAAATATTCCAATTAAAAGACAAATTTTGAGGCTGGATAAAAAAGCAAGAGCCAACTAACTATATTTTGTTTATAAGACACTTTATAAAGACATAGCTAAAAGTAAAAGGATGGTAGAAGATGTATCATGTAAACACTAAGCATAAGAAGCTGATATGTCTTCATTAATATTAGGCAAAGTAAGGTTCAAAACATGGTGTATTATTGGAGATAACTAGGGTCATGTCATAATTAAAAGATCAATTCTTCAAGAAAATATGAGTCCCAGATGTGTACGCCCCTACAATCAGAGCTTCAAAATACATGAAGCAAAAATTGACAGAAGCAGGGAAGAATAAACAAATCAGCAATCACAGTTGGAGATTTTCACATCTGTTTAACTGTCAAAATATAGGAGATTTTGAATGAAACAATCAAGCAAATCGATCTACTGGTATTTGTAGAACGTGGGACTCAGCAACTGCATTATATGCATTATTTTTAAGTGCACAGAAAATATTCACCAAGACAGACCATAGTTTGAGGTGGTGACTAGTAACAATGAATTTTATAGGAGTAAAATGATATAAAATATCTGGTAGATATGGAACAGCCACCGGGTGTTCTGATGTATTCTGAGGAGCAGATAGCAGCATGATAGAACAGGCCAGGAACTGCTTATACCTGAGGTAGACTGTGGAACAGAGGCGGAAGTTCAAGTCAAACAGAAGGACATCCTTACTGAGCAACCAGGAATGTCAGCTGTACCCAAGATGATCTCAGTAGCAGCAAGTACCTGTGGTAGATTTCCAGGTGGAACTGAGACAGGCATTCTTAGCTGAGACACCAAGAGATGGTTAAAGCAGTATTGGAACATCTGGGTAGCTGATTTCTGAGTGAAAAACCATGTTAGAGCTGATGCAGTCATGGTCAGGAATAAATAAATAAAGGACGGGTGTTTAAAGGCCATTTAATTATTTGGGATATGTTAAAAGAATTTTTTTCCTTAAAAATTTCACATGATAAACACATTGCAGAAAATTTTTAAAAAGTAAAAGAACAGGACCTTGATGTTCTTACCCTGACACTTTTGTCTGTATTATTTTGATGTCATTGTTGTGCATGCTTTTTAGGTAGTTTTATGAATACTTAATTTCTGTTGAGTTTCAAATTAACATTATGTGAACATACTTCATTATAAATGACTGCTAAATATCCTGCTAATGAATGTTTTGTAGTTCCCTTTTGTGAGGAGACTTTTCTTTGTTTTATTTTTGTTGTTGTTGTATTGTTTTATGTTTTTTCTGGTAGTTTGATAAAAGCTTCAGTGAATTTCTATGCATAACAGATAGGATCATTTCCTTAGATATGCAGATATGAAATAAATTGAATCAAGGAATATAAACTTAAGGTACATTTTACAAAATTGTATTACAAAGTACTGTATTATCATCTGTTGCCTTGAGAAAGTGGACTGCTAGTTACAATACACTTTCACCTGCCCTGGTTATTTTAATTATGTATCATTTGTGCCTACTGAGTTATAAATATACATCACATTCATTATCAAATAAGATGTGAAATACTTTCCCATGTTTATTTACTAATTATTCCTTTTTTGTTTTGTCTTTTTCTTACATTTTTTTGTTTTCAACAATGTATTTGAATCAGCTGGCAACATAATAAAAATATTATCTCTAAAAAGAATATATTTTCTGATTTCAATGGTATATATTAAAAGTAATAATAATAACTTGTTGAAAATACTCAAACATTTAGATATTTAAAATCCATTTTTCAGTAATGCATGAGTTAAAAAAGAATGATTAGAATTTTATATCTTTAACATGTTTATATAAGAAAAAAAGAAACGTTTAGAATCAGTGATCTAAGTTAGGGGTTGGCAAATTATAGCCTGAGGGTCATATGTAGCCCATGCTTGCTTTTGTAAATGAGGTTTTATTGAAACACAGCTAGACCCATTCATTGACATTACATCTAAATCCAATGTAAGAAGAAATAAAAAATTGAGGCAACCTTGTATTTAATAAAGTATAATTAAAAATATTCCCCTGAAGAAAGCTCTGGGCCCAAGTGGGTTTACTGGTGAGTTCTATCAAACATTTAAAGAAGAAATAATACCAATATCACACAGACATACTTAGGAAGAACAGAACATTTCCAGCTCATGTTATGAAACCAGCAAAACCCCAATATAAAAACTGCCAAGGATATTATAAGAAAAGGAAATTGCCAACTAATAGCATTCATGGACACAAATGTAAAAATCATTCATAGAATATTAATGAGTTGAACCCAGTGACAAGAGAAAAAGCTTCTAAAGGCCTGGGATATAAGGGAATCTATTTTAGATTTCTTTCTATGTCAGCGTGATTGTCTATAAACTTTGTTTAAACCAAAAGCCTGATTTATGGCTCACCAAACGTACAATGTACCCCCACTTTGTAAATGAGTGGCCTAAAGGAAAACCATCGCGTCCTTAAGGTATTGATCAGTGTTCCTACTCCCTGCATTCCCTAACAGTAACAAGTTATTCCTACCTATGTGTTAATCTATAATCTTTTGAGCTTTTACAAGATGTAAAAAGGCATATAACCTTGTAAAACTGTTCATTCTCTGGAGCACTTTCATCCCTGTGAAGAGCATGTGTCCTGGGCAGTGGTCCTAACTTAGGCTCAAATAAAACTCTCTTTCTTACTTTTAGAGATTCTAAAAAATTTGTTCATTTTGTGTTGACACCAGCAATATTTTAAAAATATATTGCATTACAACAAATTGGTGTTTTTTTTTTTTCAGGAGGTTAAGGTTGATTCAACATTAAAAAATTAAACAACATAATTCACCACATAACCAGACCAAAGGGAAAATTAATATTATTATTTCAGTAAATGCAGAGAAATCATTTGACAAAAGTTTCAGCTAAACATTCATAATAAAAATTCTCACCAATATAGAAATAAAAGGATTTCCACAATCTGATAATTTATGGGAAATGCATAGCTGACTTAATTGTGAAATAATAATTGCTTTTCCCTAATACAAGGGACGCTGGAAACATGCCCACTTTTATTCCTCTAATCACCACTACAATGGATACTGTAGTCAGTGTAACAAGTTAAGAAGAATAATTGCAAACAAATAAATAGAAACAAGTGAAATTATTTTTATTTCCAGAAAAATATTATTTTTTGGTAGAAAATGATATGGAATTCACAATATACTTATGGAAACTAATAAATGTATTTAGCACGATCATATCATACAAGTGCAATGTATAAAAATCAACTGCCTTTCTATATACTGAAAATGGAAAATGAAATTTTAGAACATAATTTAAGAACATAAAATATTCAGAAATAAATTTAACAAATATTACAAAACCTGTACATTGAGAGCCACAATACACTTCAGAGATACACTTAGAAAAGACCTAAATAAATAAATATATGCCATGTTCATGAATTGAAACACTCAATATTGTTAAGAAATCAAGTCTTTACTAATTGATTTGGAAATTCAGCACAATTCTATTAAAACTCTGGCAGGGTAGAAATTAGTAAAATGATCCTAAAATTTATATGGAAATGCAAAAGATGTAAAGTTATAGTAATGAAGACCATGTAGTATTGATGCAAAAAGAGAAAAGCAATTAAATGGAATAGAGTCCAAAAACAGATGCAGATGAAGTCAATTGATTTGCAGTATGGGTTCCAAGGCAACTCAATTAGAAAATGGTATTCTTTTAAACAAATGATTCTGTATAACATCAACTAGGTCTCTGTGTGAAAAAAAATTATTCTTGACTCTATATTCATGCTATATACAAAAAATAATAGCTAGAGACTTAATAATATAAAAGCTATACCATTAAAAATTCTGTAAGAAAACATAGGAACATATATTCATTCATATATTGGAGTAGGTGAAGATTTCTTTAATAGGACACAAGAGACACTTATCTTCGAAAAATTGACAAATTTAACTGCATCAACATAAAAAATGTATTTTTTTAAAAACCTCATTAAGAAATGAAAAGACAAGCTACACAATGGGAAAAGTATTCAAAATACATTTATTTGACAATGTACTTTCATCCATAATATATTAAAAACTCTTAAAATTCAATCATAAGAAAGTCAACAAAAGACTTGAATATAATTTTTGGAAATGAAGATACACAAATAGCCAGTAAGCATAAAAAAGCTATATTGGTCATCAGGCAAATGCAAATTAAAACCATGAGATGCTTCTTCATACTTGTTAAAATAGCTAACATTAAAAAGACAGACAATTTTGAACTATTTACTATATTAGACTAGCTGTAACCTTCACTATTTAGTAGATTAGACTGAGATGTAGATGTAGGAGTCAGTGGTTATTTATAAATACTTTTTAAAGTCAAAACAATAATCATGACAATGTTCATGCAGCAACTTTTGAGAGAGAGGAAGGGATGGAGGTCAGACTCCATGAAAGTTAACCTTTGAAGGGATGTGTGGCCAAAGAGCAATTCATGAAAATGATTTTTTTAAAAAGATGATTGTAAATGTTGGCCAGAAGGTGGAGAAACTGGAATTCTGACACACTGCTGATCGGAGTATAAAATGGTTATTTATAACATATACATATGATTTTGCTCTCCTTGGTATTTACTCGAGAAATGAAAATATATGTTCATGAAAGGATTTGTACAAGAACATTCATAGCAGCTTTATTTGTAATGTTCAGTAATTAGAAACAATGCAAATGTTCTTCCATAGGAGAATGAAGAAAGAAACTGGTACTTTCATGTAATGTAATATACAACTGAAACAGTAACATGGATGAATCACAAAAGCATTCTATTGAGTAACAGGCTCCAGATACAAAAGAATATATAATGTATGATTTAATTTACATAAAGTTCCAGAACAGGCAAAATTAGTATATACTGACAGAGAAAAAATTTTAAAGTAGTAGCCTGGCATGACAGTGGGAGATGAGATTGACTGGAAAAGAGCAAGAAGGACCTTCCAGGGGTGATAGAAATGTTCTGTATCTTGATGGGGTGGTGGCTACAAGGTATATACATTTGTGTGTGTGTATGTGTGTGTGTGTGTGAATAAAACTCATCAAACCACATACCTAACATCTGTGTAGTACAAGTGATACTAGACCATGATGATAGATTAGATATGGATATAATGTTGAAGGTGAAGTCATGCGTGGATTCTATATTTTAGTCTTTAACTAAAGCTATTTTAGTACATTCAGTTAGGAAGCAACCATTGGAGAAAGTTTTGAGGAGCATTGGAACCCATTCCCCATGAATTTGTGGCATGGTAAGTATAAAAAATATAAAAGACCTCAAGACTGTAAAAATGTTTCTCTTAATTGAGTAAAAGTGTGATGTCCCCTCCCCCAAAGAAACATTTAAAGCAAAACAAAACAAAACATTGTGGATTATAAAATCTACGCAGAGCTGATTTTAGAGAAATTATTCTATGTAGATTTTTTTTCTGTTCAAATCAGTACAAAATGAGTTGGTTGAGCTGCTTTTTTCTGCTTCATCTTTTTTTTCATTGGCCTGGGATGGGGCAATTGGGATGTTAGGATTAAAACAAACAAAAGATAGTTTTTTGCTTGTATTCTGCTGATATTTCCATTAAGTGTACTTTTTTGTCTTCCTAACTTTGCTAACAAAAATGGTAGAGTTTAAAGTTCTTTTATAAAGTACTTTGAAATGTAATATATTTCATTGATAGCAATTATAGTATTCAGGTTTTCAAACATAGTTGTTGCTCATGAATACCTTAACATGATTTAACATCTTCCTGAAACAGATTGGATCCTGAACAGTCAGAGATTAGAGAATTTATTTTTTAAGCTAAGTCACTAAATTGGATCTGTTAAAGCTATCCAGAGTAATAAGGTCCTGGTAATATTGCCTAGAATAAATAATTTCAGCATACTTAGCTTAATATGAATGTTTTTATCAAAATATTTCTCAGAGTAACAATGTTTAACATTGCATTATTTTATGTAATACTTCTCCATTTTATGCTTTTACCTGTTACTGTTGTATTTATGTAATCCTCATATTTTTCACAGTATTTATTATTGTAACCCCTGATATTGCCAAACTTTTTTTTTTTAAGATTTTATTTATTTATTTGACAGAGAGAGACACAGCGAGAGAGGGGACACAAGCAGGGGGAGTGGGAGAGGGAGAAGCAGGCTTCCCGCCGAGCAGGGAGCCCGACGCAGGGCTCGAACCCAGGACCCTGGGATCATGACCTGAACCAAAGGCAGAAGCTTAATGACTGAGACACCCAGGTGCCCCTGATATTGCCAAACTCTTGACTTGATTTTACTTTGATGCTTAGAGTTTTGCAGTTTTCCCTGAGTTCTGCTTCTCTTCACCGTCCCTTGAACAGAGTAGCTACGTTGTGTTCATCTCTCCTCTTTTGTCTCTGACCATCCTCTTTCTCCTCCTTGAAGAGAAGTTAGTGTGTGCCTGTTTTCTAAACACTCAGCATGAATTACCTCATGTGATTTTTTTCAGTGACCTTGTGAACTCTTGGAATTTGGGGACACAATGTTCTCAAGTGCTGAATAACTGCTTTCATCAGACATCTTGACCTATGAATCTCTATATCATGTCCAATAGTAAGAGGTCAGTCAGTTACCCAGAATTACAGTCATTCAATTCACCAACTTAGGGGAAAAGGAGAAAATATAAGATGAAAATAGAATATGTGATTATTGGGTTGCTCTTCCACAGGGTATGTAGCAGTTTTTGGAGTCATAATGTTACTAAATTCTGGAAAAGGTATGATTCTAGGAATTTTGATCAACTTTAAAGCCCAGAATACTAACCAAATTTGTTTGAAACCACTTAACACATTCATGTATTCACTCATTTATACATTCAGCTTTCTTTCTGTGTGCATGCACACACACTCAACTCACATTTACATACAAATATATAAAGCATATTAAATGTCAGTTTTCCTGTTTTCTCAGAATTTCAGCTGTAGCTCCAAAGCTAAGAAAATAAGTACGAAGTTTCCATAGTAACAAGTGAAGGGGGGGGGGAATTAACATTTTTTGAGTACTTTGTATGGCCAGGTATCTTATATGTTACTTCATGTAGTCCCTTCAGACGTTCTAAAAGGTATTGTTATCTCTGTTTTACACCCGAGACTCAGGTTAAGTGACCTGCGGAAGGCTCAAAACCAGATATGATGAAATCCTAAATCTATGCCCTTTTCTGTACAGGATGCTGCCTCCTCAAACCAGCATACATCTTCCTAGGCATCTAACCTTTTCGGTGAGGACAGCCATCTCTCTGTGTAGCTGTGTCCTACTGGGAGCATGCACTTCTTGATGCCTGCCACCAAATGTTTTGATTCTGAGGGGAAGTGCATCAGAAGGAGTCTAGCTGAATGGGCCTGGGGGTAATAATGAGATGATATGTCAAAGGTACATACTTTAGTTCATTAGTCACAATCACCACACTCATAAATCCAATGACAGTGTATCTTTATTCTCATTTTCCAAAGCTATCCTTAATAAACAATAAATGCAATGATCTAGTTGATCCAGTGATATTAGCTTTATTCTCGTTGTTACTTTCTAGATTATGCAATGGTAGGATATTTGAAAAGAAACATAATTTTGTAAAGGCAGGACTTACTATACAATTGTATTATTTTCTATGACTTATTTAAAGAGTATAATATTATTTATAAGTAAAAAGAAATTCAAGAGAAGAGTATTTTGTGTATTTCAAAGAACTGATATTAGCATTGAGGAAGCAAAGAGCCTAAAATGATATCCGGGGCACTGCCATAGCTTTTTCTCTGAAAAATAAGATAGGAGTGCATTTTAATACCATTAGACTGTTTTGTGGAACATTTCCTAGATATTTTCCAAAATGCCTAATAAAAACTAGAAAACTTTACTTCTGGCACTGTTGTCACATAGAAGGAAGGTCATACTACACAGAAATCATTTAGTATTTCTCATTAAATAACCTGAATTGATTTGCATCGTACAAAATGTCATATTATAAAAGAGACTTTTCTAAAGAGGTGCTAAACTATTCACTCTGGTTATATTTTATAGACTTTTTTTTTTTTAACTGAAGAATGCTGAGGATTCATTTTCACAGAAGTAGGAATCAGAAAAGACTCATAGGCAGCAGGGAGGAGATTTCAAAAAACCCTTGCCTTTTATTTTTCCCTTCAGGCCAAATTGTTTGCTTTTTAGTGTGTGTTTTTTACTTCTTGGTGCCATCCCAGCCTGCCCTTCTATCAAACACCCACGAGCCTCACAGCCAACCAATCCCATTAGGACAGGTAATTAATGAAGGTTATGTTTGATAGGAAGGTCATGGAATTTTAAATTTCCATGTGATTTTTGCATTTTTTAAAAATCACTTTAAGACTTTATTTCATTCCAGTCTAATACAGATGTATTGACATTGTTAAAACTTCTAGCTTGCAAAGTGAAGTGATTATTTAGGAGAACTGACTCTATATTGTGTTTGTAAAATATCTTTTACATGGATCTAGTATATTTACTACTTGTGTTTTCAGAGTTTATACCAAATTTATGGCATAGGCAGACATGACTCTGAAAAATTTACTTTTATTTTTAAAAAGTTGTTGAAGTCCCACGATTACTATTAGCTTTATAGAACTATATAAGCACTAACTTTTTTTGTTTGTTTGTTTGATTTTGGTAAGACCACTTCATGAGTTCCCCTGACAGTTTTTTGTTTTTTTCTTTTTTAATTTAGGATGTATCATGGTACTTAATGCATGCCTTTTGGCAAATACCTACCAAAAACTCGGAATGATTAGGACAACATCTTATGGTTCCTTTAAGTAATCAATCTTGGCCTAGTGAGAAAAGGATGTTCATAAGAAGTGCTTATTAAATCAAAATTAAATTATATTCTAATTAATTGATTATTAGTAATCAATTATTGGCCTCCCTATTTAAGGTAAAGGCCATGTATTTTACTATATCATTAACTTATTATTTCTATGACTGAGTCTTACAAATTAAGCATTAACTTTATATTTTCCATTAGGTAACAATTTCTTACATAAAATAAATCTTTGATTACTCTACCTTCTTTTCCATCAACTCTGGGGTAATAGTTGGGTCGATAGCAGGAGCAAAAGAATTTGTAGTACTGGGTTTTTGTGAAGTTGAAGGAATGAAAATTCCTCCACTGGCATGTTTAAAGTTTATTACTTCTTTTTGTAGATATGGTATCACTCCTCCTGCTGACTATAGAGAATTAGAAAGAACACAAAGCAGTTACAGGTTCAAATACAAGGTCAAAATTGGGAAGAATATAAAGCAACAGGATTGATATGCAAGGTAAAGAATTTATTTAAGAAGTAAAGGACTTTATTAGTTTTTTAGATTATAATCTATCATAGAATGGCTATAAATATATGCCGGCAAATGTGGATGTCTCATAATACCTGATTTTAAATGAGTGTCCCTAGGAGTGTATCTGTTATAGAGAAGTAAATATTTGATGAACTGAGTAAATTGAATCTTGACTGGCAAAAGATTATAGGTGGAAGGAATAATAATTGTTGATGGAAAAATAATAGTTAAGTCCATTAAAATGAACACTAGTGCAGGAACCTGTCAGCTCCCAGTCGCTGACCTCTGGGAGCACAATGTGGTAAGGGATCTTACCATCACAGCAGTTTCAAGAGCTGTGCCTAGGCGGGGATCTAAGGCTAGTTGCTGCTGTCCTCCCGGCATAACCTGTAACATCGGAAAGTTGAAAAAATGTCTAAATTTTTCATCTATAAAATATGTGGTTTTGCATCCAAAGCAGCTACACACTTCCCAAATTCTTCAATTTTAGTTTCTTAAAAACAAAGATAATCATTTAGATTTGAGAAAGAGAAAAGCAGCTCCTGACACAGGACACACAACTCTGCTTGTGTTGTCAGGAGCTTACTGGACATTTGCTGCTAGGCCCTGGTGTTCTGTTGAACATTAACAATCCTACAGAATACCGACATCAGACACAGTCAAGTCTGAACACGATGAAATAAGACGAAAAAACAGAACAAAACAAAACTGTGTAATCTTGTCTAAAGAAGATTACCATGCAAGCCACAAAAATTCCAGGCATCCTCATATCCTGGATAATCTGAATAACTCTTCCTTCTTTACCAAATCAGAGCCTTTGCCTCGCTCTTCTTTGCCTTTATCTTCTAGGTAAGAATTGTTTAATTACCAGTCATAGAATTACCCATCACTTCTTGAGAACACCCAATTCAGAGTGGACCATTATTTCTTTAACTCTCCTCAAAATCACCTGACAGAAACCCAGACCCTTTCAACAGTCATCTTCCTATTAAGATACCCCACAGTTCCCCATGTGGTTCTTCCCTCATTGAATGAGTAGATAAATCTAATTTTGTTCAACTATGGGTGTGTTCCTAATGGTTTTTGGCCGAAGAGTGCTGATAGATTTAATACATTCTGAAGCAAGTCGTTTCAAAAGTTAGGTTTTTTTTTTTTTCAAATGAAATGTATGCATTACTTACAGGTTCTGCTTGTATTGGAATATATCCAAATTGAGTGTAGAATGGCATCTGTCAAATTTTTGGAAAATGGGTTAGATTTGATGTGATGATTTTGTCATAATTTTGTAATAAATTATTACTTAAAATTATATATATATTTATATTGTATTAAATGCTTTTTTGAAAGTTCATATGATCTAGGTGGTAAAAATTATTGTTAAATTACCAAGCATCTTTTTAATACCATATGATTTCTAGGTTAAAATTCTTTTCTCTTTAAACTAACACAACTTAATTAGAATTACTACTACCAGTCACTTAAAGTATAATTTTCAGTTTTCTCTAATTTAGTTTTAGAGCAGTGATAAACTATTAAAATTTTTCCCCATTCTAACTAAAAGAAATCTAGTTATATATGGCCCACCTGAAATTACATTAGAATTCTAAAAATATACTGTAGGTACACAAAATCCACAAAACTCAATATTAATTATTAGTTATCTAATTGTATTTAGTGATCATAGGTGCCTTCCATCATGGAAGCTATTTTTTTTTCTTAATAATAACCACATGTAAACATGACAAGAAGGATGCTTGTAGCTTTTTAAAAGTCAGAAAAAAAGTTTTCCAAGATGATTCATCTTTTGGCCTCTGATTTTATTGAAGTTCACTCACTGACTTCATTCTTTTAAAACCCAGCCTTTGGGCATTTCCAAATTGGTGATATGTTAGGAGAATTCACTGTATCTTTTTTTTTAATTTTATGTTATTATGTTGGTTTTTGATGTAGTGTTCCATGATTCATTGTTTGGAACGCACTGTATCTTTTTGTGACCACCAGTTCAGGCTTTTGAGCTTTTGCAGTAAATATACTCAGATATTCTCTCCTCTGAAAACTGACAGTATCTCCTCTAGTCTCAGATGGAACTAGTCGGACTAAAATCAAACAGTAGTACCTGCTCCTCAAATTGCAGCTGTCCCATTTGTGGAGGTGACTGTGTGGCTGTTTGTTGAGATCGTTCCCAGGGTAGGAGCATGTAGACCGGATAGTACTGAAGCATCTATTTGTAAACAGAGAAGTATGTAAGAGCTTCCTTTACATTAGTAGAGGCCTTTTTAAAAAGGTCTGTGGTTTATATCTAGTAACTTTATGAACAAAATAATGTGTGAAGCAGCCCTTCTCAAACTTTAGAAATAACTCATATTGCACATGATACTGGACTTTGTTTCAAGGTTGCTTGACCAAACACATGAAAGAAGTAGTGAAATAATAGGCTTTTAAGAAAGGGCACTGCGGACTTTTTATACAAACTGTATACTTTATATACAAACTTTATGTACAGTTTACTTTGCGAATACTTAAGAAGTCATGTCTGACTTACCGGACATTTTCCCTATATTTTTTAAGAATCATTATACTGCAGGAATGGTATTAGAAGTTCTATGATAATGAATGAATTCTCAAGAATGTGTTCCTTTAATAATTGCCATTTTTTAAAGATAATCCATAAGCCTTTTTAGAGTATTTGGAAAATCCAGAAATAGACAAGGAACAAATAAAATCACCTGCAACTTTACCACCCACATTATCATGTATTGGCTTCCATTTATGCCTGTGTGTGTCTATACATGCATATGTGTTTATAGAAAATGGGGATCCTAGTACATAGAGTTTGGTATGTTTTGTGTCCTTGTATAATTAAATAAGAGACTATATTAAACATAAGGGTTAAAAAAAAACAACTGTAGTTTGAGAAATACATTTTATGCAATGGTTTTTATTTCTGGTTAAGAATTAAAAATCACCTTTTGAGCATTTTAGTAGATAATCTTATTTGGGATCTACTCATCAGGTCTTGATTCATTAGGTGTGAGTAGGGTTCAGGCATTTGTAATTTTCCAAATTACCACCAGAGATTCTAATGCAAAGCTAGGGTGGAGAACCACTGGTTTAGTGGTTAAGGAAGGATGAAGAGTTATATCCCAACTCAGCTATTTACTTTCATTAAGGTTGGGAATTTAATCTCATTAAGACTTAGTTCCCTGATCCTTAAAATGAAGTAATCCCACTTACCATGTATCTACTCTCTAAAGGCTCTGGCGTAGAATGAGGTAATGTCTAGAAGTAACTTTTATTTTATAATGAGCGTGGGACAAAAATTACATAATTATGATCACATGAGAGCCAAGTGGTGTAACTTTTTATGAAATGGTCAGTACTCTGCTAGTGAATAATTTATCCATGTCCCTATTTCTTTGAACCTAGTCTATTAAAAGTTAATTAGGTGAAACTAATCTTGAGAGGGTTTTCCATATTACTCTAATGATAATACTAGTTGGCATTCATTTTTTTAAGGTTTAATGGAAATCACCACCATTTGATTGTAATAGGTAATTAAATTGAAAATATACAAGAACCTGGTAATAGTTTGAGCAGAATGCCCTGACTGCCAAATAACGTGGCAAGTGTTTCTTATCTGTACATCATATCATATTTTATCTGTTTAATGATCTCCCTCTGAGACAAAATTTAGGGTTAGGCAAAGTCAACCCATGGTATTTCTCTTGAGTTTCCAAATGCAAGTACAAATATCATGCAGAGGGACCAAGACCTACAGCTTATCGAGCTCTTTTATTCCCAATACAGTAATGCCCTGGAAACTCAGGGGTTCTGGGGACTCTCCTTAGCTGTCCTTTCTTCAGGTATTATTAAGTGAGCCTAACATTAACAAACTGATGCCAGCCCAGCAATAGTGGCACTAGACAATGATAATTCTATCAGTTTTCATAGCCCTGCTATAGGACTCAGCGCTACAAGTATAAAAGAAAGCATTAGATAGAGATTATGGTTAGCCATCTCTCTGTAGGAGTGATAGTATTCTACTCATTTACCTGAGCTTGCTCTTGAGGCATTTTGAAGGAGAACACATAGGGCATAACCTGCCAAAAAAGATATAAAAAAATTATACTTGACTTTTTTTTTTTTTTTAGAGAGCGAGAGATTGAGAGAGAGAGAGAGAGGAGAGAGTTAGTGCAGGCAGGGGGAGGGGCAGAGGAAGAGGAGGAGAGAGAATCTTAAGCTGGCTCCACGCCCAGCACAGAGCCCCACATGGGGCTGGATCTCACGACTCTGAGATCATGACCTGAGCTAAAATCAGGAGTTGGATGCTTAACCGGCTGAGCCACCCAGACACCCCAGTTATACTTGACTTTTTAACATAAAATTCCAGAGCTGTTTTTCCTAGACCTAGCTATATGCATTTATAAATTGTATTAAAGACGTCTATGACAACAAAGGTCATGTATTATATGTATATCATTAATACAAATTGTTTCTTCTTTGAAGATGAAATTTCCCTGATTATCTTTTCTTGGACATGTTTTTAACACTCTTGACTTGTGGCTATGATAGAAGAGCTGATTTAAATGGTATTTTTCATGTTAGAAATCAGAAAAGGAAGTATTTCCAGTGATGGTAGAGCAAATTATGAGAAAGAAGTCTTTCTCAGTAACTTCTGTCTTCTTTTAAAGCTGATTCTTACTCATTTTCACATTCAGCGTGTGTTCGCTCTCCTCAGAACAACAGGATGGGAGAGGCCCGACTTACATGATTAGGGCCCTGCTGGGTCTGCGGTGGTGTTTGAGGCTGTGAGGGGTCCAGCTGTCCCACCTGGGTTCCTTGGGCAAAACTGACCCATCCTGGGAAAGGTATCTGATTTGGGAACAGTCCAGCAAACCGGTCAAGAGCTGGTAAAGAGAACTGAGAGAGCCCCGGAATTTGAGCTTGCTGCTGCTGTTGCAGGATCCCAGAGAAAGGAGGGATCCATGAATTAAATGGGCCCTGGAAGGACACAAAAGGAAGAAAGGAAGCATTTCTTTCATTTTGAAAAGAATTTAAAATCAGTCCTAAGCAAGAAAAAGGCAAAATGTAGACAATTTCTGTAATTCCATTGCTGCATTATAAAAAAGGATGGCATCTTGGCACATTATGAGCTGTGCAAATATAATGAAGAATGCTAACTTCCCAATGGCCATAAAAAATATGGGGCAGAATAAAATGGATAAAGAGTATGGTTTCTGCAGTTGCCAGACTGGTTTTAAGTCCTTTTTTTTTTTAACAGTTGAGTATGACTTTGTGTAAGTAGTTAATTTATCTCATAGTTGTGAGAATTTGTGCCTGGCACTTACCAAGTTTTCAATAAATAAGTGTTAATCGGATTGCAATGTTTACTTTTGTCTTCAAACAAATGGTCATTAGAATATATGGGACAAATTCATAACGTTAAAAATGGAGATTTCAGAAATGAAATCATTAAACATTTTGTTCTTTACAAAATACGCTAAGAACTAAGCAGTCAAAAAATATTCTTAAAATAATTATTGAGGTACCTGAATCTGTAGTGGCCGAAGTTGAGGATTATTAAGACTCAGAAGTAACTAGAAAAGGAAAGATAATATGAAAACAAGGTGATTACACATGCTAAAACTATCAAGAACAAGATGTACTACAAATATAGAACAAGCCAGAGCTGACCAATCAGTTTCCTGCTAGGGGTGTTTTCTCACTAAGCTTGTACTAAATTACAGTGATTAGAGATTGGGATTTAATGACCTCTCCCCTGCTGGGTCTGAGATTGTGCAACTTCCCCCCATTCCAGTGGTTTAGTCAGTCATTTTTATGCTCTTAAACACCTGTATACACCCATATTGGGTGCTGTTAAAATAAAAAGATATATGAGATATTGTCTCTGCCTTTAAAGAATTTACAGTCACACAGGGGAGCAAAATAATATTCTAGAAAAAACCTGGTATACCAAATAAACATGAACATTGAAAATGCATTCAGATATAAGAGCTAGTAGATAGGAATGCAGGATAAACTAAGGCTTTTTTTAAAAAAGATTTATTTATTTATTTTAGAGAAAGAGTGAGAGAGCATGGTGGCCGAGGGGAGAGAGAGGGAGAGAGAATCTCAAGCCGACTTTCTGCTGATTGCGGAGCCCAAGGAGGGGCGCTGGATCTCAAGACCCTGAGATCTTGACCTGAGCCAAAATCAAGAGTAGGAGGCTTTATTGACTGAGCCACCCAGGTACCTTTACCCACTCCTTTTTAAGATTTGTTTTTTTGAGAAAGCATGAGCTAGAGAATGAAGGTTTTTATCTCTTCTGCCCTGGGTTTCCTTAAAAAAAAAAAATGGAGAGCTTGTTGTATGTATTTAAACTAACCTCATTGCTGTTGCTTGCAGACATCAGGTGCTGTGGGATGAGCTAAAAAATAAAAACCAGATATGGTCAAAGAAGGATTTGTTACAGGTTTCACAGGATGATTTTACATGTACCATGAAATCACTTACTGGGGCTGACATTGTGGCTCCCAGTAGCCCAAGAAGAATTATGGTTTTCATTTTCAGATGAAATATCTAGAAAATAAGGTGTGAAATTGAGCTTTAAATAGACCCTCTATCATAAAAATCATAACAATAAGTGGTTGGTATTGTTCAATCAGAAGAGTAATTGGGTGAATTCTAGAGTATTTACTTATATATTAGGATTTAAAATAAAAAAGGTAGATTTATAAATATTTATAGCAGAACTTATTCTTTTTCTCAGAGCAGCTGTTTACAAAAACCAGAATTGTTTGCTTGCCCTTTTAGCTTGACCAAATGATTCATTTGGTGGCATGTGATGTAGTTGAATGAGTTAATGAACAAGATGGCCTCATCACTTGCGTTGTTCTGTACATCAGGGAATGGGTCCTTCTGATCATGGGTGGCCCATGACTGGGGTCAATGAACTAGGTCTTTATTATGAAAACAGTTTTAATGTCTATTTAACGTAGTAGTAAAAATACTACAATAAAGATCTGACAATTAGTTCAATAACAGATACAAGTCCATTTAAAAGTTTAATAACATAAAATATATTAAAACTGAGCAACTGAGTCAATATTTTTCTAATTTAAGGAAGGAGATTATAAAATGAAACTGTAATATTGATTTATAATGCAACCTGAGGAAGCATATTAGCTCTTGTCCTCCAGGTGTAAAAACTCCTGCCCTAATTCAAATTTCTGATCTATATAAGCATTGAGAGGACCCTGGTAGTTTATCCTTCCGAGATGACTGATTTGGGTTCTTAAAATTATGAAAGCAAAGATTTTGATATCTTACCTCAATCCTTTGCCTAAGAAGAGAAATCTAAACCCATGCAAGATCTGTGTTCTTTTTATCTTTCAGCTCTGCTGCTTGAAGCTTCTCTTAAATTTAAAAACCCATCTTTAGAAAAGAATGACCAATCATTTTTCAAAGGGACCAGTGACTCATTGGGTTTCAGACAATGGCTTATCTAATAACCCCTTTCCTAATCATCTAGGTGGTGTAGGGATTCCCACTCTTTTAGTAATGTCATTAAATTATCCTGTTTCCCTGTGATCATTCCTGGCTTCTGCTTTGGTTATGACTAAACCTTCTAGAATAATTTCATTCTGCTCCTTTTATCGTCCTCGATATGAATACAGTAGTAGAGTAACTTTTAAGCCTTTATTCAAGGACCGATAACTGATTATTTTTTATTTTAAGAGTGAAATACAGAATTATAGATGTAAGACATAGGTCTAAAAGATAAAAATTCAAAATCTAGTTCTGGGCAGTTAAGATTCTTTGGTTCATCAATCCTGGACTGAGTAAATGTGAACTACTTTTATTTAAGTTCAACCTAGAAAATATCATTATATGTCCATCTACCTGTGGAATGGAATCCTAAAAATAAATTGCTAAATTTCTATGTATCTGTGACAAATGTGTCCCCATGTGATCATGTTGCTTGGAATAACTAATTTTATAAGTATGAAGCATGATGGCCTACATTTTAAAAAAGAGTGGTGAGTGTTTTGTTTTTAAAAGTCCCTTTTGCTAAATATGATTTTAGCATTCAAAATATAACTGTTATGATCTGCACTTCATTGTTACTTAAATTTTCTTCATAGCGTGTTTTACATTTGTCTTGTTTTTCTTTGCTATTATTATTGACCCCATTCTAGTAGATAGTCCAAGATCATAAGTGGTGTCATAATGTATTATAAGTTAATTTCCATTGGAAGAGTTCTTTGGCTAATTTAATCTTGAACAACTAATGGTAGTTATCATGCAGGAAAACAACATTATTGCTTTTCAGTGAATTTGTCTTTCCTAGTAGGATGAGACACTTCTTGAACTTGCATAGCTCATTAATACGAAAATGAATATACCATTTGTTATATAAACAAACAAACAAAAAAAGGCCACAAGGGAAAGATATAGTAAAGATAACAGGACCCCTTTCTTTACTAAATTCTAGTAGCCACTAGGATTTTATATCTGTTAGAAAGGAACTTTCCCAAGATTTATGAGAGTTTCTTTTTAAATTAGCCAAATAGACTGCCTCAGATGTGGATGCAGATTTAACTAGAGCTGGATGGTTAATGTAACCAATTTTTGCTTGGAAAATCCAGTAGATTGTTTGAATAGGTGAACTAGATAGATGGCTCTAAATTGCCTAATGGCATGTATTTCCAATTAATGACCTTGGTCTCTTCTGGATGTCAAATTAAATTTAATACACCATTAAGGTCTCAGTTTTGGAGATTTTCTGTTGCATTGTGTGGGGTCTTAGGCAGCTAATTCCACTACCAAGCTGGAAAATTGTCAGGGCCAAGCACTAAAGTTAGGAACTGTACTACAGAGCCAAAATATAGTCAGTGTAAAAATTATCTTGATGATAAGTAGTTTCACCTAGCTACATTCCTCAAATCTGAAGGTAATTGGAAGGAGATTTCTGTTATTGTTTTCTTTTTGTTTTCTTTTTATTATTTTTTTCATTACTTGTGTATTCTAAAAAAAGCAGTCGAAACTCTCCAGTTATACAACATATTGAAATGGAAAAGAGCAGGCTATGCTTTCCTGCCTGATAGCTCCCTATGTCATTGGCAGCAAAGTTATCTCTGGGTAAGAGGGGAAGTAACAAGGAGCTCTCATTTAATTCTTACCACTTCCTAGTGTAGATGTTGTCTGTGTCTCTTTATCCCATTCTGCTATGTTGACTTATTAATTTTTTGTTCAATGTCATTCACCCAGTAAGTATTCCATTGGCTTTTGTGAAATAAATAGGTTTCTTTATTCAGAGGAGAAAAAGGTGATACACATCCAGAGCAATGTCAGTCTGTATGGATTACGGTGCAGAGACGTTAAACTGAGGAACCTTACCATGAGGAAATCCTGAATGAGATATTGTGACTGTGACATCATTACTTTGTTTTAGTTCAATTACCAGAACACCAGACCCCCCTTTATTCAAATAAAAGTACAAAAACACACATCAATGCCAAGTACATACGACTGTTGGTTTATGTACCATTAAAATTATCCTTAACTTTGCTGTTCCAGTAAGACAGATGATGAAGCACAAATAACAATGGCTTATATATTAGTCCTTTCAAAATGTTATCTCTGCTTTTTTTCCCCCTTCAACTAACCTGAAAAATCAGTTAAGTAGCTTACAGAGAGCCATTGTGAAGTAGATTAATATTCTGCAGATCAAAAGAATAGAGTTTGAATTTTAGCACTGCTTATAATAAAAATAATTTTCTTATGTATGAGTTATAATTTTCCAGGAACATCCAATGACATGTCAAGATAGGTAGGATACTTATATCATTGCCACATTTCTATGAGAAAGCTGAGGTACAGAAGGCTCAACAACTTCATTCATTCATATATTCATACCACAGATACTGTATAACTTCTTTATCCATGTCCTTATTGGGTTTTGAGAACTTAGTATTAATAAAACAGATATGATTTCTGCTTCATGGAAATTGCTGTTTGTTTTTTTTCCCCCACTGTTTGGTATCAGAATTGTGGCTAGTATGCAGGTCTTTTGATTATTAATCAAGTAGTCTTTCCAAAGCGCCAAGCTGCCTAACCAGAGAGAAGAGAGACATAGCACAATTCCAAAGATGATTAACAGATAAAAATAATAAGTGATAAAAGTGAGTATTTTCATATACTGCCAGAGTTGAATAATGAATCTCAGCTCGATCAAGGTAATAGGTGACTCTACCAATTACTTCATTATTAACTTATGCAATAAATATGGAAGCTAAGCAAGCTCTCAATCATATCTTTTCTATCACAGAGTGCTTACTTTTAACTTCTATGAGACTTTATTAAAATGCCCCCTTCTGTTTAATAGTGTACATTACTGGGTATTAATCATACCTGTCCACTATGACAATACATTCTAGCTTAATGGCTCAGGCTTGATTATAGAAGTCTAACTTCATTATATTTGAGATTTGTAGGTACATGCTTGTGAATTATGACCAGAAAGTATAATTTCCAGGAGGAGCCTGGTTGGCTGAGTCCGTTAAGCTTCCGACTCTTGGTTTCGGCTCAGGTTGTGATCTTAGGGGTGTAAAATAGAGCCCTGAGTTGGGCTCCGCACTCAGGGTGGAATCGGCTTGAGGGTCTTTCTCTCCCTCTACCCCTCCTGCTCATGGTCTCTCTCTCTCAAATAAATAAATAAATCTTTAAAAATAAATAAATAAAGTATAATTCCCAGGAGTAACTTGTTCAGGAATAGAGATATTAAGAAAAATAAGGTAATATATACTTCCTCTTTTCACAAAAGGACCCACGAGTTTCAGAGTAATTGAGAGCCCAGACACAACTAAGGTTGGGCTATAAAACTGTGCCTGTGATTCTATACAGTGTGACCTGTAGAACATTCAGTGGGAGGCACATTCTCTCAAACACAACCCATCCTGGTTTGGGCATAATCAACACTCACCTTCTCTAAGAAGCACTTCTTTTGTCCTCTGACCTAAAATAGTTTCTTTTTCTACTGAACCTCTATCGTATTGATTTGTGTCCTTCGCTCTTTGTAAATTTCAGACCACTACTTTCATGACCCCTGTGTCTGTTTCTTCTTTTTGGGCCTGTAATCAGAGTTTGGCACTAACCTGGTTTCTGTACTATATAATCTCCCAGAAACAAACTCCATTTTAATAAAAATTTTGTAGTTCTAACAACTTGATTTAAGATTAGTGTCTTTCGATGATTTCTGGCTTTCTCCCCCTGACATCTAGCCAAGCCCATGCTGGGCATTCACATCTTGTGAATGTCTCAGTCAAGGGCAGTATTACCCCAGCCCGGTCTGATTTAATTCTCCCTCAGAATTCTGTTGATTGTCTTTTTTTTTTCTACGTTTTTACATTCAGAATTTATCTCCTTCACAAGATTTTGTGCTTTCTGATAGCAGTGGTATTTTATGGCTCCAAGAAGTTTGCTGTCTTGTCTTCCTTTCTTCTTCCCCTCCTCCTTTCTCCTTGACTTCTTCCATTTATTTACTCTTTTTCTTCTTTTGTCTCCTACTCCATTTATTTCCCTTTTTACAAAGTTCACAATGATCTGACTCTTACTTTGTTCTCTCACTTCACTGCTTCTCACTTCCATTCTTGTTCACCAAGCTCCAACCACACTAGTTTTCTTTCTGACTTTTGAACATGTTAAATTTATTCATGCCTTGAGGCTTTTGCATCTGTTATCTATGCCTGGAATGCTGTCTCTTTGATCACTGAGGAGCCAAAGCCTTCTTATCATTCAGTTTAGGAGTCACTCCATAGAAAGATGTTTCCAGACTACCCAATCTAGAGCAGTCACCTCTATCAGATCACCCTACCTAAATTCTCTGCAAAGCCTGTGTCTGCTTTGTTTACTATATTTGTTTCCTTATTTGGTTGTTCTTTTTAGTAATATTCATAATTACTTTTTTTTTTAACCTTCCATTACTGGGATATAATTGCATTAGAACAGAATCTGTGTTTTTTTTTGTTTTTTTGTTTTTTTGTTTTTTACTTTTTTATCCCAGTGCCTAGAACAGTGCCTGGCCCATAATAAATACTCAAGTACATTTTGAACAATTGCATGACAATTCCTATAACTTGGAAATTCCAAAGATACACTTTTACAGAGTGAGATTAAATGCTATTTATAGCACTGACAGTTATTGAAAGTCATTGAAGTGTTTGATGATGAAACGTTATATTGTTTAATAAATTACTCTTCTTTCTAGAAACTCATTCTGTTGTATAGGCTTATTATAATACAACAATATTACTAATACAATGTCTTTCATATTCCAAGCAAAAATTATACCTCTGACTTGATTTAAGTACTTTTCTATAATAGAATCTGTTACCTCATTTCTGGTGAACTTAACATGAAGAGTTTGGTGGGAAGGAGCAATCATTTGTAATTACATGTTTCTCTATTTGTAATGTCTTAATCCACACCTTAGCAATTTTAGAAATGTCTACTTTTTCCCCCCCTGCTTGCTATTTGAATAGTAAAAGGAGAACTGGTATTTGTTGCTTGGAAAATAAGGCTCAGTGTCAAGTCTGACTGTAGAGTTAAGAAAAGAAATGGGAGCTAAATTGGTAGAAGGATCAGAAGTAGGAAAGCAATCAGTATAAAGTTTATGAAAAATAATGCTATAAATGGGAACTGTATGCTGGAGGTCTCTCCACATAATAAACTCAGATTATTAAGACATGTAGATAAAAGTGCTATGAGATACTATTCTGTCATCCTGCTCCACCTTGGGAATAATTCTGTCTGAATTACCATTGTTGGTTAGGGTCACCCTTACTTACTCTTACTCTGTCACCTTACTCTATCCTTTGGAATTATTGATGAAAAAAAATCTTCTTTAGTTTCTAACTCTTCTTTTTCAGAATTCTGTGTAGGTCTCTGTCATGGATGCTGTGATGCTCCAACCAGAGCCCCATTCAGGAGTGAAGGATTTACTGCCCTAGCTGCTGAGAGTGCTAATAGCTTCTTCAGCATTTGCCTTACCTGCCTCCTTCAAAGGGCTTCTCCCTTCCCAGGCCAACAAACACCATCTAACTAATTCACTAAAAGCCAGGCCACTGGCCACCCCAGCTCCACATTTCCCCATGGGATGACTAAAGCTTTTGTTGACCACATAGCAGCTGACTTCTTCCTTTACCTGATCCTGCTTCCTTCCCCTCCACTCCATGGATGTTAATTCCAAGGACCCTTAATACATTTCCTGCCTGTTAATCCCCACTTCAGTCTGCTTCCTGGGAATCTCAACCTGAGACAATCCCCAAGTTTTTCGTCATGGAAATACTACTTTTTGAGTGACATGTTATAAAGATTTGATCATAGTTCATCAAGTGTTAATAATTTCTCATCACATTAGCCAGTTCTGAATCACTATAGAGAATGGATTACTTCTGAAATATAGCCTCAAATGTGCTACTCTCATTTATCATGTGTTGAATTGTGAATGTTATTATTTCTGTGCCTTAGGCCATGGTCTAATATACAGAACCAAACTTTTCACTAAACTTGTTACTGTCTCATATTTTAGTAATTAGACGTATCTTGAGTAAGAACCAATATTATCTGATATAATGGGCATAAAATGGTTAGACAGGAAAACTCTAAGGTACTAAATATAGAGTCTGAGATGGGAAATTATTGCTGGTTATTCTTTTTTATAATGGTTTGTAAAAATTGCCCCCCCCACCTCATTGCAAAGCATTACTGACCAAGCTTCAGAGAGAGTGAGACAGAAACAGAGATCTCACTAGGGCAAGAAGCACCAGGCAGTTTTGTAGTACATACACCAGAAGTTTAGCACTGCATGCATTTGTAGAGTACAAAGTCAGGACTAAATAAACCAGGGCTGTGGAAATTTAATTTCCAAAACTTTATTTTATTTTTTTTTTAAGTAGGCTCCATGCTTGGCTCCAACACAGTCTTGGGCTATGCCCCTGAGATCAAGACCTGAGTTGAAATCAATAGTCGGATGCTTAACAGACTGAGCTACCCAGGTGCCCCAATGATTTCCAAAAACTCTTACAAAACTTCACAGTTTATTGTATTTATTTGTTACCCATTTTCAACTCCTCTCCATCTCAAAGAACCTCAAATAAGGCTCAAGATTAAGAACATGAACTCTGGAGCCATTTTGCCTGGCTCTAATTCTAACTGCTAGCTGCAAGTGGTTGAACTGTGGGCAAGTTTTTAAACCTCTCTGAAACTGTTTACCTTTCTGTAAAATGGGGGTAACCTCATTGGGTTGTTAGATAATTAATGCTCTGTTCATATAAAAAGTACCTGATGTTAGTTACATTAGGCATTAGACTGTAGGTATCCTGAGCAACCCCCAGGCCTGGCACAAGACTGACACAGAATATTTATTTGTTAAATGTATGAAAGAATGAGGCATAATACAGAAATACCTTTTCATACAAAGACAAGCATGGGAAATTGAATGGCACTTGGTGTAGAAGAACAAAAGTGAAAAGCAAAAAACCAGTGTGATATTAGAAGATCCACAGAGCACCTGGGTGAAAATGTAGGTCCCTGAACCACAACTAAGATGTACATTATCAATCAATTATTCTGTTAATTAACAAGTCAGGGAACGACAGATGTTGGCGGGGATGTGGAGAAAGGGGAACCCTCCTACACTGTTGGTGGGAATGCAAGCTGGTGCAACCCCTCTGGAAAACAGTATGGAGGTTCCTCAAACAGTTGAAATTAGAGCTACCATTCGATCCAGCAATTGCACTACTGGGTATTTACCCCAAAGATACAAATATAGGGACCCGAAGGGGTACGTGCACCCCAATGTTTATAGCAGCAATGTCCACAATAGCCAAACTGTGGAAAGAGCCAAGATGTCCATCGACAGATGAATGGATAAAGAAGATGTGGTATATATACACAATGGAATATTATGCAGCCATCAAAAGGAATGAGATCTTGCCATTTGCAACGACGTGGATGGAACTGGAGGGTGTTATGCTTAGTGAAATAAGTCAATCAGAGAAAGACATGTATCATATGACCTCACTGATATGAGGAATTCTTAATCTCAGGAAACAAACTGAGGGTTGCTGGAGTGGTGGGGGGTGGGAGGGATGGGGTGGCTGGGTGATAGACATTGGGGAGGGTATGTGCTACGGTGAGCGCTGTGAATTGTGCAAGACTGTTGAATCACAGATCTGTACTTCTGAAACAAATAACGCAACATATTTTAAGAAAAAAGAAAAAGAAGAAGATAGCAGGAGGGGAAGAATGAAGGGGAGTAAGTCAGAGGGGGAGACGAACCAGGAGAGACGATGGTCTCTGAAAAACAAACTGAGGGTTCTAGAGGGGAGGAGGGTAGGGGGATGGGTTAGCCTGGTGATGGGTATTAAAGAGGGCACATTCTGCATGGAGCACTGGGTGTTATGCACAAACAATGAATCATGGAACACTACACCAAAACAAATGATGTAATATATGGTGATTAACATAACAATAAAAAATTAAAAAAAATATTCTTGAAAAAATTTCCAAAATGCTAATTTCAGTATTTTATTAAGGAAAAGTCACTTGGTTCTACCAGCTCCTGTTTCCCTTGAATTCTGTCCTTTCTTTTAGTCAGTGATGTGCTAGTAAACTGGATCTCTGACAACAAACAAATAGAAAACCTCTTTTTTGTTGTATCTCCTGCTTTCCACCAGGGCCCATTTCAAATTACCAATTGTTTAACTATTGACTTTTAAAATTCTTACTATTAAAGATTGAATCTCAAGATACAGTAAAAGTGAACTCCAGCAAAGTAATGCCTTCACATAATGGATAGTGCTTGAATCACCGAAATAATAAAGTTTTATTGCCCTGGTCAGAAGTATTTTACATGGTGTATCTCCTACAACTGTCAATTTATGCTGAGGATGAAGGTATTTAGAGATATGTGAAACTAACATTTGTTTTATGTGCCTTATATCAGGTTCTCAGCTATGTTTTCTGAATACACTTTTTCAATTGATCCTCCTAAGAGTCTGCAAAATATTTTCTATTATCATTTTACTTACAAGGAAATTGAGACTCAACGAAGTTAAGTAATTTGCCCAAGGTGGCACAGTAGTTTAGTGATAAAACTGATTTGAATTCAGGTCTTTTCCCAAAGGAAATACTTATTTCTACACCGTTCTCTAAGTGTTTGTATGGGCAAAGATACTAGATAAATTTTTCCCATGTACTTTTGAGCTATATTAAATAAATATCCTAGTTTTCTTGCTTAAAATTTCTTTCTCATTATTTGTTGAAGATTCTCACGTCTTGAATAGTATGATCCCTGACATATTTTCTGTTATAGTCAATATCTCCCAATTTCTGAATTTTCAGAGGCTTGCCTTAGATCATTTGGGAGTTTTCTAAGACAGACATTTTACTTCTGTTTTTTTAATAGTCTTAAGAAATTCATACTGATATGAGGAAGTATGTCCAGGATTATTGTTCCAAAATCTACAGTTTAAGTGCCCTCAGCTGAAATTATCAACCATGAAGGTCACCTATGAACAGTGCTTATTGTTCTGGGCACATTTCAATGAAGGAAGGTTAATTTTCTCTATTCCTTTTCCAAGAAGGTTTTCCATCTGCAAAAACAATCACTTAAAACAGCAGAAGCCAGGAGCTAATAAATCAGTGCCACAGACAACTTTCCTCATTGGGACTGCTTCCAGAAATTTAGAAACTCTGTGGAAATACCATTATTGTGTCTCCATAAAGTATCTGCTTAATTGGATATTTTAGATAAAGCAGTCAGAAACATTTATAAATTACCAGTCAATTTCTGTTTTTGCCAAATAAGAATTGCATGTGATTTCTGATAAATGGTAATATTACTTACAAAGAGTTCTACTTTCTTTCTGAAATTAAATTCATGACTACATTGGATGCCTCATCAAATTTCTAAATGTGTGTGTTGTTACTTTCCATAGCTTCTTGCTCTTGCTTTCTCCGTTTTTCCATATATAGATGTGTATACTAGATATGCATTTACTTGCACGCTTCTATAAAACATCGCATTCAGCACTTGTTTCTGAATGATGAAGTAATTAGAACAAAAAATATTGCTTATTAACATGTAGATTATGCCAGGTATTATCCCAAGTACTTTATTTATATAAATCAACTCAATTGTATTAATCCTCTTACAACCTTGAGTTTTAGATATTGATATTCTCATTTTATAGGTGAATAGTATAGGAATCACTGAGATTAAGAAATCTTCTGAAGGATATGTGTTTAATGAGTTCCAGGGGGCAGGATCTGAACTGAAGCCTGTACAAGTCCAAAATCATCTTCTTAACAACCATATATACTGAAACACATAATTCATTAAAGATCTATTCCATAAACTTGATGCTTGTATTTTCATATATGTGCACATTTAAAAAGATCACATCTTGAAAACCATAAGATACCTAGGAATAAATCTAACCAAAGAGGCAAAGAATCTGTACTCAGAAAACTATAAAATACTCATGAAAGAAATTGAGGAAGACACAAAGAAATGGAAAAACGTTCCATGCTCATGGATTGGAAGAACAAATATTGTGAAGATGTCAATGCTCCCTAGAGCAATCTACACATTCAATGCAATCCCTATCAAAATACCATCAACTTTTTTCAAAGAAATGGAACAAATAATCCTAAAATTTGTATGGAACCAGAAAAGACCCCGAATAGTCACAGGAATGTTGAAGGGAGGGGGGTGGGAGGATGGGTTAGCCCAATGATGGGTATTAAGGAGGGCACGTACTCCATGGAGCACTGGGTGTTATATGCAAACAATGAATCATGGAACACTACATCAAAAACTAATGATGCGGGGCGCCTGGGTGGCTCAGTTGGTTAAGCGACTGCCTTCGGCTCAGGTCATGATCCTGGAGTCCTGGGAGGGAGCCCTGCATCAGGCTCCCTGCTCAGCAGGGAGTCTGCTTCTCCCTCTGACCCTCTTCCCTCTCATCCTCTCTATCTCTCATTCTCTCTCTCAAATAAATAAATAAAATCTTAAAAAAAAACTAATGTTGTATGGTGATTAACATAACATAATAATAAAAAAATAAATTAAAAAAAGATCACGTATTTTTTTTTTAAAGATTTATTTATTTGAGAGAGAGACAGAGAGAGAGACAGAGAGAGAATCCTCAAGCAGACTCCCTGCTGAGTGCGGACCCTGAAGCGGGGCTCAATCCCATGATCCATGAGATCATGACCTGAACCGAAATCAAGAGTCAGATGCTTAACTGACTGAGCCACTCAGGAGCCCCTTAAAAATAATCACTTAGTTAATTGAATGTGTTTTGGCATGGGTCTGATGTGTATGAACCTACATTTCTACAAATGTATTTGTCTTCTTTTCTATCCTGTTATAACATCCATACATGAGAATTTAAGATGTTTATTTTCTGTATTTTTGGTATTTGGATAACTTATTATTTTGTGATATTAGGATAATGATATTTATTATTAAAATGTCCCTTTCTGCTATGATACCTACTTTAAATTATTGTGGAAAATATAATTTTCTTATGCTGTTATTTGCCAGGCATAGATGAAAAAAAATAGTGTGTTGGAGAAAAATTAATTAAAAATGCTGCAAAATAAGTTCTAGCCCTGAAGGTATGAATGGATGAAAAGAGTATTATGGAGAAAGATTCATGAAATTAATCTCTATAAAGGAGACTAAAATAGTCCATGAATAAACATCCTGTAATGATTAGCAAAATGTCTGAGGATGGGTTATCTGGTCTGATCCTGGACTTTGAATAAGTGTTAGGTTGGGTTGAAATGACTCTCTTAAGAAACGTCAATGAAATGATTTGTGGAAAATCATTTTGAGGTAGCATGGCCTATTTGGTTTCAAGTACAGCAGAACTACTTGGGCACTCTTTCTTCACTAATTACTCAACCTGATTTCTCTGGAAGGTAAAATTTACTGAGTAGTCATATTAATTATGTGCCCCAATGAAGTATGTTTATCGGGTTTTCTTGTTGCTGAAATAGCAATTTGCTTTTGTTAGGGCTTTCACACAAATTCTAAGTACAGAAAAATCACTGAAAGCTGGAATAAATAAGTAAAATCTCTATCCAAGAAGACTTTTTGGAGACACTTTTAATATTTCCCAGTAAAAATATGTCCGTAAAGGAATATAAGAATCAGTTTATGTTGGATGGTGGAATGAAGTTCCTGGCTGTATGCTTCACAGGGACTTCGGAGAACTGACTTAGATTCAGAGATTAGATAGCGCCCTCAGATAAAAATTCTTTTGGCAAATGTGGATATAATTAGAGTCCAGAAAGGAATACTTGTGAAGACATGGCCTAGGGCCAATTATGTGCACTTAGGAGAATGTGTTTTAGAAATCTTTGACAGTTCCACTGTGATATTAGGAAATTCTTGGTAGGAGAAGTTCCTAGGAAACAAATGCATTGCTTTTTTTTCCCCTTTAAATGTCAAAAGTACCAAAGAATTCAAGGACATATTCTACCCAATATAACCAGTCGGAGTGGGTGGGATGGCCATAAGATTTCCGGATGTGTAACCGCCGTGTGGTACTAGGCCCAACATAGGCCCTAAATCTGACAAAAAAAAAACAACAGCTGTTGTCAAGTACGATTTCATCAAAATTTGTCAGTTCCATACTATCACAAGTTTATAACTTGTCAATGCTCTTTGGATAAAAACATTGTAAAGAGAAGATCCTTGATTAAACATAGGGTAGGATAATTTATTAGAATAAACACATGAGTATGATAAATTTATTTATTACCTTTATTGCATAAATGGCATTGTTGATAGCATGGCTTCATCATCAAGAAGTCTCGAGTTTGAATCCCACTTCATGCATTTACGAGCCCTGTAAGTTTGGGCAAGTTAACTTCTCCGACCCTGTTCTCTTCTCTGTAAAATGGGGCAAACTAAATCCATATCTTCGGGGTATCTATGGAAAGTAAGTGCTCCGAAATGTGTAAATGCATTTCTCACCATAGTAATAATTCTCAATAAACCAATTTAGGGGAAACTTGACATACTCATTTTCCAGGACGAAGTCTCTAAAAGGTAAAGGTAGTTTGAAAATAGCTTCCCAGTGTGATTCACGTATATGTGACCCTCTAATTTAAAATGACAGATTGCATTTAAAAGAATAAAACAGAAGGTTACTTTGAAAAAATATTATTTTTATCAGTGAAGAATAAAAAGCTACTGCCCATATGACTATCCCCTTCTGTCCTACATTTTTTCTCAAGCTTTTCCTGGTTTGTTGATGATAGTTTAATGTATTCTTTTTGCTAAATCTTAGTATACCCTATTAAAATACAGATGACTTTATTCCTTCAACCAAACATTATTTATTGTTAGCAATGATCCAGAGATATTGCATTCAGAACACTTACAGTCTAATACGTATGATGAGAGTTACATATAAACAAATGGTTGAGATACTGTTTGATAAGAATAGAATAGAGGTAAGGCCATGGTACGTGTGGATAAGGGATGGAGTGGGCTGTATGTAGGGCAGAGAAACCCTGAGCTGGGCCCTGAAGGAAGAGTAGGAATTCACCAGGCAGACATAGGTGGAATGAAAAATTCAAGCAAAGTATACATCATGTGCAAAAACCTGGGGCATGACATAGCTTGATACTTCTGGGGGCATAACTCTTCAGGATAATGGGAATATAGATTCCTATGGGAAATTGTTGGGATGAGGTTTGGAAGATAGAGGCTACATCATAGAGTGTGTTCTAAGACAAATGTGCTTAGATTTTATCCTGTTGGCAGTTGGCATCTATCAATTAAGCAAGGGATACTGTGTTAGTCGTTAGTCACGTCTACCAAATATTTTCATTCCTCCTCCTGGTCACATGTCATGTTCTACAGTCTGGCCCTTGAAATTTAGGTGACTTGCTTTGGCCTATTAAATATGAGCAGGATGTAGTGTGTGTCACTTCTGGCTGGAAACTTTCAGGTAATTGACCACTCTGTCTTTCTACTGTGGCCACTGGCAATGTTCCAGATGTTGGCTTTTCTATCAACATGAATTTCTTTAATCTGGATCCCCTGGTGAGAACAATATGGAGCAAAACTTTAAATTGACCCCCAGTAAATATGTACTATAAGGGAGAAATAAATCGTGTAGTTTCAAGCTGCTGAGATTTGGTGGTTGTTACCACAGCATAAATTAGCTTGTACTTATTATTCTACTGCAATACTAATACTTTGCCATAACCCTTCCTTATACTCATCTGAATGATTTTTTCACATAACCCTACTAATGCTTTTTCCTATGATTTTTTCATCCATTTGTTTTTCTAGTAAGGTCAGTGAACTACACTGGCATCAGACCATTCTAGATCTGTGATATTATTACCTGCATTACTTCAAGTGAGCTACTCAACCTTTCCAGGCCCTAGTTTTCTTCTCTGTAAAATAAGACTAATAATACCTGCCTATGGGTCTATTGTGTTAGAGGAAGTCATCAAGAGGACATGACTGCTGACTGATCTGAGAGCTGAACCAGGGCAATTGGAGGCTTTTCACCTCCTCCCCTGTCCTTGGACTGTACATTATATATATATATATATTAGTCAATAATTTTACTTTAGGATGCACAATCCTTGGGATCTGTGAACTATTCATAGAGCCAGTCAGTGTTACAAATTGTATGACTCTATTTGTGTATAGATGGGGTAGATAGTAAAATATATATCATTAGATTGCCTTGGTAAGAGTAAACTACAGATAGCAAACCAAGAGGTCCCAAAGTGAAATGATGCTCCAGGCACAGTGCGTTTGTGTGTGTGTGTGTGTGTGTGTGTGTGTGTGTGTGTGTGTGTGTGTGTGAGACAGACAGATTGAGGGTGAGAGAGAGAATATATGGTTGGTGATGTAATTTTTTTGCAGGATTAAGATTCTTTTCCTGTCTGTTTGCTTTTGGACAGTCAAATCATTAACATAGAATTATTAAAATGGAAAGAAAATTACTGAATGAAATGTGAAATCAAACTTTTACACACGAGTCTTACTAGTTCCTGGTGAATTTGTGGCTAAATGATTCTGTGGCTAAAGAAACTAAAATTTTATCTTATGCGCCAAATTTGTACATAGCTATTTAGAATATTCTACTGAGATTTTAAGCCTAAATCAACTAGTCAAAATTGTACATAGCTATTTAGAGTATTCTACTGAGATTTTTAAGCCTAAATCAACTAGTAATGACTGCAGTGGGCACAGGATGGGCCCCATGACATGATAAAATCTGTCAACCATAAAGCCACGTAGGCATTTACCAGTGTGGGCAGAATGTGTTTGGGCAGTACCACACGAGGGCGCTCTCCTCATCAGGTACACATATTTAGTTTTTTTTTTTTTTCCCCTTCAGTGTAATTCTTTTTTCCTAACGGAAAATATAAACTGTAATTTATCATGATACATTTTATATTTTCCTCCATGCCATGTAAAACAAATTCGAAATAACTGCAGATAACTCAAGCTTAATTTTAGCCAACTCAATATGTTGAAGACTATGAATGGCTACGGATGCTAAGGCTGAGGGACAAATTATACTGAATAGATTTGTGGTTATGGTACTCAGTTTAATCACGTGGACGCATATATAGCGTTTTTTTCTGAAAGTAAAGTATGGAGGTTTAAAATTCTGAAAAATCCAGACTGCTGTCAGAAAAGCTTTGTATCTGTTCAAATCTAGTATGTGATAGCCAGGTGCCATTTTGGGCTTTTAATGTCTAATAAATAATGCCAATACATAAAACTATTTGAAAAATAAGGTAAGATAGTGGTATCCTTTGCAGTGAGAATCAGAATCTAGACATGATTTTTTTTTTAATATGACAGACTTTTAGAATATTAAGTGCTAGAAGGAATTCATTGCCAACTCAGAAGCTTACAGAATGATTCCTTAATCCCTGTGACAACATTAGGAGGTATGTCTAGCTTCCGTAGGAATCCCACTAAGTGGAGCATAAACTAAGGTCATTTATGGCAACAGAGGACAAATTCACTCAAAGTGTATACCAGGGATTAAAGTTTAGCACAAGGAAAATAAATGTGACAACAGAATCAATAAAGACATTCACAAACAAGAACAGAGACACGTTGTTTGCCAACTAGAGAGAAGCCAAAGGAAACAAAGACATGAGGAAAAGTCAAGAGATCTAAATGCACCCCAAATAAACCCAATGGCTTATTCAAAGTGTCTTGTGGACAATGCTGATATTTGATTCACTAAATCTTCAAGGGACAGACCAGAGGCCAGTCACCCGTGTACATACCCAAAGGCATGGTTGAACAGTATTTTTGCCAGTTGTCTTTGCGGCTTGCCAATTTCAAGGGCCCAATTTTTTGTTTTTCATCCATTTCATTCTTCTGCTTATCACTTGCTCACTGATGCCAGCGTTTTCCCTAAAATAGTGTGATTTCATTTTTATTAAAATTTATAAACTCTGCTCAAATATAGTCTTTTACATTAGAGTTTTAAGCTCTGCTTAAGGGGTGCTTTTTCATTTATCTAAATAAATGCTAAGAACTTAGGCTCTCAGAAGGTTGGAGATGGAAGTGCAAGCAGCCCCCAGAAAGAAGTGGTTGGAAAAGGTCACTCATATCATTAAGGTGTCTTGAGAGACCAAATTTAGATACGAATAGAATAGGAAGAGAGTGAGCATATATAGGGGCAGAAGGGAAAAGGCTTAGGAGCCTGGGGGAGGGGGGTGAGCACTAAAGATTTTTGGCCATTTTATAATTATTCCTGGAGATAGTATCTTTGAAAATTGTCCTTTGTGTTTGTCATTTTCTTGACCCTTCAGATCGCTGGGGTTGAAGAACAGCTCTCCTAAGATGAGCGAAATTTCATTCTAAGTTAAGCAAATAAATACCAAGTATTTATAGTATTGTTGGATTTGTGATATTTGAAAGATTGATAGGGAATTTGGAGGATTAATAGGGAATTCCAGGGAGACAACTGAAATATTTAAAAGTCTAGGAAATTGATTTCTGCACGTAGGGTAAAGGATTGAGATCTTTTGGTACATGTAAACTAGGACTAGTAAGTACCGTTGGTATTTGAAATCATATTGCATGAAATTAATAAAGTGGTGTCTTGTACTTCTTCTTCATATTACCCTCCTTCCTGGGCTTAAAATATGAAAGTTGCTTTGAAGATTTTTCTGGAGTCGTCGTTGGATTTTTTTTTTTAAATATTTATTTATTTATTTTGAGAGAGTGAGAATGAGAGAGAGAGAGAGAGTACATGAGAGGGGGGAGGGTTAGAGGGAGAAGCAGGCCCCTCGCTGAGCAGAGAGCCCAATGAGGGACTCGATCCCGAGACTCCAGGATCATGACCTGAGCCAAAGGCAGTCGCTTAACCAACTGAGCCACCCAGGTGCCCTGGAGGCTTTGTTTTATTTCCTCAGGAGAAAGAAGAAATAGATAGATGTGATAGAAATAGAACTTACAATGAATCTGCGGGGTTTGAAATTAGACAATACAAAGAAGTATTTTTCATATTTTTTAATGTGAAAATTCCTTTGTACCTATGAATCTTTAATAACACGATTGGAGAGAGAGAAAGGGTGTTTGCAGATATCACACTTGAATCTTTTCTTCATGTGCATCATCCTGCTTTTCCATTACATTTGTCAGAGTGAATCAACTCCTTTTTCTAATTATTTGATGATTTTAGTTCTAACCTACTAATCAGTTTCCCCCAGTGCTTTGCTATCAGGCATTACTCATTTACTTGCAGAAAGACTTTCACTTAATTTTACTGCAAATTTTATCCCCCCTCAGCTTTATTGAGGTAAGATTGACAAATAAAAATTATATATACATGCGGGGCGCCTGGGTGGCTCAGCTGGTTAAGCATCTGCCTTCGGCTCAGGTCATGGTCCCGGGGTCCTGGGATCGAGTCCCGCATCGGGCTCCCTGCTCCTTGGGAGCCTGCTTCTCCCTCTGCCTCTCTCTCTCTCTCTCTCTCTCTCCCTCTGTCTCTCATGAATAAGTAAATAAAATCTTAAAAAAATATTTAAAAAAACAAAAAAACCAAAAAATTATATATACATGCTAATTAATATAACATCACCTCACATTTTGTGTGTGTATGGTGAGAAAACTTGAGATCTCCTCTCCTAGCAAATTTCCAGTATACAATACATTACTATTAACTATAATCAATCAACTGGGTATTAAGGAGGGCACGTTCTGCATGGAGAACTGGGTGTTATACACAAACAGTGAATCATGGAACACTACATCAAAAACTAATGATGTAATGTATGGTGATTAACATAACATAATAAAAAAATTAAAAAAAAGAGTAACTATAATCAATCACCATGCTGTACATCTCCAGAATTTATTCATCTTATAACTGAAAGCTGGCACCCTTTGATCAACATCTCCCCATTTTTCCCAACCCCAGCCACTGGTAACCAGCATTCTACTCTGTTAATATGAGTTTGACTTTGTAAGATTCCACATACACATGTGATCATGAAATATTTGCCTTTCTGTGCCTGCTTTATTTCATGTGTCGTAATGTCCTCCAGGTTCATCCATGGTGTCACAAATGGCAGGATTTCCTCCTCTTTTAAGGTTAAATGGACAATCGGTATATGTAAAGATGCTCAATATCACTAATTATCAGGGAAATGTAAACCAAAATTATAATGAGCTATCACCTCACACCTGTTAGAATGGCTATTATCAAAAAATCAAAAGATGACAAGTGTTGGCTTGGATGTGGAGAAATGAAACCCTTGTGCACAGTTGGGGGAATGTAAATTGGTATAGCCACATGGAAAACAGTGTGAAAGTTCTCCAAAAAATTGGAAGTAGAACTGCCATATTATCCAGCAATTTCACTTCTGGCTATATATCCAAAGGAAACAAAATTAGTATTTCAAAGAGATACCTGTACTCCCATCCTTATGGAAGCATTATTCACAGTAGTCAAGATACGGAAATGGATAATTTTGCTGTGACTTAAAAGCTGACCGGCATCAGATTTTCAGGAGAAACTATGATCTTTCAGGCCTTAATTCTTTTCATTGTGGCAAAGTGGTTATTTTCACTTTCCTTGGTCCTTTGTTGGAGAAAATTGAGGTACAATCAACCATAACTGTACAAGAAAGGCAAAATTCTTGAAATTAATATAGTCAGTTGTGTGTGTTTGCATACACACATACAACAGTGTTAGTAGAAATAGGCCTTTTTCCAGAGATCATTTTGTAGGCAATTCTGCCTTATGTGGATCCAGAGACTAAGACAATAGTACTACATTAACTTTTGTCTGCTCTGTTTAAGTAATTAAGAGATTAATTCAGAAGGAGCTGTAAACAGAAGCTAGTTTTTCTTTCTTCTTCCCTAAGGATTTTATCCAATTTCAGATAAACAAATAATAAATTTTTAGTATACATAAGTACCAAATATTGCATGGGACATACTTACTAAAAAAGTACATTGTTTATTTGAAATTCAAATTTAACTGGGTATCCTGTTTTTCATTTATTTATTTTTGCTAAATCTGGCAGCCTTACACGTGAGGAAACATCCAGAGGAAGTGAGGATGCAAACCATGTAGAAAATGTGCATTCCAGCAAAGGGAACAAACAGGAGGTTCAAAAGCCATGAATTGAGAGTATTCCCTGGTATTCGAAGAATGGCAAGGAGGCCCATGTAATTGAATAGAGGAAGCCAAGATTCAGTAAGAGAGTTAAGGGGAACCAGCATTTGAAGGGACTTTGGCTTTTATTTGGATATGGGAAAGCTTTGAGCAGAGTGACAGGATATAGCTAGTATTCTGCAAAGATCACTTTTGCAACTATGTTGAGAATAAGTTCTAAGGAAAAGGATGAGCAAGCAGTCCGGTTCTGGGGCTACTTTGAAACTCAGGTGAGCAATGATAGTGGTTGTGACCAGAGTCCTTGCAGTGTAGATTATGACAAGTGACTGGATCTGGATATTATGAAGATAGTGCTATTTTTTTATTTTTAATTTTTAAAGATTTTATTTATTTATCAGAGAGAGAGAAATAGGGAGCGAGCACAAGCAGGGGGAGGGGCAGGCAGAGGGAGAAGCAGGCTCTCTGCTAAACAAAGAGCCCGATGTAGGACTCCAATCCCAGGACCCTGGGATCAAGACCTGAGCCGAAGGCAGACACTTAACCGACTGAGCCACCCAGGCGTCCTGAAGATAGTGCTATTATGATTTACTAATGATCTCAAACGTGGCATGTGACCAAGAGGAGTAAAGGATGACTAGAATAATAGCGTTCTTACCTATTCAGGTATAGAGGGTAATGGATAGAGCAGCTTTGTGTGTCTTTGTGAGACCTGAGGGGAACAGTCAGATTTTATTCTAAATATAAAATTTCTTTGTAATGATACATTGAGCTTCAAAATTACAAGTTGTATATATTTTTTTCTATGGATGTGACACTCCGATGAAATATTTTAAAATAAACACAAAACAGCAATAAGAAAAAACTCAAAATGTTGAAATATGTAAGTCCTGCAAATGAGATCTGAGACTTCATTTATGTCACACAATTAAGTATGAATGTTTATAAATCAGCAACAGAATTGAATGCAAATTCAGAAAACAATTACATGGCAATGTTTTAAAATATCCACTGACTTTTTGTCTCTAGATTAAATTAATAATAATTGGGATGTGGGAAGAATAGATTGGTAACTGGTGGGATAAAGGAGGAAGGGAATGTGAAGTCAAACTCCTACCTTACCTTTAGCCACCTCAAAGATGGCCCTGCCTTCCCTGAGATGGGAAATGTAGGTTGGGCAGAGGGTAGTGGGAAGAGTTACCACTGATAACTTCCTCCCCACCTGCTACTTCCTGCACTCTTTCAGGAGGAGGATTTAGGAAACAAAAGAACAAAATTAAATAAATAAAACAATTTATACAATCTATTTATGAAGTAGACTTATTGTCCAGAAAGTTTATTATCACATATTTTAAATTCTAACAATTATCTTTTACAGTTATAGATGTTTTTCTTAAGAGAGAACAGAAGAAAACCCACATATACAATCATTACTTTTGCAATTGAGCTGACTAAAAAAGAGAAAGCAAAAGAGACACATTTTAATATATAATCAGAAATAAAATTTTAAAGAGAAGCAATATTTTATGTAGATATTATTTCTTCATATCTCTGAAAAAGAATATTAAGTTGATATTAATACAATATATAAAACCCCATAAAAATAAAATTGGAGTTTCTCTGGCTTTATCATTTCAACATTTTCTTTTTTCTTGCAAGTTAATGTTTTTTTTTTTTTGTGCCTGCCTTTTTACTGTCTTTTTTTTTCCTTTATTTTTTTATTGTTATGTTAATCACCATATATTACATCATTAGCAAGTTAATGTTTCTTACATAAACTCTTGAGAGTCAATAACCTTTTAAAGTAACATAATTTTTTTAAATAAATAAAAGAAAAATAAAGTAACAATACGCATTAGCACTGGAAAAATTCAGGAAATTTCTTTGTATTTTAGGGATTTATATCTATATGCAGTGTGTGTGGTTTCTGATTATCTGATCAACGCTATCTACTGGTATTGTCATTGGAAACTTATACTTGGTGAACTTCCTCTACTTTATATTAAGATTTTTTTCTAAGTAACTTTAGGAAAAACTATTATAAGTGAATAATACTAATACTCAGTTTCCTAGACTAAATATAGATTCTGTCTTGAACCGTTTGATATTTTTTCTTTTTTAATATAGTAAGAATAATCATAAGAAAAAAGAATATAGCAGCTGTCATGAGTTAATGAATTTCAGGGTTTTTAAAAAATTTTTATTGTTATGTTAATCACCATACATCTTTAGTTTTTGATATAGTGTTCCATGATTCATTGTTTGTGCATAACACCCAGTGCTCCATGCAGAACGTGCCCTCTTTAATACCCATCACCAGGCTAACCCATCCCCCCACCCTCCTCCCCTCTAGAACCCTCAGTTTGTTTTTCAGAGTCCATCTCTCATGGTTCATCTCCCCCTCCCATTTTCCCTGCTTCATTCTTCCCCTCCTGCTATCTTCTTCTTCTTCTTTTTTTTTTCTTAACATAGAATGTTTTATTTGCTTCAGAGGTACAGATCTGTGATTCAACAGTCTTGCGCAATTCACAGCGCTCACCATAGCACATACCCTACCCAATGTCTATCACCCAGCCACCCCATCCCTCCCACCCCCCACCACTCCAGCAACCCTCAGTTTGTTTCCTGAGATTAAGAATTCCTCATATCAGTGAGGTCAGATGATACATGTCTTTCTCTGATTGACTTATTTCACTCAGCATAACACCCTCCAGTTCCATCCACGTCGTTGCAAATAGTAAGATCTCATTCCTTTTGATGGCTGCATAATATTTCATTGTATATATATACCACATCTTTATCCATTCATCTGTCGATGGACATCTTGGCTCTTTCCACAGTTTGGCTTTTGTGGACATTGCTGCTATAAACATCGGGGTGCATGTACCCCTTCGGATCCCTATATTTGTATCTTTGGGGTAAATACCAGTAGTGCAATTGCTGGATCGTATGGTAGCTCTATCTTCAACTGTTTGAGGAACCTCCATACTGTTTTCCAGAGTGTTTCCACCAGCTTGCATTCCCACCAACAGTGTAGGAGGGTTCCCCTTTCTCCGCACCCCCACCAACATCTGTCGTTTCCTGACTTGTTAATTTTAGCCATTCTGACTGGTGTGAGGTGGTATCTCATTGAGGTTTTGATTTGGATTTCCCTGATGCTGAGCAATGTTGAGCACTTTTTCATGTGTCTGTGGCCATTTGGATGTTTTCTTTGGAAAAATGTCTGTTCATGTCTTCTGCCCATTGAATTTCAGGTTTTTAAATCACTGGAGCAATGATATAGTTAGCACTCACATCATGCTTTAATTTTGTGTTTGAAGTATACACTGTTACTGATCCTTACTCAGCAGAAATTTTGATTTGCCAAGAAAGTCAAATAAAGCTTTGCTGTTTTCCCACAATGAATAATTATAAGTAAATTTGAACTGATTGTGGAGGCATGAAGGAACAGGACATAGAACCACAGTGGCCACATCACCTCTATCCTTGTTAATCACCTTGCTGCCCAAGTGTGGTCTCTGGACCAACACCATCAGCATCACCTGGGATCCTGTTAGAAATGTGGAAACTCACGTTCCCCTGCAGATGCACTCAGTCAGAACCTACAATCTAACAGGATCCCTAGGTGATTTCTATGCCAACTCGAGAAGTGCTGGAGAGGCAGAGGCAGAAGGAGGGAAAAGAGAAAGAAAGGGAAGAGAAGAAGGATAGGGTGGGGGGAGGAGGGGAAGGAAAGAGAGCTGAGTGGATGGGTTTGAGATGGGGATTGGGGAGGGGCCTGGGGAGAGGAGAAGGGGAGAGGGAGGAGTTGTAGATGTTTTAGGCCTGTGTTGTTTCCGTATATATTTTCAAACCGTGGTTCTGAGACAGGGGCCAGTATGAGGGGCAGGTATTGGGTTTTTATAATGTATGTAACCCCAATATGGTTACTCTTCTTTTAGGTTGATAACTAATATTTTAAAATATTATATTAAAAGGCTCCTGAGTGGCTCAGTTGGTTGAGCTTCTGACTCTTGGTTTCAGCTAAGGTCATGATCTCAGAGTCCTGAGATTAGGCCCCAAATGGGGCTCCGAGCTCAGCAGGGAGTCTGCTTGAAGAGTCTTTCTGCCTTTCCCTCTACCCCTCCTCCTGCTCATGCTCTCTTTCTCTCTCTCTCTCTCTCTCTCAAATAAATAAATACATCTTTAAAAAACAAAATATTCTATTAATAATGTACCTCGATTAATTTAAAGAATAACTTTAATTTTCCAAATGTAGATTTGTTCTTTCCAGATGTAATGAAATAAAAATTTATTCAGGTATTCTTGAAGTGGCCCCATAATCACTTCCTCCACATCCTGTTCTCTTCCTTTATTTTAGTAAGAAGGACTCATTAATGACTGACCCTGTGGTCTTTTCTGAATGTGAGGCTTCCTCTTTTAAACTTTGCTTTTTAATCCCATTATCACATATAATTTATGGAAATGCCGTGGTATTATCTTTTATAGATACTTTCTAAACTTCTATGACCCAAAGAAGAGTTTTTATAATGAGAAAAATGTAGTTGATTTATAGTACTGAGTAAAGGAGTTTAAACTAGTCAACTCTTCCATAACAATTTTTTTGAGTTCTGTGATATCTTCATATTTCATATCAACGATAAATATAGCTTGCCAGCAGACTTATCTTCTTAAAATAGAGATACCATCATAACAGTTCACTTTGTGAAAGTCCTTAATAACTTCGTTTTTCCTGCAGGAAACATTTTGAGGTATGTGGCAGTCATCCTGGCCCCCTCTACCCTGGCTTTGTTCAGACTCAGACCCCTCCCTTCTGTGCTCCTGTCAACCACCTACACTGCTAAACCACAGCCCTCCAGAGCTAGCTGTGTGCTTTGAGTCGAAACAAGTCACTCAGGAAGTGAATCATTGAGAGAATGAGTAGGAAGTTAGCCAGCATACAAGATGAGGAAGTGCTCCCTAGGCAAGTAGGTGTGAACAAAGGCCAAGAACAAGAGAGAAAGGTGCACTAAGTTTCGGTGGAGTGTTTATTGTCCTGCACCTGATTGTGAGGTCCTCAAGGCCAGAACCATGTGTCATTCATATTTTTAGTCTAGTCACACTGTTTTCAGAAACAAGTTGAAACAAAATGGGTTGAGGGATACATTTTGAGGGAAAAAATGAAAAGGTCCAACTTCAAAGTTGCTTATCATGCTTTGGAAATGTAGATAATGGAGCAATGTTTGCTTGAGGCCCAAGAGTTCTGAGTTTCCTCTTTGTAAACTTGTTAGAAAATAGCAGGGATATAAGATTGGGTTAATAATTTTTCAGGAAAATTCCGACTTTTTTTAGTGTTGCACACACAAATAGGATTTATTCTAATCATAATTTGCTAGATTTCACTGCAGGCCCGTTTTGCTTTTATGCTGGGAACCTAACATTTTATTATTTGCAAAATCTAAATATTTGATCAAGTACTTAGAAATCTTTGTCTTTAAAATTTGATCAATTATGCTTAAATTTTTCAACAATATATTTATATTAATGCAAATCCCTAAATTTATTACCTACTATTATAATAAATAATTTTAATTTATTATGAGGTTCCCACTTTGGAATATTTATTTTATTTATAATAATAAACAAGGGTTTGGGTATAAGATAATGATGTTGCTTATGTTTCATTCAGTTTCTCAAGAAGCAAACCATTGTTTATATAAATGAATGTACTGGTAAATGTTTATGGCAATGAGATGAGACACTGCAGACAACGTTTGCAGAGTCTTGAGGAAAAGATGAAAAGTGATGATAGTTCTAAGTATTTTCACCAAATGCAGCCACAGAAAGAAAATAGGCATTTTAAAATTATTTTCTTAGATCATTACAGTTAACATAATTGCACTGAAGCACTTGGATTACTTTAGTTACAAAATTATATTTTGAAAAGTCAGAGACTGTAAAAGTAAAATATGTATCAATGTCTTAAAAGTGCATGTTATATCTTCACTTGAAGAGAAAAACTTGGAAAGCAACACATTTTAAATTTATTGAAAAACATTTCTATTCTGATCTCTGCTTACACTCTGAATGGCAGATCAGCAGAATGAATGGCAGAATTGTTAAAAGAAAACTGAACACATTCTATATTTGATAGTAAAAGAATTCTTGGTTGGTCTCATTTAAAGGTCTCATTTGGCAGAAGGGTTCCCCAGCTGGGATGCTGGTGTGTGACCTGTGTGTAAACCAAAGTAGAGTGATACTAAGTGGGGTATAGAACAAGACCATGCTGCCTTGAAATGATACATTATCACTATGTGGATTCTGTCTTTTCTTAGAAATATCAAAATTATTTTGATCTTTTTTCTCTCAGAATAGCTAGGACTATATAGCACCTATTAATTCAAATGTTAACAGTTTTGTCTCACATCTAGAATTCATAAGTAATTTTTATGAAAGTATAGTATAGCCTGAAATATAATAAATATTATTTAATTTAAATATTTCTTGTACATAATACATTTTATAAAGCATGTAATATAATAAAGTTTTCCATTACAGTGTTTCCATTACTGCATCATACATGATCTATTGGCAAATATTATATTTAAAATACTTTCGTAATCTAATTCAAATCTTCAGTAGATGCCTTGGGCAAAGACTGATCATTTTCAAAGGCCAGATTTAGTGCAATGTAGTACCAGAATATCATTCTATATTAAGCCTCCCTGACATAGTCAAGTAATTTTAAAAATAAACATGAAGACACAATACCTGGTATACATATCAGTTTCTCAGTAAACACTTGTTAATTGATAAACATAGGCTCTCACTGGTTTTAATCTGTGACTTTTTTTTGAAGTTTAGGTTCCAGAAAAATACCTACTTTAAGTAGCCAATGAGAAGGAAAGAGAGAGAAGGGAAATTATTCTTTTCCAGGAATTGTCAGAAGGCTAAAATTCTAGCTTTTCTTTGAGTATATTATATGGAAGTTGTAAGTTTTCTTAAGTGAATTTCTTGTCTTTAAAATTATGTTGGCAAGCTGTTAATAATTTCTCAGCTAGTTAAACATGATAACATATGGCAATGTAGTTAGTAAAAAATAATTGGGAATTACTTCAATCAGAGAAATATAACAAAAGTTATAATAATTGATATTTAAAGGAATATGCAGTGAGTTTTTTATTTTCAAGAATGTGTTCAGATTACTATGTTAATACAAGTGCTCCCTGCTCTCTCATGAAACGCAAATATAAGGTGTTATAGCACCAATTTGTTTTGAACAAAATTTCCACATATTTCCAGATCCTAAGTACCCATAAGAGCATAAAGTTCCATGATTAATTTGGAAAATTGTTTACGTTATCTACTAAAAGTGAACCTGCACAAACTCTATGACAAAGCAATTTCATCTCCAATATAAGTGCATAGATCTGTTCAGCAAAAGACATGTACAAAGATGTTCATACAAGCATTATTATGAAAAAGTGGAAACCACGGGTGTGGATACATAATTTGTGGTATGTTTGTACAGTGGAATCTTACATAACAATGAAAATAAATGATCATTAAATACAAAAGTGTGCGCAAATCATACTGAACGGAGGAACCAGATGTACAGCTGTATTTACAGTATTATTCTACTAATGTGACATTTACAAAATCATATTAGATGTCAGAATAATGTTTATTTTCTGTTTATTATTAAAAAATTCATAGATTTTATATAAAATTATCAAAGATAATGCCTGGAAAACAGTAGGCAAGGGACATTTATTTTTATTTTTTTTAAAGATTTTTTATTTATTTGAGAGAGAGAATGAGAGGTAGAGAGCACGAGAGGGAAGAGGGTCAGAGGGAGAAGCAGACTCCCCGCCGAGCAGGGAGCCCGATGCGGGACTCGATCCCGGGACTCCAGGATCATGACCTGAGCCAAAGGCAGTCGCCCAACCAACTGAGCCACCCAGGCACCCTTTTGGGTGACATTTATTTTTAAATGGAAGGGCAGAAGAGTAATTTGAGGCTCAACCGTTTCTGCAGGTGTTCTCTATTATATTGTAGATAAGTGAGAAGGTTAGGCCAGAAATGAATGTTTTTATTTTTCCATACTCAATTGTTTGATTTTGTTTACTCAGCAATGAAATTTTTTGGAGGAAAAATCCCATTGATATGTGAAATGACACAACAATAACAGAACTTAGTGGGTGTGTACTACATTAAGATATATTGCATAATTTCATATGACACACATTACACTATTAGGTAAAAATCAACACCAGAGAAGTTTAATAATTTGCCTTGAGCTACATTGTTTTTAATTACTGAACTGGGATTTGAACCTGATTCCAGCATCCATACTATATAACCATTAAACCAGCATACTGTGCACAAATATTTAATCAGTTTGTTACCTTGTATCTGTTAATGGTGTGTCTAAACCCGAGGTACATAGATTACCAGCAAATCAGGGAGAGTTTGTTTTATAGTCAGATGTTCAACATGATTATTACTTTGATCATGTTCATGTTTATTTAAGTACTAAGGAAAAAGTAGAAATATAATATCTAGATTTTAATTCTAGATCCTCAAATACATTCTGTCTTTGCTCATTCTGTGGTGTTGGTACCAGTGCATTCTGCTAGGAAGGCTGAAGGTTTACCATATCAACCCTTTAGAGATTTGTTATGGATAATGGGTGGGCAGGATAAAAACTCCCACCTGAACTTTCTTAGGAGTAGACTGTTAATGAAGACGTGGGTGAAGTAGTTTACTGTAGAGAGAAGCCCATTCGAAAATCTTCTGATGCCCCAAACAATATCCCCAGTGACTTTCATGATATTGAATAGGTCATATGATATCAAATTGGTATGTTTACAGAAATGTCCTCAGAACAATGAATTTTCTTTTTGAGATGAAAGCATTTAATAATCATCCTTGAAAACAAAATGCAGAGTTTCCAAGGATATGCTTTGAAAAACATGTCAGACTACTGCATCTCTTTTGTGTTATTACAATGACTCTATATTCTCATCTAAGCTTTTTATTTTAGGCAAAATTTGAATCATTATTTTTGGTGTATGTGTAGGATTATATTTCCTTGTCTGGGTTGGTAAAGATGATGTAACAGCAGAAGATGTACTCCCTATAGCATCTCCACCACAAAAGTGAAGAAATTCAGCATGAAAGACTTACATATTTCTAAGCAGAATGAGGTGTTGGGGAGTGGAGCCGTAGCTGAGTTGGTAAAAATATGGAGGTTGACTCAAAAATCAAAGAAAAGCATCAAAAACATTTTTTATACTGTATATTTAGCTGAGACTTTTCCAGGCATGGTGATTAAAAACATTTGGGGAAGTACACATAATATTTAAGTATACTTTATTATTCATTTTTTCAGATAAGTCTTTTGTGGGGCCGTTGCACTCTCCAATTATGCACAGATGTTGCAAATCCATATGTCTATGGGGCCCAACTGGAGAGGTGAAGATTATGATTTGCCTCATCAAAAAGTAGTTCTAGCCAGAATTTTCAATAGCGTTCGATAAATCAGCCATGCATACAACCTGTGATTATGACCTTCACCATGTTTTATCAAAGGAACCCACCCATGAAGGTCTTTCTTAGAGAGTGCAAACCCATATACATTTTTCCCAGTTTCTGCTTGCCAGTATTGTAAGAATTGTGACGTGTTTAAGAATACACAGTTTAAAATGACATACACGTTTAACAAAATTTCTTTAATAATGACATTTCTCTTCATACGCCCACTTTTCTGCGAGCTAAAAGAAATGAAATTCCAATTATATTTTAAAATAGCAGCAGTAAAACATTATCAGAAATAAAAAATAGCCAATGCATTTATAAAATATTAAATTCAACAGTGACTGTCAGTTGAGTATTAATGAAATGCTAATAGAAATATTCCAAGAGAAATACTTTATAAAGACATTATCATAGTCAAAAGAATTAGCTACCTGGAGATGATAATAATACAATTCAGTTATTAAATTAATGTAATTAACTCATTAATTTTCTTAATTCATTATTTATTACTCTTTTATCTAGACTCCTTTTCCAAATTCTATTATAATTATAGGGTTTTGATTGTATCACATATATGTAAAATAACTAGTATGAAGCTGTTGAAACTCAGTGGCAGACATTAAATTATATATGAAGACTACTGCTTTGTTCATAAATTGCAAATGACCTTCAAGGGCTCCTGGGTGGCTCAGTCGGTTGAGCCTCTGCTCAGGTCATGATCCCAGGGTCCTGGGATCGAGCCCCGCCTTGGGCTCCTTGCTCAGTGGGGATCCGCTTCTCCTTCTGCCTCTGCCTCTCCCCCGTTTGTGCTCACTCTCTCTCTCTCTTATTCTCTTAAATAAATAAAAAAATCTTAAAAAAAAAGAAAATGACCTTTAGTCACATTTTCATTATAAGTGGTGGCTTATATTCTGTTGAATGATTTAATAATAATTTAATAAGCATTTTTGCATGGTTGTACTATGCTAAATTCTTTACAATATTCTTTCACCAATTCTATTCTTAAAATGTTAAGATTGTAAACATTATCTTTTTTTTTGAAGGTGGGGAACCTGAGGCTCAGAGAAGGTAAGTAATGAACAGTTTTAGAAGGTGGGAGGGTTAAGGGCATGTGGGTGGCTCAGTCAGTTAAGCATCTTCCTTCCGTTCAGGTCATGATCCCAGGATTCTGGGATCCTGCCCCGCATAGGGCTCCCTGCTCAGCGGGGAGCCTGCTTCTCCCTCTACCTCTGCCGCTGCCCCTGCTTGTGCTCTCTCTCTCTCTGACAAATAAATAATATGTTTGTTTTTTATAGTAGTCTCCACGCCCAATGTTTGGCTTGAATTTGTGACCCTGAGATCAAGACTTGAGATAAAGAGTCAGATGCTCCACTGACTGAACCACCCAGGCAGCCCCCACAACCTCCAATTGTAATATTTACTTATTTTTTATTTTTTAAAAATATTTTATTTATTCATTCATTCATTTTGGAGAGACAGAGAGAGTGGGGGGAGGGGCAGAGGGAGATGGAGAGAGAGAATCTCAAGCCAGCTCCATGCTCCGCGCGAAGCCCAATGCAGAACTTCATCTCATGACCCTGAGATCATGACCTAAGCCAAAATCAAGAGTTGGACTCTTAGCCAGGTGCCCCTAATTATAATTTTTATTATTAAGTATTTATTTGGTTCTCCTATTTGGATTAAGACTACTTAATTCTATCTCATTCCCCATGTAGATAGGGGTTAATTTCCCATAAATTGTGTGTCATTATTTTTCATATATCTAAGGAAAATTGATAAACCACACTTGAGTTATTCATGGTTGCAGGTAAGAAGAATTGAGATCATTAATAATTCCTCAGACATCTTCCTTGTATAATCTTTGTTTTTACCTTTTTATTCTCTTTTATGATTTGGGCACAGATGCTACATTTTTTTGATGCACACTTTTCACATATAATACCCCTCAAATCAGGAGTTATAACAGATGGCTTCTTACTGTATTAAATTTGACATTTAAATGTCTTTTAAGAGATTACATAAAATTTGGCATTGAAAGAAAACATATGTAAATAGAAAGGCACAGGAAGAGAGAGGCAGGATTTAATTTTGATATTAGTGAGGAATATATTTGTTGTTTTAGTAATGAAAGCAATGCTGTATTTCTTTGCGATGGAAAAACCATAAAAATCTATGAACAGGGGAAGCAGCATTGTTTTGTCATTGAAATATATAGAATAGTTTTTGTTCCACGTAGCAAGGAGTGCATGTGAATATGAAAAAAAGGTGTAAAATGTTTTGGAAAAAAAGAAATCTCACTAACAAGTTCTGTGATTCAATTGTGTATGGCATAGGGCTAATAGCAATACATGATAATGTTGTTTAATTGTTTTCTCTTCTATCTTAGTGCTACCGAAAATAATGTAATCTAAGATTAGGAAAAGGGTAATTTATACCACTAATTATTTCTCCATGAAGCTTCAAATCCTGACTTTCTCAACTTTTAAAAGACACTTCAAGATTATTTGCATTTCTCCATTTGTCTAAAACAGTCATTCTAAACCTCTAAAATCTGGTGGATATATGGAATATCTTACATTAAATGCTTCCTGCAATAATGATGAAATAAATGCCAGGATAAATGCTAAAGCAACTTACCAGGGAAAAATTAAATTCTGCATTGCATTATTGTAAGAGATTACCTTCACATGGAAAATTAACAATCTTTTCCCATTTTATAAAAATAACATATGAGTATATGTAATAGCTATTATGACATTATAAGAGGAAAGCAGAGAAAATATTAAGCAAATTTTTACTAAATACCTCTTTTTGCCAAATATGCTAGATTTAATAAATGTGAATAATAATATATCAACAATATAATTCTTTCAGGCTTTTGAACTCCAAATTACTCTTTGAAATATGGTAAGTAAATCTTAGTTAATATTTAATATTTACACTTTTAATGCAAAATGCTTACGGTATGTATCATTTCTAAATCTCTTTCACCTGCTTCTTACTTCAGAAATCATTGCGTTTTGACTAATTCATGCTCCATTTAAGATATAAGCGGTTTAATTTTCCACAAAGAACTTGACTGCCATTCTTTGTATAATTAATAAATTTTCTTCTTCTCTGACATGTACCTAAAGAGAACAAAGTTATTGCTAACGGAATGACCTTATTTCCAAGATTAATGGTAAGCAAAGAATTCTTCTGAAAGGCTGTAATGCCCAGTCTTACAGCTATATAAACCCTTTTTAAAATTCATGGCCTGGTGTTATCTTCAACCATGTCAGTCTTCTCACTCAAGCATCACCAGAAACTTATATGGTTAGTCAAAGAATTATTGGCTTCCATACTCTTTATCATTCCAAGAAATTTTTTAATCTCTTCTATTATGAAGAGGAATCACAGCATGACATACGTGAAATGTGCTTTATAAATGTCCACTCTATTTTTATCTAATTTTAAAAAGAGTTATTATGGACTGCCAAAGGGAATGCTTTCTCCATATAAATACAATGAAAGTTTTCCTTTGTAAAATAGTGGAATTGTTTGTCTACTTTCACTGTGGAAATAAATATTAAATATAGGGCTCATTTATTTAGATCTTTTATTCCCTTGTTTTAAATTTGGGCAGAGACACAATGGCTTACTTACAGAATTTCAGAAGGACAAATGTGACTTTGACATGATCCTTTTGACTACTGTGCAGAAAATACACTAAAGGGATGGGGAGGAGGTCAGCAAAGAGAGAAGGTGAAGGCAATTGCAGTAATTTATTAACAAGACTGTGTTGGCTTGGATGGTATGGTGTCAGGTGAGGGGTAGTGAGAAATAGTGGGATTCAAGATGTATTGTAAGATTGGCACTTTCAAAATATAATGTCATATTAGATGTGAGAGTTTAGAGAAGGAGTAAAATCAGGATGATTTTGAGTGTTTTGTTTTGTTTTACAACTGGAGGATAGAATTTTTGAGTTTCTGAGAGAAGGAAGATAACAGTAGGTGGAGATTGGATCTGGAAGTAATCAGTACCCGAGTATTAGACAAGTGTTATATTTGAGGTGTCTACTGGACAGTTTAGTGAAAATATAGCAATAATTCAATATTTAGCATTCTGAGGAATGGACAAACTGTTTTCTGAAGTGGATGTGCCATTATGTATTCCCACTAGCACATATGAGTCTTCTGATTTCTCCATACCCTTATCAACATTTATCTGATTTTCTATTCTAGTTATCTTTGTGGGTGTGAAGTGGTATCTCACTGTGGTTTTGATTTCCATTTCCCTAGTGACTAATGAGCATCCTGTGCTTATTGGTGATTTATGTAACTTGTTTGGAGAAAAATCTATTCAAATCCTTAGCCCAGTTTTTAAATTGTGTTATTTGTGTTCTTGTTGAGTGGTAAGAGTTCTTCGTATATTCTGCATCTAAGTCCCTTTTCATACAGATGATTTGCAAATATTTCCTTCCATTGTTTGCGGGTTCTCTTTTCAGTTTATTACTGGTGTCCTTTAATGCACAAAAGTTTTAAATTTTGATGAAGTCCAATTTATTTATCTATTTTCCTTTTGTTGCCTGTGCTTTTGATGTCATATCTGAGACACTACTGCCAACTCGTGGTCATGAAGATTTAATTCTATGTTTTGTTCTAAGAGTTTTAGCACTTTAGCAATGGCATATTGGTCTATGGTTCATTTCTAGTTAATTTTTGTAGATAGTGTGGGGTAGGGTTCAACTTAATTATTTGCATGTGGATATACAGTTATCCCAACACCATTTGTTGAAAGACTGTTCTTTCCCCCACTGAATGTTCTTGGCAGCTTTATTAAAAACCAGTTGACTATAAATGTAAGGCCTTATTTCTGGACTCTCAATTCTAGTCCATTGCTCTGTATGTGTATCTTTATGTCAGCACCATGCTGTATTGATTAATTTTATAGTAACATTTGAAATTGGGAAGTATGAGCTCTCTTTGTTCTTCCTTTACAAGATTGTTTTGTCTATTCTAGATCCTTTGCATTTACACATGAATTTTAGAATCAGCTTGTCAATTTTTCCAGAAAGGGCAATTTTTCTGGGATTGTGAGAATAACTGCACTGAACCTATACATCAATTTCAGGAGTACTACCATCTTAAAATATTGTCATCTGATCCATGAACATGAAATATCTTTTCATTTATTTAGGTCTTTAAAATTTTATTTCAATGATGTTATCCTTAGGAATGATAAACTTGAATCCAGTTTTCATCGGATTAAGGGATAAAGTGAAATGCCGAGAGAGATTTAGAATATAGTGGATTTGCTAGTGACTGACCATGAGTTTCATAAAGTATAATGGAAGGTTCTCAGGAAAGGGTATCAGATGGTTCAGAAAATGAAATACATGAAGCCATATAGGGATTAAAGTCTAAGAGAAAAGTAGACATTTCTATGGTAAGTAAGGATGTTCATTAACTTTTCATAGTTTTTTGTCTATTTAAATATGTTGTTTTGAGAAATGGCAGTTTATGGATTTTGCCTATTTTATTGGGCTGTTTGTCATTTTCTTATAGATTTATAACCATAGCTATGTATATATACTAGAAATAAGGCCTTTGTTTTATACACATATACATGTGTATATGTATTATCTATTTATGTGAATATAGATTTATATAAATTTATATTTATAAATATCAATTTATATTTACTGATATAAATATTCATATATTTTCTTCTTCCTAATGTGTGGTTTAATCTTTCATGTTCCTAATGATGATATTTGATAAAAAGACTTTTTTTCCCCTTTAAATGAAGTCCCATGTGTCAACATTTTTTTTGTTTGTTTGTGCTTTATTCATTCTGTCCAAGAAATCTTTACCCTACCCAAGGTAAAGAATAACTTCTTTGTTTTCTTCCAGAAGCTTTATCTTTTAGCCTGACTTTAAGTTTATGATATAATGCAAATTAATTTTTGTGTATTGTGAGCTAGAAAACAATGTTTATTTTTTCCATGCAGATATCCATTCCCTTCAGCATCATCTATTAAAACATCCATATTTTCTTATGAAAATTGACACTTTGTCGAAAATTAAGTGACCAGATATGTGTGGGCCTATTTTTGGATTCTATTTTATTCCATGATCTCTTTGTATATTCACACATTGCCTTAAATTATATTATGTTTAAGATTTGCTAATGTAAGTTCCCTGTTTTGTTTTTCTTATTCAAACTTGTCTCAGCTACTCCATGTGGTGTATTTACATATAAAATTTAAAAATAAGTAAGTTGACCAATTTCTACCCAAAAACCCCAATGGGATTTTGATTATGACTGCATTGAAAGTAAAGATCAGTTTGAAGAGAGTTAGACCATAAAATGTAAAGGAGAGAATGGGGAAGATCATAAATGGTGAGCCTAACAATGCAGTTAAGAGTTCCTGCAAAAATTGCTAATGTATGTAAGTTTTTGTTAGAAAGATCACCTTCCTGTATGGAGAGTAGATTGAAGAGAGAGGGGTTCTTCTGAAGAGATTTAGTGGGATCAGAGAGGTGTGTGAAGAGGTGGGAGAGCTCAGAGGTCCTTTTCAGTGAGAGGAACTGAGGCAGGGTCAGTGGGGATGGAGTAGGAAGAGACAGATAGAGACATATGGAACCTATAGAAGAGACAAGACTTTGTTATTGATAATATTTTTTACTTTTGACCTTGCTCAGTCATGACTAGGGAATTTGGGTGAAGTTTAGCTTAAAAGTTTCTTCTGGAAATACAATGTCTCTGATAATCCTAGGATTCAAATCTAGGAAGCAGTGTGTTGATTTTTATTCTAGATGTATCCTTCTTATTTCTGTATAGAATTGGAACAGAGTTCACCAAAAGGTGGTTTGAGAAGTACCAACCTAGATCATAGACCTAATACACTTTTACTTGAACAGCACTTGTCAGTGTTCTTCCCTAAGAAGGATACACATATCCAGCTATATATTCCACATCTCTTACTTGAGTTTTTACTAGCATCACCTATTTCTCATGATCCAAATAGATTTCGAGCTCTTTTTCTCCCACCCCAAACCCAATCCATTAGTTCATCTTCTTTCTCTGCCTTCTCCTTTTCACTATCTCCCATTTTTACCATCTCAGCTGCTACCATCCTAGATCAAGCCACTAGACCATTGAACTTGTGTTTGTTCCACCTGTATTCTCCTGGTAGAGGATCTAATGTCCACTCAGCAGTCAGAATAATTTTTAAAGTGAACATCAAATCGTGACACTAATCTGCCAAAAACATGATGCTTCTGACTGTAAGAGTAAAATGAAAAAGTCCTTATCAGTGCAGCGTCTGCAAACCTCTTAGTCACGTCATCTTTTACCTTTCTTTCTCTTGTTCACCCACTCTCGCCACACTCGTGTTCTGACCTTTTTTTCTGAGCTCGGCTGGCTCTTTCTTACTTCAGAGCGTTCGTACTTCCTGTTCCCTCTTGCTGAAGGATTCCTGTGCTAGAGCTTTGTATGTACCCTCTGTACAACCCTCACCTGCTCAAAGGAGTTTTCTTTGACTTCCAAAATTATACAACCTCTCTGCCAGCTTAACTTGTTTCATGTTTTTTCTTCCCAAGTTTTTTAAGTACTTAATGTTTTATTGCAGATTATTTGTTAGTTGTCTGAGTGCCCCTCCAGAATATAAGGTGTATAAGGAGAGGAACTTTGTCTTACTGTCACAGATGATTATCTCCAGCACTTCTATGATATGCATGACATGTAATAGAGACTCAAACATATTCCTTGAATGAATAACTAAATAGGGAATGAAGTGAAGGTAATTTTCAGGCAAATGGATAAAAATTATGGAGATTTACTGTATTTTGCATATTGAATGATCCACAAGACTTTAACATTTTTTAAATATGCATCAGGAAATCTGGAGAAGTATCCACTTAAAGATTTTTCTCTCTGGTTCACTGAGAAGAGCTAGATAATGGGCTCCTCCACTAAAGTATATCATTAACAAGGCTTAAAATTTTTTATCAGATTATTTTGAAATTCTCCAAAACTCCCTATCACAGAACCATGTTCTAGTTTTCTAGCATCTTTTTTTTATCCTAATTTCCTCAAATGAACTATGTTTTTATTTATGTATTTTCTGCTTAGCTCCAGTGAAATGTAATTTCATTGAGTTGGCTCCTTGCTATATTAGGTCACACCTGTTTTCCCAGGATCTAGAATAGCTCCTGGCACAAAGGAGATTGAAAAGCTGTTTGTTGAATGAGTATCTTTGGAGCAGAGCTTAGGAAATGTCAGGGTGACATCTTATCACTTTACATATATTACCTAGTCTATGATTTGCTATTGTTGGGTCTTTTGTTTTGCAGAAGAACTTAGCTATGTTTAGATGAATGGTAACAGGTGTGACACCATATGTGATACACGTATGGTGAAACAAATGGAGACATAAAAGGCAAGCCAAGCAAATAATAATAGCCCTGACTGCTGTAGGTAGATCTTTGGGAAATGAAATAATACAACAATAAATTATATGCTTGCAAGAGAGATTTATTAGTGGAAGTGAAGAAATTCATATTCCAAAGCTGTTGTTATCCATTTCCTTTGGTAGGCATGATATAACTCACAGATGCCATCACAGTAGAACCAAATTTACATATGAGAACATAGAATAAGATTTTGATTTGTTAGAAGTAGTATATAAATCGATGTTCCAGGAGGGAAATATTTCAGAGACACATATCTAAGGATAAAAAATTATTTGGTGTTAGTAACTCAAAATTTAAACTAAAAGCTGCACTAATTTCATCTGATTGTCCTCCAAATTCTTCTCTCCGCCACACTCACACTACTACCATCGGACATAGTGTTATTGCAAAGAGAGTGAATTCTCTATCTCACCTGTTTTGGGCTTCCTTGCAGGAAGGATGGAAATACATGTCTCGTTCTAACCAGTGGATTCTGAGAAGTTGCATATGCCATCCTGTTTTTGGCAATTAATAATTGGCGTGCTCCCTTTTCTCTGTCTAACTCTGATGTCTGTACTTTGGAGGCCATGTGTTCTAGAGGTAGAATTTGAAAGTCATGAATCACACCTGCATCAGGATGTGATGTGATGTGATGTGAGGAAGAAATAATCCTCTGTTATGTAACACACTAATATTTTCTAGGGTTGCTACCATACCATGATGAGCCTGTTGCAAATAATACAGTGATTTGATTTATATCTAAATAATGTTATATTAAATACACACACATATAAACATATTTAGTTTTTAAAATATAAACCAAGACTAATAATCCTGGTATCCCTTTTAGTTTCTTTAGTACCAGAGCACTTTTATGAAATAGAACTTTACTTGTTTATTTGTTGCAAATATAATATCTTCATTTTTATTTCAAAATATTAGTGAACTAGGGAGGAATTTGGGTCTATCGAGAACAAACAGAAACTGAAAGCAGTTTGCGTGGGGTCTCTATTGCCCACTAACAGTGTAATTTCAGGCAAATTAGTCATCTGGGCTTTACTGTGCTTATCAATAAAATGAAACAGCAATACTAATAATTGTTGTGGAGATTGTGTATCAAGTGATAGTTCCGGGGAGAATGCTTGGGGAATGGCAGGAAGTTAATACTTGCTTTGAAGAGTTTATAACCACTGAACGGGAGAATGGCAGTTTGGTATTAAGATGTATCTGGAAATATGCTGAATCTGGAATTTGGTCTTTATGGGTTAGATTGAAGAGCTAAGGGCAGAAGTCAAAATCTTCTAGACTTACTGATCTTTTTATGGCTTTATTTTTTTTAAGATTGATTTCTTTATTTTAGAGAAAGAGAGAGAGAATGCATGCACGTGTGAGTGGGGGAGGAGTAAAGGGAGAGGGATGGGGACTCTCAAGTAGACCCCTGCTGAGCACGGAGCCTGGTGTGTGTGGGGTAGGCAGCTCGGTCTCTCACCCCTGAGATCAGGACCTTAGTGGAAATCAAAAGTTGGATCTAAACCGACTGAGCCACCCAGGTGCCCCTCTTATGGCTTTATTTACGTAACAAAGAGATTATTGCAGGGAAAAAAAATGCTTCCTTTAAAAAAATCTTGGAACAGTATTATTTATATTTATGACTTGATTACTATGTATTACTTCATCTCATATGCTGCTCATAACTCTATGTGTCAATACCAGTATCATGATTTTATAGATGAGGAAAACAAGCACACAGAAAGTTGGTATTTTGCTTGGGCTTTCCTTTTATGAAGTGTTGATCCTGGATATGGACCAACTTGGCCAGACTCTAGCATTGTAGCGACCATATTTTGTATCCTACAAATTCTATTCCTATCACAAGTATTTTGCTTGAGTTTATTTATTTTATTTATAAAAAAATCATCTCAGAGAAGATCCATTACATTCACAGATGAATGTGAAATTACCTTGTGTTCTCTAAATGGGTGAAAAAGATAGAAATTCATCATTGTCCAGAGGATAAAGGAAATTTCTTTCTGGAGGCCGGTGTTCAAAATGATCATCATTAAAGTCAATATCACTTAAATCCTGGAGATAAAATAGACAAAGGAGAAAGAAAATGTTTCTGTTGGTGGTGAGAAGAACATTCTGACTAGAGGCTTATTTTGGTTTTGTGACAGAGTTTTGAATATATCCTTTCAATGCTTATCAGAAGTGTTGCTACCAGTTCCTTGACATTAAGACCTGCTCACATTCCTATTAAGTTTTCCTACCATACTCAGATGCCTTTACATATTCTGTTGGGCAAGTGATAGGCAAAATAAAAACTCCCACTTTGTACTTTTCCAGAAGTAGGCAGATGATAAAGACAGTGGATAAAGAAGAAATCCCTATGGGGAGAGAAATCCCCACCCGCCTAGAGAAGTTTTGGACTCTTCTGATACCTCTCCAGAATGTTCCATAGCTCCAGGTTATATTATATCATAATGGTATGATTACAAAAATATCCTTGGAATAGAAATTTCTTTTTAAAATGAGGACATTCACTAATAATCCCTGTAACTAAAGGGAGAGTGTCCCTATGCTTGCTTTGCAATGTCTTCTCCTTTTATATCTCTTACAGTGTTTTTGCAATAACTTCATAGTTTCATTTTAGGTTAAATAATCATTTTTATAAGTGAAAATATTTCCTTGTCCAGATTTAAATGAAGATGATGTGGCAAAGATGTCCCATCACAGAGCAACACAACAGTAGTGAAGTTCAGCTCTTCAAAATAGAATTAGTATACTTCCAAGCAAGATGTACCGTTGTTCCATTACCCAGTTATAAAAATAGGTAGATTGATATTTCAATCTAGGATAAAACCATCAAATCACACAGGTAGGATTTTGCATTCATACTGCCAGTTTACACCCTCTGATTTAAATTTTTAATGCATAAATAGGAGTAATTTATATATTCTACTGTCTGAGAGAGTTCAATCAAAAGTAAAGGACTCTAAGAAGCAAACGGGGATGCCTGGCTGGCTCAGTTGGAAGATCATGTGATTCTTGATTTTGGGGTCATGCGTTCAAGCCCCATGTTGCACAAAGAGATTACTTTAAAAACTATAAAGAAGCACATGGACTAGAATAAACCTATTTCTGGGTGCCAAATAAATGCATTTGAATACTTTGTGGGGAAAAAAAGTAAAGGACTCTACATTCTGAATTTATATTAAATTTTTAAAGTTTATGAAGATAGCATTAGTATTGGGTTAACTAAATTTTTGACAATGACTATAATTACATCAATTTTCATAAAATTATTTCTTTGAGATTTAAGGAGTTAGTTGCTACAAATGTGGCATTGGAAAATATAAAACATTAAAAGTTATATTTAAATGTAAAAATATTAAAATGTTACCTCTTCACTGAAGTAATCATGATTGCTTGAACATTTCCCAGTTAAAAATAGAGAAAAAAAAGTGGTTTGCTTCATTTAGTTATTTTAATATTTTTCCTTTTAGAATGTTTGCTATTAGAATACATAGCTACTTTATTTTTTATTATTTTTTAAAGATTGTATTTATTTATTTGAAGGAGAGAGAGACAGCGAGAGAAGGAACACAAGCAGGGGGAATGGGAGAGGGAGAGGCAGGCTTCCCGCTGAGCAGGGAGCCCAATGCGGGGCTCGATACCGGGACCCTGGGATCATGACCGGAGCCAAAGGCAGACACTTAATGACTGAGTCACCCAGGCATCCCACATAGCTACTTTATATTCAAACGATTACAGAAGAAATTCTTCTTGGTGTTAATACTGTTATCTGCATTTCATAATTTATTAAATTGTATAGTCATTAAAAAAGATTATCCATTGTGATACTGATAGAAAATAGTATTTTCTCTGATAATTCTTAACTTCTATTTTGGGTTAAGATTTTTACTATGCACAGACATATATACATATAATACACACATAGATGCACACGCTATTGTATTTTGTTGAATACTCAACTTTTTAGCTGATAGCATACATAATTAAAAAAAATGGTTTTAGGCTACCAGCAAAGGCTTTGAATAAGGATCATTGAATCAGTAGGATCATATAGAAAATATAATTTATGTTTTACTCAGATATAATGCATTATATATTTGATCTAGCAGGAAAACAATCAATGTGAAAATATCAATCCATTCATCAACATGGATCAATCTCAACAACATTAATACTGGGTGAAAAAAGCAAGTTGCAGAAAGATATTCAACTATATGTCTTGTTTATGTAAAATTGTAAAGCCTCACAAAACTCCCTTTTTAAGTGCCATATACGTGCATACTAAAATTATATAAACAAGCCAGGGAGGCCTATACACAAACTTCAGAATGGTTTATATCTGGGATAAGTCAAAGGAGAATCAAACTTCCAGGGAAAACTTCAGCAGTCCTGACATCTATTTATTTTACTCCAAAGAGAAAGGTCCATGTGGTAAGTTGTTTACATTTGTAAAATATAGGTGGTGAGTAAATGGATTTTTAGAAATTCTTTTAGTATTCAGGGAAAAGCAATGTGTTTTTAATTACTGAATTTATAACTTAATACGTGGTCTAACCATATAAATGTTGTCCACTTAGACATTTTTTAAAAAACAATTGTAGGGACTCCTGGGTGGCTCAGTCAGTTAAGTGCCTGCCTTTGGCTCAGGTCATGATCCTGGGGTCCTGGGATCAAGCAGGGCATTGGGCTCCCTGATCATCAGGGAGTCTGCTCTCCCTCCCTGTCTGCCTCTACCCCATCCCCCAACCCTGCTAGCTCATGTTCTCTCTCATCTCTCTCTCCAGTAAATAAGATCTTGAAATAAATAAAATAAATTAATTAAAATAAATTAATTAAAAAAATGAAAAGCAATTATAAAAGGTCTCCCTCAGATTCTTCTTGTATTTATTGTTCTTTGCAAAAACACATTCAAACTACAGATCAAAACCAGGAATTTCATTGTAGGAGATTTCTGTGGGGGGAAAACATTAACATATTTACTTTAATAAAGTGGAAATTCATACTTGCAGAAAATCATCTGATTATAAAGAACACAAACGGGAGTGTTAAAATAAGAAAGGAAAATGAAATTGTCTCATGTGTACACGGTTTTACAGATTTCCTCATTATTTACCAAAGCACTTCACTTATAAACTTCTTAAATGAGAGAAAATTAAGTGACTTTGATAAGGTCATGTCGCTATAAAATGACTTTCTTCAACCTAAACTCTGCCTCTTTAGAACTGTCATTGCTAAATCTCAGCCTTACTTTCCACTACTTTAAAGAGTAAATTCATTTCCCTGTAGAAAATGGCATTCGAGCCTACCTCTCATGTGTGGCTAGGTTAGTGATGCTGGTGAACATCTCCAGAGCATGCCTGTTTGGTATGTTGCTGCCACTCATTTCTACCTACCCTTATTGTTTATATACACACATCCTGAAACACACACGCATTCACAAACACATGTCACAACTTTGGCCTCTCCTTTTAAATGGTAAATCCTTCCTCTTGATTATCTCAAGTAAAAAAGGTGGGGGGTATTTTATTTACCAGTATTTCTCCCTACCCGCTCAAGATATCCCTTCAAATCATTCTTGACTTTTCCCTTAGCATTTTCAAAAAAGGGAGTTATTTCTACAATTTACCCAGTGAAGAGAAACTTTATAAGCAGTTCAACAGCTAGTCATTAATATCTTCACAGGTATTAATTTGATACACATTTTTCTCACATTAGAATCTCTGAAATTCCATTTAAAATGATTTGGTATTTAAATAAGTAAGATATTTTTACACAGAAAGTCACAAAATAGACCAAAACATTTTATGGTGCAGAGCTGTTATTAGAGCTTCTACCTTAGCTTAATTGTCTACATATTATCTATCATCTATCTATCTATCATCTATTTAATAGCACCTAAAGTAATAGTCTGTCATAGGTTAAATAAAGAAATGTTATATAATATTTTTCCTTATTTACTCATAAGTATCTGAACTCTCACCTATAAAATTTGATAAGTGTTTTTGTTTTTCCTTAAACGTCGCCTACTGTCGTCAGTGACAACCATTCTGACCCCACCTGGAAACCTGGAAGAATGTCCGAAAATAAATGCTGTTTCTTTGTAGATGAAATGAATTCTAGTGACAGTCATGAAACAGCTCATCAGGGACAAGTTAAGCTATGGGTTGCAGTCCAATTTTAACAATAAAAATATAGGTTCCAATAAAGTGATTATAGGAGTACATATAGTAGCTACTTGTACATTTTGAAGCAGGGATACAGAAAAACTGTTGGGCCAATCATTAAATCATTTTAGGTGCCATTTTATACAAAATAAAATGCTATGCACTGTGATAAATATGAAGATTAATAAAATGTTATTAATATAATGTTCATATTTTTTTCAGGTTTTAGATTCCCGAATTGTACCTTCAAATTAAATAACCATAACAATAGTTACCATTTAAAATCCTCTCTGAAATACCACAGAGAGCTTACCTTTTGATTTCAACATTTCCTTCATCTACTTTGAGATTTATCAAATAATTGCGTATTAACTAATTCATGATCTATTTGGGGCACAATAAATATAATTCTCTTTATTTTCTTATAATGATCTTAATTTCCATTCCAAAGTTCTTATAATCTTAACTTCCATTCCTGGTATAATCAATAAATTTTTCCTCCTGTAGAAAATACCTAAAAAGAATAGATGTAGTCAAGTAATTTTTAATAGTATTACCAGATATCCAACCTTTGTGACAGGCAAAGAGTCTTTCTACTATGATCTGAGACTCAGTCCACAGCTATTTTAAAATCTTTTTATGCTTAGGGTATAGCTATTATATTTATCCATGTCAGTCTCTTCATTCAAGCATCACCAGAACTTTATAGGGTCAGTCAAATAATTAATCATTTCCATGACATTTACCTTTTCAGAAAACTTTAATCTTTTTTATTATAATGAGGAATCATAGCAAGTCTAGGTTGAAATGTCCATTTAAGCTATTTTAAATAGATATCTCAAAGGCTAAGTCAACATTTTGTCTACACAAATAAAGTGAAACATGTCCTCAGTAGAACAGTAGAGTTGCTTATTCTTGCTGGAAAAAGGCTTTCGTCAATACCTGGTTCATATATTAAATCTCCTCTCTGTGTCAAAATTTAGACAAGGTATACATGGCAGTGTGTACTATTGTAAAATAATGAGATCTGATGAACATTTCATATGATCATTTTGAGTCTTATTTTTAAAAAAATACCAAATGGGGTGGGAGGTATACGATGATAGAAGCAGAGAGGCCAGTTAAGAGGTTGTTACACAAACCCAGGAGTTATGTCACAGTAGTAACCGTATAGGTATGCTGACAAATGACTAGATGCTGCATAATATGAAGTTTTAACTTCCTAGACTTATTGAAAGATTGTATGTATAATTTTAGAAAAAGAGAGCCGTCAAGGACAATGCCAAGAATTTAGTCATCAGCAACTGGAAAACTAATGTTGAAGAAAGATAGAACAGGTTGGTAGAGGGAAGATCAGGAGATTGGTATTCAACAGATAGAATATTTGAGATGCTTATATAACACCCAAGTAAAGTCAAGTAAGCAGCTGAATATATGAATCCAGAATTCAGAGAATATATCCAGGTTTTAGATAGAAATTTAGGAATCATCAACATGACAGTGTTTACATGGCATTTAAGCTATGTGATGGGATGAGAACAAGCATGAACGTCATTGGTCTTTGGCCAGAAACTTTCAATGAGATTAAGTGTAGAAAGCCTGAGTGGAGGATGCTTAAGGGAGATTCATAAGAAAAAATACAGGAAATATGTTAAGTGACAGAATGGCTGTAAATATGTATCAAGCAGGGTCCTGTCAGAAGAGAAAATACAGTTATTTGAACAGAGGACACATAATATAACTGATTGTGTTAACCAAGTGTTGGAGAAATGAAAAGGCAAAAGGAAAACTTTAGGATGCACCTATGATCTATGGGTTTAGGTGAACTAAGAGAAGAAATATTTTTAAAAGCTTATAATTTTGTAAGTAGGCTTTGCCTGGCTGATACCCTAAATTCTGAAAATGAGGCACAGGCTGGCTCTGGTTGGTATCTCTGAGAGGGAGTGGTAAGATTGGTTTAGGGCGTAATGGAAAAATTGCAGACATGGACCAACTACTGCTACTATTATGATTTGTTGTTGCTGTGATAAAGAGACATTGTTGGGAAAAGCTGATAGGAATAGAAAGACATAGGAGTGTCCCTTATCTCTTTCTTCAGACCCTCTATGGAAAAAGTCTAATAGAGCACTAGCAGAAGGAGGAATGGAATATGGTTTGCGGGTTTTCAGCCTTACCTCACAGAGTACAGAAGGATGGGTTTGAGCTAAGACAATAGCTTACTGACAGTTGTAGTTCATCCCTTTGGTTACTCAGAATTTAACACTCCTTTCTATATATGTTTCAATTTCTATACAACAAATAAACTTCATGCCTTCATCTAAGAAGGTCTAAATATCCTGCATACAAATGAAGATACAACCCATTTCATGTTTATTTTGCTTTCAGCCCAGACTTCAGGAGATTGCAGCTCTTTACCTGAGTTGGGGAAGTGACCTAAACTTTTATTTCTGGAAAGTTAGGATCCTTACTGGTCCCATCTTTTCTTTTTTAAGTTATGTAATTTTCCATTAATTTTTCCTAAGAGAAAAGAAGCTCTCCAAAAACCCCTGAGTTGCAGGCAAAGTCTATCTTGAGACCACTGTCTAGTTGCAACCTGATTTTTTTTTTCTTTTTCAGATTCATTGGTAGTCTGGAGTCATCCCAGTTTCAAACTCAGTTGGAACATTTTCGATTTTCAAGGATTCATTCTTCTCATGGGACACAAGATCTCCAAATCAGCAGAGTTCAGAACTGTGGAGATTGCCTGGGTTACTAAGTATCAAAGTTAGAGAAGCTGCTCATACTTCCACCCCATTATCCCAGAAGCTATGTATTATAATCACGGTGGAAAGAATAGTGTATTTGAAGCCAGTACTGCGGCTTATAAGATAGAAGTGCATCTTTTCAGGAATCTTGGTCTCCCAACTGGCGCCATAATTGAATTGTTAGTAAACCATTCCGCCATTCTATCAGGCCAGCTGCTTTTGATGATGGGTTGCCTGGCAAGACCTATGAATCCTTTGGCCATGAACACATTACTGCTCTTCCTTTCCTGTGAAATGGGTCCTGGAAAGGAGACAGTATTATGTGGAACATTATTGTGGCAAAAAAAGGCATTTAGTAAGTCTGTAGATGATGTTGCTGACAGAATACTCTGGGAACGACAGTTAGTCTATATCAAGGATACGAACCTATTTCTTGTGAACAAAATCCTACTCCGTTCATAATAGGAGTAGTCTATAACCAGTCTGTCACCAAGTGGGCTGATTGATTCCTTTGGGGAGTGGAGCTCTATTGAGGGCTCAGCTTTGGTCCCCGCTGCTGCCAGAAGATGCTGAGCCATGTCAGACTGAAAGTCTATGTTGTTAAAATCATGCCTGGCCTCCATCTTGTCCACTGTGGTCACTTTATACATGGCCTCTTAAATTAGCTTGTGATGGCTGGGGAGAAGGATGGCCAACGTTCACAAACATGTCATGATGTGCACTTAGTTATTGAGAGCTTCCCCAAAGGTAGAAGCCCTTGATAAGCATTCACATCATTTTCCAGTAGCTTAGTGGAACACTATACAACAACAAGAACAACAAATTATAAAATGGAGATAAACACACATAGAGAATCCTGCAAATGTTCTTTACTATTGATCAAAAGAGGCAAGACTCAAAATAATGTATGTAGTAGTATTTATTTTATAAAAAGTTAAAAAATAGGCAAAACTAAACAATGTTATTTTAGGGAATGCATCAGAGGTGGTAATATTAAAAAGAAAAACAAAATTAATGACCTTAACTCACTAGTTTTTAACTCTAGAGATAAGGAAGAGGTAGATTGGTACAAGGACACATAAAAGTGTCCCATGAGGTGATAGAAATGTTTTATAACTTGTTATGAAATTTCCAGTTGATGGTGGCTACATGTGTGTTTGCTTTAGAATTATTTATTATAATGTACATCTAATGGTCTTTTTTGAATGTGTCCTAGATCTCACCCCCCCAAAAAAAGCCTTAAAATGTATAGCTAAGATTTTTGACACATTGAATATAATAAATGAGGGAGACAGAGAATTTGCAAAAGTCCCCAGCCTTCTGGTTTGGGTGAATTTCCTGTGTCTCAAACCTGATTCCTGTCTTCTCACTCCCAGAGGCTTGTTCTTCGCAAAGGACCTGACATCGATTCAGAGCATTAGCACTTTTCACTCAACCTAACATCTGTCAATACAGTCAAAAGAGAAAGAATGAATACTAAAGAAAAAACTAAAATATTATTGTAATGATAGATGTAACTCAAATTTCATTCCCTCACGACTAATGGACCAGAACATTTCACAGTACTTTTAATAAAAGCAAAAAAGATAAATCTTCCTCTGTGATAAAATGTCATGTTTATTCAAAAATGCCAAATTTTTCTTGGATTAAAACTCTTCTTTCACTCCATGAAAAGCTCAATTAAAGACTGTTCTAGAAGTGATACTATTACATCACATAATGTTCCACTAGCTATTATCATTTGAGAAGGCTTTAGAGTCTCTTGATATTTACATTTTAGTTCATCTTTTTCATCTCATTTTTTATCCAGTCATATTTATAAATTCTTTCATAGGACTGAAATTTATACCAAAAAAAAAAAGAGCTTGAGTCTTGACAACACAATCATTAAAACTGACTTCAGTGTGTCACAGATTTATCATAAAATATTTAGTAGTGGATATTGAAAATATATGAAAGAAAAGATATTGTTACTGGTCTTAGTTTCAGATTACTGGCTAATTCAAATTAAAATTAGCCCCTATTTGATTCTAAGAGATGGAGGCAAATTTATCTCAAATTAAAAATTTTACGAAGTTTCTCATTCAAAAAATATCTATCTCCTAATGGTTACACACATTAATATTCTGATCCACTGTAAGAAAGGAGGCAAAATTACATATATAAGAAATGTTCCCAAGATATCATTTCCCAGACTAAGAATAGGATAAAGGTTTTTAAGAATCTCTTCTTCCCATATTCCTTCATTCCTTTATTTATCTCATTCTTTCTTCCTCCTTTTTTCCAAAAAAAAAAAAAAATTGATCACTCAGTATATCCCAGGCATTGTTGTAGAGCCTGGTAACAAAGTGTGAGTAAGGCACAGAAATTCCTGCCTTATGGAGCTTATTTTTTGTGGAGGTTGGATGAGGATGACAATAAAGACAAATACACAAATAAGTAACAACCTAAAAAAATGTACACCTGGCTGGCAGTTGGAAGAGCAAGTGATTCTTAATCTTAGGGTCATGAGTTCAAGCCTCATACTGCGTGTAGAGATTACAAAAACAAAAAGGTGAACTTTAAAAAAGAGATATTAACAGCTGTAATTAAGAAAAGAAACAAGCAACAGAACATAAAGCAGCTGGGTTGGTGGGAAGTATTTATTTAGATATCCTCTGAAACAAGGTATTTCTGTGAGAGCCAAAGTGGGTATAGGGGGCAAAGCGCCTAGTCGGTTCAATCAGTGCAAAGATTCTTGGATGAGATCAAACACAAAATAGTTGGAGAAAGAAAGAAAGCCCTTGTACCTTGAGCATGGAGCAAGATGGAGAATGTGGTAGAAACTGGGGTCAGAAAAGTCATTAGTTAGAGCGGGGAAGTCTTGTGTCCTTGGTGAGGGGCTTAGAATATATTCTATGTTAATAGAGAAGGCACTGGAGACTTCTGAGGGGAGAAGTGATATGATTTGAATAATGTTTGACTTAATGTAATTTCTACTGCTGGGCAGGTAATGTATGTGGGGGGCAGTTATGGTAGGGTAAAAACGGAAGCAAGCGGAAGCATGCAGATGAGTTAGGAGGTAAGGGATGAAAACAGTGTGAACGTGGCTCAGAGCCGTGGGGAAGGTTAGAAATGTTTGGATATAAGGGTATATTTTGGAGGTAAATTAAAGTGGGTTTGCTGATGACTGATTGCGTAGGAATGGCAAAAGGTCGATGGAAGACTGGGTGGCACGTTTGAATCACCCATGAAGTCATGGATAGCATAGATAATATGTTGTTCTTTGTAAATTAAGTGCACTCGGAAGATATACTGATTGTGACAGAAAGATCCTTGACTAAAAATTATACTTGGTTAGTAAAAAATCCATTACATTCAAAAGCAATGCTAAGATCATCCTAAAGAAGTTATATAATCAGACTCCAGACTAGGATGAATGATTGCTGTTTCTTTTGTTTTGTTTTGTTTTTGTTTTTGTTTTTTTAAATGATCACTATTTTAATCCCTCCTGCCATCATTTTCATTCAGGCTTTATCATTCCTTCTCTAAATTGTTCTGACTGTTTCCCAACTATGCCTCCTATTATGGCTTTATTTTCTCTGTCTAGAATGTCCTCAACAGCTCTAGAGACCATACCACTAATAACACATATGATCATGTCATTTTTCTGCTTATCAAATTATGTTATGATTGCTTATTTGTATTTCTCTAAAACTAAGCAACGAATTCCTAGAGGTGATGCTTTGTTAGTCTCTATATATCATAAATTTGAGGGGTAGCAGCTGTTCAAACACCATTTGATAAATATTGGTAAAGTAGCATTTTTGATTCTCTTATGCCTGAACCCTTATTATTATCCAAAATCATATTTGAAGCATAAATTTTTGTTCTTGTTTCCACCTCCTCTATTTGCATGAATTCAAGTGTTAACTGTGAAGTGACCTGGCCTATGGGAAATGTTCAATATATCTTAAATAAAAATCTGTCATATCTTTACCTCCAGTCTTCAATTCTCACATGAAATTGTGTTCTGCATTCTTTTTTCCTACCTTGCATTTCTGATTGGATGTTTTCTGTCACTTTCGGCATTTCAAAATTGATATAACCAAATTCTCTTCTTTAATTATTTTCTCCATATTAAAAAAATAAAGCAGAACTACTCATAACAAACAAATAAAAATTGATCTTCTCCTTTATGATTTGCCTCTTCTCTTTCTACTTTCACTAGGTAAAATGATCCAGAAACCCTGGATTCCTATTTTCTTCTTTTCCACCTTTGGTTTTTCTTATCTAATTAGTCATCAAATCTTAATTTTCTTCTAAGTGTCTTTCTTCCTCAGCATTTCTTTTTATTTGTACTGTCGCTAACCAAGACTCTCTTTCTTTTTTTAAGATTTTATTTATTTATTTGAGAAGACAGAGAGAGAGCGCACACACAAGCAGGGCCAGGGGCAGAGGGAGAACCAGACTTCCCACTGAGCAGGGAGCCTGACATGGGGCTCGATCCCAGGACCCTGGGATCATGACCTGAGGCACCCAGGCCCCCCTAACCAGGACTTCTAACTGTGTTCTCAGTTTCAGTTTTTTCCTCATTCCAAAATAAGACACACACTGTCTTTATATTGTCACTGTAAAAATAATACTTTCATTTCATCTTTCCCTGATCAAACAATTCTTAGTTGTTGCCCATTGCTTAAAGACTCTGTTCAGCTCCTCATTATGTGCAATGTACACTCGATTTTCTTAGGCTACTGAAATTTGGATAATCTCTCTAGAGTGTCCTTTGAAATGCCTAGAATCCTTTTCAATTTCATCAACATTTGGCCATAGATTGTCTATTTTTTTAACTTTCAAAGAACTTATGGTTTATTTTTGAATAAATGGTCTTCCATAGAATTTGGAAGATTTTACTTTTTGCACAAAAATGGATGAAACTGTTCTAGAAATTAACTAGATAAAATTTGCATATCTAATTTTTCCAGGATATAAAGATCAGTGCTTCCTAATGCTGCATGCACTTTAGAATCATCTGGAGAACCTTCAGAAATATCACTACCCAGACGCAACCCACTAATTAAATTACATTTTTTGTGTGTGTGGGACTTGAGAGCAGTATTTTTTCAAAAGACCCTCAAAGGGATCATTCAAGTGTATAGTCAAAATTGATGGTGATATGGGTAATATTCAATAGCTGTCAAAATACCTATTTTTGATGGTAGTGAGAAGAGTGTGCTGCAATATTTGGCCGCTGTGTACTGTTGAATGCAAGTAACCTATTCATATTAAATACTTGTTCATTTACCATGCATTTTTAAAGTAACCACTGTGGGGGCACCTGGGTGGTGCAGTCAGTTAAGCATCCTATTCAGTTTCAGCTCAGGTCGTGATCTCAGAGTCATGAGATCGAGCCCCGTATCGGGCTCCCTGCTTGGCATTCTCTCTTCCTCTCCCTCTGCCCCCCCACCCCGGCCCATGCTCTCTTTCTCCCTCAGATAAATAAATCTTAAAAAAAAATAACTAAAGTAACCCCTGTGTGCCAGGTTCTGTCACTGGATGATTTAGAGATAAGGTAACAATGATAATAGCTTAAGTGTACCTAGTGCATTATATATATTGTGATTTTCCATATGTTTTACAATTTTTGAATAGGCTGAGATTTCAGAGTCTTAAAGTTTGTTTTAGAGAGGTTAAGTTACATGCCTACTGTCATGAAGCTAACAGTTGTTAAAGCCATGACAGAGACTTAGGATACAGTCTCTCTGTCTCTAGAACCCAGCCTTTGAACTAGTGCTCTCTAAGGACAGGAGCTACTTCTGATTCTGAAGGAATAAAAATAAATAAATACTCTAACACGTCACACAGATAATCCTTGGGGACAGTTACTGGAGTGGATTCATCTGTTTCCCTGTGCTCTAGCACCATGCCTGGACTCAAGTAGATGCTCAGTCAATGTTGGTTGAGCTCAAGAGAACCTGTGAAGATATTAATGGCTAGCAGTGGGACAATGTATTTTCTCCAAAAGGCTAGCTGCTCTTTACCAGGAAATTTCTAGAGATATATTGTTGTGTAAGTCCTGACAGTTGGGTTTTCTCTTTTTCTGTAATCTGAGTGCCTGATTTAAACTTTGATTGTCAAGGCATCCACTACAAGAAGGCACCCAATTCAAGATGACTATCTCAAACAAACACACGGCCAGACACATGACTAGATAAAGAGCCAGGCCCCAGCTGTCACCCCTTCCTTTCCAATCTTTTGTTTTAGAGCATTTGGTTGATTTTGATAACTGACCACTTTGACCGCTTGTTTTTTGCTCTTTCTGCACTTTAAATTCTCAGTCTTACATTTTATTTTGATTTAAAAAATTTTTTGGCCTGTGAATTTTGTAATAGAATAAAAGGTACAGCATAGGGAATATAGTCAATGGTATTGTAATAGTGTTGTATGGTGACAGGTAGTAGCTACATTGTGATAAACATAGCATAACATATAGAGAGGTTGAATCACTATGTTGTGCAACTGAAGCTAATATAACATTGTGTGTCAACTACACTCAAATAAAATTTGTTTAAAAAAATTTGCTTTTAGATGGCTATTCTTTTTTTTCAATAAACTATTGACAGGAACTATGATACCTAAAAGAGAATAAGAAGCGTTGGTGTCTACTGTTTTTTGGCAAATATCTTATTGTGTTAATAATCCATCTAGTTACCACTAATTTAGTCCAGCTATTCAGTCACAGTCTATCTTCTCTCAACATTACCTTTGTCTGTACGTGAATAATGTCAGGGATGAGGGACTTACTTCCTGCAAGCCAGGCCATTTCAAAATAAGATTGTCCTAATTGTTGAAGTCTTCCCACATCTTGAGTAACATGTTCTGGCTGATTTGTTACTTAACAAATCTAATACATCTTTCTGTGAAGATGTAGGAATCTTTCAGAAATTTGAAGCCAGCTATCTTGTTCCCTTAGAAATACTTTTCTTTTTCAGGTTAAGTCTCCACTTCCTGCATTCACTTTTCATATGGTGTGATTTCTAATCCCTTCAAGTTTCAGGTTGCTTTCCCTCTTTTAGAGTTCAGTAAGGTTTAACCTCACAATCATTCACACCTTCATACTTCATTTCCCAATGGAAATGTCTCCCATAAGTGTATTTGGAAACCAAGCAAGGATTCATTTCCTTGTTTATGCAGATGCAAGAAGAGATTCCAGAGTGCCATTAACCAGAGAGCAAAGAGGGTTAACTGTTGAACTACGTGGCTTTCTTCTCTCTTCCCCTCTCTTTGTGGGTTACGTGCGTGCATGCGTGCATATGTGTGTGTTTTAAAGAAAAAGAATAAGCAGGATCTGTTCAGGCATCATTATTTAAAGGATCCTGCCTTACCTGACTTGAGGAGTAGGAAAATGACTGTAATATCGGATAAGTGTATTGAGTTTAGGAATTTTCTTAACAGTATCGAAGGAATTTTTAACTACGGGTTTTATAGAGAAAAAAATAAGTAATTGGTGCTGGTATTTAATGCAGCCACTTGTTATTCCTGATCCCTTGTAGGTTTTAAACAATTTGAGAAATGGCCAGCGCAGTTAATAAGGATTTAAAATTCAAGAAGAAGGACACCTGGGTGGTTCAGTCGTTTGGGTTTTGGACTCTTGATCTCAGCTCAGGTCTTGATTTCAGAGTCATGAGTTTGAGCCCAGTGTGGAGACCACTTAAAAAAAATTAAAAATAAATAAACAAATAAAGAAATAAAACCCAAGAAAAAACAAAACAAAACAATGGAGGCTAGATTGGGAGACCCTTTTCTCTGGTCACCTGCTTTAATCTTTGAAGTAACACAGGTGACAGCCGACATGTCTGTTATCAGGCAAGCCAGCAACTCTTAGGAAGCAGTTGGCAAATCCAACCTTACTGATGTCTGTTAGTTGTTGCCTGTATATAAAGAAGAAATGCAATGAATTTAGGGAAGAACTGGCTGGTTTACAAGCAGCCATAAAAGTGAATAGAGGGAATACAGAATGTTGGGACTTTGTAGGGTTGGAAAGCTGATTTCTTACACACCCCAAATAGTAAGTAACGAGATTTAGAAAGTTTTTGAGCAACAAAGGCCAAATAAATCTTTTAAAGTGACTCAGGGAAAAGGTCAGATTAATAGTGTCATAGTCCCACATATTTTCCCTGAAGACTTTATTGAAGTCATTAGCAAATTAAGAGAGAGTAGCACAGGCTGACAGAAAATTATTTTAGAAAAGGACATTTGATGTAGTCACTGGCACATGTAATTGACTGGAGGCACGTAGATCAGATTCCTACAAGATTTTTTATTGAACTAGATTATCAGAGAAACCTTGAGCTCAGACTGAAAAAAAATCCTTTGACTATTTGAGACCTAAAATAACGAATTCTTGAGCTGCCAGTCTTCCACAACAGACAGTAGGCTTTGAAAGCCACCAAGGATGGAAAATCCACTGTAAGTATGACTGAAGAGAATAATGGATCCAGTATTTATTTCCGGAGAGAAAGAAAAGTTAGGGAACTTCTTTCATCTCAAGTCTTTACAATATCTGCTGAGTGAAATTTTAGTACTGTTACGGACAGTGATGACTGTTTCCGAGTGGGAGTGCTTGTTTTGTTTATCCCCGTCTCAGCTTTATCATTGCACATTGGGTATGTTTGTTGGGCAAATAACTTGTCTTTTCAGCTCAATTTTCAGGAGCAGGAGGAGTCACATAACAGTTTGGTGGAGAGTTGTAATCCTGAATTTTGTCTAATTGGCAAGAAAGTGACAGTGCTGTACGCTTAGGAGGAAGAGTAAAATGGATGCTTTTTACCTAGCAAGGTGAGGTGTGCAGATATAGGTTCTATATTCACCAATCTAGTTTTTCTCAATTACCCTTATTATTACATTGGGAACATATGCTTGCCTATTAAATAATGGAAGATGCACAGAAATGAGGATTCCTTTTTCAGACCCAGTCATAAAACTTTTCTTGAAATCTTTCACCTCCTTTCTTTCCCCTATGAGCTTCAATGGAAGCAGAATATTTTGAGATAAGACATACACTGAAAGGAACACAGGATTTTTGATTCACTATTTGAAGGAAATGGCAGAGCCATCCAACTTCCAGTGGACTGTGGTGTAATTGAGAAATAATTGCTACATGAAGCTGCTGAGATTTTGGGGTTCTATGTTACAGGAATCAGCTTATTTTAACTAATGCTTGAAAGAAGACCAAAATCATAGAGGTAATGAGAAGTCCTGTTATTAAGGGTAGCAAACAGGAATTATTCTGATACTGGCAGTCATGCAACTTCTCAGAGTTAGGGGAATGATACAATCTGATTTAGGGTTGGAAGAGATAATGGATGGATAAGGTTTACAGAGGCAGCAGTTTGGAAGCTGTTGCAGTAATCCAAGGAAGAAATGATGATGGCTTTGGCCAGATGGTAGCAGTGGAAATGGTGAGACTTTATTAGATTGTGCATATATTCCAGAGGTAGAGCTGACAGTGCATACTGACAGCTTAGATGTGGTTTATGGGTAAAAGAGATGGGTAAAGGAGGCTCCAAGAATTGGGCGGCAGTTTCCTGAGATTGGAAAGATAGCAGAAGAGACAGTTTGCCTTGTCTTTAGAACATGAAACATGATATCATATCAGATAGAGCGCTAGTATTCAGAATCTATAAAGAACTTATCAAACTCAACACCACAAAAACCAAATAATCCAATCAAGAAGTGGGCAGAAGACATGAACAGACATTTCTCCAAAGAAGACATACAAATGACCAAAGGCACATGAAAAAAAATGCTCTATATTCCTTGGCATCAGGGAAATACAAATCAATATCTCAATGAGATACCACCTCACACCAGTCAGAATGGCTAAAATTAACAAGTCAGGAAATGACAGATGTTGGCGGGCATGCGGAGAAAGGGGAACCCTCCTACACCGTTGGTGGGAGTGCAAGCTGGTGCAGCCACTCTGGAAAACAGTATGGAGGTTCCTCAAGAAGCTAAAAATAAAGCTACCTTATGACCCAGCAATTGTACTACCAGGTATTTACCCCAAAGATACAAATGTAGTGATCCGAAGGGGTACGTGCACCCCCATGTTTATAGCAACAATGTCCACAATAGCCAAACTGTGGAAAGAGCCGGGATGTCCATCAACCGATGAACGGATAAAGAAGATGTGGTATATATCCGCGATGGAATATTACTCAGCCATCAGAAAGGATGAAATCGTAACATTTACATCGACATGGATGGAACTGGAGGATATTATGCTGAGTGAAATAAGTCCATCAGAGAAGGACAATTATATGGTTTCACTCATATAAGGAATATAAGAAACAGCACAGAGGATCACAGGGAAAGGGAGGGAAAAAAAGAATGGGAAGAAATCAGAGAGGAAGAAAAGCCATGAGAGACACTTAACTATGGGAAAGAAACTGAGGGCTACTGGAATGGAATTGGGTCAGGGGATGGGGTACCTGGGTGACAGGCATTAAGGAGGGCACGTGATGTGATGAGCACTGGGTGTTATATGCAACTGATGAATCACTGAACTCTGCATCTGAAACTAATGATGTTCTATATGTTGGCTAATTGAATTTAAATAAAAAAAAAGTGAGCAGTTCAGCTTCTGCTCCTAGAAGGCTCAGGAATAAGTCAAACTGAATATTTCTCATCTACTAATTAAGGTTGACTCCCAGTCAGTGATAAAAAATTGCACTGAAATTAAGTCATACAAATTTCTTCCAATTTTTAAACTCTCAAAAATTAAATTTCTTTCTCCTTGCAAAGTTCTCTTAAAAAAAAAAAAAGATTTCCTCCTTTTCTTATTCAGGTGAGTCTGAGGATTTCATTAACCCTGCTGGATGGAATGGGGTCTTGTACTCAGCAACTGCAATCTGGGCCATAAATTCTCATTCTTACAGGAAGTTTCCAAGAGAACTCCTAGAAGTGAGTATAGTGTTGATCTCTGTCTTATTGTTTTTGCTTGTCAAAACTTAGTATGTGGGAGGATAGAGAAACAATGAGAAAGGAGAGAAGATTAATGTTCCCACTTCCATAGGATACTAGCTAGTTGTGCCAGTTATTTTTACTTATAACTGAAGGTAAGTACTGTCATCAGGAGTTTCTCAGATTGTTGTCATTTGTAACACCATTTATTTTATTGGGGAAATTTTACTCACATCATAAGGTCTTTTTAGACAGTGGCATTGAGATTTCAAAATTTTTGAATGTTTTTGCATGTTGGGACATTGTTATTATTTAACTTTTATCCAAGGTTTCCTTTGTCCTCTTAGTGTTCCTCCCTTGTTCTTAAAGATCTTCATTATATGTTTGTTGCTAATTACATGTTTGTTTCCTAATGTTTAAAATGGGGATAATAATAGTATTACTGTGTTACTAAATGCACAATCTTAAAATGAGTCAAAATTGTAATGATGTCAAAGTTTGTGTCTTTTGGGGCCCCAAAGAATCAAAATTTCAAAACTTTTTTCTCCGCTTCTGAATTTTCCAGGCCAGGTGTAACCCATGTGACTGTGCTAGCAGCAGATACATCACGCTGCCACACTTTCCCACCACACTTTCCATCAGTGCCCCTCTGCCCTGGTTTCTCCTTCTACTACTTGTAAGCAGTCCCAGGGGAGCCTTAAAAATATTAACCTACTTCTTATTTAAGTTCCTTTCCTTCCTACCTCATGTAGAGTCAACTCTGTTAGCAGGATCTCAGCTTTATAAGTACATTTTCTTTCTCCTGATTTTCAGGTTCAAACAGACTTCACTAGGAACTGACTTATGGGGATTCATATACTTGAAGATATGAAGCTGTGTGTTTGCCAAAGCACTGGTTCATTGCTCAAATACCATCCATCTTCTCATGTCTGAGTACAGTGATTCAACTAAGTATTCTTTCATCAATGCAACACCTAACTTCAGTCTAAATCCTATCTGTTGTTACTGTGGTAGGATATGAAGTGTCTCCACAAGAGATCTTTGTTTTAATCCCTGGAAACTGTGAATGTTACCTTATTTGGCAAAAATACCTCTTTGAGAGATGTGATTAAATTAAATTGTGATTTTAATTTTAAAATGGAGAGATTGGATTATCTGAGTGGGTCCTAAGTGCAGTCACATGTATTCTTATAGAGGGAGGCAGAGGAAGATTTGGACACACACAGGAGGAAAAGAATGGAAATCTCAGAGCAGACAAAGATGTGATGATACATTCCTTGAAAATTAGAATGATCCAGAGACAAGTTAAAGAAAGCTAGCAGCCACAGAAAGAAGCTGGAAGAGCCAAAGCTCTCCAAAAGCTTATCCAGGGACCATGGCCCTTCCAATTAACTTCAGCCCAGTAAAATTGATTTTTGACCTCCAGGACTAGGAGCTTAGAAGAGTGCTTAGCACTGGTAAGTGTAATGTGAATTGATATTAAATAAATATTTTATTTTTTTAAAGATTTTTTATTTATTTATTTGACAGAGAGAGAGAGCACAAGCAGGGGGTGCAACAGAGGGAGAGGGAGAAACAGGCTCTCTGCTGAGCAGGGAGCCTGACACAGGGCTCGATTCTAGGCCCCGGGATCATGACTTGAGCCTAAGGCAGATGCTTATTCGACTGAGCCACCCAGGCGCCCCTAAATAAATATTTTAAAAAGTAGATGAAACATTTCGAGGGAAGGAAAAGGGGGGGAGCTGTGGAATGATGGTTGTCTCCCCTTTAACTACCTTCTGTCACATTTTCAAAAGAAATAATTTGGAAACAAACCATTAAAAAATTCTATTTGTGCTGGGTTCTTTCTAGATAGTGTTTATTCAAAAGAAAGACACATATTGCCAACATATGTTTAAATCTTTGACAATTATTTACATATTTAGGAAATAGCCTTTTAAAATTTTGAGTGGGAAAAGTACAACATGAACATCATTTCTGTGTAAATGAGGTCTGATGAAAAAAAAATGACAAGCCAATCAATATGGGAGAATAGTGTTTTTAATATAAAAGAATGAAAGTCTGGAAAAGAAAGTAGATTTTTGTAGATTTCATTGATTTGTTCAACAATATCTGGAAAAAGGAAAATAACATATTAGTTTTATATAATAGAATGATAAAATTACTCACACAGCAAAATATTGTTTTGTGATTTTAATGTTAAAGGTCTATATTGAAAGATCACCTACAAATCTATACTATGATTAAGATACACGTTTAAGAGACTCAAGTTTATTTTCTTCTTCTTGTATATATTACGCATGCAGTCTTGTAACTATTTTAAAATGCAATGTTCATTCAGTATCATGCTTTATTTGCATGCATGTATATATTATATAGGATTCCTTTGTGTGAGGGCCTTGGGTCCAGATCAACACAATCTTCTGATACTGAGTGATATAAAATAGAATTCCTTCTCTGCCTTAAGAGATTTTTCCAGAAAAGTAGCACACTCTCTCTGTTACTTGTTATGAATTAAGTAATTAATATAGTAAGAAACTAAACATAAATGTTTACTGAAAATATGAAATTATTAAATTGGCCTATCTTGAACTGATTTACCAACCAATATCTTTTGATCTTATATAATAGTAAAATAAGTAAAAACCAAAGAATATAGCAATATTAAAATTTGAAGCTTTTTAATTGTCTTGACAATAACTGTTATTAAGAGGCATCACCAACAATATTAACTGCCCTCACATTTGATTTTCAATTCTACTTTAATTACTGATGTCACCTCAATAGAAATTCTGATTTGGCTTGCAAAATAAAGTAAAATAAAGCCTTGACATTTTCCTGTCCAATTTTATAACAGTAAAAGTGGAATGGCTTTTGAATGTGATGAAGGAGTAAGAACTTGGAATGAGGGCAACCAAATTTTTGTTTAGGTGAACTCAGGTAGAATGTGCACAAATGAACTTTTTGACCAATGCCTTTCTTCCCAAGATAATGTATAACAGGGGATGGAAGACACATTTGTTGGGGGAAGGGGTGGGGACTGGGAGAGTTCAGATCTAAATCATTGTTCCTGTTTTCTAAGGCAGTGGTTCTTGGTGTGGGGTAAGAAGGGAAGCTGAATGGATATAATACAGAATGACTTGTGTCAGCTTTAGTAATGGTTCCTCTCATCCACAATTCAACCCCTATACCTCCTATGGAAGTTTCTTCCTTCTATCGACCACTATTATTTTAGAATATTCATCATAATCAATTTGGATTAATTTAAGGAAGAACTATCTACTCAGTTCCTAAGTTCCTTACCCAAGACAGAAGTTTATAATTGCAGAAGCTGTAGGACACAGGACAAATGCCTCTCTACACCCCACTTTCTCATTTTCATGTAGTAAAAATATATTCCAAGGTGGTTTCAGAGATTTAGTCTATTTAATGTGTGATTTTTAAATCTCAGTATCATGTATGACTTACAGAAATAAATGATTGTTACTCTCTTTTCTAGAAAATTTCATTTCTTTATCTAAAAAAAAAAAGATCTTTCATGCATTGTAAAATGTACTTCATTCATTATATTGGGCCTATCTTTCCTGAATAATCTTTATTCTCTAGGAAGTTGTATCCTGGTGATCTCTTTATAACTCATATTTAGAATACTCTAGATTGCCACCATATTTAGCTTTTGAAAATAGAGAACTGGTCAAATCATTCTTCTCAGTGAAGATTCTTGATAAATTCCTTTGGCTAAGGAAAAAGTCCAAATATTTAGCAGTGTTTTCAAGGCCCATTTTTATCAAGTCCTATTTCTCTTTATGCATACTTTCCAACATTTTCCCTCTACCCCCATGTGAGCCACAGCATATGCTGGTAGTTGGACAGTGCTTTGAATTAAAGAAACCTACTGAATAAACTTGTTGACGTGAGGAGCATTGTAGAATAAGGCTAGCTCTTTCGACTTCTCGGGAGCAATTTCAAACAACCTTTTAACTTGATCCTGCTCTTTATCAGAAACAAGGGAACAGGAAGAAAATTTGTACCTCCATGTAGGAAACAATTGCTAGCAGCATTTGATTAGTGGCAATGTACGGCAGAATTTATTCACTGGTGGATTTAAGCTCCCATTTCTTTTCAGCCTGTGCCCTGAATTCAGAGTATCTTCCATGTAGTTGGGACTCCCACTTTCCCTTTTATAAAATAGCCATTGCTTGGACTACATCCACTAAAACTTAGGGAATAGGTGCTTCTTAAAGATGTTTTAAAGAATGATTATTTTTAAAAAGTATAATTTAGGTCAAGATGAGTAACAGAAAGTGGTTTTATCCTCTTACTTGGAAAACATTTTTAAAAAGATACCAAACGTCGCAGAAGCAGCAGCTTCTTGAGATCTGAACATTAAATGGTGAAGGACAGTGATCCCTAAGAGACAGGAAGCAAATGAAGTGAACCCTATGACTGTCCTAGCTTACTGCCTGGAGAGTTTCCTGGCCTTCGTTCGTGGAGGGAGATGGAGCTAGGAGTCCAGGAAGACAAGGTAGCTGAAATTCACGGGGCAGAGCGTCGGGGAGGAAAGCGAGGGACAAAGATAAAATACAGAGATCTAAAGAGGTCACCCTCATATTTTCAACTGAGTATGGATATTCACATGAAGATACCCCCTGAAGCCAGGTTTAAAAAACCACTGAAAGACAAAGTGGAACAATATCTAGTGCTCACAGAGGGCAGGGAAAAGTTTTTGATCTCATAAGAGTAAAAAAAAAAATCCCCAAATTCACAGGGCATAAACTTGAGTACTCAGAATGGTTTGATCTCTGTAATGGGAAAAAGGAGCCTTAGATAAAAATGTTTCTTTGTTACTGCTTGAAAGCCTTAACAGCATAGTAATCTAATGCCATCCTAAAATAAAGCTCATGAGCATGTGTATATGTGAAAAACAATGTTTTCCCTTAATATCAGAAACAAGGCAGGGAGGTCTATCTGATCACTTTTATTTAACACTGACAGACTGGAGGTTTAAACCAGTACAGTATTCATTAACAAAAAAATGGAAATAAATCAGTAGCATCCAGTTTGGAAATTAAAATGCTTACTAACAGATGAATGGGTAAAAAAAAAATATGATATGGCTGTATCATGAAATGCTACCCTAAAAAAAAAAAAAACACAACTACTGATGTACTTAACTACGTGGACAAATTTCAAAATAATTATGCTGAGTGAAAGAAGCCAGACAAAAAAAAGAGTATTTACAGTATTATTCTGTTAACATGGAATTCTAGAAAATGCAAACCAGTCTGTAAGGACAGAAAATAGATTAGGGATAGGAGAAAGGGGAGGGTGGGATTTTTTTTTCCATAGGTATATAGATATGTCAAAACTTACCATGGTGTACATTTTCAGTATCTGTAGTTTGCTGTAGGCCAATTGTATCTTAATAAAGCTGTTCAAAATGTTTAATCTGATATTTGTTTGCTTATGGGGAGATTCACTTTTTTCTATCTCCTACAAATTCCGTGCTCTATGGGAGTAAGGTTTAGGCAACCCACCTAGTCAAGAAGGCTGAGGTTCTGAAGCAGCAGGCTCGGCTTCATCAGACTCTAGGGGCCCAGGCTCAACCGCAATAAGCTTTGGGTTGGGAGGTGTAGTAGGTGTAGTTACAAGAGGTGTAGATATATGGGGCTCAGCAGCCACAGGCATGGGAGCACTGAGGGGGATAAAAGGTCCTTCAAGTCTGCTCAAGGGAGGGACAAAGTAGGAAGATATCTGAGGAGAAGAGGGGACCGACGAAGTAATTATGGTAAAACTAGGACTGTGGTAGAGGAGGGCTCCTGGAGAATTGAGAATCCAGGGATACGAGGGTACCCCTGAATCAGGGTCAGGATTCCCAGGGTAACTGGGGATTTTATTCCTTGAAGGACGAAAAGGAGGAGCAAAATTAAGGCCTGATGTGGGATACAGAATATTCAGAGATGGGTCAAGAGGGTAATGATTGCCACTGTAATCCTAAAGGAGAAGCAAAGAAATCAGTGAAAGTTGATTGTTTATACCTAACCTATCTATATATTACCCATGTTATGACCATGATGCTATACAACGAGTGAAGATTATTTTTTGTAAGCATTCCAATTTAGTCTCTTTCTTAAGGGTAACATGCTTCCATAATTTTCGTGATTGAAACTAATAATCTCTTGAGAAAACTGAATAAATCTCAATTCTGGGAGAAATATTTTGTGTTTAAGCAAATCAGAGTGTTATAAACTGAACAATATGCCAGCTTAGGCCAGGAGAGAAATAGAAGGAAAGCGTGTGCACAGTATAGAACTGGTATTTCCAGGCAGGCCTTCTTCTCTGTACCCTCTGCCCAGCCCACTGCTCTCATTGTTCCCAGACATCTTAAGTGCCCCACCAAAGCATTCACTTAGATATACCCCTTCCAGGCACCCTTTTGGTCTCCTCCCCCATCCTGTAGCATCCTTGTCCACTCATCAAGGCCAAGCATCTCAAATTGTTATTAAGAAGGAAAGCAGACTGGATGTGGATGAGTGACTACTGGCTTTTTTGTTTTTTTAAAATTGAGATATAATTGATGATAGTTCATACCTTATTGTATATTTGAACATTTTTAAGACAGTAGATCTTAAAAGTTTTCATCACAAGAAAAAAAATTGTAACTGTGTGGTGAAGAATGTTAACTAGACTTAATGTGGTTATCATTTTGCAATATCTACTACTGGCTTTTGACATTTAATTTTCCCTGTGCTGTTTGTGTTTTAAATGAGAGGATTATTAATATTGCTGATGCATTCACTATTAAATTTCAAATTATTTCTTTCTGTAGAAGGACCTCTACAACCTCCAGTTGTCCCACATTTGTCTATTACGTGTATGTGAGACTGGCGGGGAGCTCCAAGGTCCCAAAATTATGCAGGAATTTACAGAAAATTAAGACATTTCTTGGTCTCACATCCATAAAATTTTATTTACTATCACAAATGTTTCATGCAATTTTGGTATATATTGGTTTATATATCAAGATTCTAGATTATTTGATTCATTGCATAGCTTAATTATAATTTAAAGAATTTTAAATGTTTTTAACATACATATTTTAAAATATTATAAACTATATTTAACATTTCTTATGTGTTTATGTTAATGTGAGCCAGTTGACAGACATTTTCTTTACATATATTCCAAGTTAACTTGTCAGTGGCAGACACCATTTATCATAGATCCAGTTTTCATATTTGTTAGAAAATATTGCCTTATTTATCAACAGTACTTTTCTATGATATATAACTTTAAATTTCAGTTTAAATCCTTTAATCTAAAGTGCTGGCAGTGAAACCAGACAAGATATCACTATGAATAGGAAAATTACAGGATATATAAATACACATATGCTTATATTTATATATGTATTTTTAATGAGCCCATCATGGCAAGCAAAGAACGTGTTTCTAAATTACTTAGCTTTTCAAGAAAAAAAAACATTAAACTGAATTATTTAACATTATTAGATAGAAACACTGTTTTTTAAAAATACTATTTTAAAAAGAAAATAATATAGACTACATTTTAATATCTTAAAATATAAATAAATATGAATATATTTTACCTCTTCACCAGAAGAGAGAACTTTCTAAAACGACAAAGAAAATAATGTTTGTTTTAAATTCCAGGCCACTGAAAAATACCATTCTTTAGAGCTCTACCTACATTCAGAGTGACTATAACTGACAAAACTCTCCAAGCAACTTGGCATTTTCTTTCTTAAGTGATAGAGTTGTTTGCCTTGTTTTCCTGTGACTATGTAGACTCTTCTGTTTTCTAAATACATTCTTACAAAATAGATATGCAATGGCTAAAATTAATATTCTATTAGTGCCAGTGTTTCTACACTATCATTAAATTTCTCGTTCATATTTACTTAGAAACTTTCATATACAGGGCACAATTGGCTTATTTACACCAGATATTTACATTAGAGCATCATTTGTGTTTATTACAAAATTCCCTGTGACTAAACAAGGCCTTGCAATATAAATCTCAATAAATGCAGATTGTTCCTCAGTGGCTTTGGGATATTTTAAGCTTTTTCTTGATGGACAATCAAGGATTTATTTTTAAAAAGTATAAGATGAGTGCCTACTGTGTGCTGTCCATGTGCTAGATATTGGGATCCTAAGTACTGGAAAGAACACACCAGGTTTCTTTGTTCAGACCTAGTTACTACATCTCCCAGCCAGGCCAGCTTCCTCATTAAAATTTAATATTGTATAAAAAACAAAACAATGAATAGACAAAAAGTAGAAAAAGACCTTTAAATATAGAGAACAAATTGATCATTTCCAGAGGGAAGGGGGTGGGAGGAGGGTAAAATGGGTGGAGGGTATTGGGAGATATAGACTTCCACCTATTGGATGAGTAAGTCATGGGAGTAAAAAAGACAGAGTAGGGAATATAATCCATGACATTGTAATAGCACTTTATAGTGACAGATTGTAGATATGCCTGTAGTGAGCATAGCATAACATATAGAGAAGTTGAATCACTATGTTAGACACCTGAAACTAATATAGCATTGTGTGCCAATTATACTCAAATAAAACATGGAAGAAAAAAGTAATTTAATATTGTATATAATATTTCTTTCCAATTTAGTTTGGTTTCCTGAATTACTGAGTTAAAAATGTTTCCTTAGGCATATTTTCATCCTTAAGTATGATGCATGATGCACAAGTGCTACAGGTTTCAGAGTGTTCACAGAGACAAATGTCAGTGATTTGTATTGTGACCATAGAGCCCTAGTTTCTCATAAGTAAAATATTAACTCTTACAAGAAATTCAAAAGAATATTTTGTACCATTTTCATTTTCAGTTATTTTCAAAACCTTTCTACAGCTTTGCCATATGTCTCATGGTATTGGGTCAAAAGTGTGCATATGCAGACCGCATCTCTTGGCTTTTCTTTTCCAGATTGTCATGTTTATCTAGTGCAGACTTGTGGGTAGGTGCAAGTATAATTTTCTTAGCACACTCCTGTCATCAGAATAGGAGGCAAAAATGACAAAGAACTTAAAAAAATCTACTATCAGTTAATTGATGAATGCTGTGGTCTCCTACAGAGGGATACTCTGTGGGTATTTTCTGCCCAGAAGTTATCTAGCTCCTTGGGACACATTCTTTCTGCTAGTAATTCCTAGATCATGCTTTCTTCTGCTCTGATCTTTCATACAGGCACAACCTTTCCAGATTCATCACTTAATTTTTTCAAGTAAGTTTAGTACACTGTCATAAATTTTATAGAGGCACGTAGAGGAAAATCGAGCATAGCAAAAACTTTATCACACTGCAGAGAGAGTGCACGTACTTAGTGCTTCTGCTCATTGAAAAGAAATAAAGACCTTATGGGAAATAGGTTAAACACAAATATATTTGTGTTCCATAAACATTTTTCTATCAAATAAGAATAGATTAATAGCACTAATATTTTAACAGCAATAGTAGTCACAAAACTGCATTGTATAGAAATCAGAGACTTTTAAAATGTAAAATACACTTTAAGGTAAAAAAAAAAAGCATATTCATATGTAAATGGAAAATAGTTTCACCTCATCAGGGAAGTGAAGCCCATCTAAAACAAAGGAAAAATTAATTCAATGTGGCTATTTATTTGAAAACACCTGTGCCCAGATTTCCATATTACTGAAGAATTTGTACAGTCTTTTTAGTAGCGTTTCTGTTTTATAAGATTTTATTCATTTATTTGAAAGAGAGAGAGCGAGAGAGAGAGCACAAGCGGGGAGGGGGTGCAGGGGTGGGGAGGAGTAGAGGGAGAGGGAGAAGCAGACTCCCCACTGAGCAGGGAGGCTCTCTGGGCTCCACCTGGGATCAACATATGTCTTTTTTTTTTTAAGATTTTATTTATTTAATTTGAGAGAGAGAGAGTGCGAGTGAGCATGAGCAGGGGTCAGGGGGTGGGGGCGCAGTGAGAGAAGCAGACTCCATGCTGAGCAGGGAGGCGGAAGTGGGACTCCATCCCAGGACCCTGAGATCCTGACCTGAGCTGAAGGCAGATGCTTAACCAACTGAGCCACCCAGGCACACCACATATGTTTTTGAGCTCAATAGTTGCCTTAGAAAGTTTTACTTTGGCTGAAGGATTTTAGTTTGAAATTGGTAAATCTGAAAGATCAACTGAAAGACCATCTGGCTGTTATTCATATTTCTGGTTTTACTGCTGTCTTTCATTCTCAGGTTTTGTTTGCATTCTGTGTGTGTGTGTGTGTGTGTGGGTGCACAAGCAAGTATAATTTCCACTTGTTTACACTTGCAGAAGGATCATATATTCACTTGTTCTCCAATTAAGCTTCAATATAGTTTATGAATTCACCACAGATTATGCCAAGAATAAAAAATAGTGTAGAAACTCATCATTTACTATTTTAAGAATTAGAGTTTAATTCAGGTAATTTTAGAAGATAGAGTAATATCTTGAAATTTGCCCAGGATGATAATAATAATTGCAATAGTAGTTAATAATATCAAGCAGCATTTGAGTTCCTAGGAACTCTAATAAGCACTTTAGATAAATATTTAATGCTCAAAACCATTCTATAAGGTGTCATAAGTTTCTCCTTTTACAAAAAAGGATATTTAGCACACTCATTGGCTAGGCTTAAGAATTTTCCATCAGCTATCTCTTACATCAGAGTCTCATCTGCTTATGCTACATTAAAGTCATTATGTCCATTGACTTTAACTCCGTCAAGTATTCCTTGTGACTCTACCTAAACACTTCCAGCAATGGAACATCACTGCCAGAAGAAGCCCAATCCAGCTTTCTGTAATTTGAAGACATAAACTCTGTTAAAACAATCTACACGGGATTTTGGTTCCCTGTAACTTTGTCCTCCTCCAGCCCACTGCATTTTTGAACTAACCTCTTTTCCTTGCTGGTTAGCCATTTAGATAACACAACTTTATTATTTTGCTTTTTAAAATATCTTTTGAAAAGTTTGGCACAACAAACCTCATGCCCATTAACACGTCTCTCTGCTTCAGTGTTTTCAGCACTATACTAACATGTTAATAACGTGAATTCGTGTCTACAGTTGTTCCATGGTTACACTATTGCTACATTTTAGAAGTCTATTTACTCACCTTTGCAAAAGAAACACACAAGATGCAGGCCAATAATAGAAACTTCATTTTGAATGACCCTATGAAGATTAATTTTATAAAGTGGTTGTTTCAGAAAACATACAATATATATCTTAGTAATTTCTCTTCTCCTAGAGAGAGAAAAAAGAATGCATGGCTTTATTAGTCCGATTAGAAGCACCCTCAACAGAAAATTTGGTCCTGCTATTAACTACTGTTGTTATCTAACAGGAATGATGCTAAAACAAAATTACCCTTTTCTGCAAATGTCTTTCAACAATTAATTGGCTTCTAACTCAACTTCTTTAAGTGGGAGTGAACTCATTTAGTTACTTAGGGATACATTTTTGCAATTAATTTGTCATGGAGAGCTTACCATGAAATAGAATTGCTTAAAAGTAGCCATTCTATGGGTGATGTATTAGTATTTTCTTTTTACAGAATAATCGGGAGATTGGTATCAACCACTTGGAAAAATTTCCAGTCCTAATGTTGTTGCCACTGTATGCTGTGGCATAAACCTTTAGGCTCTTAATCATCCATTTTTTCATCTTTCTCTGAAAACACCCTATGTTCAGGTGTGTGTCTTGATTAGGCTCAATTTTCTTCAAAGAAAGTAAAGCCAATCTCTAGTTGGTTGTCTTCTCCCTTCCCCCAAGACATAAATTATCTCTACTCTTAACTAAAAATATATATACAAGACACTTATATAACACTATTTAATATCTCAAAATGTGAAAAATATAAGTGCCAAAAAGTATTTTATTAATAATGATGTCAGGTTCATAATATATTGCCAAATGAATATTCAGATGTTAAATATAGCTAAAGTATTTAATGGGTTATTTCTAATTAGATCATGTCTGATTTTTAAAATAACTTCCATAATTTCATTTTATCTTCTATAGTATATAATTTTTTTGTGAAGTGAGAATGTATTACTTGTATGCTATATATATTCCAATAAAATGAAATATTTTCAAGTTTTTGATGAGACCATGAATGCTTTAGTGCCTAATTCATAACAAGATCTTGGCTGCAAAATTGTACTGATGGGGGAAGCCCTGCAAATTATATACTCCATCCATTTCTCAAAATACATATATATATATTTAATTTTAGATTACCTGTTTACCTGTTTAACATGGTTTTGACCACATATTGGATGGTCTTTGCTATAATGTTGTTTGGTATTATACATCTGTTTTTTTGCTGAGAGGCTACATAAGAAAGAAACCAATAGGTTTTACCATCGTTTGTTAGTTGTAAAGATGCATGAGACAAAAGATCTGTGCCTCATTCTCTTTCCCTATAAACAACATTGGAGAAATTCCTGACAGGTCCCAATACCTAGGCTTTTCTTGAGCTACGGATATACTTTCATGTCCTAGATTCATTGATATTACTTATCTCTTGTTTTTGCATGTATTTTTGGTTTTTGCCTACCAGGAATTTTAGAGTCAAATATCTTAGCCATATTTAGAACTCTATAGGGCATTATGGCATCTCATTTGGGAATGCTTACTGCATCTCTGGCTTTATATTATTTCCCCTAGTCTTGCTTTTCCCTTATCAATTTATATCTTTTTAAAAAAATTCTGTTTTACTTATTTTGCAAGCTGTCTTAAATCCTTTTAGAATGGGTCATATTATAAACAAACAGAGGAACAAATTAAGCAATCAAACAAATCTCCTAAAATTGTTTATAGTGCTAAAATTTCCCTTTGGTGTTGTTTTAACATTTTTGCAGAAAGAAAATAAAAATGTTAACTGGTGAAACAAAAATATGAATTTGTACCTAAAGAAGATAATATTTTATTCTTTAATATAGATCAGTTATTTTTAAATTAGCCTATACTTCATTGTACAGCACATGTGACCTAAAGATTAACAATATAAAGTTAACTGATATATTTATTGATCTCTTTAAAATCATTCCTTTTAGCCTTATCTGGGTTTCTGAAGTAGGAAGATTTAATTGGTTGGAGCCAGATTTTCATACACTTATTATATGGCAAATGTCTAATTTGCCATAATAATAATTGTCATATTGTCTAATAATTATCCAATAATTGTCAAATTATATGGCACTTCAATAATTTAGAAGAACCCCCCTCCCCTTATCCCACTATTATTTTGGGAACCTATCAATTTGATTATATGTAATGGCCCCAAAATATAGATAAATATAGATAAAAGAAACTATGTGAGAAAATGCACATTCACTGTTTTTTTAGTGTGCTTTGAACAGAAATCCTGTATAACTGGCTCAAATAATACCAGCTTAAATTATTATATGATAGATAATCCAGTAAGCATAGTTTTACTTAATTTGACTTTTGTCTTAATGTGACTATTAATTTAATGAAGCTCTTATGCATCAGCAATTCTATTAAAGATGAATAAGTATTTCTTCTTCATAAAGAATATAAAAAAATAAAGTGTTCCTATTGGAATAATTAACAGCCAACAAAGGATAACTCAATTATAATTTTAGAGTTCTAAAAAAATCATTTGAGAATGGAAAATCCCAGATTTATCAATATTTAAAAATCTTTTCTCCCTTGTCCACTGTCTCAGTTTATTTATCTATCCATATATCACTTGTAATTTAATACTTTAGAATGCTCCAGAAGGAACAAAGCATTCATGTCTCATTCAAATAATAATTTTCCCTTCTCCTTTCCTCAGTTTTTTTCCCTTCAACTAGCTTTTACATGAGAGGGGATGACCTGACCCCACTCTTTAGTTGTTCAGAGGAACATGAGAATACCTGAGTAGAAGAAACCCACCCTTTTAGGGTTTATCTGAACTCCTGAGTCCAGTCTGAATGTAGAGATTAAAAAAAAAAAAAACTCCCCTGATGAGTCTTCTCTTATGTAGTCTTGAAGTGATCATTTAGACGTGTGGTGGATTAGATTTATACAACACCCCGTGTGACTAACTTCTCCAAACCGGGAGAGAATGTAAATATGCATTTATAGGCACTCTATGAAAGTCTATCTAACTGACACCTAGGGGAGAATCTTTTACAAATGGAAGCATCTTTATACCAGGGTTAGGGGAAGGATACCTTGTTTCCGGGAGGGAAACTAATGGTGTAGATCTGGTCTTGCTCTGGACACTGTGCCTCACTCACTTTCCTCCAGGGGTATTTATAGGAAGTCTTTAATTTAATGTTACTTCTTTTGTTTTGAAGTAAATCAGCATCATATCTGAAAAAATAAAAACCTATCAATTTGACTTATTTGGCTCTAAATTACTCCCCTCATTTCAGAGAATCATAAAAATATGGAAGTTCCCATTATGTGGCAGTAAAAGACAAATTTAGGAACTGCATTAAACTTAATTACTAAATACGCTTTGCAGGTATTGATTACTTGATTGAATTTTGACATTTCTAGAAAGTGTGATGAAGGAATTTTATGCTTGATTTATTTTATGTTAAACCTGGAATAAAATGGATTAACATAAATATTTAAAAAAATAACAGGGTGGTATCTCTTTCTGTATTAGTGTTACAAACATGAATTACCTACTATGAATAAATATTAAAAACTGAAAGAGCTCTTCTGTCCTGTAAATATATTATTGACAACCAAGTATTTCTAGTAATATGCAATATAAATAAGAAGTGATAAAAAACATCGTACTGGCTGGCAGTGCACAAGTCGTAATCAGAGTAATGTGAAGTGATTTAGCTTGGTACCCTCCTGAATCATGGTCAGGGCTGCAGGGTTTGTTAGGACGAGAGAACCCTCTTTTCCAAGTACATAATTTTCTTTCTGTAGAATCAATGAATGTAGCCCCTCCCCCACTAATGGCCTCACAGAAGGAAAAGTGCTCATGTACAACCATTAAAATATTAACCTTATTATCTACTAAAGTATAGCCTAAGTCTAGCCTTCAGAAAAAAAAGTCTACAGATTAAAAAAAAAACAATCATCAGAACCAAAGTCAGTTATTAAACTGATTTGTTGGAACTCTCAGAGAATTTAAATAGTTTTGAATGGAAGACTCTAATGGTAAGGTAGACAAGATGAAGATTATATAGATAGTTTCAGCACAGAGAGGGAAAGTATAAGAAAGAATGAAATGGAAATGCTAGAAATCAAAAGTTCACTAACAAAGAAAAAGAATGCATTTGATTTAGCTTATCACTAGACTCAATACAGCCCAGGAAAGAACCAGAGAATTTGAAGATCTACTTCCTTCCTTCCTTCCTTCCTTCCTTCCTTCCTTCCTTCCTTCCTTCCTCTCTTTCCTCTCTCCCTCCCTTCCTTCCATTCTTCTTTTCTTCTTTCCTTTGTTTCCTTCACTTGATCATTTACTTAGTCCCTTAGTACTGTTCTAGACCCTAGAGAATATGAGAAATGCAACTCAGTGGACAAAAGGTAGTTCGGGACAACATTAAAATAAGGCCTTCAGAATTTAAAGCTCCAGAGATATCACTTCTTTGTGAATGAAGAAGGGAAAAAGGTATAAACTTAATTAACCCCCTATTTCAGATTGTTATACTAAAAAATGGGTATTATTAAGTTCATTATTTTGTGATTCAACTGTATAGGAAACCTATGGAATATATTTGACAGTTGGAAAGAATGGATGTGAAAAATAAGCATAACAGTAGTTTTCTTTTGTTATGAACAATATCATACTACACAGACAGTAGGTGATTTTAGAATAGTGATGGACCAGAACATATCCTGTGCTTTTGTAGTAATGGAGATGGGGTGCCTTTTCCTCTGTTACTGACAGCTACACTCTTGGAATTGTCAAGGTTTTTAACTTACAAGAGATATAACAAAGATATACTACAAAGTATTGTTGCCATAAGTATGCAAGCAATGGCTATATTCTTATAATGTTTTCCTACTTTAATATTTTTTAAATCTCTTCCAATTACCAATGAGATAAACTTGAATCTGGAGAGACTGACTCTTTGACAAATCCTTGAAAATTATTTACTGATCTCAAAAAGGAGCTATTATAGCTGCTATGCTCCAGTTTAATTTACTATAATAAAATATTAGGTCTGGAATATATAGAATGACCTGGGAATTCATGAACACTGGATAATGCTTTGACTATTAGGGATTAAAGTAAGATTCTGCTTACACATTGCCTCTCATATTGCTTACATTTTAATTTGGGAAGCCAACAAATATGTGGAGATTTCAGGACTCAGTTTGGTTCACCTATCTAAATTTGAGGGACAACAGTTATAAAGCTGAATCTAGAGAATTTGAAGCTGATTTTAATTGGCTAATTGTATGTGGCAATTAAAAAGTTTAAAGTGGATAAGATCATATAGGAAAAATATGTAGAGTTAAAAAGAAGTGGCTGAAGTCAGAGTCCTAGAAAATATCAATGTTTGTGTAAAGAAGAGGTGTCCATGCAAAATACCTAGAAGAAATAGCTAAAGGAAGAGAATTATAAAAATTGCCAGGAAGTAAATCTTAATAGGTCTAAATAGAATAGTATGCCTGGGGGCAACTTATTCATTTTCTACTACAATTTCCTCATCTGTAAGGTATATTAATCATTATTAGTAATGTAAGAGTAATAGTTGTAAGGTTAATTGAGGCAAATATATAAATTACCCTGCACATAGCTGCTCAGTCAGTTTCATGCATTATAATCATCATTATTACTTTTACCACAATCTATTTAAAAGGAGAGATTACAGAGGAAATTTTTAAAAAGCATCAAAAGAGCTATTAGCTTTGACATAAAGGAAGGTCACCATAGTCTTTGAGACTTGAAGGAGACAGTTAAAGTTATGTTGAGATTTATCAAGTTATTGAAGTATTGTAGTAGGTGGTGGATAGTATTAGGGCTTAATGGACTCAATATAGTCTATAAAATAGAAAGGAAGGTTGTTTTTTAGTAGGATTAATTGAAAGTATAAGGAGAGTTGAGGAAGACAGCTAACTCTAATGCCAACAAGACAAAGTTTGATAAACACTCTTAGATGACAAAAAAGTTCAGAAAACTAACTTACTTTAGGATTCAGTTGCTTGGATGGCGTGGCAGTAGATTTTGAGCTCATGGTTGGGCATTTTCCAGACAGTATTAAGTGCAGAGAGGCAGAAGTGTTATATGTAGTATGAAGATAATATTTGAAATAGTCAAAGATAAAGTCTGGGTTGTGTAAGGAAGGGAGTGAGGCTAATAGGAAATAGAGAGAATGGAATATAATCAGAGTGTTAAGGCATGAAGTGTTCTATGAAGACAAAGAAAACTTCTCTTAGCTTCTTCCTGTTCCACTCCTTCAAAGTATATGTCATATGTTACTTCCTTCTGAAAAAAAATCCTTGAGTGTTCAGTCTGAATAAGAAAGGAAATGAAGCTAAGTGGGATTGAATAGAATGGAATATAATGAAAGGGCTAAAGGATTGGAATATTCTATGAAGTCAAAGAAAAAGTCTTCAATTTTCAAATCTTTTCACCAAAGACACACATCTTAGAATGTCACTCTCCTATGAACACCCCTCCAGTGTCTTCCCATCACAACCAAATGTGTAACACAAATTTCTAAGCTCAATAATCTTCATCTTTATCCCTTCCTTTCTGACCTCTGATCTACTTTCCTTTAACTTCTCTTCCCTCTGTCTTTTCTGGATATATTCATCCCCTTAGAGTTTTCCTTATAATATACGCATGCACCCACTCATTTGCTCTTTATGTTTCTTCATTTGTTAGATACCATTAATAGGGGGCCTTGGAAGGTTTATATTTTCAATGCCTGGCTCCCTTCTTTCGTGGGACAATGTGAACTGAGAGGAGGATTGAGGGCTCTGGTGAAGGTTTGGGATTGAGGCTGTGGCACATTATGAGCGTGAATAAATCAGAAAGATGGTAAGATGATGGCTGAATAGTACTGTAAACCCAGTTGTGGTTGGGGAATATAATTAGTAGTGTTCACGGTTATCCATTATGAGAAGTAAAATCTAAATGTAAAGTTATGTCAGTGATAGCCAAGCTCATATAAAGTCAATTGGTAAAGGACTCTTTATATTATCATTAGTAGCCTAGTGGGCCAGTATGAACAATGGAAATCATGATTATACACCAAAGAATGCAATTGAAATTTTATTTTGAGGGGGGAAAGAAATGTGGTTTTCCAAATCAGAAAGAATGATGAAAACATCTTAAATAATCATCAGCCCAGTTTGTATGAAACCACAATACAGACCCAGTATACTCAACATGAATTAACAGGAGAAGTATAAATGACTCAGGAAATATTCTGCACAGTTTTCCTTTGGCTCAATATTTTTGCCTTATTAACAGGTCTGTCCAACCTGGTAGTATGAAGTAATATGGTAGATAAGAAAATGTAGAAGATAGATTTTCTGGTCAAACCTAAAAGGAAAAAGACAATGCTGTATTATCTACTAGACTTATCTCCTGAAATAATGTATGTTTGTTATAGAACCACACAAACACTCACCCACCCTAGTCTGGCAGAATGTTATTATTTATAACTATTATTAGTTAATTATTTTCTAGTGCTTCAAATGATATCTAGCACATAGTAGGATTTTAATAACTGTTGAACAATTAATGAGTGAATGAAAGTTAATAGGTTCTTCAATCTAGCATACAAAAGTAATGTTCGTCTTTATTTATTAAATGGTAAATATTTACATTTTCAGCCAATTTTTGAAGGAATATTTAATTTCTTTTATTTCCCAAATAGTTTATTAGACATAAAATATTACTGCTTCCTATATTTTAATCCTTTTGATCTACTTGAAGTCTAGATTTTATTAAAAGAATTTTATTATGCAGAATGACTTTGGGCTGATATTTTAAGAAATCACTTTACAATTATTAAATTCTTCAGAATCAATTTTACATTTTTTTGGTTTCTGTTTCTTTTATAATTTTTGTAATTTTTCTTTAAATTCAGGATTTTTTGTCTTATTATTTCTGCTGCCACTGCTTTGGTTAGTCTCATTATTGAGAGGACTTAGTTTAGGACTTAACTCAGATGCATCACTTGACCTTTCTTGTACCACCATATCCTCACGCCTCTAACTTAACATTTAGCACATCGTATTGCCATTTCTGTGTCCTTGTCTAGAACAGAGCTTAATGAGGGTAAGTTTGGCATCTTATTTCTATCTAATGTCCCTCACATGATGGAGCACATGATCAGCTTTTTAAAAATGTAGAATAAATATATAAATAATAATAGCAAAGGGAATATTGCTATTTATAAAATACAACTGTATTTTTAGTTCGTATCTATAGTAGCTATGTTAGTATTTTTCTCATAAAAGATTATTTTGTGAAGTTGCCTCTTTTTCATCATTAGGAAGACCAAAATGACATGACAAAACAAATCAAATTTGTGACAGTGTACCTAATGTTAAAAAGTATCCTCTCAATAAATACCCTATCTGGACTTGGGGTATAGTTTGGCATCAGTAGGGGAGGGTTTGACCCTTAGGGCCAGAAATCTGTATTAGGCTCGGCTCTTTGACTTTTGCGGGGTGATCACAAACAACTTATTTAAACCCCATGGGCCTCAGTTTCCTTACCTCAAATCAGCTCATCATATTAACTAGATTTTTTTGTGAGCATGAATTAGTTAATATAAGCAAAGGACTTTTTTTTGTGAGCATGAATTAGTTAATATAAGCAAAGGACTCAGAACAGTGAGTCCTTTTTTTGTAATTTTTTTGTGAGCATGAATTAGTTAATATAAGCAAAGGACTCAGAACAGTGACCAGCACATGGTAAAATCATTAATAAATTGCTGTTATTACTAATTTCTTTGAAACTTTGTCTTGTTGCAGGGCATATGAAAAGAACAAGGAGATAAATTGAATGAGACAGAATTCTAAGATAAGAGATAGCCTATGTACTGCAAGGAAAATATAAGAAAAGTTAAAGGTGAGTGCATAAAAGCAACACCCATGTGCATTCATTTCCTTGGATCTCCACTATGGCTTTAAAGCAATGGGTGAAATATCTAAGAGAGAAACTATGAAAAGTAGGCTTTGGGTATTAAAAAATGATGATTTTTCCAGAGAAAATGATGCAAAGAATTTATTTTAGAGTAGCTTGACTTGTCTAGGAAACTTTCTTGATAATATATATCTTCTACCAAACAGAAATGCTGAATCTGCACTTCTTGGCTCCACCCAAAGACATGGTACATATCTCTGTGAACATTAAGTTTGTGACAGTTTCCCCCCAGAGCTATTGCTTCTGGCTGAATGCATCATCAATACAGAGAAAATTTCTTATAATTTATTTTCTTAATTAATTTATTATATTTTATAAAATATTCATAAAACATGCATGAAAAAGTTACACAGGTAACTGACATTTATGAATCAAGAAGGTATACACAAGATATAAAATATTTCAAAAGCCAAAATATCATTTAATTAAAATTGAAACAATATTACTTAACAATATCAAGGTCACATTCTTCACCTAACAATTCTATTTTAGGGGTGCCTGGGTGGCTCAGGGAGTTAAGGGTATGCCTTCGGTTCAGGTCATGATCTCGGAGTTCTGGGATTGAGCCCTGCATCTGGCTCCCTGCTCAGCGGGGAGCCTGCTTCTCCTTCTGCCCCTCACCCCTCTCGTTTTCTCTCTCTCTCACTCTCGAATAGATAAATAAAATCTTTAAAAAAACAAAGCAATTCTATTTTAGATTACTGCTTAAATTCTAGACATAAAGGCACTTACCAAAATCAAGTAGTTGTTAATTCAAGAATCTTAAAGGTGCCTCTTTAAAAGAGAAAGAAATAGCATATTTTAGCTAAATGTTTGTAATAACAAACAAAAATAATATTTACACCTCCATGGAAATATTTAGAACTGATTTTAGGCATCTCACATTCAACTACAGATACTAAATTCATATTTTCTTTAATAATGTGGAAGATAATTTTAAATGTTACATATATATTGAAGAAACTAAATTGTATTTAAAAAAAAATAACCTGAGAGATGAAGTGACTTACTCAAAATCAAAAGCTTATTTATGTCAGGTCTTCTGATTCTAAATTCTATATTGTTTATATTAAATTATTAGTTCTCTGGGTTCAATTTCTTGCTCTCTCACTTATTCTTCATATTGAAAAAGAATGTTTGCCAAGTCACATTTTTAAAAATTAAACAAAAGAAAAATGTTAACTAGAGCTTGGACTACTTTCTAGAATTTCAGATACTTATGTAAAATGAAAATAATATTCTCTATCTTAACCTACCACTCAAAACTGCTATAGGAATCAATTGAAATCTTATAAGCAAATACTTCAGAGATTTAAATCCAATGTAAATGCAATTTATCATTTTAATTATTTTTATAGCTGTTTGCGCTTTATGATTTATAATTTAATTTCCAGCCTTAAAATTTTTAATTTTGTTTTAGCTACTACTGAACAGAATCTGTTGAAATTTTATTTCTTTAGTTTACTTTTACTACAAAAAATAAGTATTTTTTAAATTAAAAATAAAGAGGGAGAACATTTTTCATATGTCTGTTAGCCATTTGTATGTCTTCTTTGGAGAAGTGTCTGTTCATGTTTTTTGCCCATTTTTTGACTTATTTGTATTTTGGGTGTTGAGTTTGAGAAGTTCTTTATAGATGTTGGATATCAGCCCTTATCTGTAATGTCATTTGCAAATGTCTTCTCCCATTCTGTGGGTTGCCTCTTAGTTTTGTTTCCTATGGAATATTACTCAGCCAACAGAAAGGATCAATACCCACCATTTGCATAGACATGGATGGGACTGGAGGAGATTATGCTAAGTGAAATAAGTCAAGCAGAGAAAGTCAATTACCATATGGTTTCACTCATATGTGGAACATAAGGAATAGCATGGAGGACATTAGGGGAAGGAAGGGAAAACTGAAGGCGGGGAAATCAGAGGGGCAGACGAACCATGAGAGACTATGGACTCTGAGAAACAATATGAGGGTTTCAGAGGGGTGGGGGGTGGGGGAATGTGGTAGCCAGGTGATGGGTATTAAGGAGGACACATGTTGTAATGCGCACTGGGTGTTATATGCAAATAATAAATCACTGAACACTACATCAAAAACTGTATGGTGACTAACATAACATAATGAAAAAATAAAATAAAAAGGGAGAGCTTACCAGAGTAGGGATAATTTGATAAGCATTTATCTTAATCTGATTCCGTGGCTTCATTGTTGTCTGATGGAGGAAGAGTCTTGAGATATTGCGGCAAGGTGAACCTCTGATAATATTTGTTGATTTTGTTCTAGAAAAAAAATGTAAGTAATTATCCTAATATTGCATGTACCAGATGATATCTGGACATAACCAAAGAAACTAAAACTTGGTTTGTTTCAATAAATTCTAAATGATACTAAACAGACTTAACCAAAGAAAGTTAATTCATGCAAAATTTTTCTGAATTTTCTATATTTCCTTTGTAGAATGAACTGTAGAATTGAAAAAATTCTTTGGTTAACTCAGACCCCAAGGCCAAAATACTTGAAGAAAAAGTACTTGTAAGAAGGCAAGAGGATAATTTCTTAATTTACTAAGATAAGTGTCTCAGATTGTGGTTGCATTTCCATGATTGGTAGAAAACATTGTTTCCTTACAGTTATATACATAAATGTGTGATTTAATCTAGTAGAATTTGTGACACTGAACCATTATTAATCTTTCTGAGTGTCACTGACCTTGTAGAAATAAATGAATTAATATAGAAGGGAGTTCTTCACATAGTGCCATTACTTATTTTAAGATTAATATATATTCCCCTCTTTCATGTTCTATTTTGAACCATCTGTATGGACCTGCCTATAGATTATTATAGGGATTAAAATTAGAATTAAACACAGTGGCATCAACCTTCAGAATAATTTCCTGTTTTTACAAAATGGACAATCAGTGGGTTTTTAGAATAACCAGGGAATAATGAATGGGTGGATACATCGCAATGATACAGTTAGTATTATGGGAGACTATTTTTCTAAGAGTTTTGACAGAGTATAAGGAAGAGTTTTATAGAGATTAGAATTTATTAAAAATATTTGTTGAGAGCTCAATAATGTAGCTCAACAATGTTCATCCAGTCTGGTTATGTTATAAATGTTTGTATGGGAAAATTTACCCAAATTCTTTGGTAATTTTTTTAAATATTTTTTTAAACGTTTTTTTTACATTTTTTTTATTAGGTTATGTTAATCACCATACACTACATCATTAGTTTTTGATGTATTGTTCCATGATTCATTGCTTGCATATAACACCCAGTGCTCCATGCAGAATGTGCCCTCTTTAATACCCATCACCATGCCAACCCATACTCCCACCCCCCCTCCCCTCTAGAACCCTCAGGTTGTTTCTCACAGTCCATAGTCTCTCATGGTTCATCTCCCCCTCCCATTTCCCCCCCTTCATTCTTCCCCTCCTGCTATCTTCTTCTTCTTTTTATTTTTAACATATAATGTATTATTTGCTTCAGAGGTACAGATCTGTGATTCAACAGTCTTGCACACTTCACAACGCTCACCATAGCACATACTCTCCCCAATGTCTATCACCCAGCCACCCCATCCCTCCCACCCCCCACCACTCCAGCAACCCTCAGTTTGTTTCCTGAGATTAAGAATTCCTCATATCAGTGAGGTCAGATGATACATGTCTTTCTCTGATTGACTTATTTCTCTCAGCATAATATCTTCCAGTACCATCCACGTCATTGCAAATGGCAGATTTCATTCTTTTTGATGGCTGCATAATATTCCATTGTATATATATATATATATATATATATATACACATACCACTTCTTTATCCATTCATCTGTCGAAGGACATCTTGTCTCTTTCCACAGTTTGGCTATTGTGGACATTGCGGCTATAAACATCGGAGTGCATGTACCCCTTCAGATCCCTACATTTATATCTTTAGGGGAAATACCCAGTAGTGCAATTGCTGGATCATATGGTAGCTCTATTTTCAACTTTTGAAGAACCTCCATACTGTTTTCCAGAGTGGCTGCATCAGCTTGCATTCCCACCAACAGTGTAGGGGGGTTCCCCTTTCTCCGCATCCCTGCCAACATGTGTCATTTCCTGACTTGTTAATTTTAGACATTCTGACTGCTGTGAGGTGATATCTCATTGAGGTTTTGATTTGGATTTCCCTGATGCCGAGCAATGTTGAGCACTTTTTCATTTGTCTGTTGGCCGTTTGGATGTCTTCTTTGGAAAAATATCTGTTCCTGTCTTCTGCCCATTTCTTGATTGGATCATTTGTTCTTCGGGTGTTGAGTTTAAGAAGTTCTTTATAGATTTTGGATACTAGCCCTTTATCTGATATGTCATTTGCAAATATCTTCTCCCATTCTGTCAGTTGTCTTTGGTTTTGTTGACTGTTTCTTTTGCTGTGCAAAAGCTTTTTATCTTGATGAAGTCCCAATGGTTCATTTTTGCCCTTGCTTCTCTTGCCTTTGGCGATGTTTCTAGGAAGAAGTTGCTGAGGCTGAGGTCGAAGAGATTGCTGCCTGTGTTCTCCTTTAGGATGTTGATGGACTCCTGTCCCACATTTAGGCCTTTCAAGCATTTTGAGTCTATTTTTGTGTGTGGTGTAAGGAAATGGTACAGTTTCATTCTTCTGCATTCTTCTCATTCTTCTGTCCAATTTTCCCAACACCATTTGTTGAAGAGACTGTCTTTTTTCCATTGGACTTTCTTCCCTGCTTTGTCGAAGATTAGTTGACCATAGAGTTGAGGGTCCATTTCTGGGCTCTCGATTCTGTTCCATTGATCTATGCGTCTGTTTTTGTGCCAGTACCATACTGTCTTGATGATGACAGCTTTGTAATAGAGCTGGAAGTCTGGAATTGTGATGCTGCCAGCTTTGCTTTTCTTTTTCAACATTCCTTTGGCTATTCGAGTGAGGTCTTTTCTGGTTCCATACAAATTTTAGGATTATTTTTTCCATTTCCTTGAAAAAAGTGGATGGTATTTTGTTGGGGATTGCACTGAATGTGTAGATTTCTCTAGGTAGCATTGACATCTTCACAATATTTGTTCTTCCAATCCATGAGCATGGAACGTTTTTCCATTTCTTTGTGTCTTCCTCAATTTCTTGCATGAGTACTTTATAGTTTTCTGAGTACAGATTCTTTGCCTCTTTGGTTACATTTATTCCTAGGTATCTTATGGTTTTGGGTGCAATTGTAAATGGGATTGACTCCTTAATTTCTCTTTCTTCTGTCTTGTTGTTGGTGTATAGAAATGCCACTGATTTCTGTGCATTGATTTTATATCCTGCCACTTACTGAAGTCCTGTATGAGTTCTAGCAGTTTTGGGGTGGAGTCTTTTGGGTTTTCCACATACAGTATCATATCGGCAAACAGTGAGAGTTTGACTTCTTCTTTGCCAATTTGGATGCCTTTCATTTCTTTTTGTTGTCTGATTACTGTGGCTAGGACTTCTAATACTATGTTGAATAGCAGTGGTGATAGTGGACATCCCTGCCATGTTCCTGACCTTAGGGGGAAAGCTCTCAGTTTTTCCCCATTGAGAATGATATTCGCTGTGGGTTTTTCATAGAAGGCTTTTATGATATTGAGGTATGTACCCTCTATCCCTATACTCTGAAGAGTTTTGATCAAGAAAGGATGCTGTACTTTGTCAAATGCTTTTTCTGCATCTATTGAGAGGATCATATGATTCTTGTTCTTTCTTTTATTAATGTATTGTATCACATGGATTGATTTGCAGATGTTGAACCAAACTTGCCTCCCAGGGATAAATCCCACTTGGCTGTGGTGAATAATCCTTTTAATGTACTGTTGGATCCTATTGCCTAGTATTTTGGTGAGAATTTTTGCATCTGTGTTCATCAAGGATATTGGTCTGTAATTCTCCTTTTTGATGGGGTCTTTTTCTGGTTTGGGGATCAAGGTAATGGTGGCCTCATAAATCGAGTTTGGAAGTTTTCCTTCCATTTCTATTTTTTGGAACAGTTTCAGAGGAATAGATATTAATTCTTCTTTAAATGTTTGGTAGAATTCCCCTGGGAAGCCATCTGGCCCTGGGAAGATTTGTTTGTTGGGAGATTTTTAATTACTTCTTTAGTTTCCTTAGTGGTTATAGGTCTGTTCAGGTTTTCTATTTCTTCCTGGTTCAGTTTTGGTAGTTGATACATCTCTAGGAATGCATCCATTTCTTCCAGATTATCTAATTTGCTGGCATAGAGTTGCTCATAATATGTTTTTATAATTGTTTGTATTTCTTTGGTGTTGGTTGTGGTCCCTCCTCTTTCATTCATGATTTTGTTGATTTCGGTCATTTCTCTTTTCTTTTTGAGAAGTCTGGCCAAGTGTTTATCAATCTTGTTAATTCTTTCAGAGAACCAGCTTCTTGTTTTGTTGATCTGTTCTACTGTTCTTTTGGTTTCTATTTCATTGATTTCTGCTCTGATCTTTATTATTACTCTTCTCCTGCTGGGTTTAGGCTTTATTTGCTGTTATCTCTCCAGCTCCTTTAGGTGTAGGGTTAGGTTGTGCATTTGAGACCTTTCCTGTTTCGAGAAAGGCTTGTATTGCTATATGCTTTCCTCTTAGAACTGCCTTTGCTGCATCCCAAAGATTTTGAATAGTTGTGTTTTCATTTTCATTGGTTTCCATGAACTTTTTAAATTCTTCTTTAATTTCCTGGTTGAGTATTCATTCTTTAGTAGGATGCTCTTTAGCCTCCATGTATTTGAGTTCTTCCCGACTTTCCTCTTGTGATTGAGTTCTAGTTTCAAAGCATTGTCCTCTGAAAATATGCAGGGAAAGATCCCAATCTTTTGGTACGGGTTGAGACCTGATTTGTGACCTAGGATGTGATCTATTCTGGAGATTGTTCCATGGGCACTAGGGAAGAATGTGTATTCTGTTGCTTTGGGATGGAATGTTCTGAATATATCTGTGAAGTCCATTTGGTCCAGTGTGTCATTTAAAGTCTTTATTTCCTTGTTGATCTTTTGCTTAGATGATCTGTCCATTTCAGTCAGGGGGGTGTTAAAGTCCCCCACTATTATTGTATTGTTGTCGATGTGTTTCTTCGCTTTTGTTATTAATTGGCTTATATAATTGGCTGCTCCCATGTTAGGGGCATAGATAATTACAATTGTTAGATCTTCTTGTTGGATAGATCCTTTAAGTAGGATATAGTGTCCTTCCTCATCTCTTATTACAGTCTTTGGTTTAAAATCTAATTTCTCTGATATAAGGATTGCCACCCCAGCTTTCTTTTGGTGTCCATTAGCATGGTAAATGGTTTTCCACCCCTTCACTTTCAATCTGGGGATGTCTTTGGGTCTAAAATGAGTCTCTTGCAGACAGTATATCAATGGGTCTTGTTTTTTTATCCAGTCTGATAGCCTGTGTCTTTTGATTGGGGCATTTAGCCCATTTACATTCAGGGTAACTATTGAAAGATATGAATTTAGTGCCATTGTATTGCCTGTAAGGTGACTGTCACTGTATATTGTCTGTGTTCCTTTCTTGTCTATGTTGCTTTAGGCTCTCTCTTTGCTTAGAGAACCCCTTTCAATATTTCTTGGAGGGCTGGTTTCGTGTTTGCCAAGTCCTTTAGTTTTTGTTTGTCCTGCTTTTTATGTCTCCTTCTATTTTCAATGACATCCTAGCTGGATATAGTATTCTTGGCTGCATATTTTTCTCATTTAGTGCTCTGAATATATCATGCCAGTCTTTTCTGGCCTGCCAGGTCTCTGTGGATAGGTCTGTTGCCAATCTAATGTTTCTACCATTGTAGGTTACAGATATCTTCTCCCAAGCTGCTTTCAGGATTTTCTCTTTGTCTCTTAGACTCGTAAGGTTTACTATTAGATGTCGGGATGTTGACCTATTTTTACTGATTTTGAGAGGTGTTCTCTGTGCTTCTGGATTTTGATTTCTGTTTCCTTCCTCAAATTAGGGAAGTTCTCTGCTAAAATTTGCTCCAATATGCCTTCTGCCCCTTTCTCTCTTTCTTCTTCTTCTGGGATCCCAATTATTCTAGTGTTGTTTCATCTTATGGTATCGCTTATCTCTTGAATTCTGCCCTCATGATCCAGTAGTTGTTTATCTCTCTTTTTCTCAGCTTCTTTATTTTCCATCATTTAGTGATGTTTCTACATCACTAATTTCTGTTCTGCTTCATTTATCCTAGTAGTTAGCGCCCCCATTTTTGATTGCTCCTCATTTATAGCCTTTTTGATTTCAACTTGGTTAGATTTTAGTTCTTTTATTTCCCCAGAAAGTGTTTCTCTAATAACTTCCAGGCTTTTTTGAAGCCCAGCTAGTATCTTTAAAATCATGATTCTGAACTCTACTTCCGACATCGTACTAATGTCCGTATTGAGTAGGTCCCTGGCAGTTGGTACTGCCTCTTGTTCTTTCTGTTGAGGTGATTTTTTTCCATCTTGTCATTTTGTCCAGAGGAGAATAGATGAATGAGAGAACAAAATACTAACAGGGTAACAATGTCCCCAGAAAATATACTCTAAACAAATCAGAAAAGACCTGAAACCGGAGGAAAAGAAAGGGAATGAAAGAAAAAAGAAAAAGAAAAAAAGAAAAAGAAAAAGATAAAGATAAAAACAAACAAAAACAGAACAAAACAAAACAAAAAAAAAACAGAATATGATCAGGCTGGTGCATAGATCAGTGCCAAACAGTAGATTTTGGGTGTATTTTGGTCTGTTAGAGGAAAGTGCCTCCCTAAATTTTAAAGAAAGAGAAACTTACATATGTACAAAAATAAGGGTTAATACAATGATGGAATGGAATATCCTTGAAAATTATAAAAGAAAATTTGAAAGAGAGAACACTTATATATAGATGCCAAAAATAAGGGTAACTACTATGAAGGGATAGAATATGACTCTCAAAATGAAAAAATAAAAATTTTTTTTAAAAAAAGGGAGTGATAAGGTGTTGGTTGAAAAAGGGAAAAAGAAAAATTAAAAAAAAACAGTTAAAAAAATTAACTTTGAAAGACTAAAGAATCATGGGGGAAAAGCCATGAATTCTATGTGCAGTATTCCTCTAGCGCTGGAGTTCTCCCGTTCTCATTAATTGGTAAACTTGGTCTTGGCTGGCTGTTCTTTCTGATCTTCTGGGGGAGGGGCCTGTTGCCGGGGTTCCTAAATGTCTTCACCGGAGGCAGAATTGCCCCGCCCTTGCCGGGTCAGGGCTAAGTAATCTGCTTGGGTTTGCTCTTGGGAGCTTTTGTTCCCTGCAAGCTTTCCATACAGTTTTGGAGGAGGAGAGTGAAAATGGCGGGCTCCCAGTCTTCGCCCCGGAGGAGCCGAGAACTTGGGGCTCCACTCCTCAGTGCGCCCCCAGAGAAAAGCAGTCAATCACTCCCGTCTCCCTGGTCTCCGGCCGCACTCCGTGCTCACCCGGCCTGTGACCGAGCGTTTCTATCTCTGGCACCCGACCCCGTGTGGAGTCTCCAAACTCAGCAGATCCCTGCGGTGTGTTCCCGCGCTGCTCCTCCCGGGGGAGGAAGGTGAATCTCCCCGGATCTGCCGCTTGTTGGGTCCCTGCTGGAGGAGCAGTGGCCCGACTGGGCTGCAGATCACAGTTTATGGCCACCCTGAGCTAAGAGCCCGCGCCTTGGCTCCGTCTCTGCAGCCGGCTTCCCCGCTCCGATACCTGGGAGCTCTGCCGCACTCAGGCACCCCCGGTCTTTCTGTGACCCCGAGGGTCCTGAGACCACACTGTCCCGCGAGGATTCCACCCCCTGCTTAGCCACTGGAGTGACGTCCCTCAGCAGAGCTGACTTCTAAAAGTTCCGATTTTGTGCTCTGCGGTTCTAGCACTTGCCAGAAGTGGCCGACAGAGGCCCCCTTCCCCGCCGTCTATCCTCCCGAATATCGCCTTGGATTCACTTCTCCGCACGTCCTACCTTCCAGAAAGTGGTCGCTTCTCTGTTCAGAGAGTTGTTGCTACTCTCCTCTTCGATCTCCTGTTGAGTTCGTAGGTGTTCAGAAGGGTTTGATCCCTATCCAGCTGAATTCCTGGGACCAGACGAAATCCAGGTCTCCTACTCCTCCACCATCTTGCTCTCCCCCCGGTAATTGTTTTCTTCTTCAGTCAGCTCAGTTTTCTGTTAATAATAAAAATAAACTGTGATAAGTACAAAAAAATTTAATGGGGGCATATTTTAATTTTACTTGAATAAAAATTACTTACTTTAGTGGGTACTTCAGTTGACTCCTTAAGCAAAACAATAAGGAAAGAAAATAAGAATCAACTTTATTTGGATAGCCCACCACGAATTTTATTTATGTCATTATTGTAGAGAATTAGAGCTAATTATTTTAATAATTAAGGGCCAAGTCATGGCTGCCAAGAAACAGAGTGCTACTTTATAGGAATTTACTATGAATTGAGTTTCAATATTCATTTTCAGTGCATTCTGTGTCAGCATTATGATACTTGCCTGAAAGTATGTTTTATTTCCAAATGTTCTGTTTATCTACACTGTTCATATAATGTCAAAGTCTCATAGAGCATAGGCAGATGCAAACTATATACAAAGGGGAATGAGTGAGAAAGAGAGAGAAGAAAGAAAAATGAAGCAGGCCTGTGGAGGTATGTGGCAAAGCTTGCCTGCCATTTCCAGGAAGACCTCTGTTTTTTTATCAGTAGCCACAGGCCCACAGTTGGAGATGGAGAGAAAGCGTAAAGCATGCTTCTGAAGCACGGAAGAGGAAGATGTTGGGCTGTGACTCAGCCTATAAGACTCTGGGCTACAATCCATGTCTTATTTGCTCCTGAGATGTTTTCTCATTGTGCTCATCGATTTGGCTTTTCTACCACAGCAGGTGCTCTTATACCTGTGATTTACCCAGTTCATAACCCAATCCGGTATTCAACTCCCTAAACAATATGAGAGAGAGAATTGGGGTAAAAACTATGATGAAGGTAATTGCAGGACCCTGATTTGGCATTGGCTTATTTTAAAAAATGCGTGTTTGCAATGAACTAGAGTTCAGCTATACATGATCAAAAGTAGGAGCTAGAATAGCACTCTTGACTGTGTAGATAGATCATTTCAAACCTCTAAAATGATTTTGAGTCTGTGTATATTTTTTATAAAGGTTTTTCTTTATTTCCAGTATTTCCTTCTTGGGTATTTTGATGTGGCTCTGTTAAAAAATTAGTAATACCTAATTTACTTAAAATAACTAATCAACAGCAGGGAAGTACAGTATTTCTCAATAAACTATTAGGTTGTTTCATTTTAGAAGTATCCTTTCCCTCACTAGATGAGCTGCTAGAAGAATTCTTGAGGAAAAAAAATCAGCAGCAGCCTTATCATCATCAAAGTTGGGGGACGAAGGTAATTGAATCCTTAGCAGTATATTCTTAATATTTGTGAAATTAAAGATCTTTCTCATATTATAAGGATATTAGTATGACAGGTGAAAAAGGATTGTAGTGAAGTTTTCAGTTAAAAAATAGTAAAAACCAGGTTTTTTTTTAAGGAAACAGTGGAAACCACATAAAATTTATGCTACATGGAAGGGTCTTGCTTACATGGAAGGACTTAATTGAAAGACTTTAGGATAATTGAGAAAACTAAAGAAGTAGAGAGAAATTGTATTTTTAAGTAACTTAAAATTATCATTCTTTTTTATTAAAAGAAGAGCATTTTAGATAGGCCTAACTATTACTATTTTAATATTAGTTTTTAAAAATATGAATTAAATATAGCTTTATATAGAATCAATATCTTACCATATCAACTGTCTTCTTTGGGGTTTCCTTAAAGAAATAAGAAAAGAATTAGATACTTTATTCTCACTGTATTGGTTATATGTAATTTCCTCTTAAATATATAGAGGAAAAAAAACCCTCTTTTATAAAGAGGAAGAATAAATGTAAACTTATTTTTATTGATTCTTTTAATCGCTGTTGTGACACAAAGTAGCTCTTTGTGTCCCTAAGATCTAAGATCATGTAAGGGATATAGTACTTGTTAAATATATATTTATTAAATGAATGATGAATGACATATCCCAGTAATTAACCAATAAATAAATAAATGTTATTTGGTAAGGATAATCACATTCTTTTCCTGTTTATATAATTATAACATAAATAATATTTATTATATAGCCATAACAAAATAAAAAATAATGTCTTAAATATATATTTAATATAAGTGGCTTTGAGAGGCGCCTGGGTGGCTCAGTTGGTTAAGTGACTGCCTTCAGCTCAGGTCATGATCCTGGAGTCCCGGGATCGAGTCCCGCATCGGGCTTCCTGCTCAGCAGGGAGTCTGCTTCTCCCTCTGACACTCCCCCCTCTCATGCTCTCTCTCTCTCTCTCTCTGTCATTCTCTCTCTCTAATAAATAAATAAAATCTTTTAAAAAATATATAAGTGGTTTTGATTTACTTCCTGAGATAAGCTGCCAGATTCCTTAAAAATTCCTTAAGTTATACATTTTAATCTTATTTTTAAAATTGTCATTTTTTTTCTTTTCTTTCTGTTTTGGACTTTTATTCATTCTCAGGGGTGAAATAAATAGGACTACAACTAGGCTATTTCTCAGATGATGTGAAAATGACTTTAGTCATTTGTGATATACATGGAAACATGCAGACAATAGCACTTTATATGGTTTTGGATGAACTGGAGTCCTTATTGCAGAATTATACTTCGGATTCCCCCCCACTTTATTTGCAAACTTTAAGATATACACCAGATCTTGGGGCACCTGGCTGGCTCAGTCGGTTGGACGTCTGCCTTTGGCTGGGGTCATGATCCTGGAGTCCTGGGATTGAGTCCTGCGCCAGGCTTCCTGCTCGGCGGGGAGTCTGCTTCTCCCTCTGACCCTCCCCGCTCTCGTGTTTTCTCTCTCTCACACTTTCTTTCTCAAATAAAAGAATAAAATCTTAAAAAAAAGATATACACCAGATCTCCTGGTATGATAACGATATTAATGAGTGACCTTTAAAAAAAGTAGTATTAAAATTTTTGGTAAAGTATCCTAGTACAAATCTAATAGCTATATCTTTGGATGTGTACATTTTTATTCTGCCCTCCCCCAATTTTTCTTAGAGATCTGGAGTTCCAATTCTCCTATATTCTGTAAATCTAAGTTTATTGCTTAAAATAACTAGAACAAAGACCATCTAGTGCAGTGCATCGGAAGTGTACAATGTCTTGCTAATTACTGGGGTATTATCTTTGTAGTAAAATGCCTTACCTCACTGGTGGAGAGCTGTTCTCTGTATATTTAAAAAAAAGACCAAGAGAAATTTTGTTATTTATTTCTCATATGAGGAAAAGTTCCTTAAGACAAAACTGTTTTATAAAACAAAATGGAAGAATACTTGGAATTTGGGCAAGTTACTTCACTTTCTTGCATTTTTTTACATTACTGTCTTTTTGCTGCATAAAAGTGATGACCTATCTCCCTCCTATATTAAAGAATTGTTTGAGGAACCAAGCAAAATGATAGATGAGCAAACATTTAGGACATATATGTTTAATTTAAATGAAATTACTTATTTGTCACTATGGTTACAATTGTTATTTGTTAGTACATTTGGACAATATTGTCTGTGATTTAATTTCTGGATTACAAGATTTTATGCACAATTGTTCTATATTCCAAGTGAATACTTGTCTGGGTATTTTGTCTTTAGCTATTTTATATATCTTTATCCTGAGCTCATCCCTCACCAAAAACAAAAAAGAAAAACTAAAACAAAATAACAAAACAATCAGAAAGCAGCACTTACCACAGTGGGAATAAAGGTGTAGGCCCTTGTCTTAATCTGATCCCATGGGCTCATAACAATCTGATGTTGATGAGAAGCCTGGAGGAGATATTGGAGGAAGTTCAAGTTCCGATAAAATTGGTTGATTTTGTTCTAGAGAGAGAGAAAATTATCAATATTTATTCCAATATCTCCTCCATAGGTCAAAGCAGATCTTGGCAGAACCAAATTACACAGATAATTTGTAAGTGGTGGCAAATTTACCTAACACAAGAATAGTTTAGTCACATAAAACTTATTGTAACTATGTCTACTTTATAGTAAATTGCAGAATTAAGGAAATTATCTGTTTAATCAAGGCCTCCAGAACAATACCTCTGTGAAAATAACAAATGCAGAAGAAAGCAAAAGGAAAATTTTTTGATTTAAAAGTCAGTGTCTGTCATTTCTTTTCCATGTGTATAAGAAGTCTGGTCTTTGGAGTCAGATAGAACTGAACTTTAATTCCCTTGATCCTGGGGAATCCATGATCCTGATCATATTGCTTAATCTCTCTGAGCATTACTTACCATATAGGATTATAGTTATTAAAATATAGAGTAGTTTTCATAGTGCCTTCTATTTATAAATATAAATTTATTTATATAAATAAAATAAAATACTTATCAACTATATTTATCTACCTATCATATATCTATTTATGTCTATCTGGCTCAATAAATATTCTAGTAAATACCAGAACCCATAGATCTGACTCTAAAGACTTTCTCTTAGAGATTAAATATGAAATCACAATGGCATCTTTCCTTAAAATTTTCATTTCATGGAGATTGGGAATAAATGGGAATATAAAATGTCAACTGGTCTTTAACATTGCCTGGGAATAATTATTGGATAAATCCTTAGTTACATTAAGTGTGGTACAAAGGGGGGATGCTACTGGAGGCATTTTGAACGAAGTATAGGAATGCCCCTTATAATAATTAGAGTTCCCTAATAAGAGAGGTCTTATTTGGAGAGCCCCATCTTTAAGTGTTCAAAGAAAGACGGCTCCTATTATAAAGGTTTTCAAAGGAATGTCTGTTCTGTGTAGGGAGATGATAATAATACTTTGTCACTTTTTTAAGTGCATCTATCTACTGTGTTCTGAACATTTGTAACATAATTTACATATATCATCTAATATTATTCTGCAGGGTCAATATAGCTATCTTCACTTTTAGTTGAGGAAACTGTAGCTAGGAGAGGTTAAGTGATAATTTGTGAAATTATAGTTGGAACACAAGCTGCTGACTCCAAAGCATGTACTCTTCCCTTATGCCCATGGCAAACTTCTTTAGTTCACAGAGGATGGGTTACATGACCTCCTATGTGTGGCTTGGAAACCTTTACTCTTGAGACATCTGTCTATGATGCCATTGTCAGAAGTTGAGCAGGCAATGATGTGATGCCTCAGCTGCATTGGTATCTAACTTCCATCATTTAAACTTGAAACTATTTTCCTGAGGTTTGTAACTCTTTCAAAATCAGTTGGATAATTGTTCAATGCTTATTTTTCTTAGAACTTCCATCTACACATTTGACAAGGTAGCAGAAATTAAAAGTAGCAAAGATAGGAAAAAATATTACCTACTATAAATTTGGGGATAATCATCTCACTGGGATACAATGAGTTATGTGAACATTCAGGAGAAGAAACAGCCATAGTATGACAGTTTGTTTAAAACTATAATTTGTGTGAGGAATTTACCAGTTGTTGTAGGTAGTTCGTTTTTTCCACAGTGGGTTTAACTTTCTGTTGGGAAAACAAAAGCACTTGCTATAAGAATACACAAAAAGAAAACACTGCTGATATTAATTCATTTTATTTGAATGAAAAGCACTTACCTCTGTGGGAACTTCAGACTTCTTAGGGAAGAAAAGAAGAACTAACTTAACTGCATGTTTTAGTCTTAGAGTTGTACTAGAATGGTAGGGTCAATTTATTGGAATATTTGGGGCCCGTGCCATTACTACTGAGAAACATACCATTTTATTCCGAATTCAATAAATTAAAACCTTCATCACCAGAGCCCTTGCTTTGTGTCAAAGTATGACATATAACTGCAGATATGTTTCATGTCAAAATTTTCATCAATTCTATATCATTCCTACAATATCAAATGCCTCGAGTGAATGTAAGTTTGACAAAAAAAAATTGGCAAAGTAGGCCTTGTGAGGTGTGTGGTAAAATAAATCCTGCACATTCTTTCTAGAGGATATAATTATTATTTATAAGTGACCAGTGGCTCTCCATCTGAGACAAACTGGCAGCTTAGAGAAAGAGTAAAACATGCTTCCTAAACACTAAGTAGGAAGATTTCAGGCTGGGCCTCAAGCCATAAGGCTGAGGGCCACAGCTATGCTTCTTTCCTGGATACCTTTTCACATCATGCTTTTTGCTTGGATAGTTCTACCACAGCAGTTGTTTCTTAAACCTGTGACCTACACATCTCAATCCATTCCCTTATTCACTCCCTTTAAGCAAGAGGTTCTCAAATTTTAAAGTGTTTCAGAATGCTCAGGTAAATCTGATGCTGCTGGTTGAGAGCTAACACTTTGAGAATCACTGCGCTAAGCAATATTGAGATGTTTTTTAGGATCAAACTATGTTGAAGGCAGGTGGTAGGCTCTTGATCTGACATGAGCTTGATTTAAAAATGCACTTTTCTCTGCAGTCAGATATCTGATGTCTCTATCAAAGAGCACCGATGTACACTGTGGTGTGGATAGCCACTTTGAATCTCCCCAAAACAACATTGTGTTTGGATAAGATTTTTCCATTACTTATCTTATATGTGACTCTAACAAGTTAAGACACACTTTGCTGGGAATCTGGTATTTCTTGATGAGTTTGCTATTTGATGTTAAAAGAAAAGGTTTTTTACTTCACTAGATGATCTGCTAGAATATTCCTTGAAAAATAATAATAAATACCAAAATCTGACCACCATAAGAAATCCTCAGTATTATTCTTTTTTTAATAATTTTTTAAGGATTTTTATTTATTTATTTATTGAGAGAGAGAGAATTATAGAGAGAGAGCATGAGAGAGAGGAGGGTCAGAGGGAGAAGCAGGTTCCCTGAGGGACTCGATCCCAGGACTCCAGGATCATGATCTTAGCTGAAGGCAGTTGCTCAACCAACTGAGCCACCCAGGTGCCCAGAAATCCTCAGTATTATTCTTGAATGTTAGTGGTTATTGGGGATATTTCTCATATTACCTACATTATTATTAATATGATAAGTTAGAAGAATTGAAATAACAGCAATAAAACCAGGTTCTTGGCTGCTCATTATTCATCACCTTTGGAAAACAAATGGAAGAGATAAAAATTATCTTGTAATTAAAAAGAAGTGTCTCAAAAGATTATGAACCAGGAGCCACCTGGGTGGCTCAGTTGGTTCAGTGTCTGCCTTCAGCTTGTGTCATGATCTCAGGCTACTGGGATTGAGCCCTGAGTCAGGCTCCCTGCTCATTGGGAAGTCTGCTTCTCCCTCCCCCTCTGCCTCTGTGATCTCTCTCTCTCTCTTTCAAATAAATACATAAAATCTTAAAAAAAAGAAAAAAAGAATATGAACCAATTTAGGTGGATACTACTAAAGTGAGTAGGGAAAAATTGTCATTTTTAAGCAACTTATAAATTTCTTTCCACTTTATCAAAAGAGGAAACTTACAGACATTCCCATATGCCATTAATATTCTAATATTACAAATTGGTAATATGAATAAAAAATTATTCAAATAAATATAAACTTATTCATTTATGTTCCTTGTGGTTTCCTTGAAGAGAGAAGAAAAAGGATTATATCTTTTATTCCACAGCATTGTTTATAAATAATTTCTCCTGAATATAAAGGGAAAAATTCCTCATCCATAAAGAGAAATGTTAGAGTAGATTAATTTTCATTGTGTAACTTTTGTGTGAACTATATCAGAATTTCCTATTTGGTGATAAATATAAAATCAGTATAGTATTTACTGTCATATTTATTGTATATATTCTTGTATCTGCAGAGACTGTTGTATTTACTATTGTATCCCTAGAGACTAAGATGGTGTTTGGGACATAGTTCTTGTTCAATAAGTGTTTGCCAAATGAATGAATGAATACACGAGATTAATTTAGGCAATTCATGTTTTCATTTTAGCAGTCACTATTTTATTGTGAATTGTAAAAAAACATACCACTAGGTCAACTAACATATGTTTTGGAAGGAAATATATATTGCTTCTATGATAAATTGACTTAAGTTTAAATGAGTCAATTTCAAGAAAAATGTTACAGTAGAAAATAACTTTTAAAAAAGAAATTAAGTTTGAAGCTTCTAGGAGTGAAAACCATTAAAAGATATGTCCTCTATTCCTCACAGAATCTGGATCATGCAGAAATATATTTTCTCCAATTGAATTCTTCATAGAATTAGGGTAAGAGGGTATAATTTTAGTGTCATTCTTTTTTTTTTTTAAATCTTGGTTTTCAAATTTGATTGACTTGGAATATGTTTTCCAAATCCAGGTTAATTTCAATGTTTTTTCAAAGTAATATAATATTTTTACTTCACATTTTACTATAGATGTGAAATCAATATATACCTCACATAGGATGTGGGACAAATGTCCCACCAAAAGAAAACAATACCAAGAAAGATAGGGCATTTATTGAAATGCAGTATAATATTCTTGGTCAGAAAGTGATAGCAAAGAAAATATAACTTTGTGAACAAAAGTGTACAGAACTAGGGAAGAAAAGTGAAGATGATGGACCATTAAAAAGAAACTCAAAGATATTCTGCTTCAACAATGTGACTTGCAAATGGCTCACAAATCTTTTCCTATAATCTTTCATGTTAGTCCATAGCATTTTGGTAAAGCAATGGAAGACATCACAATTTTCACAATTATAGCTAAAAATAATACTCATTCTGGGTGAATGAAAAAATGACTTATGTTTGATAGAAGAAGATATCTCATCAATCAAAGATTAATGGATTGAAAAAATTAAATTTTACCTTACTGGAAGAAATGACCACACTCTTCTCCTGCTTAAATTTCTATAGAACAAATAATTTCTTTTACAATCTTGATTAAATAAAAAAAGTTAAATTATAGGTAATATAAGACACATGAAAAAGTGCTCAACATCGCTTGGCATCAAGGAAATCCAATCGAAACCTCAATGAGTATACCACCTCACACTAGTCAGAATGGCTAAAATTAACAAGTCAGGAAACGACAGATGTCGACAGGGATGCGGAGAAAGGGGAACCTTCCTACACTGTTGGTGGGAATGCAAGCTGGTGCAGCCACTTTGGAAAACAGTATAGAGGTTCCTCAAAAAGTTGAAAATAGAGCTACCCTATGACCCAACAATTGCACTACTGGGAATTTACCCCAAAGATACAAATGTAGTGATCCAAAGGGGTATGTGCACCCCGATGTTTATAGCAGCAATGTCCACAATAGCCAAACTATGGAAAGAGCCAAGATGTCCACTGAGAGATGAATGGATAAAGAAGAAGTGGTGTATATATATACACAATGGAATATTGTGCAGCCATCAAAAGGAATGAAACATGGTCATTTGCAACGACGTGGATGGAACTGGAGGGTATTATGCTGAGCTACATCAAAAACTAATGATGTAATGTATGGTGAGTAACATAACAAAATAAAATAAAAAAAAGAGAGAAAAGGAAATAAAGAAGTTAGGACTTAACTTCTTGGGAGATGCTGACAGATTCCTTAGAAAAAGAAAAACAATATAGCTTAATTTACCTAGATTGTATTCATACTAGCAATAAAGTGCCAATCTACAACCATTATCCATTGTGTAGATAACATTTAGTCTCTGCCTGAGTTAAAGAACAAAGTTGACCAAAGTTTCACTCTCTCTACATAATTAATTTACTATATTTCAGATAATGAACTCATTCCACACTATTTTGAGTTATGAATAACTGAATCAAAAGCTTTACCAAATATCATCCATAGAGAAGAGAGAAGATTTTCTATTTCCACTGTACAATTTCCAATTATCTTTTATTTTCATTACTACCTTTTTTCCTTGGTATTTTTTAAAGAGGTGAAATGCATCACAGGAAACATGAAAATCCTTCAGTAACACTGAAGATATCTTTGGGCAACTGTTATGCACCCGTGGCCAGAGAATCATTTGGATATTAGCAATTAATACAGATCCAGAAAAACATGAGTTCTTATTGCAGAAACAAAGAATGGATTGACAAAATATACAGTGTTCATCACGACTTCTGAGCTACTATCATTTATATTGAGAGACCTTTAGAAACAAACCACAAATTTAATTTTGGTAGTTAGGATGTTTTGGTCTTTACTCCTCCCTCTCTATTTTTTATGGTTGTACTTCCATTTTTTTTCTGACACTATAGTTCTAGTCTCATTGGTGGAAAAAAAAACTAATGTAAAGACTTACTAGTTCAGTGCATATTATGTTTTTACTAGGTGAAAGGATTTTATGTTTTATTAAAGTGTCTTACCTCACTGGAGGAGTGCTGTTCCATCTTCTGTATAAAAAGACAAAACAAACACAAGTTTCAGTTTTATTGGTTATTTAAAATGCAAATCTGTCTTGTCATTTTTGTTTTGGTGACATGGGCTTTTAGAAATCTCTTTCTGGGAATGTTTAGGGTTTAGTTGAATGTTTTCCCTAATATTCGTGGACAAATGATTCTATATTTCAAATAAATCCTTGTTTGGCTTAATTTATATCTTACTTTTAAGAAGTGGTTGGGTTCTTGGTTTTTAAGTACTAATACTGTTACAGTCTAAAATATAAGCGTAGATGTGCTACAGAATCTTAAAATGTTTTAATACCATGAGATTATATTTTATTTAGTTTATGTTGATTTCTAGATTTAATTTTAAAAGAAAGATTGAGGACAATACTGACTTAGAGAGAAAAGGGGAAGAGTGGTTAAGACTAGTAGATTATATTGGGACACCTGCATGGCTCAGTCAGTTAAGCGACCCACTCTTGATTTCACCTCAGGTCAGGATCTCACGGTTGTGAGATTGAGCCATGTGTTGGACTCCATGCTGAGTGTGGAGCCTGCTTAAGATTCTTTCTCCCTTCCCCTTTGCTCCTCCTGACCGGCCATGGGTCCCCTCCTCCCAGGCTTGCACTCTCTCTCTCTCTTTTTCTCAAAAAAAAAAAAAAAAAAGACTAGTAGATTATAAACTGAAGAAACAATCAAACTTGGTGTAAGACTGATCACTGAAGTGTTACTATGTTTATTTTTTTTTCTATTTACCTAAATGGAATTCTTATCCTAGTTTTGGTCGTGAATTGGCTCTAAATTTAAGAAATAAAAACTTTCCAAGATTTATATGCGACATATGGAAACACAAAGGAAACAGAGAATTCTGATAACCTTAACGATGTGGTGCAGTCGTGGGGAGGGCGATATTAGGTATGGGAGAGGGATTGACAGTGCAGGCTGTAGGGGAAGGAAAAAATCAGTTACTTCTGAGGAAGTTAGAAGATGACATGTGTGTTTTCAAAGCACATCACACAACATATCTAGTCCACCTTATCATTTTGTGATATGAATATTTAGTATATTCTCACTAGAAGAATATGATGCCTTGAGAAGTTAAGGGATTATTTTGCGAGAAGTTATTTGGCAGTGATTTTCAAAGGTAATTACTCTTCAGCACATCGATGTTTTCTGTCTAAACATCATGAATTCTGAGCTACTGTGACCAAGACTAGTGAAATTCTGACACTTGCTTGAGAGATGGTTTTGGAGTCTACATTTTATCTGTGGCTTTCCCACACTTTTCAAAATATCCTTGTTTTGTCTCAATATATTTCTTACTTTTAGGAAGTGGTTGTTGGAGTAAAAAAAAAATTCCCCAGTACATTCAAGCGGATCTGGAAGGCAGTGTATGCCTTTTAACCTTATAGCTAATGTTTCCGCAATCCTACAAGAATACTTTATAAAAATTATTTTTGTTAACCTTGATACCTTGTATAAGACAAGGCCAATGATATCTTTAGTTACAGGGTTTAAAGGTCACACACTTGTCTCTATTCCCTACTGCCTACCCCTGCCATCGTCTGCATAAAGATTCACTCTTCTTATATTTCAATAAGAATAGATAGATATGGGGTGGCTCAGTCGGTTAAGCGGCTGCCTTCGGCTCAGATCATGATCCCAGGGCGCGGGGATCGAGCCCCGCATTGGGCTCCCTGCTCGGCAGACAGCCTGCTTCTCCCTCTCCCTCTGTCTGCCGCTCTGCCTACTTGTGCTCTCTCTCTACCTATGTTAAATAAATAAATAAAAATCTTTTTTAAAAAAAAGAATAGTTAGATACTCGTAAACATCTCTTTATACTTACATGCTTTGCCAGAACAACAGCCAAAAGGCAGGTAAAAATGAGGAACTTCATGTTTACTTAGTCCTGTAACATAGATATGTAGCAAATTAATAATGGTTTTGCTCTACCTAAAAATCACACATTCCCTCATTAATTACATATTCATTTATCTTTGTTCCAGACAATTAGGAAAGTGTAATGAAAACTTTGATAAAAGCAGATTCACTTGAGACAAACATGGATATGAATTTGATAAGTTCTTTATAAGGAGAAGTTTTGTTAACAGAATATAGTGTAAAATCTTGGTTTCTAAAACGTGGAAGTTCCTTTTCAGGTACAGCAAGTTAGTAAGGTGATTTGCCCTATATATACGTGGTTAATTAATTTACTAATTTACTCATTCAATGAATAGTTGCTACGACATACCAGGTACTATACCAGACATGAAGATACAGTGATGAAAAAATAAGTATACTGTCCTGGGCCATTTATTTATAACTCTTCTTCAATCTTGCAGATGGTGACTATTAGAAATGCAAAATAGAGGAAAAACTCATTTTTAAATCGATATCAGGTAAACCCAAAAATGCAGTCTGCCTTCCTCATGAGAAGTAGCAGATGGAAATAATACTGTGTTGGGTGTGAAGAGGTCTGGGTGCAGCTCAGCCTGGCTGCCTTACTGTCTAGATCTACAAATATTAATTTAATTACTCTTAAAGGATGAGATTTTGTTTTATTCAAATCGTATTAAATTTGCTGGTGTTCCTTACTTATGCACTTCTGGGGAATGTGTACATATAGGCACTATTCTGTCTTAAGATTTGCATTGCCTAAATTTATTATTAATTTATCATTTTTACTAAAAATCTCAGGTTTCTTTGTTTACTCTTATAAGATGATGCATAGTATATTAATTTTAGAAGCACTTCATAATGACAATGCTTTAAAATACTTTTTAAACACATTATTGCCTCTTAAAATATGAAATAAATTTATAATATATAGCAGTTTACCTCAATTTAACTTAGACATTTTATCCTCCATGGATAAAAGAAATTGGAACATAGGCAAATGCTAACTGAGAGTTAAAGAAATGCTTTTAGCATATTGATAAATGAGAAACAGAAATAGTTGCAGTTACTAAGCACCTGCTATATGCCAGACATTGTGCTAGGTATGTTTTAAATATCTCGTCTCCGGAACAACTATGTTAGACTAATGTCCGATTATCAGATGAAAGAAGTGATCTAGGAGTCCACACCTTAAATACACAGCACCCTGGATTTCCAAAACAAAACAGAACAAAACAAAACAAAACAAAACAAAACAAAACAAAACAAAAAAACCTCATTAAGATGACCTAGCTCTTAAAATAAGATGTTGGCTCTTCATTATAAAATAGAGCAGTATGCTAAACATTTTACAGTGTCTAAACATTAATTGTATCCAGAAGCACTGAAAAGGAGCTAAATCAGTAGCTTATGTTGCAAAACAATTTCTCAAAGGACCTTAAAGTAGACTGACATTAGTTTCCTTAAAAATATTTTTTAGAACAATGTGATTAGGTTTTACAATATTATAATGCATATAGAATAACAAAAGAATAAATAAAAATACTACCTTGCTTCTTAAATGGAAAGCAAGAAGTCCAGGCAGTGGGAGATCTGAGATGGGTAATCAAAGCACTATTTAAACCTAGTTCCTCCGTGATATGGTAATTCTGTGGTTTAAAATACTTAACAAGGATTTGAATTCTAAGAAGCCATGATGATTAGAAGTGGTTTCTCCATCCAATTTTTTACCACATATTCCAAGGAGTGCTTCCACTTAGCTTGATTTAGAACACGATAACAGGAAATGAGGATGTTATCAGGTGGAGTGATTATCTAAATTCCACGTTTGTGTGGCTTCCCTCTGCCATGTACTGGTTGTGTGGTTCACAATAAGTTTTTATTTTTTCCTAGAGGTACATCAGTGTCTCTTCTAGTCTAAAACACATCTTGAATAAATCTCTAAAGGGACATTTTGGATATGTTCGTTAAAATTCCATTAGTATATGAAAAATGACATTCCCCATATTCATTGCTTACCATTTGCCACCACTAAACATATGGTTATCATATGCAAGTCTCTGGGATATAATGGGAAACTCAGCTCTCCTACTAACTAGCAGTAACTTTCATCAGGATTTACATACTTAACTTCTCTCGGTAGTTTCTGAATTCATAAAATAATAACAGTCATATGTAATCCAATTTATAAAATTGTAATGATTAGCAACCATTTATGCAAAGTGAATTGGTATCTCCATGGCACCTACTTTTTCAGAAGTCACAAAATGAAAAGTCTATGGTAACCAGTCAGGTGACATCAGTGCAAGAAAGTAGGGCCGGGTTTAAAGAAAACAAGGGTTTGTGGGGACTGTGGCCTTCCTGAAAGTGCAAGCCTTGTCTGAGGGGGAAAGTTCATCCTCAGCTCCAGTGAGTTATGACATATGATATATACGCTCCATTGTTGCCACCGCTTCCTTTTTTTAAAAGATAAGCTAAGTGCTTCATTATTTATTCAGAACATTTTGTATATTGATTGTCAACAAATTAAAATTCTTTAGAAATATTGTGTCTGCTGACAGAACCCAAGCACAACTGGGTTTTGCCCATGTGCTGCCAATCTGAGGTTTCTGGAGAAAATGCTAGTTTCTAGGCTCATGTAATTATTGGAAACCAAATCATTTTGGAAAACCAGGTCTTCCAGTTAGCTGAAGCACTGATGTTTAAGCATGAAAATGTTAAAATTCCTAATAATTGTGCATAGAAATATTTGTGAAATTTACCACGCATGTGATTACACTCTCAACCCTAGGGAAGCCCAGTTGTTATACATGGTACTTAACCCTTTACAGCTGTTTCCCCCATAGGATTATGTTTCATGCAATTGCTATTTTTTCATCTCTGTCAGATTTTTATGACTTCTTTGCTATCAGCCATCTTGCGTATTTTTTTTATGAAATCATTTAAATAAGACATCAGACTTTTCATTGTTGCTTCTTTGCCACTTAGGTTGATATTTAGTAAATGCTTTCATTTCACTTAACAATCTAGACTACTTGCCTTTAGCAGCAACAGCTCTGCTCTTACCTATGGCTTTAAATTTTTGAGAGCAGGAAAACCAGACAGCAATGCTTGTTGATTTCTGCGACTCTCCTAGGGGTTACTTCTCTATAAGATAGGAGTCCATCTGTTCCTCTCCAACCCCTGAGAACTTACCTATATGTTTATCCCTTTTTCCTCCAACAGTTTTACTTGCTTCATTTATACTGGCTCCTTTGCTTAGTCTAGGGTGTCCTCAATTCTTTAGTCTACAGGCACCATCTCATCGTTCTGTGCCACCCACATTAGCTATGTTACACGTTCCTCCTTTCACTGCTCACCACACTTCTTGGAAGACTTCCTACTTGTGGCTTTTCCTTCTAACCTCTTCAGTCTGTCGCTTCTGCACGGGTTTATCTTCCATTGGTTAGATCATTGTAACGGGCTTCCTCATAGGTCTTCCGTTTTCTTGTTAAGTCTAAAATGCATTTTCCACACCTTCTTCACAAAGATTTTCTTTCTAAAATGGATGTAATAGATTAGGTTACCGAACCAAAACATTTGTACGTTTTCTTATACTGTCTAGGGTAATGTTCAATATTGAACATAGAACTCAAGGTCATTCAGAATCTTCTCAGGAGACATTTCTGGCCCCACTTCTTGACATGTCTTATGGCTTATCACAGTCCTTCCAGAGCACACTATGAAATGTCCCATGTTCCTTCTGACTGGGAATGCATTTCCATCACAGTCTCTGCCTTGTAAATGCCCATGTGTTCATAAAAGCTCCAGTGGAACTTTAAACCATGTGTGAAAAGATCTCCCAAATCTTTGATGTACTTGAACGTTACATATATACTATGAACAAAATATTTAGACAGATGCTGAAGTTGAAAATGTAGTTAAGACTTTCTATTCAGTGAATAATTCTTGAGTATCTAGTATGTACTGGGAATTACCCTAGGCATCTGGAAGAAAGCCATGAACAAAAGAAAACTTGGCTTTCATGAAGTTTATATTTTAACTGGTTAAGATACTAATGCATGATACATAATAATTCATTGGCTCAATCATGATGCACGCTATGGGGAAAATTGAAGAAAGAGAATAAGAAATATTGGCACGGATGAGGTGTTCACTATTTGGTGAGATGGCCAGAAAGTGCCTCCCTGAGCAGAAGAGCAAAAACTTGAAAGAAAAATGAAAGTAAACCTTGCAGATAATTCAGGAGGAACTCATCTGCAAAGGCCCTGGCATGTAAGTATACTTGGCAAGTTTCAGAAATATTGAATAGACCAGTGTGTTTGGAAAATAGTGAATTTGGTGGAAGCAAAGTCAAAGAGGAAATGGGGCCATAATTCAGAGCTCTTGGTGTTGCCAGGACTTCAGGAAAACAATTATACTGACTGAAAACTGATGTCAAGCAGAAGATAACTTGGGGGAAAATAGACTGAAGGGTTGAGAAAAGAGATAGCAGTTTAGAGGCTATTGTGATAATCCAGGCACGTGATTATGGCAGCACTGGGGATGGTGAGAAATTGTTATATTCTGAATATACTTTGAAAGTTAGAGCAAATGGAATTTAATAGAGTAGAAGTGAGGCATGAGAGAAAGGAAAAGTTCAATAATTACTCCAGATTTTTGGCTTGATCACCTGGAATAATTTAGTTACCATTTATTGAGAGGAGCTGGTTTGTGGAGAACACATCAGGAGATTGGTTTTATAAAAAGTTAAGTTTCAGGTGCCAATTAGAAACTTAAGTTGAAATATAGAGTACACAGTGTACAATTATACTTAATTCCCTAATGGGATCAATGAAAATACTAAAGGACATACTGAGTACAAGTCCCTTCTCAGTGTCAACTCTCAAGATTTCAGCCTTTGCTGATGCTATTAACATACAGCTAGTAGGAGAATGGAAAGAGAAGGAAGCTCTTACACATCAGTTAGAAATAAAAAGCTTGGAGTAGATAAGTTCAGTAGAATATAAATAAACAGAGAGAAAGGAAGTCCTAGAGTCCTATAGGATGTCCTGTATTATTTCACTGGGCATGTGTATGTATGTGTTGTCATCTGTTTAATACTTTACAGTGATTAGAGCTATAGTTCATCAAAACCCTTACATACAGAATGTCCTCTGGTTTAAGAATCAGGTAGTCCAGAAAGAAAATAATGTGTGGAGGAGTTTGTGCAAAGCTGAGGGAATTAAGAGGTAGGTCATGAGCAAACAAGCACAAAGGCCAATAGTCCTTTGAGAATAGAAGCAAAACTGAAACACAGGTTAATAAGAGCTAGGAATAATTTTTAAAAATGTCAATTATCATTAAAAATGTCAGTAATTGATTAGTGAACACTGACTAATTGGAAATGATTTGGAAACTTTCATTAATTTCTAAGTCTGAAAAGAAGTGGTCTCTGGTAGAAAAAATAATATTAAATTAATGTGCACTGTGAAGAATGATTTGTGAGAAACATATATAACCATTTCTATTTCTATAAAGGTTTAATTCAATATATTTTTGGAATGTTTTGAGAAATCCATAAATGCAAGATCAAAAAATGTACCTCTAATTTAAAATCAAAATGTTGCTTTAATACACAGAAAAAAACCCACTTAATCTAAATATCTACTGCCCATTGTAATAGCCAAATGCATGTGTAGTACAGGTATAAAGTAATGCCAGGGAAGGAAATAAATTTCAGAACCATGTTTACTGCTGAAGAGCTTAGTTGGAAATGGAATCCAGTGGGGAAAACAAAATTTCAGTTGTATTGATAACAATCTTTCTTTTCATTAACTAAGAGCTTTTTAAAAATTAAGGTATAATTTACATTTAGTGGAATACAGATATTTTGAGTGTATAGGTGGGTGGGTTACCAGAGTGGAGGTATGTAATATTTCTATCACCCCATGAGTTTCCTCCTGCCCTTCCTTACTTGACCATCCCTCTCAGAAACAATTACCTGAATTGATCGATAATTAGTTTGTCCTGTTTTAGAACATTATTTGTATGTAATCATAGAGAGTGTATTCTGTGGTACGTAGCTTTTTTCACATGGCAAAATGTTTTTACGATTTATCCATGTTGTTGCAATTATTGCTAAGTAATCTATTGCAAGAATCTACACAGTTTATTTATCCATCTCCTGTTGAAGGACACCCTCGCTATTTCTAGTTTGGGACTGTCATGAGTAAAGATGCTACAATATTGTTTGCACAAGGATTTTCGGAGGTGTTTGATTTTATTTCTCTTGGATAAGACAGAGGAACAGTATTGCTGTGTCATATAGTAGATGCACATTTAACATTTTCTTAAACTGCTAAACAGTTTTCCAGGATACCATTTGCGATCATTTTACACTCCTACTGGCAATATGTTAGAGTTTCTGTCACTCTATGTCCTAATGCACATTTAGTTTTTGAGTCACTTTGACTTTGACCATTCTGGCATGTGTATAGTAGTGTATATCATGTTGGTTTTAATTTGCATTTTCCTAATGATTAAAGAGGTTGAGCACTAACTGCTACATCCTTTAGAATTTATTTCTTAGAAGCCACATGCCTCTGATGCTTCAATTGTACTATTCCTGGACAAAATTTTGCACATTTTGTTTAGTGTAGTTATTTTCATCTATTTAGTATATCAACTAAGTAAGAAGACGTTTTGATTTTGATATCTTCTACGCCATACCAAAGTGTTATGAGGTATCCAAGTCACATGTTACTGGAAAAAAGCTTTAAGAAATGAAATTTATAAATAACTTTTTGCATTATACTATCTAATTTATTCCAATCAATTCAAATAATTATAAAAAATGTAAAATTATGTAAAATCCTGTAAAAAATATAGGCTAAAAATATATAGTACCTCAAATGTCATTAGAATCCTGAATTAGGTATATACCATACATAATAGTATCAGAATCTCAGAATTTCTTCAGATGACTCCATTTATTTTTCCTGAAAATAATGGGATTTAAAAAGGGTAAATTGCTCCCTCCAGTTGGCATTTTGACAAATGCCTATACTGAAGATAAAATAAATGCTAAGTCGAAATTATCTTTAGTATCTTTAAACAATACAAAATTATATATTCTGTTTTCTCAGAGAATGCTTACAATGTAGTAACCTTTCTTACAATAATATTTCTGTTGAAGTAAAGCATAAATATTTGAAAAAATAGATTGTGAATAGTTTCTGTGAATAAAAAGGTCTTACCTCATCGGATGAATCATTAGTTTTTAGAGGATGAGAAAAGCAGAAAAAAATATACCTTAATTTTATAATGTGTTTGAAAGTAAAATTACAACTGACCCTGAGTCATTATTATGATTAAACATAGAATTGATACAATTCGTTGGGTAATTTGTGTACTAAACTAGTTGTTTCTATTTAAAGACTTATTATAAAACTAGTAGTAAACATAGATTAAAATAAAGATGTTTCCTAAGTTCAAAAAACGAAAGTTTCTTAAATTTAAATATTTGTTTTGGGGGCACCTGAGTGGCTCAGTCTTTATGCGTCTGCCTTCTGCTCAGGTCATGATCCTGGGATCCTGGGATGGCGTCCCCCATCAGGCTCCCTGATCAGTGGAGCATCTGCTTCTCCCTCTCCCTCCCCCTGCCCCTCCCCCTCCCTCTGCTTGTGCTCTCTCTCGCTCGCTCTGTCTCTCTCAAATAAATAAATAAATAAATAAATCTTAAATAAATAAATAAAGCTTTGTTTTGCTTATAGGTTCATTATTCTGGCTTTTCTCCCCTTCTTTTCTGCTATGCTTTCTTTCCTCTCTTTCTTTTCCATGCCATGTGAAATGGTAAACTTTGTTTTCATAATTCATTTGTCATTTTAAATTCAGAGCACAGCACATGTTAGTATTTGGAATATTGCCTCTAATTACGTATGACTTTCCCAGTAGCTAGATACAAGGAATACCTAAGGTAGAAGTTTCTTCTAGTTTTACCAGAAGCAGAAGAGAGGTCCAGAGAAGATATATGATGGGCCTACAGACACCCCTGGACTCAGGTGAGGAAATACTGACTTTTCTTCCAGTGATTTTTGCATTTAAAAGCATTCTGTCTATAGTGAGCAATCTTTTTCAATTTTGATTTTGAGCCAAATACATCTGTGTGTGTGTGTGTCTGTGTGTGTAAATATATTTGGTTACCTTAAGGAAATTTTGTAAGCTAATTTGAGGAAAATTTGTGAAAAATATAATTGAATAAACATAGATAAATACAAACATAGTTCAGATCACAAATATATTAGATACTGTTAATGTAATGAATAAGAATTTCTCCTCTAAATTTTCTTATGTAGTTATAGACATTGCAACCATCAGAACAAAATAAAGGTAATAAGGAGACACTTGATTTTATCTGAGCCTCGATAAAGTAGATGTGAGAAAGTACTAACTCACTCATTCCTTGGTTAAACATATACTGAACATTCTGTGTTCCAAAATGTTGTGAAACTAGTGGTACAAACAAAATAAAGACTATATTCCCTGGTTTCAAGGAGCTGAAATTCTCATGAATTCATACAAGATAGGTTAACCAAAATGCTGCAGGGGGAATATACTTAAAATTCAAAATGTTATGAGATCCTGAAATGTTCCTATCACCCAAACTAATAAAGCAGGGGACATCTAGGTAAGGAATTGAGTAAATGTTGTGCCAAACCCTACCATATGAGGATGGTTACAGAAATGAGGACACGAGGAAATGGAAGGTGTTCCAACGCTGAGAAGACATAAAAATGAGAGAGACTATAGTGTGGGAGAAGAGTAGAGAGCTGAGTGTGAGAGAAAGCTTGGCAGGAGCTGAAGTAAAGGCTCACAGGGGCTAAGACTCTGTATCTCATTTTGGGCCCAGAGGGCAGCATGAAAGACTTTAAGCTGACATGTGACGTGAGAAGAATTGCCTTTTAAATTAATCACCATGGCATCGATATAGAAAAGAACTAAAGGAGGGGCAAAACAGCAGACAGGATAACCATTTAAAAGGGTGTGAATAGATTGGTATGTAATTGTAAGGGCTCCCGTGTAGACATGGCATTGGGGTGATGATTAAGAAACAGACTGAAGAAACATTTAAATCATATTAGTTTCACCTGATTTTGAACTTCATATAAATGGCATACAGGATATATATCCTTTTGGACTTGGTTTCTTGCACTCACGTCTCTGAGAGTCATCCGTGTTATTGCATGTGGTGATAGTTGCTTTATTTCCGTTGCTGAGAACAATCCATCATTTGAGTAAACTGTAAACCATCTGTTTTCCTGCTCATAGACATTGAGGTTATTTGCTTTTTTTTTTTTTGCCTTTTATGAATAACACTGTTATGAACTTTCTTGAACATGTCTCTTGATGGGCATTAGCACTTATTTTTTTTTTGGTTATTAAAAAATTTTAATCATCAAACACATGAAGAAGTAATAATGACCCATACATTATTTTACTTAGTTCTTAACTGCCAGTTTTTAATCATTTATTTATATTAGAACATTGGATGTTATTCAAAATATAAAATATTAAGAATATCTTAATGAGGATGCTTGGGTGGCTCAGTCATTTAAGCATCTGCCTTCGGCTCAGGTTGTGATCTCAGGGTCCTGGGATCGAGCCCCACATTGGGCTCCCTGCTCAGTGGGGAGTTTGCTTTTCCTTCTGCCTGCCACTCCCCCTGCTTGTGCTCTGTCTCTCTCTCTGACAAATAAATAAATAAAATCCTTAAAAAAATTAAAAAAGTAAAACAAAATCTTTAGAAGACATTTCTACATTATATAAGATGATGATTAGAATACCTAATACTATTAGAACATTTATTGTATCCCAGCATTTTGTTATATAGTTTACATAAATGTCTGAAATGATCTTCACAAGAACCCTTCAGTCAACAGTGTATTTCTATGTTTATATTTCAGTTGATGGTACACTAGCCTACTGGGATTAAGTACTTAAAAATTATTACACACATAAAAAGTCGTGGAGCTGGTGTTGGAAGATAAATTTCCTGATTCCAAAGCCTGTGTCCTTTTACTGAGATACACGTCTCCAGCCACAATATTGGTTCTAAGGACTCCTGTTGTAAGAAAATAGTCTCTAAGGGACTTTAATTTTGAGACATCAGGTCATGTCATACTGTCAAAGAGAAGGTGAAGCATACTTGCAGTACATGGCTTCCAAAGTAGTCATTTGTGAAAAAACAAAAAACAAAAAAAACAACAACAAAAGCCAAAAAAACCAATGACACATTTTGAGATTTGCAACTGTTTCAAAATCAATCAGATAATTAATTGTTCAAAATCATTTTTCTTAAATGATCAATTAATATCTATTTGCAAAAACAATTACTTCATATCCACCTTAGACACAGACATATGTAACAGAAATATGATTTATTTTGAATGTGATTTAAAGCATTTATTTGGAATTAAATAATACTGATAATTTGGGGGAAGACAAAGTGGTTGTTCCTTTATTTAAAGTATAAGTTTATTTGAAAGTTACCAGTTGTTTCAGGTAATTCTTTTCTTCATCACTCATCTCGACTTCCTGTTAAGAACCAAAAGCAACTGTTTCAAAAGTACAAAAGAAATCACTACTGGGTAATATTACGTGTATTTCATTTCAGTAAAAATTACTTACCTCAGGGCTTACTTCAGTGGATTCCTTAAGGAGAGAAAACACAAATCAGCTCTACTTGGATGACACAATAGTAATTGCTCTAACTAGCTATAGTAGAGGAGCTAGGGCTAATGGAATAATTCAGAGCCAACCCATTGCTTTTGAGAAATACAGTCCGATTACTGATGTAGGATTTAACCAGGAAACGCTAAACACTAAAACTTTCATTTTGAGAGCACACTCTGTGTTAACATAACTAACACATTGCTGAAGGTATGTTTCCTTACAGTCTCCTCTATGTCCGTGCAAACAATGAAGAAGGAGCACGGAGAGTAGGCGGATGACTCAGTGAACACAGGGGCCTGGTGAGGTGTGAGGTAAAGGGAAGCCTGCATGTCATTTCTGGAGGTGGCACAGGTTCTCAGTGTGAGACTGAGACATGAGGCAACAGGGATGATTCCTAGTATGATTCCTAGGGCTCTGATGAGGAAGACTACGGTCTGTGCCACAGGCCACAAGACACCAGGCCACGATCCATGCTTCACCACCTCCCAGCAACCTTCCCAGTGTGCTCGCCCACCCAGCTCTTCTGTCACAAGAGGAAGTTCTTGTACCACTCACCTACAGCTTATCTGACCCAGTCCGCAACTCAACCCTTAATTCATGCTGGGAGAGGACAACCCGGTTAAAGCAATTTCCAGGCTTTTTTTTCACATATGGGGCTGTTTTTTAAAAATGAAGTTTCCAGGGGGCGGAGCAAGATGGCGGAGGAGTAGGAGGCCTGGTATTCCTCTGGTCTCAGGAATTCAGCTGAATGGGGATCAAACCATTCTGAACACCTACGAACTCAACAGGAGACGGAAGAAGAGAGTAGCAACAACTCTCTGAACAGAGAAGCGACCACTTTCTGAAGGGTAGGACCTGCGGAGAGGTGGGTCCGAGGCGATATTGGGGGGGGGTGGACGGCGGGGGAGGGGGCCTCCTTCCGCCGCTTCTGGCAGGTGGTGGAGCGGTGGAGCACGAAGTCGGAACTTTGGGAGGTTGGCTCTGCTGAGGGACGTCGCACCAGTGGCTGGGCGGGGGGGTGGAGCCCTCGCGGGACAGTGTGGTCACAGCACCCTCGGGGTCACAGGAAGACCGGGGGTGCCTGAGTGTGGGAGAGCTCCCAGGTCTTGGAGCGGGGAAGCCGGCTGCGGAGGTGGAGCCGAGGCGTGGGCTCTCAGCTGGGGGTTGCCATAAACTGTGATCTGCGGCCCGGTTGGGCCACTGCTCCTCCAGCGGGGACCCGGTGGGCGGCGGATATGGGGGGGGCGGCGCAGGGGCGCGCCGCGGGGATCTGCTGGGTTTGGGGACTCCGCGCGGGGTCGGGTGCCAGAGATGGAGATGCTGGGACACAGGCCGGGTGAGCACGCAGTGCGGCCGAAGACCAGGGAGGCGGGAGTGACTACTTTTCCCTGGGGGCGCACTGAGGAGTGGGGCCGAGTTCTCAGCTCCTCCAAGTGGAGATTGGGAGGCCACCATTTTCACCCTGGTCCTCCAAAGCTGTACCAGAGCTTGCAGGGAACAAAAGCTCCTGAGAGCAAACCCAAGCAGCATGCTTAGCCGGGTCAACAAGGGTGGGGCAATTCCACCTCCGCAAAGACATTTGGGAACCACGGCAACAGGCCCCTCCCCCAGAAGATCAGCACGAACAGCCAGCCAAGACCAAGTTTACCCATCAAGGAGAACGGGAGAACTCCAGCGCTAGGGGAATACTGCACATAGAATTCATGACTTTTTTTACCATGATTCATTAGTTTTTCAAAGTTAATTTTTTTAACTGTTTTTTTAATCTTTTCTTTTTCCCTTTTTCAACCAACATCTTATCAATCCCTTTTGGAAAAAAAAACATTTTTTATTTTTCATTTTTAGAGTCATATTTTATCCCTTCATAGTAGTTACCCTTATTTTTGGCATATATATATATATATATATA
>NW_027397066.1:55635250-55635555 GCF_003265705.2 Callorhinus ursinus | reverse complement strand
GACTTTGTTCTAGTCTCCTGCCTGATCACATTCTCTCCCTTTTTTTTTCCTTTTTTTAATCTTCTTTCTTTTTTCAAACAACTTCCTATCAATTCCTTTTATAAAATCTTTTATAATTTTCATCTTTACAGTCATCTTCCATCCCTTCATTGTATCAACCCTTATTTTGTAATATGTAAGTCTTTCTTCCTTTAAAATTTTAGGAGGACTTTTTTCTAACAGACCAAAATACGCCCAAAATCTAGTGTGTGGCACTGATCTATGCACTAGCCTGATCATATTTGATCATATTCTGTTTTTTTTGT
>NW_027397066.1:55632640-55635150 GCF_003265705.2 Callorhinus ursinus | reverse complement strand
GTCCTTTTATAAAATCTTTTATAATTTTCATCTTTACAGTCATCTTCCATCCCTTCATTGTATCAACCCTTATTTTGTAATATGTAAGTCTTTCTTCCTTTAAAATTTTAGGAGGACTTTTTTCTAACAGACCAAAATACGCCCAAAATCTAGTGTGTGGCACTGATCTATGCACTAGCCTGATCATATTTGATCATATTCTGTTTTTTTGTATTGTTCTGTTTTTGTTTTTATCTTTTTCTTTCTTTTTTTTTCTTTCTTTACTCTTTCTTTTTTCTTTCTTTCCCTTTCTTTTCCCTGGTTTCAGGTCTTTTCTGATTTGTATAGAGTATATTTGCTGGAGACGTTGTTAACCTGTTAGCATTTTGTTCTCTCATTCATCTATTCTCCAATGGACAAAATGACAAGATGAAAAAAATCACCTCAGCAAAAAGAACAAGAGATAGGACTGTCAGCCAGGCACCTACTCAATACGGACATTAGTACGATGTCGGACCTAGAGTTCAGAATCATCACTTTAAAGATACTAGCTGGGCTTGAAAAAAGCGTGGAAGTTTTTAGAGAAACCCTTTCTGGAGAAATAAAAGAACTAAAATCTAACCAAGTCGAAATCAAAAAGGCTATTAATGAGATGCAATCAAAAATGGGGACACTAACTGCTAGGATAAATGAGGCAGAAGAGAGAATCAGCGATATAGAAGACCAAATGATGGAAAATAAAGAGGCTGAGAAAAAGAGAGAAACAACTACAGGATCACGAGGGCAGAATTCAAGAGATAAGCGATACGAGAAGACGAAATAACATTAGAATAATTGGGATCCCAGAAGAAGAAGAAAGAGAGAGGGGGCAGAGGGTATATTGGAGCAAATTTTAGCAGAGAACTTCCCTAATTTGAGGAAGGAAACAGGCATCAAAATCCAGGAGGCACAGAGAACCCCTCTCAAAATCAATAATAATAGGTCAACACCCAGACATCTAATAGTAAAACTTACGGGTCTCAGAGACAAAGAGAAAATCCTGAAAGCAGCTCGGGAGAAGAGATATGTAACCTACAATGGTAGAAATATTAGATTGGCAACAGAGCTATCCACAGAGACCTGGCAAGCCAGAAAGGATTGGTAGGATACCTTCAGAGCACTAAACGAGAAAAATATGCAGCCAAAAATACTATATCCAGCTAGACTCTCATTGAATATTGAAGGAGAGTTAAAAGGTTCCAGGACAAACAAAAACTAAAGGAATTTGCAAACACAAAACCAACCCTCCAAGAAATATTGAAAGGGGTCCTCTAAGCAAAGAGAGAGCCTAAAAGCAGCATAGAGCAGAAAGGAACAGAGACAATACACAGTAACAATCACCTTACAGGCAATACAATGGCACTAAATTCATATCTTTCAATAGTTACCCTGAATGTAAATGGGCTAAATGCCCCAATCAAAAGACACAGGCTATCAGACTGGATAAAAAAACAAGACCCATCGATATGCTGTCTGCAAGAGACTCATTTTAGACCCAAAGACACCCCCAGATTGAAAGTGAGGGGGTGGAAAACCATTTACCATGCTAATGGACACCAAAAGAAAGCTGGGGTGGCAATCCTTATATCAGACAAATTAGATTTTAAACCAAAGACTGTAATAAGAGATGAGGAAGGACACTATATCCTACTTAAAGGATCTATCCAACAAGAAGATCTAACAATTGTAAATATCTATGCCCCGAACATGGGAGCAGCCAATTATATAAGGCAATTAATAACAAAAGCAAAGAAACACATTGACAACAATACAATAATAGTGGGGGACTTTAACACCCCCCTGACTGAAATGGACAGATCATCTAAGCAAAAGATCAACAAGGAAATAAAGACTTTAAATGACACACTGGACCAAATGGACTTCACAGACATATTCAGAACATTCCATCCCAAAGCAACGGAATACACATTCTTCTCTAGTGCCCATGGAACATTCTCCAGAATTGATCACATCCTAGGTCACAAATCAGGTCTCAATCGGTACCAAAAGATTGGGATCATTCCCTGCATATTTTCAGACCACAATGCTTTGAAACTAGAACTCAACCACAAGAGGAAAGTCGGAAAGAACTCAAATACATGGAGGCTAAAGAGCATCCTACTAAAGAATGAATGGGTCAACCAAGAAATTAAAGAAGAATTAAAAAAATTCATGGAAACCAATGAAAATGAAAACACAACTGTTCAAAATCTTTGGGATACAGCAAAGGCAGTCCTGAGAGGAAAGTATATAGCAATACAAGCCTTTCTCAAGAAACAAGAAAGGTCTCAAATACACAACCTAACCCTACACCTAAAGGAGCTGGAGAAAGAACAGCAAATAAAGCCTAAACCCAGCAGGAGAAGAGAAATCATAAAGATCAGAGCAGAAATCAATGAACTAGAAACCAAAAGAACAGTAGAACAGATCAACGAAACTAGGAGCTGGTTCTTTGAAAGAATTAACAAGATTGATAAACCCCTGGCCAGACT
>NW_027397066.1:55613290-55627640 GCF_003265705.2 Callorhinus ursinus | reverse complement strand
TCACCACTGCTATTCAACATAGTATTAGAAGTCCTAGCCACAGCAATCAGGCAGCAAAAAGAAATCAAAGGCATCCAAATCGGCAAGGAGGAAGTGAAACTCTCACTCTTTGTAGATGATATAATACTGTATGTGGAAAACCCAAGGGACTCCACCCCAAAACTGCTAGAACTCATACAGGAATTCAGTAAAGTAGCAGGATATAAAATCAATGCACAGAAATCAGTGGCATTCCTATACACCAACAACAAGACAGAAGAGAGACAAATCAAGGAGTCGATCCCATTTACAATTGCACCCAAAACCATAAGATACCTAGGAATAAATTTAACCAAGGAGGCAAAGGACCTGTACTCAGAAAACTATAAAATACTCATGAAAGAAATTGAAGAAGACCCAAAGAAATGGAAAAACGTTCCATGCTCATGGATTGGAAGAACAAACATTGTCAAGATGTCAATGCTTCCTAGAGCAGTCTACACATTCAATGCAATCCCCATCAAAATACCATCCACTTTTTTCAAAGAAATGGAACAAATAATCCTAAAATTTGTATGGAACCAGAAGAGACCCCGAATAGCCAGAGGAATCTTGAAAAAGAAAAGCAAAGCTGGCGGCATCACAATTCCAGACTTCCAGCTCTATTACAAAGCTGTCATCATCAAGACAGTATGGTACTGGCACAAAAACAGACGCATCGATCAATGGAACAGAATCGAGAGCCCAGAAATGGACCCTCAACTCTATGGTCAACTCATCTTTGATAAAGCAGGAAAGAATGTCCAATGGCAAAAAGACAGTCTCTTCAACAAATGGTGTTGGGAAAATTGGACAGCCACATGCAGAAGAATGAAACTGGACCATTTTCTTACACCACAGACAAAAATAGACTCCAAATGGTTGAAAGACCTACACGTGAGACAGGAGTACATCAAAATCCTAAAGGAGAACACAGATAGCAACCTCTTCGACCTCAGCCACAGCAACTTCTTCCTAGAAACATCGCCAAAGGCAAGGGAAGCAAGGGCAAAAATGAACTATTGGGATTTCATCAAGATAAAAAGCTTTTGCAGAGCAAAAGAAACAGTCCACAAAACCAAAAGACAACCAACAGAATGGGAGAAAATATTTGTAAATGACATATAAGATAAAGGGCTAGTATCCAAAATCTATAAAGAACTTATCAAACTCAACACCCAAAGAACAAATAATCCAGTCAAGAAATGGGCAGAAGATATGAATAGACATTTTTCCAAAGAAGACATCCAAATGGCCAACAGACACATGAAAAAGTGCTCAACATCGCTCGGCATCAGGGAAATCCAAATCAAAACCTCCATGAGATACCACCTCACACCAGTCAGAATGGCTAAAATTAACAAGTCAGGAAACGACAGATATTGGCGGGGATGCGGAGAAAGGGGAACCCTCCTACACTGTTGGTGGGAATGCAAGCTGGTGCAAACACTGTGGAAAACAGTATGGAGGTTCCTCAAACAGTTGAAAATAGAGCTACCATACGATCCAGCAATTGCACTATTGGGTATTTACCACAAAGATACAAATGTAGGGATCCGAAGGGGTACGTGCACCCCAATGTTTATAGCAGCAATGTCCACAATAGCCAAACTGTGGAAAGAGCCAAGATGTCCATTGATAGATGAATGGATAAAGAAGAAGTGGTATATATACACAATGGAATATTATGCAGCCATCAAAAGGAATGAGATCTTGCCATTTGCAACGACGTGGATGGAACTGGAGGGTGTTATGCTGAGTGAAATAAGTCAATCAGAGAAAGACATGTATCATATGACCTCACTGATAGGAGGAATTCTTAATCTCAGGAAGCAAACTGAGGGTTGTTGGAGTGGTCGGGGGTGGGAGGGATGGGGTGGCTGGGTGATAGACATTGGGCAGGGTATGTGCTATGGTGAGCGCTGTGAATTGTGCAAGACTGTTGAATCACAGATCTGTGCCTCTGAAACAAATAATGCAACATATGTTAAGAAAAAGAAAAAGAAAAAGAAGAAGATAGCAGGAGGGGAAGAATGAAGGGGAGTAAGTCGGAGGGGGAGACGAACCATGAGAGACGATAGACTCTGAAAAACAAACTGAGGGTTCTAGAGGGGAGGAGGGTGGGTGGATGGGTTAGCCTGGTGATGGGTATTAAAGAGAGCACATTCTGCGTGGAGCACTGGGTGTTGTGCACAAACAGTGGATCATGGAACACTACATCAAGAACTAATGATGTAATGTATGGTGATTAACATAACAATAAAATATAAAAAAAATGAAGTTTCCTAAGAATCAGAGTAAAGATGCGCATTATCCGGGAATATGGAATAGAACAGTTAATTTTCACTAAGTGATGGTGAAATAATAACCCCCACTAACTTTGAATTGAGCATATGTATTACACAGTCTTTCTTTTTTTTTTGTTGTATATTTTGATGTGACTTTGTTAAAAAGTTAACGGCTTCTAAGTTGCCATTGAAATGCATGACAGCTGGAAAATGTGGTGTCCTATATGGATCAGTTATTTTCTTGACTTTAAAGGAATGTATCACTTACAAAGTGAGCTGCAAAAGTGTCCTTGAGAAATTAAAACAATGAGTAAAACTAATCAAAATCTGAAATCCAGGAGTGGAATCTGCTGCATTGCCTCTTTTTGACTAGCAGTGGTAGGATAAAATTTGATGTTACCACCATGGTCATTCGTATGGCAGACATACCATAGGAATAAGATAAGGAATAATATAAGGAAAAAGAAGTTGTCTTTCAAAAAATTGTAAAATTGGCCTAATTTTTAAAAGCAGTGCAATATACAGAAAAGGTAATTAGATATAAATTAAAAGGTTGGATGAGAGAATTAAGAACAATTGTGGGAAATACAATCAAGGGGTCAAATAAAAATTGCATTTTTAATGCAATTAAAATGATGTTTTTATGGTTTGTTAAGAGAAGAAATTTGCAAGTATAACACTTCTTCTCATTAATATTTTAAACCAGATGTAGCCACGTATATAAATAAAAATACCTTACCATATCAACAATCTTCCTTGAGGTTTCCTTAAAGAAAGAAAAGAAAAGTAAACACACTCTCATTCTATTAGTTATACAGAATTTCTGTTGGGATACACCAAGAAAACCCATGTTCCATAAAGAAAGAAGAATAATGCATTCGTATCCACTGTTTGAATGGTATCTGGGTTCTCCAGCCATTGAAACACACAATCAGAGTTTTACTACAGTGTGAGCTCCAGATGGGGTATGATATCCTTCTTTTATTTAATGCTGTATCCCCAAGATCTAGAATCATGTAAGGAACTTAGTACTTAATCAATACATATTTCTTAACTAATAATACACAGACGTTTAATTTACTTACAATGTGAAAAACATTTTAAATGGTACTGTGTTTACCGCAATGTACTTTAAGTGGGTATTTGTATGTAGAAGTATTTATTCAAATCAGTGTTTGGGGTGGTTTTTATGTAAAGTTTCCATGAGAGTAAATTTCAGGAAAAATATTTGGTCAGTATTTGCTTAGGTAAGCAAATATAATCACAATAAGTGAAAAGTGTAGGATTTTGTAAAAATCAAATCCACTAAATGGTAAGATCTCCTTTTCTCACTGGAAACAAGGAATTTAGTTAATCATTTTGAAGCGGGAGAGCGAGGTTCTTATCTCATGGAGTCAAGATTGAATCTTGTGTACAGAGGAGAGTGAGTAAAGTGATACAGTTTTATTAAGCAAGGACACAGTAAAAGCTCTCAGGAGTGAGAGGGGTCCAGACAGGGTTGGCAATGTGGGTTTCCACTGACAGTCTTTTATTTGAAACTGACCAGGGAACTTGTGGCCCTAACATTCTTGTGATGTCTTGGTTTGAGTAAGGATTGGTGATAACCTCTTTAATGACTTACTTCTACTTTGGATCTGGTTATTCTTTGTTGTTCATAATGTGACTGCCATAAAAAGACCTCACCTCTGATGCCCAGGCAGAGTGGTCTGGTTTGTTCCCTTGTCTCTGGTTTCCTTATGCCTCAGCATTTCTGGGATTTTTGGTGAGCCTGATGAGGTAGCCCCTACATGAGTCTAGTCATGTAGTCCCCCCTACCTATCCCTCCCTCCTTAGTCCTTCCGGTCCCTTACTCAATTTGAGTCCTGAATTTAGTAAAGTAATGCAAGTAACACACATTTTATAACCAATAAGAAATTTAGAAGTAACTTGAAAATTTGATTTAATTTTAGTGTTGTCACTTACTTCTTGGGAGATGCTGGTAGATTCCTTAGAAGAAGAAAGAAAGAATGCATTTCATTCTCTTATCCATTTATATGTTAGTTTTCCACCAAGCAGTTTTCCATTTTATCATAAATGAAACACAGAGGAACAAAAGAAGGCAAATCCTCAAGGCCTTAAGTGGTATTCAGGGTGTCTTTAGGCATTTACCTTATGCACCATTGGTAGGAAGATATTTGGAATTTGGAACTTAATGTATGAACTTGAGTCCTCACTCCAGCTGGGATTCCTCTCACCCATTTTATAAAATTAAGGATGGGCACCAGGACTCCTGGAGTTGTAGTATTATTCAGCGACCTCTAGCAAAGGCGATGGCATTGGACATTTCTGCTAGGTCTAGTAGTACACAAATAGAATCTTGCTAATTTTGAATATGTAGGGTTAGTCCGCTGCCCTAAATGTTTCCCATCATTGCCACACTTTCTATTTTCATTTTCTGTAATTCCCTAACTGACTTGATGCATGCAAAAAAAAATTAAAATCAAGACAGTCTTGTACAGACCTTAATATCTGCTTCTGGTTGCCATGTTTGTTGTCTTTACAGGAGAGCCCCTCACCTCACTGGTGGAGTGGTATTTTGTTTCCTATATAAAAATAGACAGTAATTTTCAATTTTATGGTCTAATGAAATGACCAGCCTGTGAGATATATTCCTTCTTTAGGAGGAATTTAGTTGAATTGGGCTTCCTCACCAAATTCTTGTGGTTTCCTATAATAGTAATATAGAAATAACTCTGTAATTGAAAGAAATTATTGTTCTAGCTTAGTGTATTTATTGTATTTAGGAGCTGCTTTGAGTGTTTGATTGTAGATATTAAAGTTGCCACATCTTGTAATGTACAGTACCACATGTGGAAATACTACAATATTTTAACATAATTACATATTTCTCAGATAAGGAAATACATAGTTTTGTGATAAATGCTGAAAGTATAATATAATATTGGGCAAGAAATTAAAGCATTTTCTTGACATAAATAACTGACATAAAATTCCAACCATGACATAAGCACCAGTATACATGTCACCTGCTGGAGACTGCAGTTTTTTGTTTTTTTTTTTAGCTGAGCAAAAGTGTTGCTTAAAAGGAACGACTGAAGCCACCTACAGAATAAAATGATACGGAAGAAGGGGGTTAAGATTAGTAAAGTCTAGGGGGAAGGAGTTGTTGTCCCATGTGTAAAATTGATCACTGAAGTATCTTTCTTCTCTTTTCCTACATAGAATATGCAGCAAATGCACTTCTATACCTTAGCTTGACTGCTGAATAGGCTCTAACGTTAAGAAGACACCAAAGTCTGCCAGGACACGCACTTAAAATATGCAACAAATAAGGCAGCAAAGAATCTGAGCCCCTTAGGTAAATGGTGAGCTTCTGAGATGTAGACTTTAGGGTCAGGGGAGAGGTTGGTATTGAGTTTCTTACTCTTTGCACGATGAAGGATTAATTATAAGTTCTCTTTAAAATGATAATTATAATAGTGTTGGTATAGTACATGTATATAGCTATTTTTATTTATAATATACACATTCATTTAAGTTTTTTCCCATATGTAAACAGGTAAATTCCTCATGATATTGCCATGTGACTTTACATAATTTCTTTGTGTTACCCAGAAAAAACGTCATCAAAATTAGCTGACTTTCCCATTCTGTTTTTAACAGGGTCATTACTTTATTAGTTGGTTAATAGCTCAGATCCACTTAATCTATAGTCTTTCCTTCCCAAATCTGCCATCTTCTGGACATAAGAGATAGTTTCAAAGCTTTTCTATTTCAGATGAAAAAAACATCTTGACATTTAGGATGTTCCTTAGGCATGTGGCAATCAAACAAACAGCACAAAAATTATTTTTTCCCCTAATGGTGGCCATGATATCTTTAACCTCCACGGGCCACCTAAGAAAATCATTCACATTCAAGAAATAGGAAGCACAGAAAGGGAGATGATTTACCTAGTCTCATAGCTTGGGCACTCAATTCCAGGACTTCTGACTCCAATTCTCGTATTGTTTACAATTAAGTGCCTGCTTCCTACATTCGGTTTTCTGCTCTATCACTTATTCCTTATGTTTGAAAAATCCACTAGCCAAAGATGATTACAGATGTAAGTAGAAATATCAACTGCACTGTATGTAGGCAAATGATTTCATTTAATTTCAGTTCCCCTTGTAAAATGGAGATGAAATTCTCTACTTCTGCCTTCCTCAAAGACAGCTGTCAGATTCAAGTAAAATGACATAGAGATAAATACTAGGACAATTCAACTTATCCTGACTCACAATTGGTGTTAACTAACTATAGTATTAAACTATACATTTATAGTGTTTTGACTATATGATTTGTGACCTCATTTCATTAAACAATTATATTTAAGTTTGTTTTACTATCTGAATTTAAAGGGATTGAAACATCTTTTTCTCTCTTGTTAATTTTTTTGTTTTCACAAGAAAGTAAGAAACAAACAAACAAAAATGTAGAACTCACCAGAAGGGGAAACAGAGAATAGTCATTTGTCTTAATTTGATTCCATGTGTTCCTAAGTATATGATGTTGATTATAAGCCTAAAGATACTGGGGAAGGTTCAACTCCTGATAAAACTGATTGATTTTGCTCTGAAATGAAACAAATGTATCAATATTTTCTTAAAAGGCCTTTATTTAATCTATAAAGTTTTTATTTATTTATTTATTTTTATTAACATATAATGTATTATTTTTTTCAGGGGTACAGGTCTGTGATTCATCAGTCTTACACAATTCACAGCACTCACCATAGTACATACCCTCCCCAATGTCCATCACCCAGCCACCCCATCCCTCCCACCCTCCACCACTCCAGCAACCCTCAGTTTGTTTCCTGAGATTAAAAGCCTTATGGTTTGTCTCCCTCTCTCGTTTCATCTTGTTTCATTTTTCCCTCCCTTTCCCGAAGATCCTCTGTCTTGTTTCTCAAATTCCTCATATCAGTGAAATCATATGATACTTGTCTTTCTCTGATTGACTTATTTCGCTTAGCATAATACCCTCTAGTTCCATCCATGTCATTGCAAATGGCAAGATTTCATTTTTCTGATGGCTGCATAATATTCCATTTTGTGTGTGTATATATATATACCACATCTTCTGTATCCATTCATCTGTTGATGGACATCTTGACTCTTTCCACAGTTTGGCTAATATGGACATTGCTGCTATAAACATTGGGGTGCATGTGCCCCTTCAGATCACTACATTTGTATCTTTGGGGTAAATACCCAGTAGTGCAATTGCTGGATTGTATGGTAACTCTATTTTCAAATTTTGAGGAACCTCCATATTGTTTTCCAGAGTGGCTACACCATCTTGCATTCCCACCAACAGTGTAGGACGGTTCCCCTTTCTTTGCATCCTCGCCAACATCTGTCATTTCCTGACTTGTTAATTTTAGCCATTCTGACGGGTGTGAGGTGATATTTCATTGAGGTTTTGATTTGGATTTCCTCTGATGTCAGGCGATGTGGAGCACTTTTTCATGTATCTGTTGGCCATTTGGATGTGTTCTTTGCAAAAATGTCTGTTCATGTCTTCTGTCCATTTCTTGAATGGATTATTTGTTCTTTGGGTGTTGAGTTTGATAAGTTCTTTATAGATTTTGGATACTAGCCCTTCATCTGATATGTCATTTGCAAATATCTTCTCCCATTCTGTCGGTTACAAATGTATCAATATTTAAGATCAGAATGGAATCTTTTCTATGGGCCAGATCATATAAGGACAAAACCAAATGAATTAAAACTTTAATTAGAAGAAATTGAAATGATGCCAATTCACCAAGCAAAATACATTTTAAATATAAAATTCACTGTAATAATTTCTACATTCATAGAGTGAATTTCAGTGCTCACTTCAGCAGCACATACGCTAAAATTGGAATGATACAGAGAAGATTGGCATAGCCCCTGCACAAGGATGACATAGCGTGAACTTCAGATTAAAGAAATAGTCTGGTCAGTTAATGCCCCCTGCTCTTTCAGAACACTCTCACACTGTGGCTTTTCCCACTACAGGAGGTGTTCCTTGTACTGGTGACCTACACACATTTCTTTACCCAAACCCTTACCTCAACCTCCTTGAAAGTGGCTCCCAAAGTTGAACATGATCAATATCACCTACAGACCTCACTAAAATGCAGATTGCTTAGCTCTAACTCAAATTTTTTGATTCAGTATGAGGTATGAAGGAAGGCCTATGAATTTGTATGTCTTCTAATTTTCCAGGTGCTACTGATGTAGCTAATCTGGTGACAACCCTGTGTGAACTGCTCTTCTATTTTTTTTTCTTTAAAGATTTTATTTATTTATTTATGGGAGAGAGAGAGAGAGAGAGAGAGGCAGAGGGAGAGGGGGAAGCAGACTCCCCGCTGAGCAGGGAGCCCAGCATGGGGCTCGATCCCAGGACCCTGGGATCATGACCTGAGCTGAAGTGAACTGCTCTTCTAAATGATAGGAGTGGGTTTCCCAAAGTGAAGCTAAATGATAGGAGAGGGTTTCCCAAAGTGAACTATTGGCAAGCTCTTGATTTGTCACAGGCTTGATTTGAAATGCAATTTCTTATCGATTCATATGCATATTTTCAGAGAGAACAGGGTAGAATAAATAATTCTTCTCAGAAGACTGTCAATTAGAGCCACCTAAAAATGATTTTGAGATTGAGTATGGTTTTCCTATTACATTCTTTGAATGTTTAAATGTGGATTTGCTAAGAATTATCCAAGTATTGTATAACACTTATGGAAAGCCACTATTCCTTAAAATAGTTATTTCACTTTAAAATAAAGAGTATCTTTCCTCACTAGACAAACTGCTAGAAGATTCCTGAGATGGCAAAAACTAATATAATTTTTAATATCTGGTGCAAAAAAAAATGGAGTCTTCAGCATTATTTTTGGAATATCAGTAGTAACTTTATAAATGCTCCATATTAATTACCCACTTGATCATTAGTATGAAACACCAAAATGTATTGAAATAAAACATTTATATCAATATTTATAAATAATTATTGCTAATTACCTTGGTAAACCATTGGGAAGGATAAACCTTATCTTCTGTTTAAGTGATGGTATCTCCTTCATGAGTACAAGGGAAAATTTATGGGTCTAAAATTAATACAGGCAGGATTATTTTCTGGGGACAAAGGTCCTCCAGTCGGGTAAGTGTCAGACTCTTGTTTTCGGCTTGGGTCATGATCCAGGGTCAGGAGATCAAGCTGCATGTAGGGCTCTGCGCTGGGCATGGAACCTGCTTAAGATTTTCTCTCTTACTCTCCCCTGCTCCTCTCCTGCTTGCGCATGCTCTCTCTCTTTCTCTCAAAAAGCAAAATAAAATAAAATGAAATAAAATAAAAATAAAAATTATTTTCTGGTTTACTAAAACAATGTATAGGCTAACTTTATATTGAATATTAGTATAAATATTGTCAATTAAATATAGTTCATAGGAATAAAAATATCTTACCATTTTATCTATCTTCTTTATTCTTTCCTAAATTAAAAAAAGGCATATTATCTCCACACATTGTTTATAATTTATTTCCATTGAATATAAAGTGAAAACCTATCTTGCATACAGAACAGCATAAAGATGAATTCATCTTCTTTCTATAGTTTGCTATGACTAAGATCAACATTTCTGAATTAGTAACAAATTTGCCAACAGTGGTAAATTGAAATATCAGCACCATGAGAGATAGGTTTTATCTGCTGTATTCACGGTTGCATTCCAGAGCATAGGATACTGTGTGGAGCATATTTCTTTCTCATAAATGTTTGTTAAATGAATGAATAGACAATATTCAAAAAGGTGGTCCATGGATATTTTTAAAAATTTTAATAGTGAATAGTAGTAGTTACTTTAGATATACTCCTCATGCTTTTATTTTAAGATGCACTTATTTTAATGTATATTAAAAATTACACACTGGGTGTTATACACAACTAATGAATCGTTGAACACTACATCAAAAACTAATGATGTTGACTAACTGAACATAATAAAAAATTACATAATTAAATCATCAAATCAGTGACTTGGGTAGAGACTACAGAGACTTTCAATTAAAAGCAAATTTATTTGATCGTAAAAGTAAATTTTGAGAAATTATAAAATATTAGTCTAACTGATTAAAAATACTAAAGGACCAGATCTCTAGGTCTCTATTCCTTGTGAGAACAAACTGGGGAAGATTTACTGAATATGTTGATTCATACATCAATAAATATTCTTCAGTTGAATTAGTTGTGAAATTAGGACAAGTGCCTGTGTGGTTATATCTAGTGGAGTTTAATAGAGAAGAAGCCACTGATCCTGTACAGTATTGATAACTGAAGCCTTTTTATTGTTTTTTAAAGTAAGTTATTTATAACTTATTTATAACCCCAGAAATGGGGTCTGACTTTAGGTTTATTCTTAAATTGGGTGCAAATGGAAGAAAGTACAAATGCCTGTCTGTACGTATCTCATAGAAATGGGTGTGTGGGTTATAGCAAAGGCTCTGAGCACAACCAGGAAAACTGCCCTAATGGGAGAGTGAGATGTTGGGGTGGGAGGGATGTGGGTATGCAAGTTCCCCTGAGAACAGTGTGCTAAGAATGCTGATAGACTGACATATATAATATTATATATATGTGTGTATATGTATCTGTGTTTGTGTAGCTCTTTCACATATTATCTACTTACCTACTCACTATTTTGTGACGTGGATGTTATTATAACCTCACTGGGGAATCATGTACAAAGTTACCTCTCAAATCCAGACCTACTAACTCAGTCCTCTGTCACATGTCCTTTTTTTATATTTTGCCATTATGGTTTCTGGACTATTTTTATGAAGAATGGTGAAATTCTGTCATTTCATGGACAGCTGACTTCAGAATTCTAAATTACAGTGGTGAGACCTGCTTGCATTTCCAGAGACATGGCAGGGAGTGGGAAAGCTCCTCTAGAAAATTCCAACAATAAACTAACATATGATGAATGTGAATTGATGCCTTTCTTCCTAAAACTGTAGCTTCTTTAACAATATTGTGAAGACACTTCACAGAAGGTTTGTTCTTCACATTCTGTGTAAGACATGTCAATACTATGTTTGATCATGGATTATAAGGTTATATCTTTAATCTCAATTCATTGCTGCCAATGCCCCCATATTCTGTGTGTAAAGGTTCACTTCGATGTAGCTAAGTAAGAATGGATGCCATTATGTGTCCCATTATACTTACATGCTTTGCCAGAGAAACAGCCAAAAGCAGGTAAAGATGAAAAACTTCATGGTTCTTGGGGCTGTGAAACATATAAGAAAATCAAGAATAGATTTTATCTTCTACAAATGACATGTTCTGACATTTCTCTATTATTATCTTTACACCAGATAATGGAGAAAGGGCAATGAAGAGGAATAAAAACAGATATTTTAAAGAAAGCTCATGAATATGAATATCACAGTTTATTTTGAAAGGGCCATTTATGTGGTTCAACAGACATCCTTGCTACAATGTGGAAGGTCCATTCAGATATAGTCAGTGTCTGGGATTGTTCTCACTGACAGGCACTTTGTGAAGAAGGACCATCAGATACACAAAACACAACAGGCACCCTTTTGTATCAGATATCAGGTGAGGCGAAAGGCAGCCTGGCTCCCTCCTAAGAAGTAGCAGGTGGAAGTAACCGGGTCGGACATCAGATGTGCTACTAATTCCTGCTTGACCCCGGACTGGCTGCTGAAGCTTTCCCAAGCCTCTGAACATCACTGGGCCTCACTGGCCACATCTAACAAATGGGACTGCGCCACTTCTAAGGTCGCCTCCAGCCAGCTCACTCTGGTTTTTTGACCAAGTATTAATTTCAACTTTTTTCCCTGTGGTTAAGTATAAGCAAAGATTTAAATAAAGTTTTTCTAATGTATTTTCCATACATCTTAATCATTATAGTATACATATTTAAAGTCTACTTTAAAGAGTAATTTTAATTTTTACCCAAATAGCATCAAAATATGTTTATGATTTATACCTATGTGAATGAAGAAGTCGTAAATATACAGGTATTAAATATCTGTCTTAATATTAAATATCTGCATTTAATAATTTTAAAATAATTTCTAATCCCATAGTATAAACTTCCTCATCTTTACACTGAATAATAATGACACATAGTTGATGTATTCATTTGTTCTTCTAAGATGAGAATATTTTTTATGCATATAATATGGACAGGACGTATTTCACATTGCAAAGGCATAGAAAATTATAAGTCATATTTTATTGTCTTTTATTAAACATCTGAAATAAATGCATTTTTTAAACCTGTTTTCCAATCTATTTTCTTAGGTGAAAGATTTTACATAGGTGAAAGACATTGAAACATGTAAAACTGTCAGCTCTGAAATAGACATATATTTAACATATTAGAAATAAGAATTTAAAACAGTTGTAGTTATTCAGCAACTGCTATATGGCAAATACTATGCTGGATTTTTTATAATATTATCTATAATCTTTAAAGTAAGTATGTATTTTAAGTATTCTTATCTCCAATTTCTAGATGAAAAATGTTGTCCAGGAACCACACACAAAGGAAGAGTTTGCTGGATTTCTAGAAGCCTAGTTACCTTGGTCCTGCCATCAGAATCAAACATTGCCCTTCATGAGTTAGAGTCAAGGTAAATATTGCAGTGTCTACATATTAACTGCACCTTTTTAAAAAACAAGAAGATGAATCATGAGTTTGTATTAATTAAAAGAAAATATCCCCAAATCATTTATTTTTTTATAATTTTTTAAATTTTTATTAATATGTTTGAAATATTGTTCACAAGGCCCTAATGTGAGAGAAAGAATACATGAAAATTACCTTGTTTCTCAAATAGAAGACCAGAGACCAGGCATTGAATGATCTAGGAAGGGTTATCTCAGTACTATTTAAATGTTGTTCCTCCATGATATGGTAATTCTGTGGTTCAAAAGCCATTCAAAATGGCTTTAAAAAAAAAGCCAATTGAATTCTAAGAAGTCGCTATGATTAGAATTGTTTTTCTTACAGATTCCAAGGAGTGCTTTAGCACAGTTAAGTTTAGAGCCTGATAGCTGAAAATGAGGATGTTACAATGTATAAAGATTATCTGTATTTTGTGTGTGTCCTTCCTCTGCTCTGAACTAGTTTTTTGATTCAATAAAAGTTACTTCATGTTTTTTTTTTTTTCTTTTTCTCCTGGCACCTGCTTTCCTGTACAAGAATATGGTGTTTTGGACCAAAATAGTTCTCTAATGCTTTTCCAACTGTCAAATACCCTGAATGAATATCTGAAATGGATTTTTTTTCTTTTCTCTCTGGTTTTTAATTCTATAAAATTGCTATCATAGTAATAAAAATAATAATGTTATCTAACATAATGTAAAGACTTATAAAGTTGGCAATGATTTATATAAAGTAGATACATATTTTTTGTGGAAATCTCTAAAATAGAAGTTACAAATGCAAAAGACTACACTGACTTTGCAGGTGAGGTGAAAGTATAAAGTGAAAGCCAGGTGTAAAAAAGTAAGATATCGCCAGACCTTGGCTTCCTAAGAGTGCAACCTCTTGTAAAAGGAAGAGTTAACTCAGCTCTAGTCTATTTTGATTTATAAAAATAATATCCCAGTCTTGGCACACGTTATAATTTTTAAGGGTAGGACAAGAGAGGAATCTTTAAGTGAATCTACTTTTTATATAATGTCAACAGATTTAAAATGTTTGAAATATTGTGAGGCCAATCAAACACAATACTCTAGGTTTTGCCTTAGTGCCACCAGGAGGACTTTTGTGCACAATGCCTACACATAATTGTATTTATTGGATTCATAGTCATGTTTAGAAAGCCAATTTGCTGGTTAGCTGGCAAAGGTTGAAGCTTCATTATGTTAACATATAATTTTGTGTAAAAGTTTTTCTAAAATTTATCACACATACCACTGTACCTGTGAACAATAAAGGACAATTAGAGTATAGGTAGTTTAGCAGCCATTCATA
>NW_027397066.1:55590215-55613280 GCF_003265705.2 Callorhinus ursinus | reverse complement strand
CCTGTCCTGGGTTACTGTGCAGCATTGTAAAGTTACTTATAGTCATAATATCTCGGATATTGTGGATATTGCTGATAATGGTAGAAATTTTTAGGATACCCTCCCTGCATACAAATAAAAGGAAAGGGACGGTGGCAGAGAAATGAGACAATGACAGTGAAAATATTTCACAATAATCTTGATTAAAAATCAGGTTGTCTTAAAAACAAGTAAACTGATTTCTCTTTTAGAAAAAATAAAAATCAGGTTGTTAAAGTTGGTGGGAACTCATATATCAACTACATGATTGTTTTCTCAAACTTTTGGTTAGGTTTTCACCTTTTATAATAAAAATGTTTAAAAGAAGACAGAAATGATGCAGCATTTGCATTTTTATTGTTTGTTGATCATTTAGTTGTTTTGTAATACATATAGGGCCACTGATTATGGCCGGCCACTCACAAGAGGCTGACAACATATTCTTTATAATATTACCTCCAAGCTCCTACTTGCCTGTCCTTGAACATTCACCTCTTTCTGTCCAAATATCATCCATCCCTGCTCTTGAATCTTACATGGTGTCATTTCAAATGCATCTATTTATTCTACTAGTAAGAATTTTGAGATTCTCATCACATTGAGATGACATGTCAAAATAATATGAAATATCAAGGACATATTTCATTAAGAAAAATGTTAAATAAATGAAATTTATTTCGCCTCAATGGCTTAAACTGAGGACTGTGGCGTTCGACAAATCATGAAAATTAAATATTTCTTGGGGCACCTGGGTGGCTCAATCGGTTAAGTGTCTGCCTTTGGCTCAGGTCATGATCCGGAGTTCTGGGATCGAGTCCTGCCTTGGGCTCCCTGTTCAGCGGAGAGTCTGCTTCTCCCTCTGCCTCTCACCCCACTCATGCTCTCTCTCTGTCACTCACTCTCTCTCTCAAACAAATACATAAAATCTTTAAAAATTTTAAATATTTCTGGGTTAACTTTTTCTATCATCTACTAGTTAAAGCAAATATTCAGTCATGTTATGATACAAAATCAGATGTAGTTTTTAGTGTTGTTTATACCTGGCATTTTCTTGAAAGTAGAGGACTGAGAGAAATTCACAGTAAGTGGTCTTTGATAGATAGATAGATAGATAGATAGATAGATAGATAGATTGATAGATAAATAGATTGACTGATTTAGGGCTTTGAAAAGATATTTCCGAAAGAACACAATAATAAAATTTTGAGATAGTAAAAACTTTTTTCTCAGCCAAATTACAAATAAAATAACACGTCATAAAAAATGAAATATTAAAACAAAATATATATACAATGATTTAGCAATTCTGTACATTATGGGTGTTCATCATGATAAGTGTATTCTTAATTTCCTTCACCTATTTCACTCATCCCCCCACCCATCTCCCCTCTGGAAACAATCAATTAGTTCTCTATAATTAAGAGCCTGTTTTTAAATTTTTGAAATAATATACACGTTCGCAAACAGAGAGCTTACACCACTCGAGATCATTTTCTTATAAAATTTAAACTCAACTTTAAGTTAAAGGTAAAAGTAATCCTTAACAAAGTCGATGTGACATATTTAGTCAAGGAAATAAGAAGGCTTTTAGAAAAATCCCACCAGCAGAGATGATGGAGCACATCTCCTCCATTTTGCACATCATTCTCTTCGTACCATGATTGCTGTAAATTCAGAGGCACTGAAATCCTGAACTCACCTTCAAATCACCACCATCAGGTCATTACTTCTTAAATTATTTCTTTATGAGGTATTTTTAATAAGTATTATACATTTTATAAATGTTTTTCAACTTATCCTAAGTAACAAAAGATTAGAATCAGATCATATTTGATTGTCCATGAATACATTACCTTTTACCCAAGATGAGACTAAAAAATCAGAGAACTCAAAATTCTGAAGCCTTGGAGATGATGGGATTTTCCTGAGGACTGATGTATTTAAATACACTGAAATCCTCCATTTGTTTTTCCAAATCATGTCGAATGTGAAATCATATTACAGAGCTGAAAGTAATGCCCAAAATCTGTCCCCACAGAAACCAAGATAAACTGAACATGGTGATTTTACAATAGAAGATTGTAAAGCATATGACCAGGAAACAAATGGACCCATCAAATTTTAATCCCAGTGTTAGTCTAGGCATATGTGCATAAGACAAAGGGAAATGTATGGTAGAGTAAACCAAGCAGAGAAATTAATTGAAATGGAAAAATGTTTCTGTAGAACACCAACCATCCTATTTCAACAAATGCATGTCCAAGATGGAACAACTCTATGCCAAAAACGATACCATCTTATTAAAAGTTTATTTGTGTTTAATAAGTGGTAATAACTAGCATAATAAAATAGGAGTTATCATTTATTTCAAGTATTTTTCCTACAAATTGTTAAAATGTGTTTTTATTCTATCGACTATGGGATATTTTAAGTCCTAATGCATGTTGGCCAAAATTCTGTAATCTTTTGAGTATTGTATGATAAAGTAATTCTTATTTTCGTATCAAATGACCTTAGAAGCTCAGCACTATACATAGTAGCTGGAGGCATATGTTTTGGAATTTAATTTTCTATACATTTGACCCCATAAATAAAACTTAAGGTTTAATTTTTAACAGGCGTTTTAAGAAAATGTTTATTTATATTTAAGGTGGACCTTCTATGCTTATTTGTGTAACTCCATTAGAAGTTATTGTTATTCTCTGGGTAGTATACAAAGTATTATAAGAGTTTTATTAAGGCAAGAAAAGAATTAAAGTGAAATTCAATTAAATCTTGTTATATTTTTCATTGATTTCTAAGCCTCGTAGATATAAAATCTCTTCTCAATTGCAAAAACATCCAATCTCTAGTATATTCTCAAAAAAAAAGATGTATAGGGTTTAGTAAATATAGAAAGTCTGATTTTTAAAAATAAGCGCTGCTTACTCATTTTGGAATTTTCATATGACTCCTTCCTTTTGTCTTCTTCCCTCCCCCCATTTCTCATTTACTTTCTTCCCTCACTTATGTATTTATGGATTCTTTTAAGCAGTGTTACTAGGCACTATTCTAATAGACCCATGAGATTCATAGCCTCAAGTAAAATGCTCCAAAGCTGCTACCAAATAGCACTAGCAACAAAAACGAACTGCCAGGTAATGAAAATAAATAGATGTTAAAATATACATTTAAATATACAAATTTAGTGGAGCCTGGATGGCTCAGGCAGTTGGGCATCCAACTCTCGGTTTCTGCCCAGGCCATGATCTCAGGACGGTGGGATCAAGCCCCGGGTCGGGCTCCACACTCAGTGTGGAGTCTGTTTGTCCCTCTCCCTCCGCCCCTCCCCCTGCTCATGTACTCTCTCTCTGAAATAAAGAAAGTCTTTAAAATAAATAAATAAATAAATAAATAAACACAGTTAAAACCTACAATTGGGGGGCACCGGGGCAGCTTAGTCCATCGAGTATCTGACTGTTGATCTCAGCTCAGGTCTTGATCTCAGGGTCATGGGTTCAATCCCCATGTTGGGCTCCACACTGGGCACGGAGCATACTTAAATAAATAAATAAATAAATAAATAAATAAATAAATAAAACTTACAATTAAAACATATCTTAGGTTTAGAAACCGAAATATAGGCATTATTCCACCCATCACTTTCTGCTTCAACATGATAAGAAATATGGGGATTGTGAGATTAACAAGAAGGTGGACTATAAGCACAGAAGAGCCTTCTTGTGTTAGTTATGTTGCTCTCCTCCAGGGACAGTAGTCATTTTAGAATATTGATGGACCAGAACATGTCCTGATATTTTATAGTTAAGTAAAACAGATATCGTTCCCTCTATTACCAACCGTACTGTTTGAAAATGCCAGGTTTACATTTACAAGGGAAATATCAATAAAGCACTATTGCTATATCACAAGGGTGGCATTAAATTGGTGGCATAAGTGTGCAAACAGTGAATTGGTTTTTATACTGGTATTTTTGCTGGATTTTCCTCCTTCTTCTCTTCCTTTTTCTCTTATTATTTCTCTTCCTTCTCCTTCATTTCTCTTACAATAAAAACATGGTTTACAGTCTATGGCATAATCCATGATGTTTATTTATTTAACTAAAAAAAACATTTTTGTTGTATTCCTGTGTGAACTATTAAAATAAAAAAGTACTGCAACAAACAAACGTAGAACAATATATGACTGCTTTCTAGATAACATCATTGGGGCATTGGGAAAACAGTGATAATCTCCCATTCTTGCCCTTAGGGGTTCACCTTATGTTATGAATGTCTGTTTCCCCCCAAATTCTTATGTTGAAGCCTTACTCCTGAATATGTTGTATTAGGAAGTAGGGACCTTGGGAGGCAAATTAGGTTTACAATCATTCATGAGGGTAAAGCCCCCATGATGGGATTAGTACTCTTATAAGAAGAAAAAGAGACCCCAGAGCTTCTGTGAAGATACAGGAGGAAGGCAGCTACCTGCCAGTCAGGAAGAGGGCCTGCATCAAGAACCCAACCATGCTGCCACACTGTTATCAAACTTCCCAAGCTCCACCCTGTTTCTGGTATTTTGTTATAGCAGCTTTCGCTGGCTGAGACATCTTGTCATTTGCAAAACAGACAAGGTAAAAGATGACTGCTGATGGAAAAGCCCAGGAGAGTGTTTAATGTGGCATTCTAAATTTGGGAGGAAAAGGTCTGGAGTGGAACTAAAGATTTAAGAATAATCTGATGATTGGTTACAATGAAAACTATGAAAACTGAAGAGGTCATATAGGAAAAAGTGAGTGATAGGTCACTGGTCATTTGGAAACAGATGTAAAAGCTTTTAACTGAAATTACAAAGTATAATTGAAATGAAATTTACCAGTTGGTTTCGGTAGTGCTTTTCTCAGTCAGCTCAATCTTCTGTGAAGAGTAAAAAAGCACATGCTACAAAAACACACAAGAAGGTGTTACATCATATTGAATTAATTTTATTGAATGAAAAAGAATTATCTCAGTGACTCTTCAGATTCCTTAGGTAAAGAAGATAAGGAACAACTTTACTTCATTGATATATTAGTATTTTTCAAATATACTGTGTCAATGATCAGAAGCCATTCCACTCAGAAATAAAGGCCTAATTCACCCAATAGAGGCATTTACTAAGAATTAAATATATTAAAATCTTCATTATATGAGCCCTTACTCTGGATTGAGAAAAATGACACTGAACTTACACTGTACTTAAATTTGCATATATAGGGGCACCTGAGTGGTTCAGTCACTTAAGCATCCGACTCTTGATTTCAGCTCAGGTCACAATCTCATGGTCGTTGGATCGAACCCTGAGTCAGACTCCATGCTCAGTAGGGATTCTGCTTGAGATTCTCTTTCTCTCCTCTCCCTCTTCCCCTCCCCCTGCTCTCTCTCTCTCTCTCTCTAAAATAAATAAATAAGTCTTTGAAAAAATGTGCATATATATAATCATATTAAAATTAACTAATACATTATTTAGGAAAGAGAAATTATGCAGCTTACTGCTTAGAAGTTATTTTGCAGCACAAATCTTGGTTTAGACAATTGAGTGCCTATACTTTCACAGCCTCTAGTTTGTCTTAAGTATGGGTAACAAACATTTTTTTATATAGAATTTAGGTCATGCTTAAATAGTTAGACACAAGACAACAATATGTGCCAAAGATCTGAACTTGCATTCAAAATATCTGAGTGTGAGTTGGAACTTTGCAATTTACTAGCCACGTGGCCTAATGAAAGAAAATACTTCAATTTATCTGAGCTGACACTTTTCCTTGGACAAGCCTCTTTCTCTATGTATTTTTACTGATTTCCTTTATCACTTGCCTATTTTTCTGGCCCAGCTGAGTCCATAACTATACTGACTACTATAATTCAAAATTGCTGAGGGAGAGTTACAAGGAAATCCTGTAATTATTGCACAATATGTCCAGCATATTGCTAAGAAAATAAAAAGGAAATGTTGAGTGAGTATGGCATGCTTGTTTTTCTTAGAAATTACACTTTTTTTGCCAGTGGCCTTGGCAACTGAGGGCTAATACATAAGAACACCCTGGGCAGCCAGGGTCTTTTCTACTTGGACCTATGACCCTGGGGTCATTTCATCATTTCTTTTTACAGCTTCCTCCTGGTTCAATATGAACATAGTCGTAGAATGGATATTAGCTAAATAATTCAAGTATACAGTAGATATTGACTTAAGTTTTCTAAGCAATATAAAAGATATACGACAATCAGGAGTGTTCCCATCCCTCATACATGTAGCATGATATGAATGTAAGTTATATTATCGTTATGCTAATACTCTCCTTGTTCACTTGTTAAGGGCATCTGTCTGTGCTTAAGTCCTGAATACATCTACTATCTGTTAATGATGAAAAAAGAACATTGTAAAAATAAGTAGTGTTAAACACGATTAGACAATTACATTATGAACAGCAACCACTAAAGAGGCAAAGACATTTGAAGACCGCTTTTGTAAGTACGTACATATTAAGTACTTTTGAGGCCTGCCTCAGACTTCATTGTAGTACTTCCGGGAGATTCTCCTCTCTGTGCTCCAGTTTCCTTTCTTCCTTCCATCTTCTGTTCTTCCACAAGCATTAGCTGATAAACATTGACTTACTGCAAAAGATATGGGCCCACACCTGAGCAGTACCATTTTAATAAATGTGTACTGTTAGTATTCGTTCTCTAGAAGTAGTTACTCTCTAAATGTTACCCTCCATCCTAAAACCCTTCAAAAATTTCCATTGTCTACAGAATAGAATTCATTTTCTTTAGGAGCCCGGGATGCTTTGCCCTTCCTTATCTGACTTCTTCCTCTTTCTCTGTTCTCATCTCCATCTATTGTCTTCCTTGCACTTTATTTCCCAGATTCACTACTTGATTAAGTTGTAGTTACTCATTTCTCACACCCAAGGCCCCATTCTTCCTCTCCTTTTAGCCTAAAACTTTCTTCCATCCTCAGGTCAAATTCCCCTTCGTCTGGCTTCAAGATTCTGCTCAGGACTCACAGCTCCATCCTTTTTCCTTCTCCCATCCATCAGCTAAAATGAACGAGGTATTTCCTTTGTGTCTATTATACCTTATGATAGCTTTATTTAAATATTTATTACACTTCATAATGAGTGGGTTTCCATATTTGTTTTCCCATGAAGGCTCTGATCTCCTTCAGGATAAGAATTACACCTTTTTATTTACTGTTGCATTCTTGGAAACTAACAAAATGCCTGGCAAAACATAGACATTTAATATGGAATACATTTCGTTCTTTACCTTCAGCAACCACATGTCCACCTATCTTCAGCATTCTGCATGCATGACTATCCTCTGGATGTACTCATCACTCAGAAATTCTCCTCTAGAAATATTGAAATTCCCATCTGGTCAAAAGCTCTTGCCTGGACTTCTAGAGATTGCTTACTCTCATTTGGCTGGGTTTTTGCCTTTTTTCCTTCTAGTCATTCGAATCCTTTTTAGTGTTCTGGTTTATTACTCAACTACTGACCTCTCTGACTTCCTAGCTCAACCAGTACTTCATGGTTAGTCATTTCAGACCAAACATAGTCAACCCCCTCTCCCCACCCTGACAATTCTCTTGACCTATTGATATTATATTGCAACCATCTTGCCATACATCTACTTGGGTAAAGAAAACAATTTGGTATCTAATCTCATTTGGGTATTACTGCTATAGATACTTCTATTCATTTTTAATTTTCACATTAACCAGAATTTTCTTCTTTTTTAAATATCCCAAACCCATAACTGCTTACCTCACTGTCAGTTGAGAACCCCCATCCTCCACCTCACTGGAAAATTAAGATCATTTAATTTCAAGTTCTCTGCCATGTACGTCAAAATATGTATTATAATGACTCATCTTCTCCTCTTCTGCTGTCTCAGGAAAACTGGTACATTTTGCACAGGCCTAATTCTTTTGGCTATGACCCCAATCCTACTGGAATTTGCTTCATTAATTTATTCCCACACCTTTGGTGGTTTTCAGCTTCCTCACCATTGGCTTCTTTATTTTATTTATTTTTTAAAAGATTTTTATTTATTTATTTAGCAGAGATAGAGAGCACAGGTAGGCAGAGGGAGAGGGAGAAGCAGGCGCTCTGCGGAGCAAGGAGCCTGGTGTGGGGCTCGATCCCAGGACCCTGGGATCATGACCTGAGCCAAAGGCAGCTGCTTAACTGACTCAACCACCCAGGTGCCCCTGGCCTCTTTATTTTGAGCCACAAATCTCTATCTTAAAATTACCTTCCTGTGATTCTGGTTGTCCCTATTGTTATAGATACCCTTCCATGGGTGTCCTTACTTCCTCTTCTGAAATCTACGAAGAGTAGTGTTGCTTTTAATTCCCCCCACATTACTTGCTTCTTAACCACTTGTAGTGCATCTTGATGGTTTCAGTGATAATGTCTCCTGTGTCCAAAAACCCCCTCCTTGTTTCCACCTTTGTCCCCATCTGTGTTGCATTTTCACTCTTAACTCCACTTGTTTCTTCTAGTTATTTCCTCCCATGACTTCCATGACCTTCTATTCTCTTTTCCTTGATACTTTGTATTTTTCCTATCTCCTTTTGCTCTACCAGCCCGGAATAACAAGAAACACTTGAGTTCTATTCTTAGACAATTTATTTTCTCACTTGCACACCTTCCCTAGGGAAGTTCATTTATTCCTTTGTCTGGAAAAAAAAATTTCTACAGTTGTATTTATGACTTCTTTGAGCATCACATTTAACTGACAATACCTTCTGGACACCTTCAAACTTACTATGTTCAAGGTTTAACACTTTCTAATTTCAGCCTGGTTTCTTATCTTGGTTTACAATATGACCACATTTTCAGTCACATAGGCATATATTATTCATTCATTTCCCTGATGTCTCACATTTCTTATATTTTAATGACACATTTGTTTTCTCATTGCCTAAGAAGCCCAGTACCATCTTTCTAGTTGATGTCATTATGATGTCTGTCTTCGACTATTGTAATAACATGTTACTATAATAACCCCCTTTACTAGGTTACCCTGAGATATTGTCATAAAGTCATAAAATTCAAGAAATTTCACAATCTTTCCTTCTTTCAAATCTCTAATGTCTTCCCTTATTTCCAGTGAATTATGTCACCCCCGAATCATTGAAATTCAAAGGCATTAAGATCTGACTCCTGTGTATCCTGAAGTACAGAACCCATCAAACCTGGTATTTTTCTCTTCAAGCTCCTGTCTTTCCTTCAGCCAAAATACTTTATTCACATTTAGTCATCTTTTAAAATTCTACTTATTCTTTTAAGATTTAACCAAAATAACAAGCTCTTTAATGACCAGTTCCCCTGCCCACACTCAGCACCAATGCCCCATTCCTTCAATTCAGGCATAATTAAATTCTACACATTTAAGCACAAATGCTACATGGAGAACTAAATTTTATAACAGAATTTATAAAGGGAGTTAAAACATGGACCCTGCATACGATCAAACAGAAATGCATGTAGTCAGACATATCTAGTGTTAAATGGCATCTTTGCCATTAACAAACTATGATTTTTGGGCAAGTTACTCAATCTCTTGTTGTCTCAATTTCTTCAACCAAAATATGGAGAGGACAGCTACCTCATGATGTTTTTGTAAAGATTATACAAGATAATGTCTGTAAAATGCACAGTGCCTAGAATAGGGGTGATACTAAGTATAAAAAATAAAGGTTATTATTATGCCTGAGATAGAAAAAGGTAATCAGTACTAATCAGGTAAATAAGTCTCCATGACATTTTGCAAAATTCACCAAGGATTTTAAATATCCCAGCTATCCAGGTAGAGTCTTTTTCTGTGATGTTTCATTACAGAGGAAGGTTTATTCCTCTTGTGTACAGAATATTGGTTTGAAGAGAACAATTTATTTTTTCCTAATCAAGTGGTCCTGGGAGCCAAGCAGTTTGCCATACGTGACTAAACTACCATCATGGACTTGTTATCCTGTCAGTTCCTCCACTGCAGCATAAAACACTAACAACTGCTCAGGTGAGCATGACATTGTGCCCTTTGCGAAGCCCCTGTGTATCTCTGATGTTCATATAGAATTCCCCCCACAATTAAGATCTTGAGGACCCACCAAGGACTAAAGAGACTTAATTGCGTTCACAATGAGTTGGGGATTGGGCCAGAGTCTCAATGACTTTCAGTCATTGTTTTAGTTATTAGACAATTACATTTCCTGGACAGATTTCCTTTATTGGTTTGTGAATTGCTCCCTTGTTAAACTGCTCCCCAGAATTTCTGGGGACAGATAATAGGCAGAAATCATATTCTAATCATGTGGACTTCTTGGAATTGAAGCTCACTATTGATTTTATCTCAAACCACCAAATACAGTATATAAACCACCACAAAAGCAGACAGACCATCATCCACTTAGCTTCCGCTTCACTTCCTGTCCTCCACCTCGAAAAACAGGTAAGAATTTCAGATGTAAATCTGATGTATTCTCTCTTCACCTTTATTTCAAACTAAGCTGAGATATATGAAAAAAATAATTGCTTAAAATATAGTCTTTGAAATAAGGGTATTTAAAGTAGTGCTGACACTATTTTCAAAATTTAGGTTAAAAAAATAGAAATGTCTATAGAGATTTGGTAAAAATCATTACTGCATGAGTTTATGAGTCTAAAAAATGTAGTAACAATGATTACTATTGTTTTAGTACAAGGCCAGTTAACAGGCTATATTAAAAAATCTATTTCCTGAATTAATAAGTCTTCTAATTTGGTTAAACATACAGCAACAATAAAAGAAGATATATTTAAATTATTTGGGGGGAATATGAATAATTAATGGGAAACCTTTATCCCACAGTAGTTTTAGAGGGAACATTGAGTCAAGATACTGCAGGACATGTTTGGGGATGTGCACTACTTGAAATGTTTATAAATATTTTTGCAGAAGTATGTATTCATTGAACTTCTTTAGTGTCTCCAACATCCCACTTTATCAATTGGTTTATAATAGTTCAAAATATTATTAAAATAGACATATGAAATACAGAATTAAGTTAAAAAATATTTTACTTTGTAAGAAAATTCTAGATGGGACAGAGATGACTTGGAAACAAAAGCAAAGGAAAGAGAAGATTTGAAAGAAAGATTACTTTAGAATCCATTGGTCAAAATGAAGTCCTGGTTAAAAAACTGGTATATAAAATGCTAATTATAAAATATAGAAAATGAGATGAGATCCTTCCTACACATAATGACCTCTAATAAGATACTATATTCTTTATTTTTTTTGAGTCCTAACAATAAGAAATTATTTGGAAACTTATGGAGCTCTTAAGCAAAGCAAAATTAAGATTTATATAGTATCCATGAAAAATATCTGGAAAAAAATATCTTTTCCTGAAGAAAGAGCATAATCTTCAGGCTTTAAATATTGGAAAGGATATTTTGTCGATTGATTAGGGACTTTTTTCATGAAATGTTTTTAGTTCAGAAATTTGGTTTAAATATCTGAGATTGAAGATTGCATGCTAAGTGATATTAGTGGCACAAACATTATTTTGTATAAGAAACTATAGAAATGCTACAAAATCAAGCATTTAGTACATTTTGGTTATATAGGTTAACACGTATATTAGGGTATACTACAAAAAGAAGTAGCCTGGAGTGGGGATTGGGCAAGAGGACCTGATACTTTGGTAAATGATCAAGAAATCAGAGAAAAAATATATGGTGTACCATCTCTAAAGTTATGTGGCACAAAGGCGAGGAGGCATAATTAGATGTGTAGGGATGTGGACTGAGTTGTGGGTATAAATGGAGAGGAAGCCAATCAGTGAGCATCTGGATAAGTGGAGGAAATAAAGGAAATGCTCCAATGAAAATCTCAGTCTAATTGGAAATAATGAGAAATAATTAAAAAAACAATATTCATGGAAACAATTTGGTTTAGTAAAAAAAAAAAGATAAAAAGAAAATATGATCTTCTTTGTATACATTTTCTTTGATCAGTCTCTTCCAGATAGAACTGAGGCTCTATCAGGGCTGAGACCTTAAAATTTTGTTTGCTGCTATCATCCCAGCACCTAGACAGTGGCAATAAAAGGTATTAGATAAATATTTTTGAACAAATGAATTGATTAATAAATGTTTCTGTAAATACTTTGAACTTTTTTTGGTCTTTCATAAAAACCCAAACATAGTGCTGTGAATGAGATGAAAAAGAAGGAGATAGGGTGGAGGTGATGGCTGAGAAAAACTGAATGGTTAGCCATGAGGTAAGAAAATGATATGTAAGGAGGGATCCATAGTAGACTTTGACCCTGCCTATATGATAAAGCGTCTATTAGTATTTTTTTCTAAAATGCAGTTTATTTTTATTATGTATTATCTTTAGTTTCTTTAAAAGGAAAACAATCTTAGCTAAATAAGAAAACAGATTGACCAATATATTACCATTCTTTCATTTCCCCATTGACAAGACTTGATAACCATGAAGACCCTCATCCTTGCCTTCCTGGTGGCTCTCGCTCTTGCAAGAGAGGTAAGCAAATGTCTAAATAATTAAGATATAATGGAATATCTGCCTATGTTAGAGAAGAACATCAGCAACATTGTTAAAGTACAAATAAAGCAGAATTTCAACAGATTCATTTGCACTTCTTAGAAAATCATTTGCATTCATCCACTATTTCAACAGTGTGCAGTAGGGGCATAAATCTGGGTCAAATGCTTTCTATACCACTGTGCCAGCAGTTCCTAAAGGAAAAGCAAATGGACAGATAAGCAAACAGACAAAACAAAAAGAGACAGATATAAAAATGACAATAATAATATTGCACAGATATGATTGCATGCATGTGCAACCTAGATAAATATATCTTATTCCAGTGATAAAATATATGTATCTCTTACCTCACGGCGCTGGGCCCGATTCTACCTGTGTCTACCCAAAGACATCGAGGGAATGGAGTATCAGGCAATAATTATAATCATAAATATATTTGTAATACTAATAAACTGTTTAAAACAAAGTAAAATAACTGTTACCCATCAAAAACTGTATATTCACGTAAGATAAAAATATATCAATAAAGTTACTAAATATAAAAGACATAAAAACAACTACCTTTCGAGACTCTCAATAATCATTTTTTTATTTCTTAAATTTGTGAAATAGCTCTGCATAAGAAGATAAAAATTAAACAGGAAAAATGTTTAATAATGAGTTACCTATGGAAACCAAAATGGTGTTTGGTTTTTTTTTTTTTCCTGTTACAGAAGGAACTCACTGAGGTAAGATGTTTTTATTCACAAAAAAATTTCCAGCCACAAAATATTAACATTCTGCAATGATCTAGGAAAAGCCGGTTGTTGATTGTTTTATTTTTTTGTTTTTCTTTTACAGTCTGTGGAAAGCCTTTCAAGCAGTGAGGTAAAGACAACGTTTTCAGAGGCAATTTCCCAGTTTTGGAACAGTAAAATGCTGTGCTATCTTTCTATTGTGTTTCATTAGGACAGTTAGGTCAAAGCAGCTCTGTTCTGACATAAGTTTTGATGTAAATTTCTATCATTTTTTTCCCATTGCATATGCATAAGGACAGAATAAATACCTGGAGAATTCAATATTCTAGCACTTTCTAAGTGGGCTCGCTACTTGAAATTGTGTCATCGTGACCCCCTCTTTTTTTTTTTTTAATGAACGGTGCAGTCCTGTTTTCTGTCTTGAGCTCTCTTTACCCTGTCCTCATTCCCTACTCTGATATTTATCAAGTGCCTTCTGTGGATCAGACATTGACTAGGAGCTGTGGCACAAACGAAAAAAGGGGTGCCCAAAGTAAAGAGCTTGCAACAGAATATGTGAGCAGACATGCGAATGGACACATTTTGTAACTACAAAAGTCACTTCAGTAAATAAGAGATGGTGAGAGGTAGTGTAGTCCTAAATCTGCCTGGGAGAATCAGGTAGGTATTTTACCCTGGCAGCACTCTTTTTGGATATGTTATATATTACCTGTTAGTTAAATTGTACATCAGTATACTTTGTCTCTCTACAAGGCTATTATCAGTCCCTTAAGGAAGGCATTTATTTCTTATAATTAATTTGAAGTGTAAACATATTAAGTAACCTAAGAATGATTAAAAGAATTAAAAGATAAAATTCATATTATCAATGAATATTATTCTTTTAGAATCAGATAGAGTATTAGCAATCATTTGTTGTCCTAGGAAAGGAGGATGGTGATAGAGAGAAATCAGCATCTATTAAATACCCCTTTTTGTACTATGTTCACTAATTTTCTTTTCTTATGTAACTTCACTCATTCTTCTCTTATACAACAAGCTTATGCAGAACAGTGCAACATCTAAGCTTCGGCAATTATCCTGAGTTTTTAATATTATCGAACAAAGTGTGCACGTTAACCTATTACGTGCCTTCATTTTCTGATTTGTATTGACAAAGAAACATTCATAAAACTAAAACTAATTTTATTTTTATTTTTCTGAAGGAAACAATTACACACGTCAACAAGGTAATAGCTTCATATTTACATGTACTTATTTTCAAAATTTCCTACACTTAATTTTTATAGGTGGTAACATTTCCTTATATGTGATTTGGTTTTTAGCAGAAACTTGAGAATTTCAAGCGTCAGGAACAGCAGCAAAGAGAGGTAACTTATTCATGATAAGTATATTTCTAAAATTATTATGGAATATAATACATACAAAATGTGTATGTGGTCACTCTAAAGGATGATAATAAAATAAATACCAGTGAAGAAATTAAGTTTTGATACTGTCAAAATATTTTGAAGACATAAATGCATCTTGCAAACTCACAATTTGCAGAGTTTAGAATCAAAACTGAAGAATAATTCTTGATTTACTCACATTTCCAGCTGGTTCCCCTTAGTCTCAAGATGGATATTCAGACAAAAGAGAAGGAAAAGGCAATACAGCACATTTATTAGCTGTATGCCTTTGACCCCAAGTTTCTCTGTACTTAGTTTCCTTTTCTGTAAACCAAGCCTATTCCTAACCCTACAGTATGGATAAGCTGGCGCCCAATGAATAGTCAATGATTTTATATAACATTTTGTAGGTTTTATATTAACATTTACAAATACATGTTCTTCAAAGAATTTCCATTACACAATGAGAGAAGTGAGGTACAGAACAATTGAGTGACAATATCACACAGTTATTAAGTAGTAGAGCTTGCTTAAAATTAAGGATTTTCTTCGACAACATAAAATTCTTCATTTAATTAAATTACACTTGTGGTAACATATTTATCTAATTGTAATATTTCAACTTCCTTATTTTTATCAATGAAGTTGTATTGTTTGGAACTTAAGCCAAATATTTCCTAAATCAAAATGAATTTACAAATGGATGCCTCTCGGAAGACTCAAGATAACTAACCACCTTCTCCCAAGGGAAGTAGTGCTAGAAGGTGGCTGGTGTTAAGTAACTCCTTGAATTAAGCTGTAAAGTAAGGTTTAATTTTCATTAAAACAGCAGCAGCCACAACAAATAAACCTTGGAGTTACCCCTCTAAGTCTTTTAAAATAGATCTTTATTATATGAACACAATTTGCTCTATTATCAAAACATTATGTTGAAAAGTCCATGAAGACAAAAGTGGACAACTACTTCTATCTAGGCGATTCAGAAAAAGGTGAAATAAGTCTTGAAATCTCCAAACACTGATTTCAGTTGGATCTGCGGACTCATCTATGAAGGGAACGAGTTAATGAGAAATCCCTGAATGAGCATTTTACTCATTAGTCTTCACCTGACTGAAAATTATCTCTTAATCAAATCAGTCAAAGATTTTCCTTCTCTCTTTTCACTCAGTTATGGTTGTTCAAAAGACAGGAAGTTAATTCATCACAAATGACTGTTATGGCTGAATCATGGACTCAAAGATTCTTTTCCTTCTTTCCAGGATGAACGCCAGAATAAAATCCACCCCCTTTCCCAACAACAGCCTCTAATCTATCCTTATGCTGATCTCATCCCTTACGCTGTCCTTCCACAGAATGTCCTGCCTCTTGCTCAGCCTGCTGTGGTGATGCCTTTCCCTCAGCCTGAAATAATGGAAGTCCCCAAAGTTAAGGAGAACATCGTTCATAGGCGCAAAGTGATGCCCTTTCTTAAATCTCCAGTAGTGCCCTTTTTGAACAGCCCAATCCAGACTCTTCCTGATCTTGAAAATCTGTACTTTCCTCAGCCTCAGCCTCAGCCTCAGCCTCAGCCTCAGCCTCAGCCTCTGTCTCTGCCCCTGTCTCTGCCTCTGCTCCAGGCCCTGATGCACCAGATCCCCCAGCCTCTTCCTCAGACTCCCATGCTTACTCCTCAGCCACTGCTGTCCATTCCACAGTCCAAAGTCCTGCCTTTTCCCCAGCAAGTGATGCCCTACCCCCAGAGGGACATGGCCCTACAAGCCTTTCTGCTGTTCCAGGAGCCTCCCCATGAGGCCCATCCTGTGACTCAACCGATTGCCCCACTTTACAACTTTGCTCTTGTAAGTCCAAACTTACCAGCTTTGCTGTCTCACTTATGACATGAATATGGTGATAGAGGAAGTAAGTGAGAACTCTAGAATAAAAGAATAAATGAATAATGGATGGATCTAAAATGCACTTTGTTTAGATCAGTGAATCTCAATACTAGCAACATAATAGAATAACCTGTAGAACTTTTTCTTTCTAAAATCCCAATGTCTGGGCCTACCTGCAGAGATTCTTATGTGATTGTTCTGATCTTCTATGTAGAAGATACTATTAGGAACAAATTGTTTCAAGAGATTCTGATTTAATTGATCTGTTGAGAATTTGGATAAAGAGGATTAAGGCTTATTAAGGCTGGAATTAAATTTGATAGTCTGATTGGGCTTGGAATAAAGAAGGCTTATTATTTTCTACAATTTTGAAGTTTTCCTTGTGCATATCTATTCTGCAGATGCCTTATTTCACATCTTGTTTTTGACATATACACATATGATGGTAAACAATTGAGATGATTATTTCATTACTCAAAGAATTCTTAGGGAAATTGTCTTTGTGTCTTCGCCAAAATGTGAATTGTATATTTATTTATTTTGCTTTTTAATTTTTTTTAATTTTTAAGGTTTAAGAGAATTTCAAAGCTAATGTCCCCTCCTCACTTTTGGTAAGTTTTGGGAGTTTGGAGGTTAGAGTGATCATTTTTATAGATAATATCTTTTTAGATTTTATTCTCCTGGATAAGTCCAAGACAGTGACAAACTTTGTCAATACACCAACTTATTTATTAATGATCAAAGTGTCATGGATGTCTCAATGGTTGACTAACATCTACTGACCTGAAAGTGTGTATCAAATTTTAATTAAGTGCTATTGACAGATCTACATTCAAGTGCCTGTGTTCTCATGCTTGATTATCATCATTTTTTTAGGAAAAACTGAAAATAGTTTCTCCTACTTTCATGTGAATATATTTGAGATTTTTTTAAAAGATCACTTTCATTCTCATTTCTAACTAGGCTTCATAACTTCAATTGTTTTTGTCTCACTTAAAATTTACATATTATCCTTTAATTCATGACTCAAAATAAAATTAATTATTCCAGGTATGAGGTTTAAAAAGAGGAAAGAATATAGCTTTGGGATTCCTAAAATACAACTCTGTCTATGATCATGATAGACTAGACATTTCACTAAAACAATATCAGGTAAGCTGATATTTAATTATATAGGAATTTTTATATTTATATAAAATCTAAATATATTTTATATATTCCTTCAAGGTAAGGCTCAACATTTTGCATTTGTAATAAAATTTGTCTTGTAAATTAATCACACCAAAATTACAAATGAGGAGGGATGAATAGTTATAGCATATAACATAACTAATTCTATGTGTGCTTTATATTCTACAGAATTGACTGCGACTGGAAATGTGGCATCTTTTCACTTGGCATCCTGATAGCAAAAATTAATAACTTTTAAATGAATCTACACGGAAAAAATGAGAGTTTTTTCCTTTATTTACTTTATGTATTATATGGCATTCATCTTAATCTGAATTTGACTCACAAACTCTACATTTTCCAAATTTTAATTCAACAATACCATAGAAATTTAATTTTGAGTCGGAAATACCCTAAACATGGGAAAAATATGTATAGTTTCTGGAATTGTGTTTGTTATTATTTATCTATTTCCTAACCAGTCATTTCAATAAATTAATCCTTTAGGCATACTTAAGTTTTTCTGTCTTTATTATAATTTTTTAAACCTAAGATTATTGTCAATTTAAGATTATTAGTGTTAAAAATAGTCATGGAAGAATTGCAATCTGATAGAATGTTTTGAATTGAATGGTAAAGAATATCAAAAAGTGGAGGAAAAGATAGGGTGATCATATACTGTGTTTGCTCTAGAAAGTCTTGGCTTATACCTATTGCCCAGTTAACCTAGTACACTTGGGCCTTTCATTCTCAAACGTACCCAACATTGGTTATTAAATTTTATGGTCACAATGGAAAAAAAAAAAAACTTCAAATGTGAAACCGGATTCACAGCTCAGCAACGTGTAGCTAAGTGGTGCTGTGAAAGTTACTCAGTCCTTCAGACCTTCAATTTCCACATCTATAAAACAGGCAATTCAAAGGTTTTTTATTAAAGTTTTAATATGATAGGTGCACTGCACAGATACAGGATAATTGCTCCCTATTGCTCCACATTACTGACCCCACTTATACCAGAACAACAAGAGCCAGTATCACAATCAGAATGAACTGGGTTATGTGGTTTTGGCTGGTAATGCCCAAGAAATAAGACAACATGAGGCTCTGATAGCCATTGTTTTTTTTTTTTTTGATTGCAAAGTAATTGTTTCATTGTAATGAATAACCTCCCTACCAACTACCACACCTGTACACTCAATGTCATCCTCTTGAGTTTACACAGTGACTCATCCTTAGCAATTATTCCATCTTTCCTGCCATCCTCAGTGATTTCCTCACCTAAGGACCAAATGTGAGACAACTTATGCTATATAATATCTTTCCTTTTTAAAAGAAAATTCCATCTTGTAACAGTACACTTCCAAACCCTTCCCAGTCCTTTAGGCTACTTATGGCAACTGTTAGAGAGGAACTATCCATACTGAATGTATTATGCTTTGATTAACCTGCTTCCATCAAAGTTTTGTCCCTATGGAAATCACTTTTTTCCAAGGTAAACAACAACTTTTATCTTATTAATCTGTGTTCATTTTACCCAAACTCTCAGAGATATTTGGTAGAGTTGATCATCCCTTTTTTTGGAAAAAATATACTTCCCTTCATTTGAAATCTTAAACCCACTAAAACCCCTGGCTTCTCTCTTAATGCATTAGCCATTTCTTTGCCATCTCCTTTCTGGTATTTCTTTTTCCAACTTTTAAGTGTTGGAGTACCCTAAGGCTTTAGCCTTACTCTGGCTGGCAGTGCTTAGTTCCATGGCTTTAAGTCCATTCATGGGTTGAAAGCTTCTAAATGTGTATTTCTGAACTCATTCTTTCCTGAACTCCAAACTCACACACTCAACTTGCCTTCTTGGCCTTGACACCCAAATATCTAATTATCATCCTAAATCTGGCATGAACAAGCATAACTCTTCATCTGGATCCAGTCTCTGAATTGCTCAAATTTAATTGGGCATATTTCTGTAAGAGAAAATTTGATAACAGTAATATAGAGACAATAGACTTACTTGGATAAGCACTTCACCAAAAGAGTTTCTTAATGGCCGTTAAACATATGAAAAGGTATTCAACATCATTAGTCCTCAGGAAAATGCTAATTAAAGCTACCATACAATATTATGACACAATCACCAGAATGATTAAAATGAAAAAAAAAATTGTCCTTACCTAGTATTAGGAAAAACAAATAATAGGAACGCTAAGCAATGCTGATGTAAATGTAAACTGGCAGGAGTCCCTTGGAAACCTGTGTCAGTCTTTGTCAAAAATCAACATCTGCATATCTTATGACTAGAGGTTTTACTTTTAAGAATATAGCCAGCAGGGGTACCTGAGTGGCTCAGTTGTTTAAGAGTCTGCCTTCAGCTCGGGTCATGAACTCAGGGTCCTGGGACAGAGCCCCACGTCTGGCTCCCTGCTGGGTGGGGAATCTGCTTCTCCCTCTCCCCACATTCATGCTTTCTCTCACTCTCTCTCAAATAAATAAAATCTTAAAAAGAAAAAGAATATAGCCAACAGAAGAGCATATGTATGTGCACTAAAAATAAGTACCCAAGTTCCTCGCAGCATTATTCTTAATACCCAAAATTAAAATCAGCACTAATGGGAATCAACAGTATTTTCTATAAATAAATTGTGATATACAATAGAGTGGAATGTTACAATGCAGTTAATATGAATGAGCTACTGCCACATACGCACAACATGGATGTAAATAAGATTGAATGATAGGTAGCCAGGCCCAAAGCAAACAAGACTGTACAACCCCATAAATATAACATATTAGAATCTATGAAAAATTCATTTCTAGTGCACTAAGTTAGACTAGTGTTTATCTGAGGGGACGTAGAACTGGATAAGGAACATGAAGTGGTGCTTTCAGATGCTAGTGATATTCTTTCCCTTAGCCTGGAGGATGGGTACTTTGTGATAATACATTTTGATGTGTGTGCTTTTCCATTTGCCTGCTTGTTGCTTTAAAAATGTAAGTAAATGTACAGTTCATGTGAAATCTTGTGTTTCTTCATTAGTGTCTTGTCTACCTTCTTTTTCCCTAAAAGGGGGGGCTTCCCCAGTGTGGAGTCACCTCTCCACCTCTGGACTTAAATATAATTCCACACTAGGCCAAGGGACCTGGTTTCCTCAGAAGCTATGGAATGGCTGCATCAAGCTACTGAAAAATGTATGGTTTGAACCCCTACTGGGGTGAAATGTGAAAAATGGGAACCAGGAGATGGGAGAGAACCTGCAGATTAATTCCTGCTTCATTTTTTTTCTCTGTATATTATTCAGAGGTGAGTTCTTCTGTGCAGCTTGTGTTCATTACATAATAATCATCTTCAGTTTTTTTATTGCCGAAAGGATTCAGAGGGCTCAAGCAGTTGAAACTTTTTGCAGGCAAAAAACAGAGGACAGCAACAGCGAGGGAAAGATATGCAGTGAAAGTGGTGCTAAGATCTCAGGAACAACTTATTTGTTCTCCCACTTCTTGGTAGCCCAGGATATGCTTTATCTCCGGATCTGAAACCACCCACGGAGGCTGCACAAAACACCTCCGTCCCGGGAAGGTCAAAACTACTTGTTGGGAGGGTCTCTTACAAAAACCTTGTTAGCTACATGACCAGTCTTAACTGTTGAAAACCATCCCTGCTTCACTCCCCCACTCCTAGACTTCACTGAAATCTGGTACAGACCATATGCAATTATTACTAAACAATCCTGACAAGCTGATCTATCCTGCCCAAAGCAAAGCACAGACATATGGTTATAGTATCATTTGCCATTAGTAATTAAATACCATAGTGTTGACCAAGAATCAGTAACTCTAGAGATAAGCATACAGTCATCCAGACCAACTGAGATTGATGCTATGTTATGCATAGCCTTTCTGGAGAAAATAGGTGTGCTGAGAAAGCATACCTGCTGATAGCTTTCAACTTGTAGTGAAGTGGTTCTCACATTGGCGTCTTTCCTTACCTCCAATTACTTAGGGTGCAAACATTTACATAATTCATAATTGCTTCCAAGTAAACTTGAATAAATAGAAGCTGAAATTGTAGAAAATTGCAATTATTTGCATATATACAAAGTCAATAAGCTATAAAATATTGCAAAAAGTTGATATCAACTTTAATGAAATATATCAATAGGACAGAATGTATTTCTCTCTTTAAACAATTACCAAATGTACTTTAGAAATGTTTGAGAGGGAGGAGTAGGAGACCTGGATTTCATCTGGTCTCAGGAATTCAGCTGAATAGGGATCAAACCATTCTGAACACCTACGAACTCAACAGGAGATCGAAGATAAGAAGAGTAACAACACTCTGAACAGAAAAGCGACCACTTTCTGGAAGGTAGGACGTACGGAGAAGTGAATCCGAGGCGATATTCGGGAAGATAGACGGCGGGGGAGGGGGGCCTCCACTGGCCGCTTCTGGCAAGTGATAGAGCCGCGGAGCACAAAATCGGAACTTTTAGAAGTTGGCTCCGCTGAGGGACATCGCTCCAGTGGCTAAGCGGGGGATGGAACCCTCGCGGGACAGTGTGGTCTCAGGACCCTCGGGGTCACAGAAAGACCGGGGGTGCCTGAGTGTGGCAGAGCTCCCAGGGATTGGAGCGGGGAAGCGGGCTGCAGAGACGGAGGCGAGGCGCGGGCTCTCAGCTCGGGGTTGCCATAAACTGTGATCCGCGGCCCAGTCGGGCTACTGCTCCTGCAGCAGGGACCCAACAGGCGGCAGATCCAGGGAGAGACTCCCCTTCCTCCCCCAGGAGGAGCAGCACGGGAGCACACCGCAGGGATCTGCTGGGTTTGGAGACTCCACACGGGGTCAGGTGCCAGAGATAGAAACACTCCATCACAGGCCGGGTGAGCGCGGAGTGCGGCCGGAGACCGGGGACACAGGAGTGACTGCTTTTCTCTGGGGGTGCACTGAGGAGCGGGGCCCGAATTCTCAGCTCCTCCGGGCGGAGATTGGGAAGCCACCATTTTCACCCTGGTCCTCCAAGGCTGTACCGAGAGCTTGCAGGGAAAAAAGCTCCTGAGAGCAAACCCGAGCAGCTTGCTTAGCCCGGACACACAAGGGCGGGGCAATTCAGCCTCCGGCAAAGACATTTGGGAACCATGGCAACAGCCCCTCCCCCAGAAGATCAGCATGAACAGCCAGCAAGCCAAGACCAAATTTACCAATCAAGGAAACGGGAGAACTCCAGCGCTAGGGGAATACTGCACATAGAATTCATGGCTTTTTTTTACCATAATTCATTAGTTTTTCAAAGTTAATTTAACTGTTT
>NW_027397066.1:55587071-55590115 GCF_003265705.2 Callorhinus ursinus | reverse complement strand
AATTTTTCTTTTTCCCTTTTTCAAACAACATTTTATCAATTCCTTTTTTAAAAAAATATTTTTTATTTTTCATTTTTCATTTTTAGAGTCATATTTTTATCCCTTCATAGTAGTTACCCTTATTTTTTGGCATATATATATAAGTTGTTCTCTGTTTAAAATTTTGAGATACAATTTCTTCTAACAGATCAAAATATACCCTAAATCACTAGTGTATGGCTTTGTTCTAGTCTCCTGCCTGATCACATTCTCTTCCTTTTTTTGTCTTTTTTTCTTTTTTCTTTTTCTTTTTAAATCTTCTTTCTTTTTAAAAACAACTTCTTATATTATCAATTCCTTCTATAAAATCTTTTATAATTTTCATCTATACAGTCATCTGCCATCCCACCATTGTATCAACCCTTATTTTGTACATATATAAGTCTTTCTTCCTTTAAAATTTTAGCAGGCACTTTCTTCTAACAGACCAAAATATGCCCAAAAGCTAGTGTGTGGCACTGATCTATGTACTAGCCTGATCATATTTGATCATATTCTGTTTTGTTTTGTTTTGTTCTGTTTTTGTTTTTATCCTTTTCTTTTTCCTTTTTTTTTTTCTCTTCTTTCTTTCCCTTTCTTGTCCCCTGGTTTCAGGTCTTTTCTGATTTGTATAGAGTATATTTGCTGGAGACATTGTTAACCTGTTAGCATTCTGTTCTCTCATTCATCAGTTCTCCTCTGGACAAAATGACAAGACGAAAAAAATCACCTCAGCAAAAAGAACAAGAGGTAGTACCATCCACCAGGGACCTACTCAATACTGATATTAGTACGATGTCGGACCTAGAGTTCAGAATCATGACTTTAAAGATACTAGCTGGGCTTGAAAAAAGTGTGGAAGTTATTAAAGAAACGCTTTCTGGAGAAATAAAAGAACTAAAATCTAACCAAGTTGAAATCAAAAAGGCTATTAATGAGGTGCAATCAAAAATGGGGGCACTAACTGCTAGGATACATGAGGCAGAAGAAAGAATCAGCGATATAGAAGACCAAATGATGGAAAATAAAGAGGCTGAGAAAAAGAGAGATAAACAACTACAGGATCACGAGGGCAGAATTCGAGAGATAAGTGATACGATAAGATGAAACAACATTAGAATAATTGGGATCCCAGAAGAAGAAGAAAGAGAGAGAGGGGCAGAAGGTATATTGGAGCAAATTATAGCAGAGAACTTCCCTAATGTGAGGAAGGAAACAGGCATCAAAATCCAGAGGCACAGAGAACCCCTCTCAAAATCAATAAAAATAGGTCAGCACCCTGACATCCAATAGTAAAACTTACAAGTCTCAGGGACAAAGAGAAAATCCTGAAAGCCCCTCAGGAGAAGAGATATGTAACTTACAATGGTAGAAACATTAGATTGGCAACAGACCTATCCACAGAGACCTGGCAGGCCAGAAAGGACTGGCATGATATCTTCAGAGCACTAAATGAGAAAAATATGCAGCCAAGAATACTATATCCAGCTAGGCTATCATTGAAAATAGAAGGAGAGATAAAAAGCTTCCAGGACAAACAAAAACTAAAGGAATTTGCAAACACAAAACCAGCCCTACAAGAAATATTGAAAGAGGTCCTCTAAGCAAAAAGAGAGCCTAAAAGCAGCATAGAGCAGAAAGGAGCACAGACAATATACAGTAATAGTCACCTTACAGGCAATACAATGGCACTAAATTCATATCTTTCAATAGTTACCCTGAAATTAAATGGGCTCAATGCCCCAATCAAAAGACACAGGCTATCAAATTGGATTAAAAAACAAGACCCATCAATATGCTGTCTGCAAGAGACTCATTTTAGACCCAAAGACACCCCCAGATTGAAAGTGAGGGGGTGGAAAACCATTTACCATGCTAATGGACACCAAAAGAAAGCTGGGGTGGCAATCCTTATAACAGACAAATTAGATTTTAAAACAAAGACTGTAGTAAGAGATGAGGAAGGACACTATATTCTACTTAAAGGGTCTATCCAACAAGAAGATCTAACAATTGTAAATATCTATGCCCCTAACGTGGGAGCAGCCAATTATATAAGGCAATTAATAACAAAAGCAAAGAAACACAGCAACAACAATACAATAATAGTGGGGGACTTTAACACCCCCCTGACTGAAATGGACAGATCATCTAAGCAAAAGATCAACAAGGAAATAAAGACTTTAAATGAAACACTGGACCAAATGGACTTTACAGACATATTCAGAACATTCCATCCCAAAGCAACAGAATACACATTCTTCTCTAGTGCCCATGGAACATTCTCCAGAATAGATCACATCATGGGTCACAAATCAGGTCTCAACCGGGACCAAAAGATTGGGATTATTCCCTGCATATTATCAGACCACAATGCTTTGAAACTAGAACTCAATCACAAGAGGAAAGTCGGAAAGAACTCAAAGACATGGAGGCTAAAGAGCATCCTACTAAAGAATGAATGGGTCAACCAAGAAATTAAAGAAGAATTAAAAAAATTCATGGAAACCAATGAAAATGAAAACACAACTGTTCAAAATCTTTGGGATACAGCAAAGGCAGTCCTGAGAGGAAAGTATATAGCAATACAAGCCTTTCTCAAGAAACAAGAAAGGTCTCAAATACACATCCTAACCCTGCACCTAAAGGAGCTGGAGAAAGAACAGCAAATAAAGCCTAGACCCAGCAGGAGAAGAGAAATCATAAAGATCAGAGCAGAAATCAATGAAATAGAAACCAAAAGAACAGTAGAACAGATCAACGAAACTAGGAGCTGCTTCTTTGAAAGAATTAACAAGATTGATAAACCCCTGGCCAGACTTATCAAAAAGAAAAGAGAAATGACCCAAATCAACAAAATCATGAATGAAAGAGGAGAGATCACAACCAACACCAAAGACATACAAACAATTCTAAGAACATATTATGAGCAACTCTATGCCAGCAAATTAGATAACCTGGAAGAAATGGGTGCATTCCTAGAGATGTACCAACAACCAAAATTGAACCAGGAAGAAATAGAAAAC
>NW_027397066.1:55467296-55582071 GCF_003265705.2 Callorhinus ursinus | reverse complement strand
GGGGGATTGGTTAGCCTGGTGATGGGTATTAAAGAGGGCACATTCTGCGTGGAGCACTGGGTGTTATGCACAAACAATGAATCATGGAACACTACATCAAAAACTAATGATGTAATGTATGGTGATTAACATAACAATAAAAAGTATTTAAAAAAAAGAAAAAGAAATGTTTGAGAGAACCAATCTGAAAACCAATCTAAGTATCCTACAAAAATATTAAATTTTCTTTTTTTAAACTTTTTTTTAAGATTTTATTTATTTTTTTGACAGAGAGAGACAATGAGAGCAGGAACACAAGCAGGGGGAGTGGGAGAGGGAGAAGCAGGCTTCCCACTGAGCAGGGAGCCCAATGTGGGACTCGATCCCAGGACCCTGGGGTCATGACCTGAGCCGAAGTCAGATGCTTAATGACTGAGCCACCCAGGCGCCCAAAAATATTAAATTTTCTGCATAAGTGAATATAGTAGGTAGAATTTTGTCCCCTCAAAAGTTATATTTAAGTCCCAACCCAGGTACCTATGAATGTAACCTTACTTGAATATAGGGAGTTTGTAGATGTAATTAAATTGAGATAAGGTAATCTAGTTTAGATGGGTTCTTAATCCAATGATTATTTTCCTTATAAGAAATGAAAATTTGGTCCTGGACATACACAGAGGAAAGATAGCCATGTGAAGTTGGAAGCAGAAATTGGAGTTTTATAGTAACAAGATGCAGCCACAAGTTAAGGGATGCCAAGGATTGCCAAGGATTGCCAACAACCACCAGAAGTTAGGAAGAGCCAAGGAGGGATTTCTAGAGCCTTCAGAGGAAACATGGCCCTACCAACACATTGATTTCAGATCTCTAGCCTCCAGACTATGAGAGAATAAGTTTCTGTTATTTTAAGCCACCCAGTTTGTGGTACTTGGTTATAGCAGCCCTAGGAAACTAGTAAAATGAAACATACAGATTTGGGTTACATTTTGTTCACAAATCATTTGAAAACCTTTGACAAAATTATTTTAAAAATGGAGAACCAAACCAAAAAATTTCTGTCTTACTGAAATTATTGAAAGCAAAGCTTGTAAATGGGAAGATGTTGAAATTTAGGCCGCAAAGGGAGAAAAAAAAAGTTTTAATGGTGAAAGCTCGAATAATGTATGACTTAATTCTGAACTACAATTCCAATTTGGTGTATCTTAGCATGTAATCTTAGAAGATTTTAATGACTCTCAGATGAAAAAAAGTGAGCATATATCCGAAGCCAGGAGTATCATAATACCCAAAGGGAGAGATCCTTGCTCCAACAGAGCCAATTAACATTCTTCTACTCATGCGTGAATACTCAGGGAACCTGCAGTGTGGTCATTTCCTGTGGCATTTAGGACCTGAACAACCACGAAGCCCTGAGATGTGAGCAAGCCATCTTTCTTATCTCCTGCAAATCAAGTCAGTCCAAAGAAGAGTGATAGTGAAGGATGAACAAAAGGGTTAGTGACCACTGTCAAGTTCCTAAGTCCAACTGTACTTCCCTCTTGGAATTTTTAGTTACATGAGCTAATAAATTCCCCTTTTTTTCATTAATTTGAGGTAAAGTTTAATTGTATCAGTTGGCACCACGATATTCCTGACCAAATAGAATAAAATTCCTGTATGTCATGGTTCTATGACAGTGGATCTTTTACTGCTTATGGTCATAGAGATTAAATTTTTGAAGAAAAAAACCCAAGGTTGAGTTTTTAAATTACACAATGAATGCCTTAATTCAGGTCTCCATAACAAAATACCATGCACTGAATGGCTTACATAATATTTATTTCTTACAATTCTGGGGGCTGGAAGTTCAAGTGCAAGGTACCAGCAGATCCTGTGTTTGGTAAAAGCTGTCTTCCTGGCTTGCAGACAGCCACCTTCTTGCTATATCCTCACATGGCAGAGAGAGAAAGAGAGCATCTCTCTCAAATCTTTTCTTATAACGACATTAATCTCACTCCTGAAGTTCCCACCCTCATGACCCAGTTGCCTTCAAAGACCCCACATCCAACTACCTTCACATTGGGGATAGGGGTTTCAACATATGAATGTAGGGGAAACACAAACATTCAATATATAATAATTAAAATAACATGAATTTACAGGCTTGTAGATCTCATGTGAAATTTAGGAAAGTGAGGTACCAATTATTAGGAAAAAATGAAATATATTGGAGGAAATGAAAGATTCAGAGCACCCCTAACTCCCAAATGCTCCTGAAACTCTCATTGTGCCTGTTTCATGATGAAATCATGATTTCTTTGTTTACTGTAGTTAATGGTTACCTTAATTTCCCACTTTTCCCTTTAACTTCAACCTTGAAATGGCTCAGTAATAAGAATAAAAAAATTAGAAAGTTGTTTCCTTAAAGCACAGTAGAGTACATAGACTAGTGTCTTAGGGGCTGGATGTGGGCAATAAAGAGAATGGGACTGTGCATTTTGTATTAAAAAAAAAAAGAAACTAGACTATATTAAAAATCAGGTAATTTTACACACCAATTCACATTTCTAGTTTCTCCTATGAGTCCCAATTCACATTTCCAGTTTCTCCTATGAGTCCTAATTTCTGGTAACACTTGATCCATGTATTATGCATGGCAACAAAAAATTGGAAGGAGTAGCAGAAGGAGAAGGCATATACTCTTCAGTTTACGATCAACATCATTTCCCCCCCATCATTTTCCCACTCATTCATGTTATCTGCTGGGTTCTAGAAGGTTTGTAACCATAATAAAAAGGGAAACATTCAAAAACTATCTGTAGATAGATATGTTTAATTCTAATAACCCACCACTTCCCCATGTCTACAAAGCATAGATGACTGTCCTTTAACATTTTCCATAAAGAATGGATTTTTATAAAAGTCTTTTTTCCCTAACTACAGTTGACTGAAAACTTTATTAGGAGGCACACAGTAATTAAATTGTATTTCTGACCTCAGGGAGGATGAAGAAGCCCAGTCACCTAAGTGATAGCAAGTAAACTCCTGAAGTAAGGCGATAATTAATATTTTTAGAGATTTAGTGGAGGAGGGGTGGTGGTGGTAGTTACTGCATGACAAATGGTCAAAACAGAGGTGACATCTGTGGGAACTAATCATTATATCCATAGGAAAAATTTAATGGCAATTTCATCAGGGTTATTTTTTATATATAAATATAAAAATATTTTGGTGAACAGAATTTCTCTGATAAAGAGACTTCCGGCTCAAGCTACCAACAGAGAATGAAGATCCACCCCAATTTCTGAATAAGAATTAATTTATGGATCTATAATTCTTGAATGTAGAAAAAAATCAAAGTTCTGTAGGAAGCATCCTCCTATAATATCATATTTCCAATCCTGATCCTTGTCTTTGATCTATGAGTTTTGGAGCATTTACATAAAGAAACAAACTAACTGATCTTCTTACAGACTCTAAGATCCGTTCTCTGTCTTACCACTCATTACCTGGAGAATGTCCTGATGATTTGTGGTTCATATTGGGATTTCTTTGAGTCAAGTAATAACTGATGTTACCCCCACAGTTTGCCTCCTTCCAAGCCTAGTCCAAATCATTAAGGTAAGTTCTCTGCTCAGAGTGGGAATAGATATACTGAGAAACTGGTTTAATCCCCATATTACCTCCCTGATATATGGAGTAAAAAGGTCAAAAATTACTGAATATAAACCATTCTTATGTCTCCTTCTGTAATAAAATAAAAATTTTGCTCCTCTGGGGAAAAAAGCAACTGTTAAAGACTAAAGGACATAAGGAAAGTGAATTGTATCATTATTCCATTTCCCATTTGGCTTTTTTTTTAAGAATTTATTTATTTATTTGACAGACAGAGAGAGATTGAGCACAAGCTGGGGGAGCGGCAGGCAGAGGGAGAGTAAGGCTCCCCACTGAGCAAGGAGTCTGATGTGGGACTCGATCCCAGGACTCTGGGATCATGACCTGAGCCGAAGGCAGATGCTTATAAGACTCAGCAACCCAGGCGTCCCCCCATTTAGCCTTTTCAACAGCTTCTTGGAAAGTAACAGTGGATTATTACAAGTTTAATGAGGTGGTGACAACTCATTTTTAAATTTTTGTTATTAATGTAACTAATGTTATGTTAGTTTCAGGTCAAAAACAGTGATTGGACAACTTTATTACATTATGTTATGCTCACAAGTAGAGCTACCACCTGTCACCATACAACACGATCACAATACCATTGACTGTATTCTCTGTGCTGCACCTTTGTCTCCTTGGATTTATTCATTCCATACCTGGAAGCCTGTATCTCCTACTCCCTTTCACCCATTTTGCCCATCCTTTCCACCCAGATTATAGGTGGTATTTTAAATATAGTGTCACATAAATCCCTGATCCTTGCATTTTTTTCTCCATCCTGCCTTTCAAACTTAAGAAAAAGAGGAAAACAATACCAGAAACAGTTTGCTTTCATCTTTCAGACAGAGGCTTACACCTCATGGCACAGTTTTAAGGACAAGTCTACTCTAGTCTTGCAGCACAGTTTAGACTGCAGGAAACATGACTATCTTATTCCATGGCTCACTGTGCATTCATTAAATTGATGACTTTATTTCTTTTTAAAAAAATATTTATTTATTTATTTGAGAGAGATTGTGAGAGTAGTGGGGAGGGGCAGAGGGAGGGAATCTTCAAGCAGACTCCCTGCTGAGCACAGAGCCTGATGTGGGACTCGATCTCACCATTTCTACTCCTGACCTGAGTGGAAACCAAGAGTCAGATGCTCAACCAACTGAGCTACCCAGGCACCGCTTGATGACCTTATTTCTATAGGATTCATAACACAAGAAATATCAAGTATCCTTGAGGGCTTGGGAAGTGATATGATGACAGAAACTGGTAGATAAATTTTATGAAGACACAGGGGAAAGCACTCTCCATTAATTTCTTGCAGGTCCAGGAGTCTGAGTATGTGACAAACCTTCTCTAGATTAAAAAAGAAAAAGAAGTTGTTTTACCATGTACTTCTTGACACTGAGAGAAGGTGGAAGACCCAATGCTAAGTGGCTTTCTCTTCATTTTCAAGACAAAAATTTCATGTTTGGGTGTTATGCATATATAATATATATTATAGGTAGGATGCAGAGCAGTTGATGGCTTAGGCCATACTACAGGAAGCCTTCTCACATATGTTATCACCTGGTAGATACGGTGGTTCTTAAAGGGTCATGGCATGTTCGGTTGGTTGGGAATCTGGAATATACCCTAAAAAGTACATCACACCTGGGGCTTTTAGGATGTCAGAACAAGTAAGGATTGTCATTTTGAGAAAGAGCTCCTCCTTGGGCTCTGGAGGATACTGAAGAGCCCACCCCAGCTACTGGGTGACTGTGTGTGCTGAGGTGACTCTTTAAATGGTTATGACCTAGTCTACCTACCTATAAACTCAGTTATAATCAGGTGGGTTGGGCCCAAATAGGTCCTGATGGCATTAATAAATTGTATAACCGGCTCATTCAAATTCCCAGTGCACTCACGAATGCCACAGAGACGTGGGATGTCCTCATGGGAAATAGTCCGTAAACAACTGACTTCAAATGAATGATCTTGAACCACGTTTATAATTTGCCAGCATCAGTCAAAAGTGACATTTTAACTTTGTTTCATTAAAATGTGATTGAACGTATCATAATAAATTTGGTGAAAACAAAATGTTATATACACACTCTTAAAAGGATTGTGTAAATGCTGGTGAATGGAATAATGACAGAAAATATGGACTGTGCTTTAAAATTGTAATTTATTGGAAAAAAAGGAAAAAAATCTCAGTCACTGCACACAATTATAGGGAATGATGGTACTTACAGAAGAAGCCATTCAAAGACTTTTTACACAAAATTTCCATAATAGAAACTTAGTAAAGACTTCAATACCCTCTGTTTCAGTGACCTTCATACTGGCATGATACAACTGGAATTTAGACAATAAACTGTTAGGAAAATTTAGCTTAAGGAAAATAATGATAATTCTATGTAATATACAGTAGAGAACTGAAAAAGAAACATTGTCCTCAATTTGGGATTGTCCTATTCTAAAATAACAGTCGAAGCCTTTGGATAGGATGGTTTTACATGGTAGATGGGAGAAATTTAGAGAATGGAATTTTCAGTCACATCTGTAAATAGAAAAGGAAATATGTGGTTAGCTATACTACATATTTAGAGTTGAAGAGACACTTTTATGATATGCATATTTTAATTGTCATTTTCTCTTCATTTTAAAATAAAGTTCACAATGTTATTTGTGTTTTCCTGTTACTGACAAATATATCCATTGCTCCTAATTTTTAAGTTTTGAAAATTCTTTTACTAGGTAGTATTTTCCTTTGCAGTAATATAAAAGATATGGCAAGGCAATTAGAAGAAAAAGCTTTCATATGGGTCAGAGTTTTATCATTTTCTTTAGTTTGATCTGTTGAAAAGGAAGTTCCCACTATTGTGAAGGGAAACACACATACATGCACACATGCACACACAGCTAAAAGCTCCAATATAGAAGATGAAGGTAATTTTAAAAAAATCTATTGATGTATCAGTCTGTTTGCCTGTTGAGAGATAATCATTTGGTTTCATTATGTGACTTGCTAAGGATTTCTACTGCAGTGATCACAAAGAACAGGGTACAACTGTTGGGTTCACCTGCGTCTCAAAGTCACATCTTCATAGAAAATTAATAACATCCATACTCCTATACTTGTATAGGAATTTCAATATGATAAATTATATTAGATAAAATTAGATAATTTTTAAGTTGCTGTTTAAGTCTAGTATGACCAGGAAACAAAAATTTGCAAATTTCTAAGCCAATGTGATTATTTAACTTCTAATGTGTTCACAAGTAGCTAGACATCAGCAAAAAGAAAAAGAATTATAGCCTACAATCATATCTTTGTACTTTGTCTTCAAATGGAAATGGGATTAATGGTTAGACAGGTAATTTCCAAACTTACCAACAGCCATAATTGTGGAGTTCCTGGGAATTCTTAATTTTTCTGAAAGAACAAAAATTGTTAAAATTATGTGATCAAGGTAGTCAGCAATAAAACGTTATTAGCTCAAAAAATGGCTGCTACTCATTTTCTGTGTCTATTTTCCCAACACTATACTTTGCAAAGATGACTATATTTAATCACCTTCAGAGTTAAGAAAAATAAACATCGTTATATTATTTTAAGTGGATACCAAAATCTGTGTTCTATCCTTATGTATATCATGGGTATAACCAAAAGAAAGGCATTCAAAGATTAATAAAGGTGCAAGGAGAATAAAATTGGGTTCTATATCAGAATTCTTTATATTTTTAATTTGGAGAAAAACCTTTTTTTCTACCCTCATCAAGAATGAGTTTCACTTACAGAATAGATAGCACTGCTCCACATGATCTATTGGGTTAACATTAGCCATAGATGCCACAGAAAATATTATCAATTTTCCATTTCATTATGAAGCACTAAACACTGATTTGCCATGTTGATTCTACATCTGTTTCTATGGCATGTTCTGTAAGTGATTTTCTTTTATGTCTTTTGGTAGAACATCAATATGCAGTAATTTAAATGAACTTACCACCACTCTGGCACAACATCAACGTTTTCAATGTTCTCAGAGACAATGGGTTTAGTGATGTCGTAGGATGGTGGATAAGCAATAAACTGCATGATTTGTGGAAGATAATACCAAGCAGCAAAGGGATAAGCATCAAGTTTGTAGAATTGTTGGAAAGGCTAGAAGGAAAGACCATTGAAAAGCAACAATGTATGAACAATTGCTGTTTTGAATCTCTGAAAATGAATCATTTCATTCATTTCTGACATGGCTATTAACAACACAAGAGATGATTGTGAGCTCTCTGGGAAGAAAAAGAATCAAAGTTACTTTCGAAATCTGAACGAAGCTTCAAAGTTGGAAGAAGCAACCTGTTTGAAATACTTTTCATTTTAGAGATTTGGGAAGCAACGCTGATTTTGCCAATCATAATAACTGGAGTCAATTTCTTCTGAGACATATGGGACATCCTCAACAATCTTTATAAGAGTCACTAAATAGCAAGTAGTAGTTGGAGGGCTCCACGGCTGGTATGGAATTAACCTGACTGTTCACAGGAATCAGAACTGTTATGGCAACAAATAGGTCATAGTATCTGCTTATTGCCTTAAAAATGAAATCAGAATCCCTAGGAACCCTGAGGAATCAATGGAATTTAGGGCAGGGGAAAAACTGGCATCTGTTAGGTATTACTGACAATCTCATTTCACAGATGAGAAAACAAGATCAGAGAGTATTTTGGCAGAGACATTCAGTATCTCTCCAGATGGTTTCTTCAGAAGAAAAGTGTGTCAACCAGTTTGAGAGTTTGAGATTCTTAAATATAAACTGAATTTTATTTTGTTTTATTTATTTTATTTTATTTTTAAAGATTCCACTGATTTATTTGAGAGAGAGAGCATTAGAAGGGGGAGAGGGAGAAGCAGGCCCCCCACTGAGCAGGGAGCCCGATGTGGGGCTCAATCCCAGGACTCCGGGATCATGACCCGAGCCAAAGGCAGACACTCAACTGACTGAGCCACCCAGGTGGCCCTAAACTGAATTTTAGAAACAGATCATGGACATAAAGCTATAAAATTAAGAAATATGTTAGAAGAGAAATTAATGTAACCATGGAGATTAACACTTCATAGTCCTTATGACTATAAATACATTGTTCCCATCAGCTGAGACACAGACTGGCACAGCTCCCATTCCAAAGAATAGTGAGAAGTAGTTCTAATCTCTCAGATCAATTAATATAAATTATCACTGAAGTTGGGAGTGAGAAATAACTGCTGGAGAAGAAAACAATCACTTCCAAAGTATGAGGCTTTTTAAAAACAAACATATTTAAATTTGACAGTATATTAATCCTGTGTAATTTATTAAACAAAATATTACCAGTTGGAGGAGGTTGTTTTCATTCATTCTGCGAAGTTGTTGCTGTATAAAAGGAAATAAAGTACATTCTGAATTACTTAGACATCTGGTACAACACATTCATTTTACAATGTACCAAGAACATAGCATCATCTGTGAAATTTAGGGTAAACTGTATTCTATGCCAGAATTATCAAGAAGTAGCAAAACACTTTTTATTTTTCAACGTCAGAAAAAATATTCAAGTAAGGCTAGGATTACTATAGTTTGGAAAAATAATTTGTAAGGTTCATATACTGGGAGAAAATAACCTACCAATTTTCTAAGACTACGTTTTTTCTGTTCATGGCTACTTATTAATCATTTATTTAAATTTGATCTTTGGTAAATTTTTAAATATTATCAGGTATGGTTAGTAGAACAACTTCTCTCTCGAGATATATTTCTTTTAAAAAAGAGAAGCACATATTATAAAAACATAACACATGAAGGAAATATAAAAGTATTCTAGATTTAATAAATAATCTTACCTGGTCATGGATAGCTTCCTAAGGAAGAGAAAACGTTTTATTTTAGTATATTGAGTTTATTCATTTATGAATAACAAACATTTACTAAGTACTTTCATTCATTCAGGGATGAATATGCTAAGCACTGACGATACAACCATGAAATACGATGAATCCCATTAGCAAGACCAGGATAGTAATAATAGTTGTGAAAGGTTACCGCTTAGCCATATCATAGCTAAAATAGTAAAATATATCATTCCAGTAATTTCTTAGATCAGTAATGGTGAATTCCAGTGGGGTACTGATATATTTAAATTTATTTGGACTTTATTTTAAACACAAGCAACTTGGACACCGATATAAGATTAACAATTGAGGTCCAAATTTAATTCATTATTGGCTTTCCTCTGCCTACATTCATAACAGAAGAAAATGAAAAAGGTAATTTTGCTAAACTAGGATAGGGCTTTTCCCCTAAAGTCCTAATTAAGTTGATTTGTTGTAACTAAAAGTAAGGTGTTTTTTTTTTCTCCCAAGTGAATGACTTTTTAATAATCAAAAGGATCAAAACTAAATGGTGTGCTGATTGATATGTTTTTGATCTATTCATACACTCAGCATAAAGAGTTTAAGGCATTATAGTTCAAATGCACATCTTGATTAAAAAAAAACCTTCATAATGTTTTCAAAAGTTCATGAGCACAGCAAATTTTATAAAGACTGAGAAGTTGGTGCAGGAGGAGAAGGAATGAACATTTTATTGGACTTGCTACAAGCCAGACTCAGGGCTAGCTGAGTAGGTGATTGCTAATTCAATATTCAGAATAACACCAGGAAGCGAGAATAACTATATTTCCATTTCACACACATAAGGAAACAAGTCCAGAGACAATTAAGTTCAACTTGACCATCCTTTCTTTTTTTTTTTGCATTTTTTAAATTTTTTATTGTTATGTTAATCACCATACATTACATCATTAGTTTTTGATGTAGTGTTCCATGATTCATTGTTTGTGCATAACACCCAGTGCTCTACGCAGAACGTGCCCTCTTTAATACCCATCACCAGGCTAACCCATCCCCCCACCCCCCTCCCCTCTAGAACCCTCAGTTTGTTTTTCAGAGTCCATCGTCTCTCATGGTTCGTCTCCCCCTCCAACTTACTCCCCTTCATTCTTCCCCTCCTGCTATCTTCTTCTTTTTTTTCTTAACATATGTTGTATTATTTGTTTCAGAAGTACAGATCTGTGATTCATCAGTCTTACACAATTCACAGCGCTCACCATAGCACATACCCTCCCCAGTGTCTATCACCCAGCCACCCCATCCCTCCCACCCCCCACCACTCCAGCAACCCTCAGTTTGTTTCCTGAGATTAAGAATTCCTCATATCAGTGAGTTGACCATCCTTTCTTAGAGAGCTTTGACAAAAACAATTTGAATGTTTAGGACTTCCGATTCCTCCTACAGAGTCTATACTGTTTCCTTAAATGGAAAGTTTATTTGGCACATTCTGTGCTCTCATGAGCAGGAATATTTATATAGAGTTCCCAACCAGGACTGGCCTTCGGAAAATAAACACATGATTAAGTCCTGAATATAATGCATCATCACAGAGAATATAAAAGGATTCGTAATGGAATTTAGTCAAAGTAAGTTTCGCCGTGGTTACTAATTATGGATAGGATAGACAAAATTAGTCTGGGCATAAATAGAAAAAAATGGTTTTGACAGTAAATATATAGGCGATCATATGAATAGTTTTTCAATTATTATCAACTACCAAGGCTAGAATAATTTCTTGAGGAAAATGAATACATCTTTTGAAGTGAACCCAACTTAAAATTTAATGTAATTTCATTCTGCAGAATATGATTTTGTATTATAATAAATAAAATATTACCAGCTGTTGTTTGTTGTATTTGCTCAGTTTACGAAGCTGTTCCTATTCAAAAGAAAAAATATTCTCAGTTGCTTGGATACCATTCAGTACAACCCCATCATTTTCAAGTAATGAAGCTAGAATCCTACGATGCTTTTCCCAGAAGTAAAGAATGAGGAACTATTAATCCTATTTCAGTGTTATTTCTACCGCAAATAATTTGGACTAAATCAATTATTTCCTTTTAAAACATTAGAAAAACTACTTTCTTAACTTATTTTAAACTTAAAATAAGTTAAAGTACAGTTACATATAAGTGAGTATTCAGGCAATTTTACTTATAAAGTATCTTGTGTCAGAATTACTAACAAAATTAAAAATGATTTTTGCTTTCTGACCAAAGATTTAACCTTGGTCAAATGAAATAAAAATATTAGATGAACTGGGGAAAAAATGATGATGTTTCTGATATTAGCCACATTTATTTATCATTTACTTTACACTCTGGATTGTATTAACTGCTCTCACATCATTTAATATTTATTATTGTCATTTTAGAATTTAGATTTTAGACTTACAGGAGATAAGCAGACTGTCCAACATCACATGCTGGGAAAAGGTAAAACTTAGGGGCAAATTCAAGTCTGGCCAAATCTACAGACTGTCATTTAAATACTAGGCTATTCAGATCCAAGACAGACTATACAACACAAATATTCAACTGAAAGTGTGAATTAAATACCAGGGATAAAAAAGTTGTTAGTGTTATTTTCATAGAGGAATCAGCCAATATCTAGAGTCCATCAGACATACTTGCTATGGGTTAAATTTTAGCAGATAACAAGGAGAAATAATTTATCAATATAACATTCTTATTCCTTGGTACATTTGCCTTTGATAAGCTTTTAATGAAATTTTACCAGGTAGTGTTGGTAGAGTGTGTCTTCTCTTGGAATTTGCTTCTGCTAAACAAACAAACAAACAATATATATATATATTATATATATGTAATATATATAATTTGTTTAAGTAAATTGTGACGCATCTTGGATAATTGTATATTTTAAATTTAACAAACATATCTCACCTCAGTGTTATTGGGAACAACTTCCTTCAAAAAAATAGAAATAGGCACACTTTTAATTTTATGACTTATTAGTTTATATTTAAGGTAAGAATACTAATTAAGGTAGAATACTAATACTAATTAAAAATAAATAAAATACTATTACTAAATAACTGTGGTTAACTGATTTTAGCCACAAATTCCTGCATAACTGAGAGAAGGTGAATAATTTGAGATACATGTTATGTCAATAATTCCTTTTTTCTTCTCTGTGCTTTCACCAGGGAGGTTATTCAGAATGTTGAAGGTGGATATAAAATATTCACCTTTACTGAATTCACAGAAACTCCACATAATTGGGTTTGTTTTATTTTGCAATTTGGGCGAAAGTCTCCCGAAGTTAACAGCAGGACCTCAACACCTTCTATGCCTGCAATTTTTTTTTCTTTGGGATACCAAGAGGCAAAGATTTGTGATTAATTAACCTAGAATTGGTTGATTTCTACACAGGATATAACATGTTTACATAATTGATTTAGAAGCATAATCATTATTATAATTTTTAATGACAAGATTGAGTTCTACCAAAATCTGGTAGGGCAAAATAACTAGAAAAAAATGTTTGGACACCACAGATGGCCAGATATGATTGTTTGCCCAAAAACAATTCTGTAATTTTGTCTCTGACAAATAATTTCTTTCTTAAGTCTGCTGGGCTAATAGTCCCATGTGTTAAAATTAGAATCAAGCCATATACATAGCACCTTGTACAATGAGACCTTATAAAATAGGTAACCTTTCTGGTACAACAAGCTTTCATAAATGTTTCCTGACTAATTGGGATATTGAATTAACATCAAAATCATTTACCTCACTTGATGAACTGCTGCTAGATTGCTTTTGCTAAGAAAAAGAAAACCAGTGTTACTGATCATGCGACTTTTACAATTGGAAGGAAACTAGTTGTACATTTTCATCCTGGGTTGCTAACTATTGGTTTCAGGTTTGAGAAAAGCAGGTTAAAAAACTTCAGGACCAATATAATGTATTTTTTTGAGTGTCAATTTTATTTAAAATATATGGAGGGAAGAGGGTAATAACTTACCCAATAACTTAAATGTTTTGTTATTAAAATAAGCACAGGTATATGGTGGAGTATGATGCAAAGTGGATTTTTCTGATAAAAATAAAGTTGAATTGTACATTCTTGGATATAATAGTACTGTTTACTAAACTGAGAAGTTTAATCTTGCTCACTTTGAGAAGATAGTTTTGCTAACATAAAGCCGACAGCAAATACTGCGTATGATATATAAGGGCGGTGTTTATAAAAATAAAGGTGTCTTACCTCAGGGTATTCCACGGCCTGTCCCTTAGGAAAAGAGAAAAGAATTAATTTTATGTTTCATGATAAATATTCAAATGTAAAATAACAATTACCAAATAGTTTTAAAACAAAGGATCGTTCCTCAGTTGATTTATTCTTAGTATTGTGTCAAGAAAAGATAATCATTTGGGTATGAAGGATAGGAGATATATTTATTTTATAAATTTTGAGCACCTGTGTGTTCTCTTAATACTAAATCTATTAAAAATCTAGTAGACAATCCAGATTTTAAAAATCATGTTTAAATAAAGTGAATAATCAATTGTGACTATGTAAAACATTTTTGGAACAGATATATTGTTTTATGTAATAGCCTGAATGAAGCATTTCTTCAGCTTTGGCAACAAGTACAAATAATTGACCAGTCCTTAGTGCATCCACACATGCACACATTCCTTCCTTCTTTCCTTCTTTCCTTCCTTCATCCATCCATTCATTCATACTAATATTTTGTTGCCTCATAGCTATAAAACAATAAAATCAGTATTCTTTAGAATTCTCCGCAAAATTCATTAGTTATTTTGAATGTCTGACTAAAAATTCAAGGAAACTACAAATGCCATGGAAAAACTATTTTTTTTTCCTGAATTAAGACAATTTTCCTATTGCAAGACTACATTTTTTTTTGCCATACTATTTAAAGAAAGTTTTTGGTACTTTAGTACATCATTCTGTTTTTCTCTCAGACGTTCTCTCTGCTGGAATCAATAAAATCAATAGCTTATAAAATCTATTTTTGAAAGGACAAACTTTTAAAATAATTTAAATATCATTGGTGTTCCTTACCTGGCTCAGTTCACTGAAGTAAGCCTGAGGGATAAAAAAGAAAAGAGAAACAACATTCATGCACAGGGACATAAATGAATGAACATCTATAAGAAAATGTACCTTGCATTGTGCTGCTGCAACTTAAAAAATAAATATGTTTTTTATGAATGTACTAATATTTCTTGCTATATCACTTCTAACATTAGTTTCTCTTTGCTAAGCTTTCTTTGCCTAAGCTGTATGTAAATATGCACTTAAATAACAAAAAAAAATTTGTCCCACTACATTTTATTGTTATCTTTCATCTTGTTTTAGTCATAGTTCTGAGTTCTCTTGATCTCATCTGTCTGGTTCAATAAGCCTATTTCCATAAAAAAGCAATAAAGAAGTGGACAGCACAACACTTGCTCCTCTTGGTTAACTTGACAGTGTATCTTGTGGAGATTTCCTTACCTCTCTTATCTCTCTTGATGTAGGCTACAAAAAAAGAAAGAAAAAAGAAAGAGAGAGATGGGGGCGGGGAAGAAGGAAAGAAAGAAAAAAAAAAAAAAGAAAGAAAAAAAGAAAGAAAAAAAAAAAAAAAGAAAAAAAGAAAGAGAGAAAGAGAGAAAGAAGAAAAGGAAAGAAAGAAAGAAGGAAAGAAAAATTATGTTAAAAATCACTCAAGCAAAGTTGGGTTGCCTATCAAACTTTTAAAATAGTGGTCTTGAAGTAAAATTTCTATTTATGTTTTATTTGACAATTAAGTCACAAAACTATAGAAAACACAATACATAAAATGGTATTATTTAGAGATAGAGAGTGTTCCGTCAGAATGTGTATGGAAATTATGTGTCCTGACTAGGTTATGCAAAGGAAAGCATGAGTGTTTGCACAGAGGCAAATGCACAGGTACAGATTAAAATTTAAAACAGCTCTTTAATATTTGAATATATGGTTTTAATATTCTTTGTGGGTGCCTGGGTGACTGAATGAAGGGAAGATTTGATCAAGCCAAGTGAAAAAATACATTTATAAACCAAAATTAAAGTAAATGTCCCCGAAAAACGTGTTTGTCTTTTAAGAAGAATAAAAGGATAATACTCACCAGGGCAAACCTGGGAAACTGTCTTTCTCTGAGAACTTCCTGTAGAATTAAATTGTAAATGATGAAAAAAAAAAAAAGGAAAACATACCCAAAAGGAGCATGTTTGTCCATTTGAATGCAAGTTATCAATTTTAATTAGGTAAACCAACATATTTCTTAGGTAGAAGAAAAGATAATTAGTTTTGGTTTTATGATCTAATTTTTTAAAACTAAAGAGACACCCTATTGGGATTCCTTTTTGACCAGGCCTAAAGATTTAGTAAGTCTATGCTTAACAAAATGTTAAAGGAGGAATTAAATAAGGATTTAATCAAAACAGAGTTTTGAGAGAGTAAAGTAGCTGAGTACGTGGAAACATTTGAAGATGAATAAAAACTGGAGTGAAGAAGACATTCACCATTCATCACAGCTAACAAAAATTGTTGGGGGCTGGAAGGAGGGTAGAGCAAGAACCTTACCTCTCCGCTGTCTGGTTCATTCTGCAAAGAATAAAAAAAGTCAATAAAAAGGTATTATTCAATCAGTGGACACAGTGAAGGATCAATGGCTCTTTCAGAAACATGTGGTAGAGGTATCTAATTCAAGATCTGGTGTGCAAAATGAAATTAAATTATAAATCACATGTTAGAGTGCAAGCAGAAGAGAAGGAAGCAAGAATACATTAAAATAAATCATGTTAACATATTCTGTTTAATTATTTCTCTTGAATTAGGTTTTTATTAACCACAAATTTTTATCTAAGTCCATGTGCCCCCTTCTCTAACAAAGTTTGTGAAAACAAATCAAAATTTGTCAGCACATGAACTGAAGTTATTGTGTCTCAGTGAATGTGAAACTGTTTTATAGAGAAGAGAGGAACAGGTCTAGCGTCAATGTGTTATCAATACATCATCACTTAAATTCCATATTTGGAGGGAGTTCTTGGAACATAGACTAGAATACTCACTTGAATGAGTTCTGGGTGTCTAAGAGGAAGTTTCTGTGAAAAATAATAGAGAATTGTAAAACAAAACAAAAAAAAGCAATCAAAATACAATAATAATAATACCACAATACACATATACTATGAATTTAAACATTGCCATTTAAGAAAGGTTCATATTTTAATAGCTAAATTTATCTGAAACCAAGTTTCCCTGGGAACAAAAAGGAAAAAAAAGGAACCATAATTTTTATTAACAAATACCAAAGCAAAATAGTTTAATTATTTTTGCCATTTTCTTAGAATATGGCAGAAAATTGAGAAAACTATGTAAAAAGACTAAAAAAAATTCTTAGTTTAAATTAATCCAAGGTGATAAATAAGCTACTTAGTTTTCTGAACTATTTATATTACTTGAGAGCTCTAAAGGTGATTTTAAACCATTAGAAATTTGTGGAGTAAAATGTATGCTTTCCTAATTAAATGTTTGTCTGGCTATTATTTTTATCATCAACTACATTATATAAAAATTTTTCTCAATCTGCACTCTGACTCTGGGGACAAGACTTAGGTTGATTAAATGATAGCATTAAACAATATGATGTTTTCTTTGGAATAGGGGGTAGAATCTGCTTTCTGAGGAAACTTAATTCATTTCATTTGTAAAAGGACAAGAGAAGAACTACTCCAATGACACATTTCTGAGGACTTGGATCTTTTTTCCTAACTTTAAGTCAGAGACCTCTTTCTATTGGTGCTTAGAGTGTAACATAAACAAAATTCTACTGGGTAAGAAGTTCAGTTACTGGTGATTCCTCATTATCCTAATGGGGATTTAGAGAGTAAGAGTCTCATCAATAAAATCATGTGTCAGCACTTCAGAAACTTTTGCTTCTGTATTTGATAGTTACAATGTCCAAATACCCCAGATCATTATTTTATGAGTTATTTTCTCATCAGGCAATCCTTATTTATTCCTCTCTCCTTCATTAGCTCCACATCACAAGGGAACAGAATAACACGTTGCTTCATGTAACTAACAGAATAGCTTTTTTTAAAAATTATTTTTGAGAAGAAAGGTCTTTTCATTACATTATCTAGTTTCATTGTCTACGGTGACCACAATAACTTGACTTTTGAATCAGCAGAATCAGCCTCATTTTTTATATATTGGGAAAAAATTGGTTGACACAGGCTGTCTCAAATGAGGGTTGACTTTGTTTCCAAAAGTAAAGACACTGGAACATGTGTCTTTTTTTTTTAAATACTAAGAGGTTTTTTTTTTTAAGATTTTATTTATTTATTTGAGAGAGAGAGAGAGAGAGAGAGAGAGAGAGAGAGAATGAGAGATAGAAAGCATGAGAGGGAAGAGGGTCAGAGGGAGAAGCAGACTCCCCGCCGAGCAGGGAGCCCGATGTGGGACTCGATCCCGGGACTCCAGGATCATGACCTGAGCTGAAGGCAGTGGCTTAACCAACTGAGCCACCCAGGCACCCTGGAACATGTGTCTTTATGTTATATTTGGTAAGGAAAACTGAGACCTATTATATGTCTACAACTATGCTAATTCTGTGATGACCCAAGGAAAGAGCCTAATTCTATTCTTTGCTCTTATTTAGTATCTTATGAATACGTTCTTTTTTTTTAACTTTTCATTTTTAATTTTTTTATTGAGTAGTGCTTATATTTCACATCAGACATTTTGTTTAGAGTTAAGGCTTGTGAAGCATTACCACAGTTTTAATACCAAGCCTTTAATTAGAGATCATCCCATGCTTTAAGATCATTATTCTCTATATTTTGTGTTTGATAAGATATCAGGTCATTTCTAACAAGAATCTACAGGCTTCTAAATTCTCTACTATACTCACAGGCCTGGCAAGAGCAACAGCCACAAGGCAGGTAAGGATGAGAAACCTCATGGTTGTCAAGGCCTATATAAGAGAAATAAAAAAGGAGTTAGATCTTCTAATAAAATGAAAAATAAATCCTTGATTTTCCAACAAAGGAAAATTTGTGCTAAAATATATTCATTTGAGAAGTGGTATTTTAATTAACATGATTTTTTAAATTTTGCTGTTCAGTATAAATTTAGTTTCTGATTCCAGTTATCTTGTTCAGTGCTTATTTTAAGAAATACCAATTTGTTACCAATATTTTTATCCACTAACATTCTAAAACAAAACATTTGGTTCTTGAATATGGTAATATGGTTTTGTCAGAGGAATAGAGAATAATGAATATTTAAATACAATTTTAAAAAACCCAAACTTTTCCCTCTAGATCATCAGATTTGCTAGGAGGGTAATAAATTGAAGTCCAGTAAGAGCTAACATTTAATTTTATCTGAAAATTTTGGAAAATGTCTTCCTCCTTTAAATCTATTTCAGAGCATCCTGCTCTTTCAGAATCTTCAGGAGAAATGATATCAGTGCATTATGTAGAAACTATTAACCTCCATCAGTTATATTTTTAAAAGAATCTAGCTATCACTTCATGTTTTGCTACACTGATACATCCATGATATGACTGTATGAAGATGATTGGACAGAATCATAAGATACAGATGTCTTGTTATGTTTGATTTCCAGAGATCCATCAAATTGCAATAATCTATAACTACTGATACTTAAATGTGGTAGGAGAATGGTTTACAGAGAAATTTTTTAAATAAATGATGTTATACATGCAATTTGTTTATGCCTCATTCAACAAACTAATACTGACATTTTTTATATATACTGCTTCGGTTTACAAACTGTATAATCTAAACATATTAGTAAAGAAGGTATATTTATAAACCCAAAATGAATTTACTATCTTTATCCATTTGCATCATTTCAAATATCCATATTAAACCATCTTTACAAAAAGTAGTCTTTTACATCTATCATTGACACACCTTTATAGAATTAATTTTGTTAGCCAAATGATATGAAGTAAAACTGGCTTTGAAACACTGTACCAGAAATGGTCTCTGTTACAGTAATTAAAAAGACCAGAAATTATTTTGCGTAATGAGTTTCCATGGAATTGGGCAAAATAATTCAAACTACCTTCCTACAAGTCTCTACTGAAATTATGCATCTGCTTTTTCAATATATAAGGTGTTAGTTACTAAGTCATCAAAAATGATTTGGTCTTTATACTATATTAATTTTTCACCTAAAGATCTGAGATGGATGGTGACGAAATTTGCAAATGTATCTCTAAGCTACCAGTATATCATAAGAAGGTATCAGTGTTTGCAAACACATAGAAAAGTTACAAATGCATCTTAATGAAGAATGAAAGAAAGATTAGACAATGTGAAATCATAGTAATTTTGCCAAATGTAAAGACAATACCTTGAATCCAAGACTGGGAAGAAAAAGTAACTTTGGTTGATGATCAAGGTGATGGCAGATGTCTTTGTTCCACAGCTATTTAAACCTAGTGATTAGTAAAATGCTAATTTTGTGGTTTCAGTTCAACCAATAGTTTTATTTAAATTCTAAGAATTCTCTCAAATAGGAAATTAATTTTCAGTCTAATTTCTCTCCCCAGAAATTCTGAGGAGAGTTTCCAACAAAGGAGTGATTCAGACTATGATAACAGATTATACAGGAAATAGAATAATAGTATTCAAAATTAAAATACAAACATTTCTAGATTTATGGTTATGATAGGAACATGATTTTATGTTAAAAGGATAATTGGAAAGACCAATATGGCAATAAAATTCTCTTTTTTATCTTTTGAAAAATCCAGTACCTATAAAGAAAACTCTTGGGACAAATTAAGGCCTTCAAAATTTTTCCATTTTTATCAACATACTAGATCATGAGAAGAATTCATTATTTATTTCATCTTTTAAAACTCAATTTGTAACATATTATCTATTTTAATTATTCACTTTATGGGGTAACCTACACTGTATGTGCTCAGATCTTTTTTTCCAAAAAAGAAATAAAATTATCCTATAAATTTTGGTGGCATTTTAAGTACATCGCATAATTTTTTGCTTGCCTTGTTTTGGGAGTACTAGTTGTGATAGCATTCAGTAATTGAGTTATTATATTGTTTAATTAAAAGTAATAATTATTCAAGAATTAAATTTTTAATGTTGCAAAAAGTAAACCATATCTGTGATTTCTCCATCCTTTGAAGTAAATAAAAGGAAAAAAAATGAAAGTCCCTCTCTCTAATCCCTAATTCTACTCCTAGAATGAACTGGCATCATATATTTTATTTATTTTTTTTTAAAGATTTTATTTATTTATTTGAGAGAGAGAGAATGAGAGATAGCACGAGAGGGAAGAGGGTCAGAGGGAGAAGCAGACTCCCCGCCGAGCAGGGAGCCCGATGTGGGACTCGATCCCGGAACTCCAGGATCATGACCTGAGCCGAAGGCAGTCGCTTAACCGACTGAGCCACCCAGGCGCCCTGGCATCATATATTTTAGAAAAAATATTATATGATGAAGAAAATATCCATACATAGAGAGGGTTTTTAAAATTTATTACAGTTGATTATCAGTGTGTTTTTACCAGAAATGAATCATACTATATATTTTAAAAATTAAAAAAATAAACTATAATGATATTTACAGCCTAGTCACAGTCGTAAGACAGGAAAATTATTCTGAGTTAAAAGAAATACCAGAGTGGTTCAGTCTATCAACAACAGCAATCAGAGGAGGCTGTGGTTTTCCATGCTAAAGCTCTCTTGACATAGTATCTCCCTTGCTGACTACATCAGATCAATTTTAACAACTTACTAGTGTTTTCTTTTTCTTTTTTTTTTAAGGTTTTATTTATTTATTCTTCAGCGCGAGAGAGGGTGCACAAGCAGGGGGAGCTGCAGCCAGAGAGACTTCCCGCTGAGCAAGGAGCCCGATGCGGGGCTCTATCTCAAGACCTCAGGATCATGACCTGAGTTGAAGGCAGCCACTTAACCGACTAAGCCACCCAGGCGCCCCTTACTAGTGTTTTCTTTTTCTTTTTTTTTTTTACATCGTTAGTTTTTAATGTAGTGTTCCATGATTCATTGTTTGTGCATAATACCCAGTGCTCCATGCAGAACGTGCCCTTTTTAATACCCATCACCAGGCTAACCCATCCCCCCACCCTACTAGCATTTTCCATTTACAAGCATACCTTGGAAATATTACAGGTTGGGTTCCAGACCACAGCAATAAAGTGAATATTGTAATAAAGCGAGTCAAATACACTTTTGGTTTTCCAGCACATATAGATAGCAGTTATGTTTACATGGTGCTGTTGTCTGTTAAGTGTGTAATAGCATTATGTTTAAAAACCAGTGTATATATCTTAATTTAAAAAATACTTAATTGCTAAAAAACACTAACCATCATTAGACCTTTCAGCGAGTCATCATCCTTTGGCTGGTGGAAGAGGGTCTTGCCTTAATATTGTTGGCTGCTGACAGATCAAGGTGGTTGTTACCAACAGTTCGAGTGGCTATAGCAGTCTTGCCACATCGGTTGACACTTCCTTTCACATAGGATTTTTCTGTCATGTGCAATGCTGTTTGATAGCATTTTATCCACAGTAGGACTTCTTTCAAAATTGGAGTCAATCCTCTCAAACCCCGTTGCCACCTTATCACCTAAGTTTATTAATATTCTAAACCCTTTGTTGTCACTTCAACAGTCTTCACAGTATCTTCACCATGAGCAGATCCCATCTCAAGAAACCACTCTCTTTGTTCATCCATTAGAAGCAATTCTTCATCTGTTTAAATTTTATCATGAGATTGCAATAATTCAAATATAGTAATAAGGGAAAAGTTTCAATTATTGTGAGAATTACCAAAATGTAACACAGAGACACGAAGCGAACAAATGCTGTTAGAAAAATGGTGCTGATGGACTTGCTTGACTCGGGGTTGCCACAAATCTTCAATTTGTAAAAAATGCAATATCCACAAAATGAGGTATGCCTGTACTCTGATTCATTCAAGGGAGTGACGACAAGCATCCTCAGCTGCATTATAATGCCATATTTTTGTCTTTTCTCAGTAGTGTATCCAGAATGATTGACTAATTTATGCCTTACTCAGTATCACACTATAAAAAAATCTACTATGATTTATAAAAAGCTACTGTATCTTCATTTGTTTATTTATTTTTATTCATTTATTTATTCATGGAGGTGAAGAAACTGGGCAAGATACTGGTGATAGAAAAGTTGAGCAAGAAAAAATCACTGGCCTAGTAAAATGGTGGGTAATTAACACACAAAAAGCAAATAATTTTATTATTTTTGATAGTCCAAAAATAGAGATTTGAACAGGACCTGCAGAGTACCTATGAACAGTTCTGTCTGGAGGCCATACTTTTTGGAGATATTTGATAGTACTAAGTTTTGTCGTCAAAAGGAAACAATCAGACTTTTAGAACTATCTAAAACTCTGCATCATTAGGCAAGGCACCTCTCTGTGAATTTGTGTATCTACCATGGGACTTCTCATGAACTCAAAATCCAAAGTTTTCTATCTATAATCCCTAATGGTTAAGGATTTATCTCCACATTGTCTGAATTAGGTATTGAAAATAGTTAATTAGGTTGTAATTTTTAATAAAACATTTTATCATTGTAGAATATAACTGTTTACTGTAATTTGAGAAAATATGGTTTCATGTGTTCATTGTAGATTTGTACAATGCCAAGTCCTGCAAAATTTTAGCCTAAATTCACTTGCTTTTATTGATATTTTTCATTTGCTTTATCAGTTAAATTTGATCAGTTCCAGCCATTAAAATAAAGCTCAGATTTGAAACACATATTTGGACCATTTATAGTCGGATGGGCCTTTGCCCTATGAGTAAAGAAAAAATGAGATTATTACCTGAATATCAATCTTCTTTTTTAAGAGAGTCACATGTAAGGTGAACATATAATTGATCATTCAACAGTGAACATTCATAATAATGAAATGTTCTGCTCTTAGTAATTATAATAGAAAAACAGACATAAACTAGGACAATTTTAGGCACGCCACTCTAGTAATATCATGCAATTGGTTTTGAACTTCCAGGAGTCCCTAAACAAATGAAAGTGGAAATAGGTTAGTTAAGGGACAACTAAATAGAAAGCTTTCTTGTTTTCCAGTTTTTCAATATTGGAAACATTTTTTCTTTCTTAAATTCATACTTATTAGGAAAACTAATTAGCACAAAAATGAAAAGAAATATCATAGCAATAGACATAGATTTTGAAAACTTACTAAGTGGTAAATTTTACTATGCGAGGTTATGTATATTGTTGCAGCATGGTCTGGTCCAGACTCACACCTCCTTTGGACGACTCACTTGTATGAGACAGTCAATAATTCAGAACATAAAGTTCGAAAATTAGTCTGTCACAATTCTCTCAGGAACATTTGGCTTTATGGCCGGTGAGTCTTCTAGGAAAGTGTCCTTTAACTATGTGACAAAGAGCTAACCTTCCAGAAGGAAATCTACCGAGAAATGTGAAAGATACTTTTGTTTTTCTCTGGAAATCCACACGTCACTTGGAACCTACCAGAAGATTCACAATGGATGCTTAGTAACTGCTCTCAGGTATTGTATGAACAGAACCTTGGCACCCAGAAATAAAATGTTATTTTCAGGAAGTTGTTGTCTAGTATGAATATATGATATCACTGGAAATATGGAAACTGTGTTTACTTTTGTGTTTGTATTTAGAAAAAATTCCTTTTAAATTCTTCAGGGGCCTGTAAATAGGTCTCTGGAGATCTAAAATAAAACACACAATCTGAGTAAAGTGGTATAAGTGGTGGTTGCAAGGCAAGGGTTTGGGGTCAGATTGTAAGTTTAAATCTTGGCTCTCATTAACCTGCTGTTATCCGGGGAAAATCACTGTGCCTCAGTGTTCTCGTCTGTTCAATAACACCCACGTCTTACGTGAGAGAAAAAAATGAGATTACACACTTCGAAGTGTGCAGTACTGGAAACAAGGGGCTCATTTAAGATTATCCATTATTAGACCATGATTTTTTAAAGGCCTCAACTAATTATTTTGTGCCCAAATTATATTCCTACCTCATAGATTTGTAAACTTTTGAGAATTTATGAATTACATTTTTATATTTGTATGTGCATAGAAAACGTGTAGAAAGGTAAAGACAAAATTTCTAATAGTGACCACAACTAAAGAATGTTTGGGATGGGATATGAGAAAGGAGTAGAAAAGAGAGCTTAGAATTTTTATTAATGAAATTCTGTCCTATTTGATATTTTCACAGAACAGTGAATTAGAAGGTGCTTCTCAAATTTTAATGTGCTTATGAATCGCTAAGGTATCGTGTTAAATTTCAGATTCATGCTTGGTAGGTCTGAGGTGTGTATTCTTAACTGAGATCCTGCATTCTTAACAAGTTTTCGGGTGATGTCATTGCTGGTGATCTATGGGACACACTTTGAGTAGCAAGCAGCTAGGAGGTTTGAAAATGTAATGTATAGTCTCCTCCTTTAAACTTGCCAACAGTGAAAGTTTGCATATAAAGTTTGCATACTTGACAGCATGGTAAAATTGTAAAAACATGTAACATACACAGCAAAAACAGATGTTAAAAAATGCTGAATCATATTTCCATGAGATTGTTTACCTTCATAACACTGTCTAGAATAAAGCATTTTTCTTACCCAACCCTAGATTCTTTTTGTAGGTAGGATGTTCTATTAGTAAGTTTGTCTATGTAATACTAATACTACCACCTGCTTGCCACCTCCAGCCAAAATTCATTCATTTTGCCACTAAGGAGGCTTTTACTTACTCAAGACGTCTGGGGAAATTGAGCTAAAATTTAACTAAATGCTACCTACTAAGTTCTTTCTAAAAGACCTGAAATTTGTTGTGTAAAGAGAGTTTTGCCTATCAGAAATATATCTTCCTCTGACTTGACAGAACATAGCTTTCATTACTAATATGCTTTTCTGGGTCTAATCATTAGATGTCCTTGTTTAACAATATTATAGACATCTAATGGCTTTGACAGACTGTATTACCTACCAGAACCAACTGTAGTTGCCCGGACAGAATAATAAGCTATCCACCAATAGAATGGGATATATTTATTTATTAATTTATATGGCTCTTAACAATGCTTAAAGTCTTACAGTTACTATTCTATTTGCCCCTCACAAGAACCATGCAATGTAGGGAAAGCATGATAAGGAAACCAAACCTTTCCTACATTAAGTAAACTGATTTCCACACAAGGTCATGCATCAGCTAATGAGTAAATGGTGGCTCAGATCTTCCAACACACAAGCCTGTGTTCTTACCACTCAACAGGAGCACTTGATGTATACAAGGTTTTGTATCTTTAGATAGGAGATAGAGGAAGTAAAATCCCAGCAAGAGAAGAATGCCTAACACGCATGTAAGATGAACTGATTTAAGGGCGCCTGGGTGGCTCAGTTGGTTAAGCGACTGCCTTCAGCTCAGGTCATGATCCTGGAGTCCCAGGATCGAGTCCCGCATCGGGCTCCCTGCTCAGCGGGGAGTCTGCTTCTCCCTCTGACCCTCTTCCCTCTCGTGCTCTCTATCTCTCATTCTCTCTCTCTCAAATAAATAAATAAAATCTTTAAAAAAAAAAGGATGAACTGATTTAAGCCATCAGAGGATAGTGTGAGAGGAAGGGGGAACTAGCAGAATAAAAAATGTCACAGTGTTGCTGAAGACAAACCTCACACTACTTCTGGAGAAGTCGGCCGACTGTCAGATATGCAATTTCCTAACTCCAGCATTATCCAACCACATTCTTCTGATCCTATTTCCTTTTAGTAACTATACCTTTATCAGTATTAATGTTTCTTCATTGATTAGCTAGCTACTGGTAGCTAGTAAGAATGTTTGTCACTCATATGGAAGTACAGAAGTGCCTAAAAGTAAAAATTAGAGTGGAGAGGAAAATTTTAGAATTGAAAAATTTTAAAGATAAAGAAGTTCTTGCTAATGGCAATAAGAGGCTAACTGGTGAAGTGAGGTGAAGGTCTTTTTTTTTTATCATTTATTACTGAAATATAGTTGACATACGATGTTATATTAGTTTCAGGTGTACAACATAGTGTTTTGACGCGTCTATACCCTTCTCAAGCTCACCATGATAAGTATAGTCACCATCTGTCACTGAACAACATTATCACGATATTATTGACTACATTCCCTATGCTGTACTTTTCATCTCCATCACTTTACTTTATAACTAGAAGTTTGTACCTCTTAACCCCCTTCATCTCTTTCACCCATCCCTCCGCTCCCCTCCCTTCTGGCAACCACCAGTTTGTTCTCTGTACGTTAAGAGTCTGTTTGGTTTTTGTTTGTTCTTTTGTTTTTTAGATTCCACATATAAGTGAAGTCATAAGGTCTTTGTCTTTCTCTGTCTGACTTCTTTCCAGGAGAAGGTCTTTTAAGTCAAAGAGGTCAGGAGGTGGATTAAACTCTTTGTGTGGCCACTCATACAGCCCAGGATCATGACAGTTTCAAGAGGGAACGAATAGGAAACCTCAACAAGGATAGCACCAGGGAGCCCGACGGACAGTAGATGGCAGCAGTGAGACAAGGAAGAGTTTGAACTGCAGAGTCGGAGACTTCAAGGTCAGGAGGCCCCTGGTATACAGTCAGTGCGGACGGTCCTCAGGAAGCGGACGTGGTTGTGGGATGACAATTCCTTCTCCTCTTTCGGGCCTCCAGATAGAGGCGGCAATAGGGGAGGGGCACCTTCTCCGACTTGAGAGAGTTATAGGGTATTTTTATCTGGGAGGATTCAGGTTCAAATTTCTGTCTTGGAAGTAAAGGAGATGACAGAGTTTCTAGGAATATTAACTGAATTTTTGTAGACACAGTGCAAGGGACCATGAGGAGGCTGTGGAGCTGGAGTATTTGAAAAGAGGGATAGCTCTGAGGTAAGTAAGGAGGAGCAGAGAGCAGGCGGCGGCGTTTTAACACGGCCGGTGATTAAGTTACAGCCATGAAGGGTGTACCAGCGTGGAGAAGATTTCACAGAGGCATGTGGAAAGTCGTAAAAACTTAGAAAGTAGTAGTTATTTTAGTTATTTATTTAGATTTTAGATGGCTGATACAATAAAGGAAGTACAACAGAAGTCCAGAAGAGAGACTGGGATGAGGTGGTCAAAAATTTAAAACGACTACTAATATCTGGGTGAGATTTGGAAAGTTGAGGAGTGAGAGAAGCTGACGGATGAGGGTGGTGCTAATGACACGTGGATGGGGGAATTAAAACTAAAACAATTCTGTTGGGGAAACAAACTTATAAATTATTAAATTTTTTGTATTGAAAAGTGCTATAGTTGTTGAGGAATACAAGAACTTTGAAGGCACAAAAGAGGATGTGTTCTGTTGGACTTGAAAAGATCAAGAAGGGAGTCTTGGAAGATGAGTAGAGGTGTGTCAGCTGAGGAGGTGAGGGAAGAGGGGAGGCAGGAAGGTGCGTTAATAGCCATGGTTGGAAGTGACTGCGCCCACCTCAAGCAGGACACCAAAGACTGCGCAGTACCAACAGGAATTTGGACTTGATATTGAGAACCAGAATCTCTCCTTCTTAAGAGGAAGGCAGAAGCCTGAAAGGCTGGCACTCTCTCCCCGGGCCTGGTGGTGAAGCTCTGCAGTGTTCTTCACCTTTGCCCAGCCCTTCCCACCCCAGCTCTTTCCAGGATGTCATTAGCTTCCTCTTGTTTCAGATCAGGATGGTCATTGATTGTCCCAGCCCGAGTACCTCCGGGGCCTTCCTCTTCCTCTGCCTGCAAGCTCTCTGAGAAGGGTAGAGGAGTTCAGTCCTGCCCTGGTCCAACAAATCACATGCCAGGTTTCTGGCCTTCAGGCTCTCTCTTTCCCAAGCACTTTTCTGAGATGACAAGGAAGGACATTCCTAACCCTGTACTGTTGGTTATAGAGTCAGTCTTCTTTTTTTTTAATTTAATTTTATTATATTATGTTAACCACCATACATTACATCATTAGTTTTTGATGTAGTGTTCCATGATTCATTGTTTGCGTATAACACCCAGTGCTCCATTCAATATGTGTCCTCTTTAATACCCATCACCAGGCTAACCCATCCCCCCACCCCCCTCCCCTCTAGAACCCTCAGTTTGTTTCTCAGAGTCCATAGTCTCTTATGGTTCGTCTCCCCCTCCAATTTCTCCCCTTCATTTTTCCCTTCCTACTATCTTCTTCTTCTTCTTTTTTTTTTTTAACATGTAATGTATTTGTCTCAGAGGTACAGGTCTGTGATTCATCAGTCTTACACAATTCACAGCGTAGAGCCAGTCTTCTAATGCAAGCAGATTCTTCCAACAGTAATACAACCTGACATTTGTTGAGCACTTTTAATAAGCCAGGCACTCAGGCACTGTGTTAGCACTTTTTTTTTAATGTTTTTAAGTTTTTATTTAAATTCCAGTTAGTTAATGTACAGTGTGTGTTAGCACTTTTTAAAAAGATTTGCTCATTATGAAGATTTTTCACATGACAATCCAAGGAAGTGAATATTATTTTTATTTCAATTTTAGAGATGGAGAAACTAGGCTTACAATAGTTACACAACTTTCTTGGGCTAAGACAAAAATGGCTAATCTGGCTTGAACCAGGCTATTTTATTCCAAAGTGTTCCCTCTTAAGCACTGCGCTTTATTATTAAAAATTAACCCCCAAAAGTCTTTCTGTGCTCTAGATACGAATCCAACAAATGACCTTATCATATTCTATGTTTTATTATTTAAATTTTCATAATCAAGTAGATTAATGAAACACTGAAGTCAGTTTTACAGGTTTCTGATATTCAACTTGTAAGGTGAGATATAGTTTGAGTGACAGCTTTCACTTTTGTAGGACAGTTGCAGATTCAAGTTTAGTGGCTATTTAAATATTTACAAAATTTTAAAAAATCGATAAGAAAAAAACAAAATCCATTAACCCACAACCCCCAAATAACCAATCATTGGTAAAAAAAAAACGTGGAGTATGTTTTTGGCTATACATATGAGTGTTGTGTGTAGTAAATTCCATTGATTTTATAAACTGTTTTTTCCACCTTTTCTTATATCATCATTTTCTCGCACTGCCTTAGATTTTTAGGTTATATTATAATATTTAACACATTTTAAGCAGTTGATCCTGTTCTTCAAAGTTCAAAACCTAAATTAGATAAATGTGAATTTGTTTGGTTGGAATAGTTCCCCACCTGATGGAATATTCTCCTTTTCTTTCCCCGGGTCCTCTTTTATTTTTTTATTTTTTAGAGAATTTATTATTTATTTGACAGAGAGAGAGAGAGATAGTGAGAGCAGGAGCACAAGCAGGGGGAGTGGGAGAGGGAGAAGCAGGCTTCCTGCCAAGGGGAGAGCCCGACGCAGGGCTCGATCCCAGGACCCTGAGATCATGACCTGAGCCAAAGGCAGAGGCTTAACGACTGAGCCACCCAGGTGCTCCTCCCTGGGACTCTTCTACACTCTATAGGCCACAGATAGAAAAACCATAGTTCTATGTAATCTTCTATAATGGCTCCACAATATTTCATCTTATTGACACATTACAATTTATTTAGCTACCCTTAAAGGGGCATTTATATTTTCAGAGTTTAGTTTTTGCTTTCTGCTATGATAGTACATATGGTTGTAACATGCATACCATGTCTACTCATTTGAATTCTCTCATATTCTTTGTCCTTCCCTTGAGGAATGCTTTTATATTTTTGTAGATTTTTATTTAATCATAAATATATTTTTCTTTGGGCATGAATTTTGTGGACATATTTTCACAAATGTAGTTTGCCTTTTCATGTTATGATGGGTTTGATGTTGAGGAGTTTTCAATGTTTAGATAATCAAACAAATCAAATTTTTGTTGTTTGTTGTTTTTTTTTCTGTATTATGTCCCTCTCCCTCTGCTCTTCCCACCCCTCCCCCACTTTCTCTCAAATAAATAAATAAATAAATAAATAAATAAATAAAATATTTAAGGAAAAAATGAGGAAAAGTCATGGAGCGCCTGGGTGGCTCAGTTGGTGAAGAGTCCGACTCTTGATTTCGGCTCAGGTCATGATCTCAGGGTTGTGTTAGATTGAGCCCTGCATCCCTCTGCCCTTCCCCTCATCTTAAAAAAAAGAGGAAAATATCTAGTCTATCTTCCTAGAAGACTGAGCAACAGTACCCCATGGATCTCTTATTTTTCTGAATGTCTTGCAAGTAGAGACACGGGCCGCCTTTGTTCTATCTTATCAAGAATGTTTTTATAGCAAACATCCTAGGAAGATAGTCTTCCTTCAGAATAAAGGGCAGTCTTGTTTGCTGCTATAATAAAGATAATGGCTCTCTCCAGAGTAAATATCAGGTAAGCTTACTTGCTCATTACGAAAAAACTGACTTCCTGAAGTTTGTGGAGTTCCTCCCCTTTAACAACACCTGGTGTGTATGCAGGTATCACCTGCCCCTCTTCACGGTAAAAATGGGGAGGAAGAACCAGTGCAGATCTGAGACTCTATGGTGATTGCTGTGTGTAATAAAGTTTTTTGTCTTGTGTTCAGGAGTCTAGTGTCTTCTGCAGTATCTCTGTGGCAAGCTGTCTCCTTATCTTACAAGGAGGATAAAATCACAGACCCTTTGAAGTTTCTGAAACTGAAGTTCGGAGACATTTTGAAGTATGCAAGAGTCCACTTGATGGGAATCTTTTTAAGCAAGTTAAGTTTGCACATCTTGTTTTGGGCTCTTGATTTGGTGAAGGAAGAAACTAAGGAAGGAGACGAATACCAGAAAGACCATCAAAAATGAGGTCAAGCTTTTCTCTGATGGATGACTCTGGAAAAAAAATAAAATAAAAGGAAAATAATGAGAGAGGTAGCAAAACACAAGACTGAAGGTGCCACCTGAATAGAATGCCAAAGCTCTTTGTCATTGACTAAAGTCAAATAACCTTGCAAAATGATAATTGTCATATAAATAATTTCTCTGTTTTGGAATATTATTGATATGACAGCACCAAATCAATAAACCCAGTAAAGGGGTTTTTCAGTATGACTCGAGAAATTGTCAATCTCTTGGCATCTAGAAACTAATATGGTAAATGTGACAATTTAACATTTAATAAAATTTTAAATAGGAAATCACTCAAAAAAGCTATCAGAATTCTTCAAAAACTTGTGAATCAAGGCTCTCAGTTTTATTCATAATTATAATCACATTTTGGTCAGTTAGAGTTAAGTTTTAGGGACCACATGACCTTAATTGTTTTGTACATTAATATGAACAGAAATGAGAAAGGAAAAGTCTTAAAATGAAGGCTAGAAAGAAGCAATAAAAGAAAACGGGATAGAAATACCCAAAGAAGAATTTTTAAAAGGATTAAATGGGCTATGAACTTATATTTGTGAAAAGGCTTTCCTTCTTTTTATCTTCTTTGGTTGTGTTTTTTTCCCCTCCTATTCTATCATTGGTTAACCTATAGTCCTTGCTTTTTTGCATTACTTTCAGTTACTTTCTTTAATTTTATGACCGTACTCTCTTTCATCCAAAATTCTGGATGAAGGGACCTATAAATATAGAAATGTTAGGATTAGTACTGAAAACATACAAAAATACCAAATTTATTAAACAAACAAAAGACATATAATAAATAGGCAAGCACTATATATAGCTATAATAATGTAGTATAATAACGGACCCCCCCTTACAACTTTACCTGTTTTAGATTCTGAATTTTGGTAAAGGTAGTATCTTTCAACTAATCACTCCTATTAAGATCTAGATTAATTTTCTATATGCAGTAAACTTTGTTTTGCTTCATTTTTTTAGACTAGGTAATTTAAAAGAAATTAGAGTTACGCCAATGAGAGCCTTAGGACACCTACAGTGTGGTGGACAGGAAAAGATTTTGAAAGGTTAGTAGCAGAAGGAAGTGGCTGGATTGTGTGGATTTGTGGGGGTGTACTGCTTTGGGAGTTCCTGGGGTAATGAAGTTATTCAGTGTTTGGTGATATTGTCAAAATAATGGGACCTATGTGATCAGAGAAAGACTAGAAATGTGTCTAACTTGAAATTTCATCATTTTGTCTAATTCCAGGACCTTAGTCATCATTTGTCTCTTTGCATCTAAATTTCCCTGTATTTGTTATAGAACTAGGGAGTCAGGAATTTTTCAAACACCAGGAGGATTTGGTTCTTGGTTGCAAATCCCTGAAACCAACTCTGGCTACTTTGAGAAAAGAAGTTATTGAAGAGGAGGATTCAGAATTAAAAGATAATTTAATATTAAGTAAATTTAATATTAAGGGGAGAAGATAGAACAACAAGGCCATCTCGCTGGAATAGTCTGAGCCCTATACAGCAGCTGGACCAAAATATATAAACTTGTCTTCACTTTGGGATTATTTGACCAAGATTCAGAATTCCAGTATTCCACTTGGGTCATATTGGCTATAACAAAACATAAAGAATTAGAATCTGGTTCTTTGAGCTTCCATAGTGAGAATCAGGCATGTGCACATGCCCTCACACTAAGACTACACACAACTGAGGAAAGAAATATCTCCAAAAGGAATTCAGAGGGCTGCTTAAAAGTGGACGTTTGAAGATTTACATAATATAAACCCTACCCAAACATGGATGGAAATGATCTCAATTGTACTGATAAATCAAATAATCGGTTGTTTTATATTTCTATAGTCATCTATATTTGATGCATTGGAGCAAATCAGGATGCACACGTTATAGATAGAATTTCATTTATCAGTAAGGAGAGTAACTTGCACATAAGGAAATTTTAATATAGATAACATATATCTGCATGTTATTTATAATCTGTTAATCATGATATATATTTATTCACTTTTTATTTCCTGGATTCTCCATTAGAATGTAGGCAGGAATCTTTTTTGTCTTAATCTTAATACCCAGCAACATGCTTGGAAGTGTATGTGCCAGACACAGAGGTAATGCATCTCCCCAGATAGATAGGAAATAAATAATAACGCTAGGGTTTGAATTTCATTTTTCTGAGTTCTTCTCATATTATGCAGTAATACTCTCACTCTAATTACTTTAATTAACTCAGAAGAAACTGGAAGTCCCTATAAATCATATATGATTTTCTGGCTTTCTGGCTTTCAACCCCATAAAAAACCGTGATCAAGAAGTGCTTTGATTTGAATATATGTGGCTGCTTTTCAAATCTATGAAAAGAAATCACTAAGACAGTATTTATATATTGCATTTATTATGGAAAGTTTTTCTTATCCTTATAACTGTGAAAGTAATTACCATAAGATGGGGTTTTCTCCAAATTCCAAGAAGATTAATAACCCTTGAGAAACTTACAAGGCTTAACACAAGAAGGGCCTTCTTTCTTGGCAGTGTTATTTCACTTTAAGAATCCTGCATAAAATAAATAAAGTTGTGGAACAATCAGTGATTTTCTAGCAATCTTGAGAAAGTTAGCATATTTTTCTCTTCAGAATTCAGCTGATAACTCTGAATCTGCATTTTGTAAACTAAATAGCACTTTGCAAAATGTTACCAGGTAAAGGGGAAAAAAAAGATCTGTGATCAAATATATTTGGTAAGTGTTGGTTAAAGACTATCAGAGTCAGGGTGCCTGGGTGGCTCAGTCAGTTAAGTGTCTGCCTTTGGCTCAGGTCATGATCCCAGGGTCCTAGGATCGAGTCCCACGTTGGGCTCCCTGCTCAGCTGGAGCCTGCTTCTCCCTCTCCTCCCCGCTTGTGCTCTCTCTCGCTATCTCTGTCACTATCTGTCTCTCTCTCTCAAATAAATAAGTAAAATCTTATATCAAAGTCTTTTTTTTTACTGCAAAAGTTTTCAGATTCTTTAACTCACTAATCTGTCTTACAAATTTCCAAGAGAAAGGTTATACAGTGCAGTATTTCCAAAACATGTTTAATAAAGGAACTCTTTCTTTTTTGACCTACCAACTACATGTCCTTGAAAATTTGGGGAAATACCAGTACAGATAATTAGAAAGAGACCTGTTGATGCATCTTAGTTTTTTAAATAAATTATTTGCTTTGATTATTACACACTCTCACCTGTTGCTACAAGTTCTGCACAGACTTCTGTTTTGATAGTGATTTCCCAGCTCCTCAGTGGTTTATGTTGTCCATTCCCAGGTTGTCAAATACATTTTCACTGGCTGTTCTGAAATAAAATGACGAATCCCCCAGTGGGATAAAAAAATGTTTTAGTTAGCAAGTTGAGGGTTTCTTTCACCGTGTTGTAATCCAAATGTACAGTAGACCACAGACTAACAGCTTTGAGAATTTGCATGACATGATATAGAACTTTACTTTTCCAGGATTTGTTGTAGTCTATAGGCTGTATTATCTCATAGCTGAGAGAAATTATAATTCTGATGGTAATGAAAACAAATCAGTAATTATTCAATATATGTCAATTACTATACAGGTAGATTCAACTGATATGTTACTGTTGAATGAATGAATAAATGCATGAAAAGAAGACCTGTTAAAATACTGAGATCATAGTCCCTGAGAACAGAAGGTCAAAAGAATATATATGATAAAATTGCTTATAGAGATTTAATGTCCTAGTACTCATTTTTGGTCCCTTAAATTTAGTATTCAGAAGAACATTCCAGCTGTAATATTCTAACAGTAACAGAATTTTATGTGATATTTTCATAGTAATAGAATTATTCTATATTATATTCATATAATATAGCAATAAAATTATGTTGCACAGGCAAAAAGTAGAGTAGAGGTTATTAAGCCACTTTATAGAATATTCTTTAACTTTTAAAACAAAGTTTTCTGGGGGTGCCTGGGTGGCTCAGTTGGTGAAGCAGCTGCCTTCAGCTAGGGTCATGATCTCGGGGTCCTGGGGTTGAGCCCTGCCTCAGGCTCCCTGCTGGGTGGGGTGTCTACTTCTCCCTCTCCCTCTGCCCCTCCACCTGCTCGTGTGCTTTCATTAAGTCTTAGAAAAAAACACACACACACACACACACAAAGTTTTCTGGCAAATATTGCAGAGATAATGCTGATCTTCCCTGCAAAAGTAATATCCATAAACTCACACAATACAAAAACATTGTACAATGATCTTATTTTTCTTAGGAAAAATTTTGTAATCTACCAAATGTACCTGGATTGCCAAGATGCTAAGTTTTACACCATTGAGTTAGTTAATTTTTTTAAATGTGGAATTTAGTTAATAATTTTCCAATCTCTTGAAATGGGAAATCTTACAAATTTTACAAAAACCAAGGACTAACAGCACAAATGTCTAGGCTTACTAGTAGGACCGTAATACTCCCCTTTTCACAAAGAACACTAAGAAAATAAAGTTATATATGTATACACACACTCCCATACACACACACACACACACACACACACACACATTCTCTTTTAGAAAGGTAATTTAGCAATACCTGAATAAATGTTTCTAATCTAATCCAGATTTTTTATTCTTTTGATTGTTTGTTGCTTGTTTCTAACAAAGCAGCAATGTCAGAGGCTTCATTGAAGTTTTGGATGGTATTAAGATGAAGATCATGTTGTTGGCATATGCCCTGAGAAGGGAAAAGTAGAAAAGTTCATCCTAACTTTTTATGTTATTGTGTACATTATGCTGAGTTAAAATAATAAAATTTCATCTCCAAATTTTGGTGTTATACTAAGAAGTCTGAAAGAACTAGAGCAGTGAGGAAGAGGACTTAAAATTATAAGCAAAAACATGGATATATATCTGTGCTTGAGCCCAGTTCATTCTATAGTTAAAGTAGGTAAAAAAACTGGATAAGGAATATAATGAACAATAGGGCACACAGAACCATTCTGAGGAAAACTAGAAGCCATAGTTGAAAAAAATTAAAGAGATAAAAAAATTTTAAAATTGAAGAGAGAAAATTTTCTTAAAAAATTTAACTGAACACTTAAACATACTAATTTAGCATAACTTTTCTAAAATGAAGGCACACTGTTTCATTTGTTATTCAATTTTCTGTCCACGGCTACTGGGTAGGTAGTCCGGGGCAATCTTGGGAAGCAAAGGACAATCTGAACCCTCCAATCTACTATGGCAAAGATAGAATAGGTACTAAATCCAAAAAGAGAGCATTTCACTAGTGTCTGGGCAATATATAGACGATTTGTTCAAAAGTCAGAACGAAGGCAGTGGGATCAGTGTGCAGTTACATGGGATGCCATGGATGAACAGATACTGCTCCAAGTTGGTGGTTTGAACACAAATGATACAGCTCCATTTCCTACATTAGGCAGTGGAACTTTCACATCTAGCTTCTTTTATCCTCCCAAGTTTCCATTTTGTTGGCTACATGGCACCTGGTGAATTGTGTCCAAATATCTTAGTTTTAATTATTCACATATGGAGTGAAACTGAAATTATCTTTCCAACCAATTCTCACAATATTGTTTTTAATATAACCTGTGCGTCATTCAACTGGCCTATTGCTATTTCTCAAACTTTAGTTTTTTCCACCTCTCTGCCTTTGTGACTCTTGACCAAACTATTGAAATACACTTACCTTCATGTGAAAGAAGTAACTTAATGAAAAAAGAATGAGATCTGAAATAACATAGACCTCAGTTCAGCATCAAGCTCCGTAGAGTGGCGTAGTTAGGCACACAGAGAAGTTGTTTTTCATATAATTTTAAGGCAGACAGTTTTCTTTCCTTTGTCATTCCTAAAAACGTGTTTAGTTTCTCTTAGTTTTGTAAAATCTTAGCAAAATCTTGACTGGTAAAGTTTAGGTTAAAGAGGTGTTGAACTGTTTTGTAAAATGATGTGAAAGAACATCTGTTAAGGGTGAAAAACATATTAACATATTAACATGCTAGTTCATTTTGGCTTCCATTAGGCACCTTAGAACAAGGGATATGGGGCCTTGAATCTAGCTAGGTATGACAGGATGTGAGTTACTCTGATTTCAAAAGAGGCAAACAACAGCATATGACAGCTGGTTGGTGCCAAGACAAATGAAGTCTTATGAAAGATTTTCTGTTGGAGTTTAGCTAATGGATGTCAGGGTCATTTATGATTATTTAGTTTCAGAGGATTTTATTCTGTTGTTGTTGTTTTGTTTTGTTTTATTTTTCTTTCCTCTGCACTGTAGTCCCCTTTGACATTATTATGTGGTAAGGGAATTCTGACAAAGTGAACAGCCTTGTGTAATTTACACCTCTGGGAGCAGAGAAAGCATGTGTTCATGCTTGGACGAAAATAATACAGTAAGAAGAATCCAACATGAAGAAGTTTTGATGCAATCACCAGTTTAGAATGAAGATTTTACACTGTTTAGAAAAACCACCAGCAATATTCTGGAGGGGGTCTCAGTTTCCTATGGTGACACAGGATGTGATTTTATGGTGTCTCATTAAGCTATTTTGAGAAAATAATAGTCTTTGAAAAAGAGAAAACGCACTATGTGACTTTAGGAAGTTAGAGTTTATGAACCTCTACTGAAAAGTGGAGGTGAGGATAATGATGACTCCTGGTGTTGTTATACAGATGAAGGGAAATAAAAGAAAATGAGACATCTGGAAATACATCACGAATGTGGAGGTGCTCGATAACTTTAAATTCATTCTTCTTCGCTCCTCCTTTCCCCTTGATGACTAGCTGTGTTCTCATCTCCCTGATTGCTTCAGTAGGAAGCAGTTTATGCTCACTCTCAACTTTTATAGTACATTGAACTTCTACTAAAGTATTTAAAGAACTCTGTAACATTTATAATGAGAAATCTGTGTAACCTCTCTTCAAACTTTTCCTTTTCGCCTTTCTTCCCAGCCGCCCTCCCGTCCTCTCTTCCTCCTCCTCCTCCCGCTCCTTCTTCTTCTCCTCTCTCCTTCTTTCCCTGAAAGGTTAAACGTTATTTGTTCTTGTCACCCTCAAAGTATGTTGCATCAGCTAGAGACGCAATAAACAGATATGGAAACAAATATATTAAGAACTTGGAAGTATTACATTTCCTGGATTGAGATACACCATAATTTTGCTGTCTCAGAGACAGCAACTACCAATCTATAATTATGGATTTGAGGTTGGAGGTGTAAAGTGAATGTGATCATACTATGCAAACAATAGCTATTCACATATTTTCCTCCTCTAACACATGTCATTTTTATCAACCAGAAATATTCAATGATTCAATCATTTAATGATGAATAACCTGAAACTTGGTATGTGTGTTAGCCAATGAAGAGAGCAGGAAATTAAGGCGAAAAGAGATACAAAAAATAGTAAGATAAGAGAAGTAATCCATGGTAATCTTTGAAAGTTCTAGTCAGCATTCTATGAAGACCATTTAACTATTTTGTTATAATAAGTTGAACTGCAGAGATGAACCCAATTGATGATACCATAATTAAAATTTGAATTGTGCTATTGGCCGAAAAATTTGCCACTCAGAATTAGGTTCTAGACTTTGTTGGGATGGTAGATAAACAGGAACAGCCCTTTAGTATTTATTTAAAACCAAACAGATACTATTTCACATGCATATACTTAATCCTAGAACTTGGAAGTAACAAAATAAAGGTGATAACCTTTGAAATATGAGTCCATGTGATCGAATCTATTCTTTCAGAAAACATTGTTTTACCCTGGTGTTAGATAGACTTAATTTTGCAGAAATACTCTGTTACCTGAAGTCGTAAATAAATTGGTAGCAAAGGGAATTACATTTGCCATTTGACAAACGCCTTCTGTGTGGCAGGTGCCTTATTCTCACAAGAGGCCTTCACAGCTTTCTTCTTCCCTGACCATCTTACCATACTGATCCCCACCAGCCTGCTTTATTCTTTCCTTTTCTTTTTTAAAAAGATTTAATTAATTAATTAATTTGAGAGAGTGCACGTATGAGAGGCGTACATGAGTTGGGTGGGGCGCGAGGGAGAGAGAGAGTCTCAAGCAGGCTCTGAGCTGAGCAAGCGGAGTATAGAGCCCAACATGGGGCAAGGCGGGGCTGGATCTCACAACCCTGAAATCATGACCTGAGCCAAAATCAAATCGGACACTTAACCTACTAAGCCACCCAGGTGTCCCAAGTTCTTTTTTTTTTTCCCAACAGCCTGCACCATATTCTAGTGTAATGTATAATTTGTATTATGTCTATTAAAAGCTTATGTTCTGCTACATCCCTATAGAATTCAAGTACTACAAGATAGGCATCTTTGCCAGCGCTGTTCATTAATGTACCCTAAGTACCTAAAAAAGTGCTTGACCCAGAGTATATAGCCAATAAATAGAATTTCAATAGTTAAAAAAAAAAACATGGTTACCAAATGGTAACTTAGCGATTCTTAAATAATATAAAGGCTATTTTGCCCTATACTAATATGCCATACCTTACAAGTCTACTCTTATTCTAAGAAATCAAATTTAGTTTTCCCTTTCTGACTTCTGCTATTGATTTAAATAGTGTTTAGCACTGGGCAATGCATGGAAGTGTTGAATCACTATATTGTACTCCTGAAACTAATAATAAACTGTATGCTAACTAACTGGAATTTATATGAAAACTTAAAAAAAATAAAGTTAGAGTTTATTTATTTTTTTTAAGATTTTATTTATTCGACAGAGAGAGACGCGGCAAGAGACAGAACACAAGCAGGTGGAGTGGGAGAGGGAGAACCAGGCTTCCCACTGAGCAGGGAGCCCGACCTGGGGCTGGATCCCAGGACCCAGGGATCGTGACCTGAGCTGAAGGCACACGCTTAACAACTGAGCCACCCAGGTGCCCCCAAAGCTAGTGTTTAGATGTGTACATTTCAGGAATACACTAATTGCTTTGTGATCTCTAAATATGTTAAGTTTATGGATATTTCTTTATAAAATTATATGAGTTTTATTAAAAAGCATTAAAATATAGATAAATGATGAGGAAAATAGTGTACAGTTTTTGGCACATAATCATGCATGAGTTTGAAATAATAAAAAAGATTAAAACGAGGCACTGGGAAATTAAGATGCCACAGATAAAGTGCCTGGAAAATAAACACCGTACAATTCTGAGAAATGCTTTTTTTTTAAGGTTTTATTTATTTACTTGAGAGAGAGAGAGCATGAGTGGGCTGCAGGGCAGAGGGAGAAGCAGACTCCCCACTGAGCAGGTAGTTGGATGCAGGGCTCGATCCCGGGACTCAAGGATCATCACCTGAGCAGAAGGCAGACACTTAACCGGCTGAGCCCCTCAAGAAATGTCTTGAACTAACTGGCAACTATTTAAATAAAGGTGGACTTAGAACCAGGGAATTCTTTGCTAAGCATATTTCAGTGACATGAGGTCTATGGTGTCAAAATCTTTCTTCAGCCAAGATTAATGTGTAAATTTGACTAAGAACACACTAGTCTTTGACTCTATAACACAAACTAATCACACTATAATCAAAAGACAGACTGTAGTCATTTCACATGTGCTCTTTAAACTTGGAATCTCAGAATATTGGAGAGGAAAGGACTAGAAAAGTATTATCTAATTGAATTATATAGTGTAATGGAATTCATTTCTCCTACTGATCTGCTGATATTGATATATCAGTTCTCACGGTTAAAAATATAATTTGGCAACTTTATAAATACTTATCCTTCTCAGGATTTGAAGCCATATTGAGCTCAGAAAAAAAATCTATATTTAATTTTTTAATATTTAGAAAAGAAACAGAGGCACAGAAAAACATTGATCTTAATAGATAATACTATTATGTCTTATGACATAGAATATGGGCACTGATCAATGGCTTAGGTAATGGGAAAAAAGACATTTGCATTTTGAAAATATATTCTGAAAGTGATATTTATATTTATTATTCATAAAACAAATGTGATTGTTAAATATGGTTGAAATTTCTAATTAGCAACAATACATCATACCTAACCAGTAAATATCAAACCAGTAAATGGCTAGCATGGAACCACAGTAGCTACTGAGGCCCCCGGCAGTCTCAATCAGAAATTAGTTTCACCGAGTTTTTGATTTTGGACTTAGTTCTTCTTTCTTTTTCCTTTTTTTTTTTTTTGAGATTTTATTTATTTATTTGAGAGAAAGAGAGAGATCGAGAGAGAGCACGAGCAGGGGGGAGGGGTAGAGGGAGAGGGAGAAGCAGACTCCCAGCTGAGCAGAGAGCCCCATGCAGAGCTCTATCCCAGGACCCTGGGACCATGACCTGAGCCAAAGGTAGACGCTTAACTGACTGAGCCACCCAGGAGCCAGTTAGTTCTTCATTCTTAAAATGTATTTTGTCCTGATCTCATTGTTTGGTCCTTGGGGTTCAAACCTATCCTTTCCCCTTACTAACCAGATGAAATTTGTACTATGCTTCATCCCCCCAATTCAGCTGATGATCCCAAGTCTTCCTTGATCCCTTGAGACTTCATCCTCAAATTACCCTTTTGTAACCACCTCTTTGCCTCAGGTATTTGATTTTGTGAGTGGCTAAATGGTCGTAATGATCCTAAATAGGCTTACCTATGCCTTTGGGCTCAAATTCCGAAAATATCAAAGATGGAAATAGAAGGGAATTTAATATGTTAGAGGGTGTGGGAATTTAGAAGAAAAGAACATCAGAAATAGGAGTCATGGGGGGAAAGCAGAAGGAGGGGAAATAGGGAGGATAAATTTTTGAACCTCTGCCTTACTCAGCATACTTTGCAGTATCTAATATGGCTATCTAGTATCCCAAAGGCGGAATATTTCCTTTCACCTAAAACATCTAAATGTTTACAACATTAAAAAACTTCCATACATAATTCAGTAATTGTAGCCTCTCTAGACATAGCAGATAACTTGACAAAACTGGGTCTACATTCCCATAGGGCTAAATTGACAGAGACTGGGTTGTGAGTGTGTGCTTTATAAAGGGTATGCACTTTCATTTAACACACTTACTACTAGACCCTTTTAAGTTATATGCAGCCTGCTTCATTCATTTCCTTTTGCTGTTAACTGCCTAGACCCATAGAAATTCGAGTCTGCATAAAGTCCAACTAAAGTGCCATTTATTTACTTATGTATTCAAAAATTCTTATTAATGATCTAGACTGCAAATTTTTGTACAAATTATACAAAGATATTTTAAAATATGGGCCTTATTTTTGTAGAGCCTAGAGTATAGGAAGGGAGATAAATGAGCGCCACATCAGCTATAATAAAGGTCGAAGAAGATAAGCATTCCAAGAGATCTTATCACCATACAGAATAGAGATAATGTATTTCCAGTTAGAATAATCAGGAAAGACTGATGAACGGAATAGAATCAGAACAGAAACTTGATACATAAATGGTAAATAGATATTATGGAGTGAAGTTGAGAAGGTAAATCTTATGTCTCTATAGGACTGTCAGTATTAGGCATTAGATGAAAGTAATTTAGGTTTATTTATATGATATGTGTATATGTATATGCGTATGTATGTAATTTATGTGTGTGTGTTATATTTAATACACATTTGTATGGTCTATAGAGATTATATTGATATTAATCACTTGTGCTTGTGTGTCTGTGTGTGTGTGTATTGGAAATTTTACTGGAAAATCTCCAAGGTTTTAATGATTATATTGTACTCTCTTCCATGCGCCTAAAAAAAAAAAACACCATTAGATTGTTTACTAAAATAATAATCCATGTTTGTTGAATAAAGTTCCAAGTATTTTACATAAATTATGCCTTTTAATCCTTATAACAACCTATGAAATTATGTCTAGTTTGTGGATGTGGAGTCTGAGTCTAAGAGAGGTTGAACAATTTGTCCATGACAAGATAGAAAGTGGCAAAGCCAGGATTTGAACCTAGATATGCAGCCTCAGAGCTAACAGTACCATGATATATAATGACTACACTTGCAATAGCAACTTCTTTTGTCAGTGCAAAAAAGAAAACATTCAAATACAAGGCCATCACAATTCAATAACTCAAGGACACATACTTTTCTCATCTGGTTTGTTAATAACTCTTGAGCCTTCTTCTTAGAAATGAATGGCACCCTCACACTCCCCTGAATTCTCCAGGTGACTGTGATTAAAAAAGAAAAAAACCAAACCAAAACAAAACAAAAAATGTAAAACATAGAAGAGTTTGAAATATTCTGGAACCTATCCTGTTAAACATTAAATTATTCGCTTGAAATAAGAGGAATTACATCTTAATACAACATAATATGACATGTTAAAAAAATAGAAATTTAAGGAAGAAAATCATGTATTTTATTAGTCAGCTGGGTTAGTAAAACTGTATCCTTTATGGTACTATTATTTTTTAAAATTTTATTTATTTAAAGTAATCTTTACACCCAGTGTGGGACTTGAACTCCCCTGAGAGTTCAAGACTCTTGAACCCGAGATCAAGAATCACATGCTCCTGCAACTGAGCCACCCAGGCACCCTCTTTTGATACTATTCTTAACAATGAATGTCCTCAGGAGGCCAAGGGATCTTTGAATCGTCACTTTTCAGTCACCCCTACATTCGGTTAAATACAAATTTATCAGACCTACCCGTTTAGTCTCTTGCAAATCAGCCTCTTTTCCACTCTCTTCAATGTAATCCCCACCTTCACACAGCCTCCATCTCTCTCTATTTGCTGGAGTAACCTCCTGACTGGACTTGGCTTTATCATCCCGCAGCTTCTGTAATGTATCTAAAGCTTAAATATGAAAATGTCACTCTCCTGCCTAAACTCCTAAACCTTCCATAATCCCTAAGGCTATTTAGGTGCCTCTCCTCTGTACTCTTAACCTCTCATGCTTATTCTTATCACAACATGTATCTCACTATATTGTCTATTTACTTATTTTTCCAGGACTGTGAATTTCTTTGGAAGAAACAATAACAACAAAGTCTTCTTTAATCCCATATCCTACTGCTAGGGCTCCAAAAGTTTCTTGGAATAATGTCCTACACTTACACTGCTTCTATTCTTCCTCCCATTCCTTAGGTACTATAAATTTGCCCTTTGCCTCATTATCCCCAGAAACTGCCTCTTCCGGGGTCACTAATGACCTCCCAATGGATACTCCTAGACTATCCTGCTAAATTTCTGTTCAGTATTTGTGTCACTGATTCTCCTATTTTCAAAAAACACTCTCTTCATATGTCGTCCCTAAGAACACATCCTTCTAATTTTCCTCTTCTCTCTCTAGTTTCCTTAGCTGGCTCTATTTCCTTAACCATCTCTTAGATATTGATATTTTCAAGGTTTTTTTTTTTTTATGAGCCATTGTAGGAGTTATTTCTTATGTGTGAGTGATACTCAACTTCTTTGGAATGCTATATATTTCGCTAATTTCTCATCTTATGACTCCTCATCTTCTCATGGTGGAAACTTAAAAATTTACTTTGTGAGCCTCCTTAGCTACTGCGAGGCATGTGACCTAGGTCCTGCCCATCAGATTCACTCTCCAGGTGCTACAGGTGGAAATTCAGTGAACACGAAGAAGCAGGTATCTGGGGAATTAACCTCTTAGTGAGGATGATGGCTGAGGGCTCTAGCTCTTTGCTGGCTGGGGTGGCAGACCTTCTGGTGTTTATTCTCCAGTATTGTCTACGTGAACTCTAAGTCCTCAGGGGGCTGGCATACGCTGTGTGAGCTTCAGTGTTTTCCCTAGAAATGCCATGTTTGAGGTTTTAGCACTGCTCCTGTCTAGTGCTAGACCTGGATCTCCGAACCAAATTCTGTAAACTACTAAAAATCTTTCAGTACATTCTTTTCCTTGCTTAAACATGTAATAGGTTTTTGTGTCAGCAACTGAGAATAGTGATCAATACAGCCTTGATTTTCTTCCTTCTTCCCTCCCTTCCTATCTTTCTTTCTTTCTTTTCCACTCTGCGTGCATTTCTTGAGTGATTGGATTCACTTCCATGACTGTGATTGTTATTTTTATTTTAAAGACACCTGAATCATATGACCCATGCAGACTTATTTCTTAAGCTTCACATCTGTACATGAAGTATGCTCTGCACCTCGCTGGTTCATTTCTCCATTCAACAAGTAAGAAGTATGTGTTCACCATCTGCCAACATCAGACTAGGTTCTGGAAACCCAAAGATGAGTTAAAGTCAGATTCAGTCTTGTCCTCATGAAAGCTGACACTTAGTGGGTCAGGAGACACGATCAGCATAAACATGGAAAAGAGCAATTTTGACCTGTTCAGCAAAGGAGAGGTACATGGGGCTCTGGGAGCTGTGAAAGAGGTGCTTGATCTAGACAGGTCAGTAAAAGCGTCTTTCCTGGGGAACTGGCTTTTACAGCTGCAGTCAATAGAATGAGAGAATTGAAATGAGTATTGAAGAGCATTTCTGGCAAAAACAGAGCATGATGTGCAAAGCCTGTTGAGGGAAGATCAAGAGGCAGCTGATGACCAACAGGACCGGCTGTTTGTTGGAGTGGAGGCGAATGGGGGAATGGGAAGCAGAAAGGTGATGTATGATATATGAGCTTGGCCATTCAGGGATTTGTAGGCCAATTTAAGGATTTGGCCTTAATCCTGAGAACAACAGGAAGCTATTGAAAGGTTTTAAGTAGGATTATGGCGGGAGATGACAAGATTTTAGCTCAGTCTGTTACACGCAAACAATGAATCATGGGACACTACATCAAAAACTAATGATGTAATGTATGGTGATTAACATAATAAAATAAATTTTTTAAAAAAAAGCTCACTCTGGCTTCAGAGAGGAGTGAAAACAGGTAGACCAGTTCAGAGCCTTTTGAAGTTATCCAAATAAGAGATGGTAATGCTTAAATAAGAAGGTTGGTGGGGATGGAAAGAACTGGACAGATTAAAGAGACCTCAGAAAGGAATATGTACATTGAACTTTGCAGCAATGTTATGGAGGGTAAGGGAAATAACAACACGCATGGATGTTAGAGCCTTTCACTCACATAGCCAACTCTGAGGTAAAGATCAGGAAAGCCTTATAGGCATGTCAAACTCAGGGTCTCAAAGGAACATATCACCTTCTGCCTGAGCCTAGCTCTTGTTTCTCTAGATCCTTCCCTCGATTGCTCAGTTCAGACACCTCTATCTCTTTCCCCAACTGCCAATCTAGCTCTAAATGGTTTTGGGTCTACCTACCAAATGTCCCAGGTCTCGGTGAGCGTCATGTGCATGCTACGAAGGCGCACACACAACTTGTGTCTTTCCACAGTGTCAGCTTTATTCAATTGTAAAGCAAAGTTAAGCACAATTACAAAGCAGGTTCAGGATTCCAAGCTGAAAAACATTTTACCATGTGGTTAAACTTGGCTTCTTACACAGCATGCAGAACAGGGCATAAGATAAACCACACAACCATCAAGATAACAGGAGGATGCAGGAAGTTAATGAAGCAAAGGCAGAGTCAGTCTGTGGGCCCACAGTTGAGATAAGGCCTCTCTCATCTTGGTACAGGTCAGCTCTTGGCACTTACTGCTTCTTATGTTCAAGCAGTGAAGGATCTCGGTTCTGTTCAGAGAGCAAGTGGGCAGAGCCTTGGGCGGCAGCTGCCTTTTTTAAGTGGTCAGACATAGAGAGGTCACGTCTGACAGTTCGCTGCCAAAATCCTCCCCGTTTTAAAGGGATTTAATGGGTCTCAGGCCCCTACAGACCTCCTCTGGTTCTGCTTGGATGTGAGCTGATGCTGGCCCCAGCAATATCTTGTAGCTGCAGAACCTTTAACTACTTGCGTCATTGCTTGACACGGGACCCTACTTGACATGAGAGACTCCATTTTGCTCTCTACAGTAAGCCACCATCAACTCGCTGGAGCTCTCGTCTCTTCACTCTTCTCACTATCTCTAATATTGTTCCTATCTGATCTGCGTTCCACTTCGGAGCAACAATGAGTCTCTCAATATGCAAAGCTGATCATGGTACCTGTTTTTCCACTGCCTCCCCATTGCTTATAGGATAATCGTTCATCACCTAAACTCACCTATAAATCCCTGCATGATATAAGCTAAAGAAAGCTCCACCTCTCACCAACCAGCACACTCATCTTTTCTGAAGGACACATCCACAACAAACTTCTTTTGGTTTCAAAAATGCATGAAGCTTTTACTCCTCCATCCCTATGCATGTTATTTCCTTCACGTGGAATGTTTCCATGTTCTATTACTATGCTACCTCCCTGCTTTTCCTCGCCTACCCCAGTTTTGTCACCACTTCCCCGCCACTGTTTAAGTGACCCTTCTTTGAGGTCTTTCGGACAGTGTTTAATTTCCACGGGATCAGCATATTCTATCAGCACCATATTTTAATTGCTTACTTACACTTTTGTCTTCCCTTCTTATTTGTGAATTCTTTGAGGGCAATGACAGACATCACTGGTTTATCAGCAACTTACAGCACTTGAAATATAAATTGAATTAGCTACTCATCCCTAACCCCATAGCCTTGACATAAACTCAAGGAAACAAATAAGGACATGCATGAAGGTAACAAATTCATTTGTGCATTTTGATGTCTAGTACCTAATGATTTTAAATATCTAGGACCTGATCCATTGATAATAGAAATATCTAGACAAATTCAAATTAGTAATGCTTATTTTCTAGCAAAGATAAAATAATTCACATGATTTGTAGAATTTTTAACTGAAGTATTCTGCTATGATCTTTAGTGATTGACAGGTCATATTTCAGGAAATTTTAATAAATCTGTTTAATATTATTTCAATCTAGTCCTGCCTGCCTAATTAAAGATAATTGATTGCAGGACCTGTTCCGCTTTTCTCCGACTTTACATTTATCTGAGTATATTATGTTGCTCTTTGGTGCCACCTAATGATCAAAGGGGGGAATCAAAATAAAAATAAATCTATTGTCCCTTCTCAAATCTGGAGGGTAGAGGGGAGTGTCTCCCTGTGTGTGTGTGTGTGTGTGTGTGTGTGTGTGTGTGTGTGTGTGTGTGAGAGAGAGAGAGAGCGCGCGCGTGAGAGAGGTTGAGAGAGGGAGGGAGAGAGAAGATGAGAAGGAAGTGGAAGGGAGGAGGGGTAGTACTTGGTAGTTTCCCTTAGTCCATTCATGTAACATTGCTTTGCCACCACAACTCTTCCCCAGACACAAAACTCAAACATCTTCATTTAGAATGGTCAGAAAGCACCTAACGTAGAAAGCAAAACTCGGCACTGCCTCAAGACTTGCAGTATGTTTCACAAAGATGTGTGGAATTAAATCTTGAAGTCTGGGTTTCCCCTTAGCTTTCAATGTTTCTTCTGACGCTTGCATTTAAAATCCTTAGGTTTTACCTCCTCCTACTGGAACTAAAGAGAATATCACTTGCAACACGATCAGAATTTGAAGTATCAACAACTATTTTTATCTTTGAATATTTAGTAGACCTCTTCTGTGAAACTGTCAAATCTGATACTTGTTTTCTTTAAAGTACTAAATAGCTTATTAAGTTACTTTAAAGGCTATATTATTATTTAATTGCTTATTAAATTATTAAATTTCTTAATGTGGTAACATAGTATTCAATAATCATTAAAGAAATGTAATCAAAACAATGTTTTTGATGTTTTCTTTGTATTTGTTGCTGATTAGAATCATATTTTGTCAGGGATGTCTCCATTTCATCTATTTTTTTAATTTACTGACAAAAAGGTGTTCATAGATGTCTTCATCACTTTCATGTTATAAATCACTTATTCTCATTTCCAATATTGCTTACACGTGTGATATTTTTATCTTTGTCCATTTTGCTTTGATTTATTCCATTTTAATCTTTATCTTAAAGAGAAAGTTTGTGTGCCCTTGTTTCTCCCCCCTAAGTACACTTTCATTTTCTACTCTTGTTTGTAATTGGGTTCTGCTATTTGAAGTTTATTCTGATACATTATTCTTTTTTCTAACTTTTAAGTTGAATTATTATCTCATTACTTGTTTATGTTAATAGTCTTTTAATTTTAGAACAATTTCATATTTATAGAAAAATTGTGAAGATAGATTTCTTACATAACCCAACCTAATTTTCTCTTCTGGTAACATCTTGCATTACCATTGTGCATTTGTTACAGTGAATAAATTAGTATTGATACCTTATTATTAACTGAAGTTCATATTTGATTCAGATTTTCTTAGTTTTTACTCAATATGCTTTTTTCTGTCCAGGACCCGATCTAGGATACCAGATTACATTTAGCTCTTATGTCTCATAGGCTCCTCTTTGCTGTAATTGTTTTTCTTGTTTTTGATGATCTTGATAATTTTGAAGAATAATTGTCAGGTAGAATGTAGAATGTGGGATTTGTCTGATGTTTTCTCATCGTTAGACTGGAGTTGTGAGTTTTGGGGAGGAGCACCACAGGTTAAGGACTATTTTCATTTCAGCATATCAAGGATATACACTATTAACATGATTTATCACTGTAGATGTTAACTTTACAAATATGACACATGCTTTGTGCTTTGGATCTCATCCCCTCCTGAGTTTCTGATTCAGTAAGACTGGGGTAGACTAACAAGTTTCCAAGTGATGCTGACACTGCTAGTCTGGGAACCACACTTTGAGAACCACTATTGTAAAGAAAAAGGATGAATTATGGGCAGTGACTGGACCATAAAAGATGGTGAATTTCACTGTCTATGCATTATGCTTTGGCGCGAGCCAAGCTACTCATGCTGTTTGGGTCTACCTACCAAAGTCGAAGTATGGGGGAAAATCCTGAAAATCAGGAGACTCCACAGCTGGCTCCTGCTACTTCCTTTCATTTTATTTGTGGCAATCTTTATAATCATGGGATTTTTTTCTGGGGTTTCATGATAACATGATTTATAAATTTAGTTATGCCTGTGTAAGCAATCACAATGAAAGTGATTCCAAAAAGGCTGATGATGGGTCAGGAAGTAAAAATACCCAGTGTCCTCCAATCCATAATTCATCTAACATGAGCAACGCGGAGTTCTTTAATAAGTTTCGCTTAAGGGAGCTGTTGGATCCAGGCCCAGTAAAAGTCCCTATTGATGAGATTCCTCAGGCACCTCTGAAACATCAGAGTTCTAGGAAAGGAAAATCTCATGTCATTCCCACAGTACAGGGACCTCCTTATGTTACTTTGATAGGATAGGGTGCACACATTGTAAGTTGCCTTGGGAGCAAGAATAAACTTTAATCTTTAAGCAAGAGTAAAAATATAACTTTTTCCACATTAGCACACAATAGCAGATAGGTTACGCTTCGTCTCGCACGGTCACACTCTGTCTAGTACCTTTGTTTTTAAATCCAAAATGATTTAAGATGATTGTAATAAGATGTAAAAAATAAAATCACGTGTTATGAAAGAATGGAAAAAAACAAGGAAATATTCTAATGTATAAATAAAGTCCTCTGAGGCTATCAGTAGGAGATGCTTGCAACCTGATCCTGTGTCTGTGTCTCCTCACTCGCTGACGCCGTCCTTTCCTTCAAGGACCCTTTCCCTGCTGGAGCTGGACTCCGGCAATGCCTCACTAAGCCTGATTTAAACAAACAAAACAAACAAAAATAAATTTTAAATATTATTTAGAAAAACCACTACTATGGATTCTGGAACAAGCATCCTGGCTCTCTTACCTTCTAGGTAAAGAATTTTGCATGCATTCTTTATCACTTCTGTGCCTCTATATCCTTATATACAGAATGTAGATGATAATTCTGTTGACTTTATAGTGTTTTCCGAGGCTTGAAATAGTACGTGGCACATGGTAACATTCAATCTATGTTAGAGTAATATAATACAGTGGCAATGTCTCATTAAAACGAAAGGGAAAACTATTAGGTGAGTATGTTTTCCTAGTAAACCCCAGAAAAAGAATAAATCTGATTTCTTTTTATTTTTCAAATACAACCAGGGTTAATAAAGTGATAGAGCAGATTACTAACCATGGTTTTATTCTTAATAAAATAGATGTGGAAAAATGTAAATAAGATTCTATTTATAACTGAGTTGTATTCATGGAATTGATTATGCCTGAAATTGCAAATGGCAAGTTTTACTCAAGTTTGTCCTTACCAGAGCTGTTTGATGTCATATAATTTGACTTGATATATGATATAGACATTCACAAATAACTCTAATTGTGACACTGCTGAAAAAATATTATCATAATGCCTTGAGTGGATTGATACTAGGCCTCAATTAGTTTTTCCACTTAATTTACCTGTTGATGTGATCTTTGGAATGAGTTAGGCTGGTGGTTTTCAAACTTAACATGCTTTAGAATCATCTTGAGGAATTAAATAACCTCGAGCGCTAATTTAATTAAAACACAAATTATGGACCCCACTTTCGGAGTTTATGATTCACTGGGTTTGGGACAGGGTCCAAGAATTTGCATTTCTCAAATCGGTTGATGGTATTGATGCTGCTGGTCCAAGGATATCACATTTTGAGAACTGTTTGGTTAAAACTATGTGGGAAGACTATTAGAAACGTGTGGCATCAATAGCCAAACTGTGGAAAGAGCCAAGATGTCCATCGACAGATGAATGGATAAAGAAGATGTGGTATATATACACAATGGAATATTATGCAGCCGTCAAAAGGAATGAGATCTTGCCATTTGCTACGACGGGGATGGAACTGGAGGGTGTTATGCTGAGTGAAATAAGTCAATCAGAGAAAGACATGTATCATATGACCTCACTGATAGGAGGAATTCTTAATCTCAGGAAACAAACTGAGGGTTGCTGGAGTGGTGGGGGGGTGGGAGGGACGGGGTGGCTGGGTGATAGACACTGGGGAGGGTATGTGCTATGGTGAGTGCTGTGAATTGTGCAAGACTGTTGAATCACAGATCTGTACTTCTGAAACAAATAATGCAACATATGTTAAGAAAAAAGAAAAAGAAGATAGCAGGAGGGGAAGAATGAAGGGGAGTAAGTCGGAGGGGAGACGAACCATGAGAGACGATGGACTCTGAAAAACAAACTGAGGGTTCTAGAGGGGAGGAGGGTGGGGGGATGGGTTAGCCTGGTGATGGGTATTAAAGAGGGCACATTCTGCGTGGAGCACTGGGTGTTATGCACAAACAATGAATCGTGGAACACTACATCAAGAACTAATGATGTAATGTATGGTGATTAACATAACAATAAAAAAAGAAACGTGTGGCATCTTATAATCCTTTAACAATTCATGGATGCCTTTTAAGGTATGGGGTCTTTGAATAAAATGCCATATCAGAGAGTTATAAAGACGTTTCTTATTCACCTACTTCCACAACCCTCTGGGAGAAAACCGGCAAGGTAACCATCCTGATGTGTTGTTACTGTAATGGGTGTGTTCTCTGTGTTCTCACTTACTCTTCAAGCTTCTCTTGCCATTGCTCCAAGGAAAGCCCTCTATCAAAGGCAGCCAGTGATCTCAGCTCTCTTTCCCTGAACTCACAGTCACATCACAAATGAGTAAGGGTCAAGCCTTTTGCCTCCTACCTCAAACTTCTCTATTCTATCCAGAAGTTGGTCCCAGAGTCACTTAAAATGTCAGTCTGAACATTCAACTTCTTGCTTAAGAACCCTAAAAAACCCTCCTGAATCTCCTGCCTATAGGATACACACAGACAACTTCACATTTTTGTCTTTGCCCATAAGACTTGCTAGCCTTGTCTTGCATTATATTGATCCAAGTTGTGTGAAGTTCCCTTTATGCCCTGGTCTATTTTCCTCACTGCTCCTTATTCACATTGCTTCATGGCCTGGGACACTGTTTCTCTCTCATTCTCCATCCAGCTGGTGAGGGCCTTGAATGCCGATTCTTGGCTTGGACCTCATCTACTGCATGATTCTCAATTCACCAGGGAGAAGTCACCTGACCTTGTGCATAGTTCAATCTTAGATCTGTAACACTATTTTATTTACGTGTGTACATGTCCTGAATATCTCTTCTGAAAGAAACATGGACACCAGGTAACAGCTGCAAAGAGGACTTCTTTCAGATAATAAACACTTATTTGTCCACATTTACAATTTTGTGAGCCTGTGTATCTTACTAATGGAGCATTTATGTAACTTTGGGTATGTTGAATGTTTTTGTTTCTTTTTTCAAATGCCAAAATTGAAGCTGAGCTGGGAGAATCTCTTTTCTTGTTCTTCCAGTCTGGATCCTTTAGCAGACTGAATTCTAGAATCATTTACCTATCCTGGGCTGAGTCATTGCAGCTCTGTCAGTCAATCTGCCTGAGGAAGAATTCCAACACCACCATTCCCCAAAGTTTTAGTTAAGTTATCCCAGCGCCAAATCTTACATTACAATGTTATACATGGGGCTTTACCCTTTACTGTGATGCCCACAGGGCTCTCTGCTCTGAATTTTTCTCCTTGATTACCTTCAGATGCCTTACATCTGTGTCCATGTTTATAATTCTTCCATATGCATTGCTATTTTTTTTTAAATTTCACTATGGAAAAAACATTTCTGTGGGTGTGCTAAATGTGCATATACAGAGAGCAATTAACTTTCTACTTAGCCATTAGAGGAAGTTGAACAGACCTCTGCCTTTGGACGTCACAGAGTCTACAAAGTGACTTATAATTTGCCCTTCTGATTTCTTTATACCCATGTCTCACGTGGAGAGAAGGGTAAGACTTAACAAAAGATGCTTACTTATCAACAAAAAGAGAGGTGAAAGTCCTTGTGAACAATCTAATCAGTTTGTTTCTAAATATATTCATGAAAGTTTCTTGCTTAGCAAGATGTAGATAAGTTCTGTTTTGTTCTGCTTGTTTTTTTCATTTTTACTTCTTGTCACTCTAATGGCTCGTTCAAAGAAATCTATTTTGTCCCGGTTTATTTTTCTATTTCCTTTGCATTGCATTTTCTCATGTCTAGCTTTCTGGAATACTTATTAAACAGGTTTTTGAATATCTAGATACATATTCAGTTTAATTCTTCTCCTACATTTTATGTCCTCTTGACCTTTGCACTAATCCATCCAAAAAAATTTCTCTTTCATCTCCTAGGTGGCTGATTTGATATTTTATTTTAATATATAGAGAATTTATTTCAATAATCATGTGATTAAGTTCTAGAAGTAATAATTTTTCCTTTTTCAAAGCACTCGATATTAAAATAGGTATAATATCCTACTGAATAATGATGAGCATACCAATTATTCATTTTCTAAAGTTTTTTTGAGTTTTCTGCATAAACCAGTTTCCTTCAGGTATTAATGCTTCTTTTTGTAACTTGGGGGCCTCTCCATCATGCTTTTGGTTGTCTGTTTATCCTAGAACACAATTCACTATATTGCATATCATTAGTCTCTATATTTAACAGTATTCTTGAGGTATATCACACAATTAACAGCTAGAAAGAGTAAGACATATATTCAGTGTGCTTTTCTTTACAGTGTACATTTAACTTCTGTTTGACAAAGTCAATTTGTTTTCCTTAGTGGTTGTAAGTTCCCAGGGTTGTACTTCTCCATCTATAGTATATGTTCTAGAAATTTCTGTTACCAACTAAAATTTGATTATTGTAAATTCTGTTGTCAATCGAAATTTGTGTTGGAAAATCCCATTTTAGATGGCTTCACTCCCAGCTTTTGTCCAGGAGGAATATCCAGAATCAGAAGCAGAGCATTAGGACTACCCATAGGTTAAATGCTATCTTTGAAGACTCTTTCTTGTCTCCAGGGGGTTGTAATTCTACTGACAATACAATCTCACTTGTTTTATATATTCCAGATAGTTGTCCCTATTTTGGTCATTTGGTGCTTATCAGAATTTGGGGGGATGTGTGCTTATAGTTTTTGTATGATTTCAATATTCTTTAGGGAAAGTGAATATGTAAAGATATATTTTCAATCAGCCTTCTTGACCCAATGACTGTTCATTCTTTTCCAGATGTTTAAATATTTTAACATTCTGGACATAAGACATACAAAGGCTTATAGGACTGATTTTTTTTCATTCTGCTTAAATACACTATTCAATGGCTTTGGGACATAATGCATGCCCCTTGCCAGCTGGAGCTACTACAAAAGAATTGGGCTGTAATAGTAATCATCCAATTTTATTTCTAAAAGGATTTGCCTTCCAGGTAATCTCTAGAAAGCTTAATCTAGAAGTTAGTTGTTTCACCATTTAACAAACATCTTTATTACTATCTAGCTAAATACTGTGTTCTTTTTCTCTTTTTAAAACATGAGATTTTTCCCCCTTACACACCACACCACAAATCATCATAAATATGTTCATGTCCTTCCTCCTTCCCATTTCAAATCTCATATTATTTTAATACTTTGACCATGTTTTTTTTTTATTCTAACTGATTCTACACTTTGTTCCTCAGTCTCCCCTAAACAAAAAACAAAACAAAACAAAACAACTCATAATATTTTTCTTCTACATTCATACCTGGAAAAAAATAAAATTACAAGTGCCTCACATTGAGTATAGAAAACATCTCAGTATCAATCTTGAGAAACAGTCTCCTATTGGTTGCAAATTCTTTCATTTGGGACTGAATATATAATAGCACATCTTCAAGGGCTTTTCGATACTTGCAGATAATGTATTATTGTTCAGAATGTAAAGGATGTGATCTTTTCTTACCATTATTTCTACCGAAGGGCAAAGAATCCCTGATTCGAGCATCTGAGATGACTTTCTAGACAAATTTAGGACTGGGAAGGGTAAAGCTTACATATCAAGTTGATTTCAGAGTTCTGGGAAAAATGTTTAAGGAGGTTCGGTTACACCTTCTGAATTAAGAACTTTGTTAACAGATAACTGTCAGTGCAGTGGGCTCCTAAGCCTCCAACACAAGCTTAAACATGACCTAAAAAGATGTTCCAGAACATATAAAAATCTCAAATATAGGTATAGAATCAGGAAAGCACAAGGTTTGTGTAAAATTAAGAACATACCAAGTCAAATGGAGTTAAGATTTTTGCAAAGTGCATTGGAAGTAAAGTTGAGGTAATGACCGAAACATATTACAGAAAGAATTAAACACCAAAGATTTTTAAAAGTATTTAATATGAAATTTTAAATCATACTCAAAAGTAAAGATACAACAAGATCCATCTACCCATCACCCAGATTCAGCATCATTTTTCAAGGCTTGTTTCACCTACCCCATCCTCAGTTTGATTTTTCTTGGAGTATTTTATTCTTTTTAAAGATTTATTTATTTATTTTAGAGAGAGAGAGTGTGTGTGTGTGTGTGTGTTTGTGTGTGCAGGGAGAGGGGCAGAGGGAGATGAAGAGAGAGAATCCAAGCAGCTTTCCTGCTGAGCTCGGAACAGTTTGCAGGGCTTGATGTGGGGCTCGATCTCAGGACTCTGAGATCACGACCTGAGCCGAAACTAAGAGTCAGACACTTAACTGACTGAACCACCCAGGCGCCCCGATTTTTCTTTGAGTATTTTAAAGCAAATCTCAGATATCATACCATTTTGCCCCTAAACATTGTAGTGTGAATCTCTAAAAAGTATTTTCAAAAATATAACCACTACTATAGACTGAATGTTTATATAACTCCAAAATTTATATGTTGAAATTTTAATTCCTAACATGATGGTATTTGGTAATACCAAATCCCTAATATAATCACCTTTGGGAAGTGATTAGGTCATGAGGGGGAAGCCCTCGTGAATGGGATTAGAGCTTTATAAAAGAGGCCCCAGGAGAGCTTTCTTGCTCTTTCTGTCACAAGAGGACACAACCAGGAGACAGCTATCTATGACAAGGAAGAGGGTTCTTGCCAGACACGGAGCCTGCCAGCACCTTGATCTCGGACTTCCCAACCTCTAGAACTGTGAGAAATAAATTTCTGCTGTTTATAAGCCACCCAGTCTATGGAAGTTCGTTATGGCTGCCAAAATGGACTAAGACAGCCACAGTACCATTTTTACACCCAAGAAAATTAACAATATTTTATTAATGCCATTTAATGTCAAGTACTTACTCAAATGTTTCTGATAACCTTTAAAAAGTCATTTTTTGAATCTATTTTTCAAATCAGGATTCAAATAAGTTCCATTTTTAGTATCTCAGTTTTTTTGAGTCCTTTTTTTAATCTAGAACAGTATCAACTATTTTCATCATTGTTATTGAAACATGGAAAAATACTTTTAATTATTCTATGGATTTTATTATATAGAATACAAATTTTTCCTTAAAAAATACTCTTTGAGTTCTCTGTCACTGATAACATGATTGAGATACTTATTTTATATATTCAAGTCTTCTTGTGATCTGGTACTATTTTGTTATAATGCATCCCAGAAATGAAAATAAAATAGTTTTAGGAACTCATGTATTTCCATCCACTAGTATATTTATAAATCATATGAGATACATATCTTCAATGAAATCAGTTCATGACATTTTTACTAAGGTAAAATGGCAAGAAAGATTTTATGGAAAAATAAAAATTGAAGGGGAAAAATTACTTTCAACCTAAATTTCTAATGTCTTAAAATAACATCAACTCTACAAATCACATTGTTCCCCTTCCAATCAGTCATGTTAATAATAAAAGACATAAAAATGATTCTGAATATGATAAATGGATTTGTTACACTTTAAACCATTTTCTTAAAATAAAGCATAATTTAAATCCTATTTTACATCTCTACTTAAGGTAATATCGCATTAAAATGATTTACATGAAAGACTAGTTCTATCATGGTGGTAGTGTGTCTAAGAAACTAAGAAACATTCTTTAGCATCCACATAACTATGTTACGGGTATTTCAAATTCACTTATGTTTTCTAGCATATACCAAACCTTCCAGTAACAAGGATAAAATTTGACAATGCTAATCTCTATCTTGAGAGCAAAGATATTTAATATTTATTATTACTGCCTTTGGAAAATACATTGACTTTCAAAAGCATATGTAAATCACCCATAGTAACTGGTAATAAATTTGAGTAATACTCAAAAATTTATCACTTGTGGTTGAATCTCTACAAAGCTACTTTTTGTTTGTTTAATGGACAATTTTTCAAAAAGAATTCTTAGGTGTCCAGAAAAATTGCACAGAAAGTACATAGAGTTCCAATAAATCCTCATATAGTTGGAATCATGCAGGCTGCAGCCATTTCAGACTAGTTTCTTTCAATTAGCAAAATGAATTTAAGGTGCCTCCATGTCTTTTCATGGATTGATAGCTCATTTCTTCTTATTGCTGAACAATATTTAATGGTATGGATGTGCCACTGTTTGTTTATCTGGTCACCTATTGAAGGACATCTTGACTGCTGCCAACTTCTGCTGATTATTAATAAAGCTGCAATAAACATTCATGCATACATTTCTGTATGGACATGTTTTTTAATTCATTTGAGTAAATACCTAGCATTGTGATTGTTGGCTCAAATGGTAAGATTATGTAGAGTTTTGTAAAAAATTGCTGACCTGTCTTCCAAAATGACCACATTATTTTGCACTCCCACTGGCAATGAACAAGAGTCCCTAATGCTCCACATCCTCACCAGCGCTTGGTATTGTCATTGTTTTGGATTTTTGCTACCCTAATAGGTGTGTAGTAGTATATCTCACAATGGTTGTAATTTGTAATTTCTTAATGTCATGTAATGTTGAACATTTTTTCATATGCTTATTTGCCATCTATATGTCTTGCTTGTGGAGACGTCTGTTCAGATCTGTTACCCATTTTTTTTTTAAAACCAGGTCATTTTTTTTTTTATTTTGAGTTTCGAGAGTTTTTTGTACATTTTGAATAATAATTATTTATATGGCTACCTTTTATTTTATTTTATTTTTTAAAAGATTTTATTTATTTATTTATTTATTTATTTATTTATTTATTTGAGAAGGAGAGAGAGCAAGCTCAGGAGCATGAGTAGGGGAAGGAGCAGAGGGGAAAAGAGAGGGAGAGGGAGAGAAAAAATCCCAGGCAGACTCTGCACTGAGCTGTGGGGCTTCCTGGCTGGATCTCACAACCCTGATCATGACCCTGAGATCATGACCTGAGCTGAAACCAAGAGCTTGGTGTTCAACTGACTGAGCCACCCAGGCACCCCTATGGCTATCTTTTCTTGTTTTTTTCTTAAAGCAATATTCACTGCTGTTAAAAATGTTAAAAATATGTTTTTTAAAAAGGTGTTCTCTTATCTAGTGAAGTATAATTATGAGAACTAAGAACAGTATTTCAATGTTAGTTTCTAAACTATGTTTTACTGAACTTAAAAATTCAGCTCTCACATTTTTTTGTTGATCAGCGCTCATATTTCTGCTGCAACACAACCAAACCTATTTATTTTCATATTAACATACAACATTAGAATGTTTTAAAAATTGTAACTATAATGAAAATCTTGGAATAACATTATTGGCTAACGGCAACACTTTTGACATTCTACTTCCACATAGCACTTTAAACATTTTTCTCAAGAAAAAAAAAGACAAAACCCCTAATTATCTGGCATCAGCTTAAGGATTTTTCATTATCCTAAACTGCAACTTATGGAATCAAAAAAAGTTTAGGAAATATGTTTGATTGGTGAGGAACAAAGAAAGGAAGAATAATAAGGAAAAAAACGAAGAAAAAAAAAGGACAAAAATAGCAGTGGTTCCTACAGCCTGGTAAATATCCAACTAAATGTTTCATCTAAATAACATCTTATAAAGTAACATCTTATCTCTCTCTCAGACAGTTTTTTAACTTATTAACGGGGTGTAGGGGTGGGAGGCAGGATATTGTTTTTAGTCATGGTGAAAAAAACTGCTTCATAAGTTCATATGTTATTAAAAGCCAAGCTTACGAGGGAATGCCATGAATGTAATTAAGAGATAAACCAGGTTATAATCTTTTTGGGATTCCATGATCTCCACAGTCATAGTCCATTTGTTTCTCTCATGGTAAAACACTTCAGATTCTGCCAAACAGTTCCTAATCGCCTTCACCCACGTTTACATCAAATGCATAGAACACTGTCTGTATTATTGCTCCAGCAACACCACACAGCAAATCATTCCTGTTTTGGGGTGTTCCCCTTCCACTTGGATTGCTAGGTACCCTGACCATGGCAAGAAGATAAGTGTCATATCTCAGTGGATCTGGTGACATATCTGTGCCCACAACCAGAAACCCCCAGCTTTGTAGTAGTTAATGTTCTATAATGTTCAGACACCAGAAATTGGATTGAGCTATAGGGAAAGATTAGAATCATAACTGCTTCCTTCCCTTCATATGATGTCAGGTCCTGCCTTTTGGGGAGCAACTCACAATGCAGAAAACGCCAGGAGTGGCATCATGGGAGGGGGTCAGCCACTGCCGGGGCTGCTGCCGACAGGGAACTGCAGTGGCCACGGCACGACCCAAGGCCATGGTTACAGGCTGCTTACCGCCTGATGCTCTAGGCAACCCACTTACCATTCCCAAATCCCATTAGCCCTAGGGTCACTTCTTAGCAAATTCCTCACTTTAATTTTTGTCTAAGTAAACGAACCATGGCTTGGATAGTTGCAAAAGCTCCAACTATTCTTTCTGCTCTTCTCTCATCCCACTTCCAAGCTCATCTTTGTTTTCGACACAGTGGCGAGGGTAACTCTTTTAAAACAGAATTTGGATCTCTAAGTCCTTTACTTAGATTCCTGTGATGAGTTCTCTCAGAGGAGCCGAAGAAGTTGCCCTGGGCTACAAAACTGCATCTGGCTTCCCATCTCTCCGACCTGACCTTGTGTCTTCCCGTCTGTCCCTTTTTCTCCTGCATCCATAGTAAGTGGTTGCTGTTCCGCACACATACTGGCCATTTCCTTGACGTGGCACATTTGCATTAGCTGTGACCTCTTCTCTGGAAATGCTCTTCCCCAAAATATCTGCAAGGCTCACTCAATTTATTTGGATCTCTGTTCAAATTGGACGTCCTCAGAAAGGACCTTCCTGGCCACCATATTTAAAATAAGTTCTTACCCTACTATCCTGCCTTAGTTTAAAAATTTAAACTATTTGACTTTCTAAATGTTTGCTGGTTTATCTATTGTCTGCCTCATCCCCAAAGATTTATTTTTAGATTTAAGCCTGTTTTTTTTTTTTGGTGCCTACTAAGCCCTCAATAGATACATGTGAAATAAATCAAGTGAAAATAGTGTCTTTTAATCTCTGTCCTGAAAATGATGAGATTTAAAAAAACCAGCTGAGAGACAGCCACCTTCAACCCTGCCACAAAAGTTTCGCTCTTCAATGGAATGAATACTAGTGCTGTGGTAAGTTTTTGATCCCAGTACTTATTTGTGTTTTCTGAAAGTAAAGAGCACGAAGGGGAAGAGAGGCAGAGGGAGAAGCAGGCTCCCAAGGAGCAGGGAGCCCGATGCGGGACTCGATCCCAGGACTCCAGGATCATGACCTGAGCCGAAGGCAGACGCTTAACCATCTGAGCCACCCAGGCGCCCTTATCCTGTGGTAAGTTTTTGATCCCTATACTTGTTTGTGTTGTCTGAAAGTAAACATGAAGTTCTTGGTGCAGGGGTCAGAGGTACTATTACAGTGACAATCTTACCAGTCCCCCGTGCCTGCTCTCTCTGCCTTTCTCCTGAAGCAAAGTGACAGACTGCGAGTGCACTATAGGAGAGGAACCCCAAAAAGGATACATTTGGGAGTTTATAGACGCGTCATCCTTCTCTGGTGCTGAGAGACAGAAGGAAGCTTAATCTCCCCAATCTAAACAAATGGTAACTGGGACATGAATAAGAGGGTTTCAACGTACTTACCCTTTGGAATGTAAAGGATTTCTAGGGGGAAATAGGCCAAGTCCTGCAGTTTTGCAAACCCAGGAAAGTTTCCTGATTCCAGACTTTACTCCCCTTTGAAATATAAACACCCAAGTCCAAAGGAGAGTGAATCTCAGTTCTCATTCTCTATTTAGCCATTTTTCAACTTCCAAGCCTTGTTTGTTAACCTACGTCCTAGATTTATTTGTTCAGAAAGCCTTAACCACACAAAAATATAAAAATATTTTCTCTATCATCCTGCCATCCAGTCATCTTTTTTTTATAATATTATTATTTTTTTTAAACTTTTTATTTATTTATTCATGAGAGACAGAGCGAGAGAGAGAGGCAGAGGGAGAAGCAGGCTCCCAAGGAGCAGGGAGCCCGATGCGGGACTCGATCCCAGGACCCTGGGATCATGACCTGAGCCGAAGGCAGACGCTTAACCATCTGAGCCACCCAGGCGCCCCATCCAGTCATCTTTTTATCAATGCTCTTTTCTTCTACTGAGTATGTTTCTTCTTCTCTACAAGTTGTTCTGAATTTCCCAAGGAATACACTAATACATACACACCCACACACATAATTCTATTCTATCACAAAATATAAATTCAAACAATTAGATAAAGCAAAGTCACTATTCAATCCCACCCAATTTCACATCTTTTTTTGGAGGCCCTTGAAGATCAATTTGCAAACCTTTGTTTGTATGTATACGTACACTAAGACACAGATACATATATTAAGAAATACTTAGTATTTTGTTTATTTTACCTTAAGGAGAATACACTCTATGAATTGTTTTTCCCCCAGGTTTTGTCACTCAAGAATATCTTGGAGAAAATTTATTTCAATAGATACACATCATTACTTTTAAGTACTAAGTCATTAGATGTCTTGTGTCTGCTCTTCTCCCTCATTAGAATGCTATTTCTCATTTTCCTCTTTGCCCTTTTAAGAGATCTGAGTTGCCCTTTAAAGCCCCGCTCAAAGACTCTCTCTTTTATGAAGGCTTTCCTTACCAATCAGTCCACATTAACTCCTGTTTTAACAGCCTGGGAGGTGGGAGGAATAGAGGAATAACCATAGGATTAAGGGAACTGAACCCTGTGCCGGGTTTGTCCCCCTGGATGAGTGTTCATAAATTAAGGCATAGTCTAGGGGAGTGTGACAAACTGGCAGGTGATTGTGGGCAGTATTCATACCCGTGGGGGAAAAGGGTTTTAGGTGGGGAAACTGGGGGAAGGTGGTGTGTTAGGGTTCTAGGTCTATCCTTTTTTGAAAAAGGATTTTTCCCACTAATAGGAGTGACTAGGGAAACTACACTTCAGAATCTCTTCCGGTTAATCTGAAATTCAGCACAGAATACCAGTTCCACTCTAAGGATTATGGAAGAAGTAGTTTCTTGTGGATAAACACACTTTTGAGGTTAATGGAAAAGGTTGCAGGAACACGGTGAATAAAAAAAAAAACTTTTCTGAGTGTTAAAAAGCAAAGATTTATTAATTGATTAAATTTGATGATGAAATTGGTTTTATTCAACAATTCATGAATCTAGCAGCAACCCATCTAAAAATGAGCTGTAGAAAACTGAGCTGTAGAAAAGGAGAGACTTTCAAAGGTGGAAAAGGGGCGGAAAAAGGAAATTAGTTGCAAAGAATGCACTGTTTCAGGCAAGGTTGCCTTCCTAAGGAGAATGGAGGGCCTATGGAGTGGGTAACCTTCCTAGTGCTAACAAGGTAATTCCAGGTTGACTGGTTCAAGTTACATTCCTGGCTGGGTGGGTGGGGAGATTGAAAGTGCAATTAGCTTAGGTAGTTAAGTCTTGGTTTGCTCAGGTGGCTTTTAGTACAGGTGACTCCATTCTGAACCTGATATCTCCTTTTCAACATAAGGAATAACCTAAAATGAGAAAAATAATTAAAACCCTCTTTTCCTCTACCAAGCTCTAGCAGATCTGGTTCAAAAACTAGACATTGTTGATGAAAACCTTTTATCGGTGACTGATCAAGGATGAGGAGAGTGAAGACATTTACTCTTCTCTGTACTTCCTTTGTACTTTACCATTACAATAAATGACACTTTCTGATAGTGTTATTATAGTGTGAGCTTCTTGAAGGTAACATCTACCGCTGATCAAACTATGTGTGTTCAGTGACCAACATGATGTCTGGTATTTAGTTGATGCTAAGAAATTGTTTCTTGAATTAATTTTTAAGTAATTATTTGAATTACATCAAAAAATGAGCCTTAGATTCATTTGCTCTCAACAGAGCTTAAAAAACAACAGAGAATTAATCAAATTGACTACCTTTAAACTTTCTGTCCATTTTTGGTTTTTATTGTGCCCTAAGCCTGAAATTCAAAAATGAAACAATGTTGCCTCGTCAATCTAGCTGCAGATGCTCTGTGCCACTTGAGAGCAGCATGATCCTATACTGCGGGTGACAAAGCCGCTCTCCCTGACCAAACTTTGTTCAGGCTCCTTTGAGCCCTCTGCTCGATGAGGCATGGTCTTGGGCTTCATCTCAGTGCTTGTGGAGTCTAGTTTAGACAAGAATCCTGCCAAGTCAGTTTAGTAAGAAACCCCCATGCTTTCTATCTGATCACCCTCAATATCTGACAAATTCCTTATCGCCAACTATCCCCCAGGGTAACATCTGATCTCTCTGGCTACCTTCAGCAAGAATCCTGTTTGGTCAGTTTAGCTAAGAATTGCATTCTACCCTCTTAGGAATTTTCCATCCACTGACCCCTTCCCCCATAATGTGCACCTTATAAATCCCCATCTTTCCTTGCTGTATTGGGAGCTCTCTCACCTACCGCAAACCCCCATTGCAGTAATCCCTATACCCCCTGCTCTGCATTCGTCGGTGTCTGCCTTATAGTCTTTAACAAGTTTCACAAATAATTTTTTTTTAAAAAAACAGCTTAACCTAAAGCCTCAGAAAAATCTAGAGTTGAATAAAAATTAATTAATGAGGGACTGTTTCTGGGAAGTGTGAAGAATGTTTACTTTCCATTGCATCTATTAAAATGTTTTTGGTTTGTATGTTTTTTTTTTAAATACAGTGACTATGTATATCTTTTTACATTAAAATATAAATGAGGGGAAAATGATTATGACATTTGGTGCCAACTTGTTTAAGCTAAGATTATTAGCCAAATATGATAGTGAGGAAGTAAATAGAAGGGCAAGAAGGGTGCTCACTGGCAACTGCTAGTAACCACCATGAATGTTCTACCTTCTAAGATGAAAGGCTGGCTTTGAAATGCATCAGTGCAAACACTTGCAAATAATCATGGAACCACCTGTTAGAAGAGACAATGAATTAAACCGGCTATTCACATAGCAAAATAATAACAAGAACAACAAAGATGAAACATGCCTACCCATACTGCTGGAATCATGTGCGGCTTTGTGAAAAAAACCATGAAGCCTACAAAAGGATGCAAATGAAGACTTGAGTAATTGAAAGATTCTATGATTTTACACAGGGAGACACAAACTCACACTTGACACTTTTTCCTAAGGTAGCTAATGAAGCATTCAGTCTAAAATAATTCAGTTTAAGTACATAGCTCTTTGATGGCCTGGCCTAATCCAAGGGTAACATTTTAAATATCCAGAGGAACAGATAGAATCCGCTCCCTTCAAACAACTCTCCATAAATACTGCTTATCATAACCAGGCTCTTGATAAGTACTGGACATCAGAGAATTCAAAGTTACTCTTTCTGGCAAGTTAAACTGAATTTCTTTTCTACTTGAGCAAGAGGTGGAGGCAAGCATAGGGAGAGGAAACAATGTGTTCTAACAAACTAGCAAAGAGAGAACACGGGGCTCTACTCGGCCTCTTCTATCTCTGCACTCATTTGTTCAGCCAATGTTCATGCTACACACATTAAAATAACATGTGCGATGTTTTTCAGTTTACAGAAATATCAATAATAATTACCCCTTTCCACTTAGTAGGGGAGGTAAATGTCGTAATCTTTTATATTAAGAAATACTAATTAAAGTAATTACCTTGCATCTCTCAGTTCATAGTAAGCAAGGCAGGCAGCCTCATTATCAGGTCTGTTCTTATTCACTATTCTGTGTTGTACAGTTACTAGGGAGGGCACTGTGACCTCTTGAACATTTCATTCCTTATCTCAGTGTATTTACAGTTTTGTGACACTGCTGACGATATTGAACTTTACCAGCACCACATTCCTGGAAAAGAGGGGAAGTTGAAGAAATCCCTCATCATTTTGTGTCCCAGAAAAGGGCTTACTCCAAAGAAACGCCCTTCCCCGTAGTACTCAGATAAGACTCAGGGATGGCCCCTTGTTTGCAGACAAGGCCAGACACAGACATTCCAGTTTCCTATTCTTTGCCATGTAAGTGATTAGCTGAACTGGTGTCCAGCTGATCAATGGGAACAAAATACTTGTTAACTAAACTTTGGTTAAGATTCCTCCTTCCAGTATGAAATAATAGATAATATATATTGGTTTCTGCTCCTGGTTCCTGGAATAGAGCTCGTAAAACCTTTATTTCCTGAGTGATAGAAGCATCTGATACACATCTCCTAAATCCATTGGAATTTCCCGGGTGATTGGAGCATGTTTTGTTTCTAATGAGGTGACTCTGGGTGGGTCCTGGGTGGCTCCTGGATGGGGGCTGGTTACCAGAAAGACCAAGCCATGATTAGAAGCTTGGATCTTTCAGCTCCACCCCCCCCCATCCTCTAGAAGGGGGAGTGGGGCTGGAAACAGAGTTAATAGTCGATCACAGCTAAGTGATGAAGCCTCCATAAAAATCCCGAAAGTGAAGGTTCATAGAGTTTCCAGGTTGTAAACAAATTCATGTACTGGGAGGGGGGCGCACCTCAAATCCATGGGGACAGAAGCTCCTGTGCTCAAGACCCTTCCAGACCTCACCCTATATATGTCTTCATCTGGCTGTTCATTTTTATCCTTTAAAATATCCTTTGAAATAAATCGGCAATAGCAAGTAAAAAAAAAAAAAGAAAGAAAAATTCCCCGCTTCCCCCAGACCGCTGAACTTTCTCTTACCCTCAGCTTGAATCAATTAACAAGCCCTCCTTTAACAGCCCATTCTGAGAATAGATAGGCTGGCTTCAGGATAAACATTCTGTTATCAGCTAGTCCCTCAATGCCACCCTCACACCCCACTTCTCCATACATGGTTCTTTCTAGCCTTGTTTACTTATTTGTATGAAAGAAAAACCCTTTTTGTGTTAACTCCCCCCATCCCCATTCTCAGCTTTACTGAAGCGTAACTGACAAATACAAATTGTATATATTTAAGATGTGCAATGTGATGATTTGATGTAAGTATACACTGTGACATGATTACCACAATCAGGCTAATGAACACTTGTATCACCTCACATAGTTAGCCCCCCTTTTCTGTGTGTGTCGTGAGAACACTGAAGGTCCACTCTTCTAGCAAATTTCAAATATACAATACAGTGCTATTTACTATAGTCACCATCGTGTATGTTAGATCCCCAGAATTTATTCATTTTATAAACTGGAAGTTTGTACCCTTGCCCAATATCTCCCCATTGTCCCCCACCTTCCAGCCCCCTGATAACCACCATTCTCCTCTCTGCTTCTATGAGTCTGACTTTTCAATTCCACATGTAAGATCATACAGTATTTATCTTGCCTAACTCTTAAAATGCTTGCTAGTCTCATAGAACTCAATGTTCTCCCTAGTGCAATAGTCCCCCCACCCCACCAAGGCCCCCCAGCAGCTTGCAATACTTTTTCAAATAAAGTCCCTCCTTACTAAGTCCAGATCTGTTTTTGGTTTGGGGGTTTCTTTTTTGACAGTACAATATTACAATCTAGAAAGAATATTCTCCCTGACACTGCCTGGGTAAATTTCTTTTTTTTTTTTTTTGAAATATTAATCTGACCTTGATATTCCCATGTTCCCATGCTCTAAATATTGGATTAATTGCTGTCGCCCAATCCTCAAATACCAGCCCTGAACTTTCACCGTCTTTTATAGCTCCCTACTTCTAAGTACATATATACCTTACAATTCTTAGATAAAAGAAGAAACTTTTGATGTACTATAGAAGTACGTTTTCTTTCTTAAATCTGTGCAAAGGCATAAAAGTCCTAGATTACTTTAGTGTCTTCTGTAATATTTTGCTAAAATGCAGTGTTTTTCTCTTAATCTATATCACATATCTTGGCCTATGTTGCTGAAACCTTTATTTAATCAGATAGGTTCATTTGGAAAAATTTAACTTTATTTTTTAGGACTCCTTTTTTAGCTGGCATTTTTGGAAAAAACAGACAACTGCAAAACATCAGTGACTTCCACTGAGAAAAATTAATTTCTTGATCATGCTGCTTGAGGGCTGCCACTCAATTATGGCATAGCTGGGCTCTGCTGAATTTCACGTGTCTTCTCATTGGGGTACTGAAGATGAAGGAAGAAATATTATCTGGGACATTATGTTCTTATTGTAAATGATTAGAGCAAGAGTGACAGCCAAAACACGCAAAGATATTCCAAGCTTTTGTTCAGACATAGCCTATTGTCATGTCTGTTCATATTCAACTGGACAAAGCAAGAGGTCAGTTTTAAGATTATTGGAGTAGAGAACTATATTCTTCCTGCAAGTAGCAAGGGCAGTACATTAGTTTCCTTGGGCTGCCATAGCAAAGTACTACAAACCGAGAGACTTAAAACAACAGAAATTTATTCTCTCCCAGTTCTGGAGGCTCGAAGTCCAAAATCGAGATGTCAACAAGGCTATGCTTCCTTTGAGACTGTGGGCAGAATCCTTCCTTGCTTCTTCCTTCCTTCTGGTGGCGTCCATCAAGACTTGGTATTCCTTGGGCTTGCAGACTGTAACTCCAGTCTTTACCTCTGTCTTCACGTAGAGTCCTTTCCTTGTAGCTTTACCATTGTCTTCTTATAAGGACATTATCGTATTGGATTAGCCCTCCCACCCCCACTACGGTAAGATATTATCTTGACTAGTTGCATCTGTAATGACCCTGAAGTACTAGGGGTTAGAACTTCAATATCTATTCTGGGGAGACACAATTCAACCTATAACAGGTAGGGAGGGGAATACTTTCTTATAAACGAATTATAAATCTACCACCATTTTTCTTCCTTCTGCCCTGTCTCTGACCTTTCAAGAGTATAAACTATAAAATTTGCCAGAAATTGAGATAGAGAGTGGGTTGAGATTCAAGATGGAATCCTTTCCTAAGAAGTGGCTGAAGTAGTAGAAAGTGGGATGACTACAGAGTGGAGATCAGAGCAGAAACCCACAGGTGCTGGGCACTGGCATGAGTGTAAGCTATTTCTGAGGCTTCAGATCTTCAGGACTTGCCCCTGGAGTACCAGTCCCCTGGTCTAGTTGTCACTAAGAAAGATTCTTGAGAGGGTGGGTGGGTGGGTCAGGGGTGGGGGGGCAATTCAAACATGGGAATTATACCCAAGTCTCTGCACATGGAATCAAAAGCCCTTAAGTAGGTGAGAATGATTTTGGTGCTATGTCTTACCCCTTTAAGAACTGACTCAAGTCTAACTAGGTGATTTCATCAGAGATAGAACTATAGGGAATTGGAAAAAGATAAGAGACATGATGCAATGTCATGATTCAATATTTTTAAATGTCACCAGGTGCCACCAGGTTTGAGAATTACTGGACTAGACAAAGCAACTGGGAGAAGTCTGATAAGTAATCTGCTCCCACCCCCCAAAAGGATTTCTTATGTTTCATCACAGAGAACAACAGAAATCTGACAGAAGTCCTATAAGGATACACCTAAATCCCAGTCCAAGTCTTTCTGGTTTCCAGAGCTGTGGCATCTTCCCATGCCCCGAGGCCAATCCTGCTAGGGCTGAGGAGGAAGTGAGAAGTGGAGGGACAAAGCTAGGGGTGGTGCAAAGAGATGAAGGGTATTTAGCTGCTGCAGTCCTTTGGCACAGGGGTCTATGAATGAGTTCTTGGATTAGTTGATTTAGGTTCAAAACCCAAGTCAGCCACCTAGTGGCTATAAATTTGTGCAACATAACTAACCTCACTGGGCTTCATTTTTTTGTCTAAAATGAGGATAATAGCACTAGTTTGTAAGTCTGTTGTGAGGATGAAAAGAGATAATCTATGTACAGTACTTAGCAGTTTCTGAGAAGCAATAAGTCCTTGTGAAACGTTAGATATTATTATCATTATTTAGCTATTTAACAGTTTAACAAATCAAGTAAAGGACTTTTTCTTATGACCCCAAATCTGCTTTATATACCAGATTTCTCACATATTTTTTTCATGTATTTGGATCTTCATCTGAGTACCTTATTTCCTCTCAGATAGGAATTAGACTTGCTTTCTTTCTTTTTTTTTTTAAAGATTTTATTTATTTATTTGACAGAGAGAGACACAGCGAAAGAGAGAACACAAGCAGGGGGAATGCGAGAGGGAGAAACAGGCTTCCTACTGAGCAGAGAGCCTGACATGGGGCTCGATCCCAGGACCCTGGGATCATGACCTGAGCCAAAGGTAGACGCTTAACGACTGAGCCACCCAGGCGCCCCTAGTCTTGCTTTTTTTCTTTCAGTCTGGGAATTAGTCCTGCTCCTGATCTCCAGGCTTGTTGCAACACGTCTACCACCTGCTTAGCATTTTCCCAACCTGTCTGGAGGCTGTCAACGTACTGCCTGACACTTAGAATACCATAGATTCTTCCATGCTCCAATTCCTGACTCCTGACACCCACATATCTATTACCTATTACACTACGCTCTCTCCATTCCACCGTCCTAGCACCTTCTGCCTATCTGATGTGTAATTATTATTACTTATTTTTATCAAGATGTCTAACTCAAATCTAAATCATTTTAAAGATGAAGAATATACCTTATTGAAAGGGTTTATGATTAGCCCATCTTCTCTCTCTCTTTACCCTGAAGCTTCTTCTTATAGCTGGATTCCAGTACCACAGTATCATCACTCCAGTATCCACCTGCTGACCAAGTCTCAGAATACAGTTCTAGGACATACCTCCATGTGATAAATGTGATGATCACAGGTAACTCTACATGAACTGCGTAGCACATAGTAGGTAAAACTGCATGGCACATAGTAAGGATATTTCTATTTCTTCCTCTTCCAGTCATTGTTGCTGCCACAGATGCATGAGTAAGGAAACAGCCCAGTAACTAGATGTAGGTTAACATGGTACCAGTAACAAGGTTGAGTTATTACAAAATAAGTATACTATTAATATTTTCTCAAAATATTTTATATTTTGCCAAGGACTTGGAGTAGAGAGCTCGAGAAGGGTTCAAGTGAAAAAACAAACCTACATATTGGTATTGTCTTCACGAATTAGACTCATTGAGGAGGAAACGAATCAAAACAATAAAAGAAAAATATGATTTCACAATCTTCCCACCTGCTGATACTTGCTTGAATTCAAGAGAAAGAAATCCCCACAAAATAAATAGATTCACAAAAAAATTAGGTGATAATATGAGGATTTTCAAAAGTCTTTACCAAATGATGAGTGCCATTTTTTAAAATATAGCAATAATACACTAATTATGTGATGGCACAGGTAGTAAAAGAATGAATTATAGTCTATTTTACATGCAGTTTATTATTTTTTAAGTGTACAAGGTTGTTAAAATAATTGGATAAGTCTAATTTGGAATTAACAAAGTAATTTATAGGCCAAAACTCCTGTTTTTAGCTTTAAAACTAACTCTAGAGGCACCTGGGTGGCTCAGTTGGTTAAGCATCTGACTTTGGCTCAGGTCATGATCTCGGGGTTGTGGGATCGGCTGGCATCAGTCCTGTGTCAGGCTCCAGTGGGGAGTCTGCTTCTCCCTCTTTCTCTGCTGCTCCCCCCACTCATGCTTTCTCTGTCTCTCTCTCAAATAAATAAATAAAATCTTTAAAGAAAAAAAACTAACTCTAACAATTGGATAAGAAAACTACATCTGATAGGAATGACAATGAAAAGATAAACTAATAAATTTGACATTGACAAAATATGAATTCAAGATTTTCTTTTACTAAGATTAAACAAAGATGCTGAGTTTTGTAATTTATTTTAAAATTCACGACATTAGGTTATCTGGCATTTCGAAGTACCCATATGCTCAATTACATGCTACTAAAAAGTTAGTGGAACTGGAGATCAACAGTTCTTAGACTTATCAGAGAAAGGGGGTCACAGGGCAAACTGCAGCCCCCAAAACTGGAGAGGCAGAAAACATAGAATGAAAGCCAATGAGAGTAGAAGCCACTGGAACCTTAAACTGGTAGGAACAATTAAATGGTAACTGGTGAAATGCTGGAGGCTGAGTGTGGTTGAGTTTAAGAGTTAAAAACTCCAGGGGGCCCAGTCCTAGAGCGGCTCCATGCTTTCTGTGAATTTTACTTCTGGGAGTCTTGCCAGCTTATCATGGTGAAGAATGAATGGAGAAAAATCCCCCTGAGCTTCAGGCAGAAGTGGGGCGGAGGGGAGGAAATAACCATTTAAAAATAAACCTAGAGTGTTCACCACCACAAAGTCTTACTCACTTCTGAAAAAAGATGTTTATCAGAGATTTATCTAACCCAGAAGAAGGGAAATACTTAACTACAGCCCCTCTGGCCTTTCTGTCTCATAAATGGGGAGACGGAAGACAAAAGAGAAGATAAAACAAGGACATTAGATAAAATTGAGATCTGTGACGCTACAACACACATATCCCAAACTGAGAACACTGAATGCTGGTGATGATGTGGATCAATGGTAATTTTTATTCACTGCTGGTGGGAATACAAAACAGTACAGCCATTTCGGCAGTTACTTACAAAGCTAAATGTAGTCTTACCATATAATCCAGCAATCGAACTCCCAAGTATTTACCCGAGTGAGGTAAAAACTTCTGTCTACACAAGATCCTGCACATTAATGTTTATAGCAGCTTTGATCATAATTGCAAAAATTGGAAGCAGCCAAGATGTCCTTCAGTAGGTGAGGGGATAAGCAAACTGTGGTATATTCAGACAATTGGATGATATTGAGCAATAAAAAGAAATTAGCTATCAAGTCACCAAAAGACATGGAAGAACCTTGAATGTATATTGCTCAAAGAAGCCAGTCTGGGGGCGCCTGGGTGGCTCAGTCGTTAAGCGTCTGCCTTCGGCTCAGGTCATGATCCCGGAGTCCTGGGATCGAGCCCCACATCGGGCTCTCTGCTCCATGGGAAGCCTGCTTCTCCCTCTCCCACTCCCCCTGCTTGTGTTCCCTCTCTCGCTGTGTCTCTCTCTATCAAATAAATAAACAAAATCTTTAAAAACAAAAAACAAAAAACAAAGAAGCCAGTCTGAAAAGCCTACATAACTGTTTGATTCCAACTCTGTAACATTCTGGAAAAGGCAAAATTACGGAGGCAGTAAAAAGATCAGTGGTTGTCAGAAGTTCAGGGGAGGGGAGGCAGGATTGATAGGTGGAGCCCAAGAGTTTTTAAGGGGATGAAACTATTCCAAATGATGCTCTAATGGTGGGCCCAAGACATTATGCATTTGTCAACACCCATAGAACTTTACTATACAAAAAGGAAATCTTAATGTAAACTATGGACTTTATTTAATACTAATGTATCAAATATTGGTTCATCAATTCTAATAAAGATGCCACACTAATGCAAGATATTAATAAATAGGGGAAATTGTGCAGGGGAGTAGAGCTGTATCAGACCTCTCTGTACTATCTGCTCAATTTCTTTGTAAACCCGAAACTGTTCTAAAAAATAAAGTCTACTAACAATAATAGTTAAAAAAACAGTCACCTATTTTTTCACAATTAATATTGAAATCTTGTCATTTACAAAACAGACCCTCAAACTTGACCCAAAAGAAATAAGTATGTGATACAGAAGAAAAAGGGAAAGCTCAGCAGTCTCACATAAGGAGCAACTGTTGCCTTAGGAACATTTCGTCACCCAGATAAGCCCATCTCGCATTTGTTTTCAGTGTTTTGGAGAATGACAATGGTATGATAGCAATTCTGCCCAAATTCTATGAGTCAAGATAAACATTTAAAAAAATAGGTCCTTATCTGGGTTTTCATTTTTTCCTAGAATGAGGGCACAAAGGAGGGAAGCTCAGACCACGGACCCAATCACTTTGTAACTTCTGTACTCATTGCTCATGGAGAAAGATGAAGGTTACATAAGATGGCCATTTTGCCTATTGTTTTATTTTGATCAGCAAGTGAATCTTCATCATTCATAAGATTTTCTAAGGCTGAATGTGTTTTGGCCTTTTGAGGTTACCAACATCACATGATTTTGAATTGTTTACAAGTGAAAGATAAGAGAGATGGCTTGAAGGTTAAACCTGCTAAGGTTAGCTGGTATTTGTATCCTGACTTTTTGGATAAAAGATTATTTTTGGTAAACAATAAAGGAAGTCTCACAGATCCTTATTATTAAAAAAAAAAGTAAAATTTAAGCTATGCAACAGGGTTAAAAATGATCATCTATATTAAATGTCTATATTTAATGATTAATTTTTTTTGAATGATCAAGTGCTTCTAACACACATTTTATTTAACTAAAAAAATAATAAATAAATAAAATGACCAACTACAGAAAACCAAATAACATAAAATCTATATTCGAGCCTCTATTACTCCTGCTGTACCTTGATTTTTGTATCATGAAAAGTCTCATTTCTCAAAAACCATGCAACTGTTCGTTTTTACTTTTGGTGGGGCTGGATATTAGTGACTTCTGTAAATAACAATTATGTTTTTTTTTTAACTTTTGTCTCAAACACATCAGCCACTTTCATTCAGTTAGTATGCATTCAGTGCTTGGCCGGCTCCATGCCATGCAACATGCTAATTACTGAGTAAAACCCCTTTCTCTGAGTTATGTCCTGTTAGGAAGCTGCACAAGTAAATTTTAATTACAGCACAGTGGTAAGTGTTAATGAGTAGAGTGTAGGGTTTGAAGGTCACTCAAAGGGATGCTCAGTTCTGCAAGAGTCATGGCAGGCGTTTTAAAGGAAGTGCCATCTCATGAAAATCAAGAAACAAATGAGAAGGAATCAGGTCTGAAACTAACTGGGTTGGAGGTACTGATGAGGTTAGAGAGGTGGGAGCAAGGGAGAATTTCCTCAGCTGAAGACAGAGCAGGTGCAGAGGCCTGAAAAGAAGAAAGGTGAAGGATTCTTGGGCTCCACACACCTTTAGACTTTTATTTTTCATATTCTCTTATCTAAATTCTAATGGTGTCAATGGTTAACTTTACATGGAAATTCCATACTATCCTGTTATGCATGTGACTGGGTGCAGAGAGAAGTGAGATTTTTAAAATAATAATTCAAAGGTGAGTGATGTCTACGCTCTTTCCTTAGCTGTCATCTGTTTTTGATTTTCAGGGCTGCTTCAGAGTTCAAAGTGAAGATCTTAAGTAGGAGGTGTTTTCCAATTGCCTTGTTAGGACACAACCAGGCACTACAAAGCCTTCTTTGACAGCTCTCACTAAACTGAGCTAGGTCTCCTGCTCCAGCGTCCTCACTGCCCTCCTATTGCTTTTCTCCCCCCTCCTTTTCTTCTCTCCTCTCATTCCCCCCGGGGAAGTTTATTCTTTTGAAGGTCAATTTCACTGTATTATTCATCAGAGAGTAAATAAAAGAACCCCCCCTTCCAAGCTCTCTTATATTTTGCTCCAAACCCCTTCTCCGTCATTTCCCCTTCATTTCCTCTCCCTCCCTCTCCCCAACCCATTGATTGCTGTTGGCAAATTTGATTATGAGCCAAGAATGAAAAATAACAGCAGAGGCTTTTCACATCTCTGTATGAGTGAGCATGACTCTGTGGCTAAATGCATCAGCAGGTATGTGTAAGTATTTGTGATGCTCCACTGCATCACAGACGCTAGAAAGCCAAGACCCACAAATTACTCTGCCTCCTTCTCTAGCATTGGGAATGAAAGCTCACCAGAAAATTTCAAATGCTTAAGTGGTTCTCATCTTTTTTGGCAGCCTAAAACCTGAGAGGAGATTGAAGAAAACTAAATTGGATCACCCAGTTTTTTCCCCAGGATCATCTGGACAGGTTGTATTTTTACTATTATTACTGATGTTAACATTTAGATTTTAGAAATAGGAAATTTAGATGCAAATTATGTATCACAAAGCTGTTAAAAATGGAAATACAGAGAGAATAAAGTCTTTATTAATACTTTAGTTACTTAATAAAGTAAAGCATTTTGAAGCCTTTTTTAAATCACTTGTCATAAAAAATAAACCTTGCATTATATAGTGCTTTGCTATTTAAAGAATTTTAACATAAAACTATGGTATCATAGTGACTCTGTAAGTTCTGCATGCTGGACATGTTCTCCATTTCACTAAGGAGGAAACAGCAAGCAGGGTAGAAACAAAGTGGAGACTGACTTCTAGTGTGGTGATCAGTTCTGTGAAATATGACAGAAGTAGTCAAATACCACCATGGGCCTATATATATAACTGTTATTTTTAAGTGAAAAACATCAAATAAATATAGCAGAAATCCAAGTCCTCGGCCAATCATAGTCAGGTAGATTATTGGCAAAATAGTAGCTATTTTATCTAGGAGTCCTTAATAGAAACGAGAAAGCTCAGAGAGATTCGATCTAGCAATTAAATTTAACAAGTATTTTTGAGCATCTGCTTTGTGACATAGTGCTGAAGCTGGATATTGGCTACTTTCAACCATTTCCCCCAAATCTGAGTAAGTGGAAGATGGTGAGGACTAAATGAGCTCTATTCATCTGCATTCACCATGTATCTCTGACACTTAACACTGTGTCTGGAAATGAGGTAGGTGCTCACACAGAGTATTTGCTGGGTGAGAGGCAGATTAGGGGATGGAGGAGGGAAGGATAGAGAAAGGGAGAAAGAAAACAGGAAGGAAAGAAGAAATAAGGAGGAAAAAGAAAAATTCTTTTTGAGTGCAATTGAATTTATAAAGAACAGTTATAACAATTTTTCTTGGTTGGTGTTTCTAGACAATAGTGACCTTTATACTCAGAAAATAAAATTGACAATTTCTAACTGAAATGGATCTTTTGAGAAAGAAGAGAGCAGCTAGAGGATGAGTCCATACATTGTGATACGAGATAATTTACCAAGAGAAGTTAATAAAAAAAGAGATTTTATTATATGCCACTCAGTTTAACTCTGAGACCAAAATTGACCATGAAGGGGCAGCCAGAAGTCAGCCAAATGCTGAAGGATAAATCAGCTACTCCCAATTGACTGTAAGCTAATATTTGCAAACTTGGCAGAATACCAAGAAAAATTGTTCACATGAATAAACAAATCAAGAGCCTGGGCAAGTAACACCTGTTATTCATATTTCTTCTAGTGAAAGATTCCTATTTCTGAGAGCAAGGAAGTTTGAGGGAACAAGCTGATTTATTTTATTATTTTATTTTATTTTATATCTCATTTTATTTTATTTTCTAAGATTTTTATTTATTTGAGAAAGAAAGAGAGAACATGAGTGGGGGGAGGGGTAGAGGGAGAGGGAGAAGCACACTCCCCAGTGAGCTGGGAGCCCGATGCAGGACTCTATCCCGGGACCCTGAGGTCATGACCTGAGCCGAAGGCAGACACTTAACTGACTGAGCCACCCAGGTGCCCAACAAGCTGATTTACTAACAAGACTAATTTTTAATCAATATCTCATAATTTTGGTGAGATTACATCTAACATACCTGAGAGGGAGATCTTCAAAAAGTTGAGTCTGCCATTACGGACTGGGATTTTTTTCATTTTTAGTTAGAACATGCAAGACTAGTATTCTGTGTTTCCAAAACACGTTAAGCCTTTCTTTAGTCAAAAACAAACAAAGGAAAAACTCTCTTTCATTGTGTCTCTCTTCTGGTGTGTGATCTGAGGCCAAAATGAAGTAAGTATCAGATTGGGTTGTCCCAATTTAGAGAAGCAAATAGAAGTCATGTTATATAAAAATCATATTGGACATTTACAGATTTGTGTAAAAATCATATTGGACATTTACAGATTTTACCCTCTCCAGTGAGAAAACAGATTACTAATTATCAGTTTGTCCAGATAATTTTATATTTATGAAATATATTCTTGGGAATTTTTTTTCTCCATTCAATACATGCCCTCCTTAATACCCATCACCAGGCTAACCCATCCCCCCACCCTCCTCCCCTCTAAAACCCTCAGTTTGTTTTTCAGAAGCCATAGTCTCTCATGGTTTGTCTCCCCTCTGATTCCCCCCCTTCATTTTTCCCTTCCTACTATTTTTTTTTTAACATATAATGTGTTATTTGTTTCAGAGGTACAGGTCTGTGATTCAACAGTCCTACAGAATTCACAGCGCTCACCATAGCACATACCCTCCCCAATGTCCATCACCCAGCCACCCCATCCCTCCCACCCCCCACCACTCCAGCAACCTTCAACTTGTTTCCTGAGATTAAGAATTCCTCATATCAGTGAGATCATATGATACTTGTCTTTCTCTGATTGACTTATTTTGCTTAGCATAATACCCTCTGGTTCCATCCACGTCATTGCAAATGGCAAGATTTCATTTTTTGATGGCTGCATAATATTCCATTGTGTGTGTGTGTGTGTGTGTGTGTGTGTGTGTGTGTGTGTGTGTGTCACATCTTTATCCATTCATCTGTTGATGGACATCTAGGCTCTTTCCATAGTTTGGCTATTGTGGACATTGCTGCTATAAACATTGGGGTGCACGTACCCCTTCAGATCACTACGTTTGTATCGTTGTGGTAAATATCCAGTAGTGTAATTGCTGGTCGTAGGGTGAGCTCTATTTTCAACTTTTTGAGGAACATCCCTACTGTTTTCCAGAGTGGCTGCACCAGCTCGCATTCCCACCAACAGTGTAGGAGTGTTCCCCTTTCTCCGCATCCTCGCCAACATCTGTTGTTTCCTCACTTGTTAATTTTAGCCATTCTGACTGGTGTAAGGTGGTATCTCATTGAGGTTTTGATTTGTATTTCCCTGATGCCAAGCGATGTTGAGCACTTTTTCATGTGTCTGTTGGCCATTTGGATGTCTTCTTTGGAAAAATATCTCTTCGTGTCTTCTGCCCATTTCTTGATTGGATTATTTGTTCTATGGGTGTTGAGTTTGATAAGTTCTTTATAGATTTTGGATACTAGCCCTTTATCTGATATATCATTTGCAAATATCTTCTCCCATTCTGTTGGTTGTCTTTTGGTTTTGTGGACTGTTTCCTTTTGCTCTGCAAAAGCATTTTGTCTTGATGAAGCCCCAATAGTTCATTTTTGCCCTTGCTTCCCTTGCCTTTGGGGATATTTCTAGGAAGAAGTTGCTGTGGTTGAGGTCGAAGAGGTTGCTGCCTGTGTTCTCCTCTATGATTTTGATGGATTCCTGTCTCACATTTAGGTCTTTCATCCATTTTGAGTCTATTTCTATGTGTGGTGTAGGAAATGGTCCAGTTTCGTTCTTCTGCATGTGGCTGTCCAATTGTCCCAACACCATTTGTTGAAGAGACTTTTTTCCATTGGACTTTCTTTCCTGCTTTGTCGAAGATTAGTTGGCCATAGAGTTGAGGGTCCATTTCTGGGTTCTCTCTTCTGTTCCATTGATCTATGTGTCTGTTTTTGTGCCAGTACCATACTGTCTTGATGATTACAGCTTTATAATAGAGCTTGAAGTCCAGAATTGTGATGCCACCAGCTTTGCTTTTATTTTTCAACATTCCTCTGGCTATTCGGGGTCTTTTCTGGTTCCATGCAAATTTTAGGATTATTTGTTCCATTTCTTTGAAAAAAGTTGATGGTGTTTTGATAGGAATTGCATTAAATGTGTAGATTGCTCTAGGTAGCATTGACATTTTCACAATATTTGGTATTCTAATCCATGATCATGGAAGGTTTTTCCATTTCTTTGTGTCTTCCTCAATTTCTTTCATGAATATTCTATAGTTTTCTGAGTACAGATTCTTTGCCTCTTTGGTTAGATTTATTCCTAAGTATCTTATGGTTTTCGGTGCAACTGTAAATGGGATTGACTCCTTAATTTCTCTTTCTTCTCTCTTGTTGTTGGTGTATAGAAAAGCAACTCATTTTGTGCATTGATTTTATATCCTGCCACTTTACTGAATTCCTGTATGAGTTCTAGCAGTTTTGGGGTGGAGTCTTTTGGGTTTTCCACATAAAGTATCTATTCTTGGGAATTTTAACAACACATATTTCCCCTGCTTTGAAAGGAGACATTACCATGTTATGTGTACTATTTGTAACTGAGAGGGTCCAAAGTATCTGGCTCCTTATCATGAGCTTGCTATGGAGGTGACACATAATGTCAGCTTTATTCAATCATAAAGCAAAGTTAATCAGAATTATAAAACTGTTTCAGGATTTCAAACTCAATGACATTTCACCATGAGATTAACTTGGCTTTTTACACAGCACATAGAGCAGAACATAAGATAAGCCACACAAAAAACAAGATAACAGAACGGTTGAGCACCTGGGTGGCTCAGTTGGTTGAGTGTCCAACTCTTGATTTCAGCTCAGGTCGTGATCTCAGGGTCCTGAGAATGAGTCCCATGTTGGGCTCCTCACTGAGCACGGAGCCCGCTTGGGATTCTCTCTCTCCCTCTGTCCTCCCCTACCCCACTTGTTCTCTCTCTCTCTCAAAAAAAAAAAAAAAGCCACAGAAGGGTGTAGGAAGTTAATGAACCAACCTGAAGTCACCTTTGGGGGCACAGTTGAGACAGGCCTTGGTTTGGTTTGAGTCAGCTCTCAGCACTTACTGCTTATTAATGTTCAAGCAGTGAAGGATGTCAGTTCTATTCAGAGAACAAGGGGGCAGAACCTTGGGTGGCAGCTGCCTTTTTTAAGTGGTCAGACATAGTGAGGCCACGTCTGAAGAGTCTGACAGTTTGCTGCCCAAATCTTCTCCTTTTTAAAGGGATTTCCTTGGTCTTGCACCCCAGCAGAACTCCTCTGGTTCTGCTTGTTATTAGTTCTGGGGTGTCAACTGATGCTGGTCCTGGCATATCTCCTAGCTGCTGTACCTTTAACTGCTTGCATCATTGCTTGACACAGGCCCCTACTTGACATGAGAGACTGCATCTTGCTCTCCACACTCCTCTATATTACCACATGGATTTGGCATAATAACAACATAAGCTCATACTTATTAAGCATTTATAATGGAATTCCCATTCAGTGTTTCAGGTAAGTATTATCATTTTTATCAACCTCAATTTGTAGATGAGAAAATGGAGCACAGTTGACCTGAAATAATTTGCCAAGATCATACAATTTCAAATAGCAGAGCTAGGATTTAAACAAGGTGGTCTACTTTAGGGCCCACACTCTCAATAACTATATTCTATTCTCTGTTATGTACACATTAATCCTCTAAATTAATATGATTATATAAACTTTTAACACATATATTTTTCTCACTGTATGAGCACATTTAAATATTTAGGCAACCACACCAACCATAAGGCAAAAATTTGACACATTTGATTATGTGAACAATAGACTTATATGCGACATTATTAAAAGAGTTTATTAAGATACTTTGGAGAGAAGTTCTGAACGAGGGCAGTGAGAACAAAGATAGAAAAACAAAGGATATGACAGGAATTGAATCCGTGGGACTTAGTGCCAGGTGCTGGTGATAGGGAGTTAGGAGGCAACATCTGAAAGCCTCCATCTGTAATGTGCAGCCTAGAAATATAGCAGGGAAAACATGACTGGAAGAAGCCTTCAAAATAAGTCAATGGTCTAACCATTTGGTTTAATTCGTAGGATTTATCTTCTTAAAATTTTATACCAGGTATTTCTTTTCATTTTCTTTTTATAATGCATCTCTCATGAATTGGGATTCTCTGTATTAAAGGAAGCACATTAAGTGACTAAAAGACAATAAAATCCATAGCCATTACAAATGGATGAGCACATAACTTGCCAGGTGGCTTTTTGGGCAAGGGTGATGTTTGTGAAAGAGAGATATATGAAAACAACTTCCAAAGGCCAATGGAACCATAAAACTGAAGAAAAAGACCAACTCCAGCTTGTCAAGAAATGGTTTTGTTAAGGGGACTTATGGACTGAAGTGTGTCTTGGGTCATGGAAGATGAGTAGATCTCTGCAACCCCACCTCCCTTAAGACTTGTTTTTGTAGCCCTAGAGGCTGGGAGTACTGCTAAGGGACCACCCAAGAGGAGAATGTTTAAGAATGTGTGTGTCCAGGAAAACATCTCTTTGACCTCGGCCGTAGCAACTTCTTACTAGACACATCACCACAGGCAAGGGAAACAAAAGCAAAAATGAACTATTGGGACTTCATCAAGATAAAATCTTCTGCACAGCAAGGGAAATAATCAACAAAACTAAAAGGCAGCCTACAGAATGGGAGAAGATATTTGCAAATGAGATATCTGATAAAGGGTTAGTATCCAAAATCTACAAAGAACTTAACAAACTCAACACCTGAAAAACAAATAATCCAGTTAAGAAAGGGGCAAAAGACATGAATAGACACTTTTACAAAGAAGACGTCCTGATGGCTAAGAGACACATGAACAGATGGTCAACATCACTCAGGGAAATACAAATCAAAACCATGATGAGGGACGCCTGGGTGGCTCAGTCGGTTAAGTGTTTGCCTTTGGCTTAGGTCATGACTCAGAGTCCTGGGATCGAGTCCCACATCGGGTGCCATGCTCAGCAGGGAGTCTGCTTCTCCCTCTGCCTGCCACTCCCCCTGCTTGTGCTCTGTATCTCTCTCTCTGGCAAATAAATAAAATCTTAGAAAAAAATAACCATGATGAGATACCATCTCACACCTGTCAGGATGGCTAAAATTAACAGCGTAAGAAACAACAGGTGTTGGTGAGGATGCAGAGAAAAGGGAACCGTCTTACACTATTGGTGGGAGTACAAACTGGTGCAGCCTCCCTGGAGAACAGTATGGAGGTTCCTCAAAATGTTAAAAATAGAACTACCCTATGATCCAGTAATTGCCCTACGAGGTGTTTACCCAAAGGATACAAAAATACAGATTCGAAGGAATACATGCACCTGATGTTTATAGCAGCATTATCAACAATAGTTAAACTATAGAGAGAGCCCAGATGTCCAATGTCCATGGACTGATGAATGGATAAAGAGGATGTGAGATATATATATATATATAATGGAATATTACTCAGCCATCAAAAAGAATGAAATCATGGGGTGCCTGGGTGGCTAAGTCAGTTAAGTGTCTGCCTTCAGCTCAGGTCATGATCCCAGGGTCCTGGAATCAAGCCCCACATCGGGGTCCCTGCTCAGCGGGGAGTCTGCTTCTCCCTCTCCTTCTGCCTCTCCCCCTGCTTGTGTTCTCTCTCTCTCTCTCAAATGAATAAATAAAATCTTAAAAAAAAAGAATAAAATCATGCCAATTGCAATGATATGGATGGAGCTAGAGTGTATTATGTTAAGTGAAACAAGTCAGTCAAAGACAAATACCATATGATCTCACTCATATGTGGAATTTAAGAAAGAAAACTGATGAACATATGGGAAGGGGGAAAAGAAAAAATGGAGAGAGGGAAATAAGCCATAAGAGACTCTTAACGATAGAGAACAAACGAGAGTTGATGGAGGGAGGTGGGTGGAGGATGGGCTAGATGGGTCATGGGTATTAGGAGGGCACTTGTTATAATGAGCACTGGGTGTTGTGCATAAGTAAGTAATGAACCACTGAGTTCTACTACAGAAATCAATATTGCACTGTATGTTAACAACCTAAAATTTAAATTAAAAAAAATTTAAAAAAGAATAAGTATGTGTCATAGTCATAGTTCCAGAGCAGATCAAGGACATTTTGCCTTGGAGGTGTACTTAAGGGTGTCTTTAAACAAAAGGAAAAAACGTGGGGAGGTGATGTGCTCAAGAAGTCTTCAGGTCACAAAGCAGCCATCATAGCAAATTTGCATTAGTCTGGTTCACACAGATGAATAAAAAGGAGATCTAGAAATGCTAATATCAAAGAAAGACAAAATTCGTTGAGATGTTATATCACAAACATGGAATGGAGAAGGAAAAATAGTGGAAGAAGTGGAAAGTTTGCTTAATTAAAAATCCTGTGACCAACACTGAACATGAAATGGGTTGGCATGGGATCAGGAAATGAATTATCAGTGATAACTATCTTGTTTAACCTTATATGTTTCAGACAAGTCATTCAATGGGAATATCCGCTACTTTACTGATCAAATGAGAGAGAAAGGTAAACGTAATGTGAGAGGTCCCAGAGGAATCTACTATACTCTTAAGAACCCATGTCTTAGATATATCCATTACAGTGTCATTAATTTCATCTTTTATTTTTTTATTTTTTATTTTATTTTTTTTTAAAGATTTTATTTATTTATTTGAGAGAGAGAGAATGAGAGATAGAGAGCATGAGAGGGAAGAGGGTCAGAGGGAGAAGCAGACTCCCCGCTGAGCAGGGACCCCGATGCGGGACTCGATCCTGGGACTCCAGGATCATGACCTGAGCCGAAGGCAGTCGCTTAACCAACTGAGCCACCCAGGCGCCCTAATTTCATCTTTTAAATACACTTATCAAATATTTGAATTTTTTTACAAATGAAACATTCAGGAACTAAGGAAGCTATGACTTTGAGATCTGGCAGTAGCTATCAAATGTGACCATCCATCTTTTATTGTTATTTAATGTATGCATAATTAATCAAAGTGATTATTTGCCAAAATATTGTATTTTTTAATGTCTCAGTCTTTTTATATACCCCATTGACTCTGACAAAGGAATGGAAGCCTCTGTTGTTTTTATTCATCATGGAATTTGCTGTGTATAAATATAATACAATTTTTTTAAGATTTTATTTATTTATTTGAGAGAGAGAGAGAAAGAGAGTATGAGTGGGGGGAGGGGCAGAGGGAGAGGGAGAAGTAGGCTCCCCGCTGAGCAGGGCACCTAATGCAGGCTCAATCCCAGGACCCCAGGATCATGACCTGAGTGGAAGGCAGACGCTTAACAGACTGAGCCACCCAGGTGCCCTTAATGTTGTTTTTTTAGGTGCATGGAAGAGAGTACAATACAATTATTAAAAATCTTAGAGATTATCCAGGGGTGTCTAGGTGGTTCAGATTTTAAAATCTTTAAAAAAATGAATATAATACAAATGTTTCACATTATTTTTTACATAGCTTTTTTAGGATTTACTTATTTATTTTAGAGAGAGAGCAAGAGAGTTGGGGGGTACAGAGGGAGAGAGAATCCCAAGCGGACTCTGCACTCAGCACAGAGCACAATGTGGGGCTTGTTCCAATGATCCTGAGATCATGACCTGAACCGAAACCAATAGTCAGACGCTTAACAGACTGAACCACCTAGGCATCCCTATTTTTTACAGTTTTAAACACTTCATAGCGCCTTGTACTTTCCTACTCCTTTATGTTGTTAGACATACCTTCTGAGTAGGATTAGAGATTCCTAAAGCACCAAGACTATGTTATATACTTCTTTAACATGGCTTTACTCTATATGCTCAATAGCTAAGAAATGCTAGAAACCCAAGAGAACCTCATTGTACAGAGCTATTATTATTTTAAAACATTTTAAAGTACATATAAAGTGGAAAACATACCTTTTTCTTTCAGTGCGCCACCCTTAGGATGGATTCTTCCAAATCTGACTATGGTACATACTTTGGAAAAATCCATGGAATTCTAATGTTCTAATATTATGAAATATTGGGATGATGTGGAGACATTCCAGGCAAGACCAGGTGACATTGTCATTGCCACCTATCCCAAATCTGGTAAGTTTCCTTATTATGTCAATGCTGTTCTCTTTACACCTAGAAATGACAAACCCACCTTGAATGGTGAATATTAAGCTGTTCACTTCTTCCACACTCATTCTTCATATTAAAGACAGACACAGTAGTTTTGGTATAAACATAGAAAAAGTGGATATTATAGCTCTAATATTATATATATTAGAGCTGCAGGCAAAGTCTTATCTTTAGGAAAGACCTAGATTTTCCTCGAAGACAGAAAGAGCATCTGTGGATATAAGTTTGGGTTATAGAATAATATATGCCAAAATGGAGATAAGATAAACTAATGGGAGTTTAGGAGAAGAGGGATTGCCGTGTTCACACCCTATCCCCATCTAGGAAAATAAAAAGTTTCATGGAGACCTGGAGCCAAGCTTTAAATATGGATAGCATTTTGAGATATAGAGAATATTAAAGACAGAGGGAACAGCCTGAAGAAATGCAAGGGGTGAAAATTCTGAAGTAAATTCATAGTGGCAAAGAGTTCCATTCAGCTAATATGCAAAAAGAAGTAGGAAGAGTATTAAATTAGATTGGAAAAGTTTAATATGGCTAATGATAGCTTTGATAAGAAAAGAAAGTTCACTTTTTTGGAGAGAGGGGAGTAATTGGAGGATTTTCTAGCAGGACCTTAAAAATGAGAGCCATATTTCTGTTTTTTAAAAGATTTTATTTATTTATTTAAGAGAGCAAGATAGTGAAGAGCCATATTTCTTAGAATAAATGAGAATATTTCTTTAAAATTGTTTGAAAGTGTAGAAATTTGAAGAGTTAAGACAAGCCAGTAAGCCAAACCAAATCCAGTAAACAGCGAAGAGTCATGAATAGTCTTCCCTAATGGCATTGATCAGGTGCCTGTGGGAAGGAGTGGAGAGACCACAGGGATTTGGAGTTTATTTCTGCAGATCTTTTCCTGCAGCACTCAGTATCAGACCTAGAAGAGAGCATAAAGATCCCAACCCCACTTCTTTATTGGACAGAAAATTTAGAATGAAAGTTGGTGCTTTGCACAAGATGATAGAACTTTTTAGTGTCACACTGGCAATGAAAACCAAGGCTTCCTGATTGCTATTTCTGATTGGTGCTTCTTCTGTATGTAATATGGAAGCTCAACCATGTTGGTGAAGATTATATTTTTACTGAGATAAATGTGCATTTAGGAGACCCTCAGTAAACATGTTTTTTCCTCTAAGATTGCATGAAATTTGTGACATTAAAATGAGTTGTTATATGTGAAAATGGCATGAAAAATGAAAAGTGAGAACTAGCCCTGAGCAACTGTATAAAAGATGCTGTCACTTCAGGTTACTGAAGAATTTTTCTTCTTTATAATTTCATATATTTCATACACTTTCTACAATGAATATGTATTATGTTTGTAGTTGAAAACCTAAGCGTTTTCTTTCTACATCTTGATGAGACTATGTTTGAAAAAAATTAAGAGATTTCATATATAATTTCACTCTTTTAGATGATCTATCTTTGCCGGAATGCCAAAGATGTGGTCGTTTCTTCTTGTTATTTCTTTCTAATGATAACTGTTCATCCAGATCCTGGATCTTTTCAAGAGTTTGTGGAAAAATCCATGAATGGACAAGGTAAGAGCAGCTTCTTTACTCTCAACTCTTTCAAGGTAAATGATACAAGAAAAATGACATCTCTGAGAAAAAATTTTTGTTGTCTGTTCTGGTCTGTTATCTTCTCTGATCCTTAATTAAGACACAGAAATTCTAGAAGCCTTTGAACTCCAGAGCGAGCATAGAGTTTCCAGATGTGGATGGCAAATTGCAGAATTTGGACACTCCAGTTCAGTGCCTAAAAATAAATATATAAAAGTATGTTTGGAGGTTGGAAGGAACAGATTTTCCTCTCTATGACAGAGATTCAGTGTCCAATTTTCTCTCATTTCTTTTTATTAGAAAAGTATTTCATGGCATTACAACTCTACTGAATAAGGGGGCAAGGAAATAGAGAAGAGAGAATGCCCACTTGTTTCCAAGGAAAATTTCAAGTGCTTTCTGGGTTCAGAATTCACAAAGAAGTCTGAATATCTACAAAGTTCTTATTCTTTCCACCCAGGGTACAGTCTGAATGTTTCAACTAGATTTCTCAGAACCATGTAAGAGTTACTTGAGCAGAAAATCTGGGAGATTTTACTTTTTTATTTAACTCCAGACAACAGCAACTATTTAAAGTTGAGGAAGAAAGGGTTCAGGAGAGTCCACTATTATCTAAAGAAGGCCATTCTTATCCTGTAGTAATAATTGCAAGAAAAATGAAAATAATATCATCTTTATATCCATAGGAAATACCATGGACTTAATAAAAGTAGAATATATGTACTTTGTTGCATTTTGGAAAAAAAATTATGCTAAACAGATGCCTCAAGACCATCAAAACCCCCATTGTGAGGCAGAGAAAGATAATGTTGCATCTCTGCAAAATGGATGAATAAGGCACTATAAATATAATCATATAACTTTTCCTGTTAGGAACAACTGTCAATAGAATCAAAGAACAGAAGGGGTAGGCAATGACAATGCAAAGCAGAATACTTTGACGTGGACAACATTATATTATTCGGTCAGCTTCTTATTGGGTGAAACACTGGGATATGCATGAGACAAGAGAGGCAAGAGACAGAGAGAGACGGCATTTTAGCATATCATATCATCATCAGAATCTTCTAACTTTTTTGAGATGAGACGAACACTAAAGGTCCCTAACAAAACACTCCTACTATATAAACTGCAGGTAGTATAATAAAAAATTGTATAGTTACTGGCTTTAGTTGCCAAAGATAATTTGTAAACAGTCAATTTGAGACCTAGACTGAATTCAGATTATAAGATCATTAATAGTTCCACTCACTGCACTCTCTTTACTGACAGTTTGATTATACACACACACACACACACACACACACACACACACATACACACACTTCAAAAATGTTCTTATAAAGCTCTGAATCAAGTTAATGGGAGGGTATTTCCTTCACTTTTTCTGTGTCACAAACCATGTCATAATGAAAATTTAGAATATGTTTCTGTACATGGATAACTCAACATACTTTGCCTCTCTTGCTGCAGAGAAATTTGCTTAAGATGTGTGACAGCAGGGCACCTGCGTGGCTCAGTTGATTGAGTGTCTGCCTTCAGCTCAGGTCATGATCTCAGGGTCCTGGAATCGAGTCCCGCATCCGCCTCCCTGCTCAGCAGGGAGTCTACTTCTCCCTCTCCCTCAGCCTCTCCTCCTGCTGGTGCTTTCTCTCTCTCTCTCTCTCCTTCTCATTCTCTCTTTCATGCTCACTCTCCCCCTCTCTCAAATAAATAAATAAAATCTTAAAAAAAAGGATGTGTGACTGATCTCTAGTTTTAATTCCATGATCATTTATTTATATCTATTTATTGCTACTGTTGTTTGAATACTGATTTTCAAACTGTATAAAGATGATATTATGCCCTTACATTGTTTTTATCTCTAACTTTAGTGCCATATGGTTCCTGGTATAAACATGCAAAATCTTGGTGGGAAAAGAGAAATAATCCACATGTGCTATTTCTTTTCTAGGAAGACATGAAGGACGTGAGAAATTGAAAACATATGGGCTATTGTACACCTGAGACTAATATAACACTTTATGTTATTAAAATAAACACTTTAGAAAAAGAAAACATATGGGCAACTTAGTAATTTCTAAAATTTTAGCATTTGACAACACTCTAGATATAAAAATCTGTCTTTAAATAGATGATGCAGCCACCTCCAAAAGTTATAATAATCCAGATACTTTAGCATAGATTTGAAGCTAATAAATAAAACTCTTCTGTGAATGAATATACTGAAGCCCAAGTCTCAAAAAATTTCAAAGATAAAATTTAAAAGAACCTGAGTTCATAAAATAAAACAAGACAGCAGACAGACAAGTAAATAAAATGATGAGAATAAAGACTTATATGGGAATTTACAGGAGCAAAAATAGGGTCATCTTACTCAAATTGGAATAGTCAGGGAAATCATGCCAAAGAAGTTAATACTTACGCTGAAGTTTGACAGGCAAGTTGTAATTTGTAGGACAGAAAATTTAACAGTAGCATTCTTTGTAAAGGGAACTATACACCAAAACAAGCATTATAGTTGGTATTGCGAAAAGTTGCATTGAGCGATTTAGCTGGATAATAGGGCACACAATAGAAGTGATATAGGGATGGGGATGTTTGTAGCTATGGTTCATATACATTGGATGTTCCATCTTGAGTATTTGAGTATTTATACCTTTTCTTAATCTTTTTGGTTACTGTCTTTCTTGGCATGTACACCAATAAATTAGAAGAAAAAATGAAAACTATCTACATATTTTCAGCCCCAAACTTATTCTTTCACAGGGGACTCTAGTCTTTGAGAGTATATATTCATATTCATAGATAATGGTTATTGAGCATTTGCTAAGCATCAGGGACTACAATAAATATTTTATAAACATCATCTCATTTAGTGTTCTAACACTCTTTGAAGCAAATTTTATATCCATCTTATGGTTATGGGAAATTATGCCTAGAGAAGTTAAAAAAAACCCACTTCTCCAAGAAGTGTTCTTCCTTGTTAGAAGCCTAATTCCAATACCAGTGAGGACAAAAGGGGAAATTTTTTTCTCTCTCTCTCTTTTTTTTAATCCAAATAGTAATGAATTTAACTTTAGTAATTGAGTCTTCAAAATATTTTTTCCTTCCTAGGATGTCAGAAAAGAGGTGATCAAAGTGATACAATTTCTGGGAAGGCAGCCATCAGAGGAGTTGTGGACAAGATTGTACAACATACTTCTTTCCAGGAGATGAAGAACAATCCATCTACCAATTATACAACACTACCAGATGAAATCATGAACCAAAATTTTCTCCCTTCATGAGAAAGGGTGAGATAGTCATGCAATTTGCCTCAATTGCTATAGGAAGTCACAAGTTGAAATAGTTATAGGCAAACACCTATTGAAGTCTGTTCTTGCTTATGGACCCAGTTTGTTTTCTTCAGAGTTGTTTCACATTTGAGCAATCTTTTTCCCGAGTTACCAGTTCTGTAGAGGCATTAAAATGGTATTGTTAATACTACTACTACTAACTAAATTGCTACTATTTGCTGATTACTTAGTATATGCAGCATATTAAGAATGGCCAGAAGCCACCCCAGCCTCACTATCAGCACTAATACACATGCTACTAGCTGTCATTTTTAAACTCTGTGTGCCTTGGTGCTGCACCATGTATGTTAAATACATGTATATAATTGTGCTATGGTGAGCTCTGTGAATTGTGCAAGACTGTTGAATCACAGATCTGTACCTCTGAAACAAATAACACAATATATGTTAAAAAAAAAAAGAAGAAGAAGATAGCAGCAGGGGAAGAATGAAGGGGGGGAAATTGGAGGGGGAGACGAACCATGAGAGACGATGGACTCTGAAAAACAAACTGAGGGTTCTAGAAGGGAGGGGGGTGGGAGGATGGGTTAGCCTGGTGATGGGTATTAAAGAGGGCATGTTCTGCATGGAACACTGGGTGTTAGACGCAAACAATGAATCATGGAACAGTACATCAAAAACTAATGATGCAATGTATGGTGATTAACATAACAATAAAAAATTTAAAAAATTAAAATTCTAATTCTCTTGAAATTCAAATGAGACACTCAAAAGAAAACTTCTATTATTATCTCACTTTGAGATGAGGAAACAAGCCTAGAACAATTGGCTTTTCCTTGACCAAGTGGCAAACATTTTTCAAGACCAATTGGCAAATATCCAAACTCAGCACATTGTACAAATATGTACAGTTCTTTGTTTATCAGTTAACCTCATTAAAGCTATCTTAAAAAGATTAAGTTTCAAAGCACTTACTGCCAAATACAGCCTTGTTTAGCAAAATATCAAAATACAACGAGGTGACATTCTATTGGGAGGAGGAATGGTCTGAGGAGATGTGATCAGTTTATAAATCCAAAGCCATGTGGAATATGTGGAGCATTGGGACATCGGTCTATTGATATGTGAAGCAGAAACAGAATAGAGAAAATCTTGCTCTTCAAACTGAACTTTCAGTGACAGATCAGGAATTTTGAAGATAATAAGAATAACAAACCTGTCACTGGCACCCACAGAAACCCCCTGAAAAGAGAGTTAACATACGGATTATATTTTAATTGTTTAGTTCTCAGATGATCTCAAGTCCACATGTATTTTTAAGATAATATAATGGACTTAAAATAGTTGTCATTCTTGGAAAGGGCTGCTTAGTGCTATTCTCTTAGACCCTACCCAATTCTCAAGATACACATTTTCTGTCTTTTGGGGTTATTTCACTGGGAAAGTTTAGAGCTCCTTGAACTAAGGAGGCAAGTGAACTGCTAACTTAAAATACTCCTTCTGCCAGGGGAAGTTTGGATGTGATGGAATGCAAAAGAAAAGGACCTGCTAGTCTTGCAATAACACAAGGTGGGACATGCTGAGAAGCTTACCTGTCAGTGGCAGCAAAAAATGGAATGGAAGAAATGGATATGAAGAAACCTGAATGAGTATAAAATTCGATATTGAGGTTGAGGGACAACTTCCATATTTATGCTTTGGATACCTGGTCCTGCCATTAATCAGGTTATGGAAAAGTACACAAAAAAACCCTACAATTTTGTGGGGGAAGAAAATGGATTTAATTTTGAACTAGTTGAATTTGAGATAGGTGGCAATATCATGTAGGCAGTTGTCTATGGAGACATAAGCCTGGATTTGAGTGTTAGTATGAAGATGATATTTAATATCTAGGAAGTGTGGCAAAATGTGGATCTTATCTTAGGAGCTCCAACATTTCAGGGGCAAATGGAGAATAAAAATTAAATAAAGTAGCATAAGAGGAAAGAGTCAGAGAAAGAAATTTGCTGAGTTTTGTTTATTTGTTAACAATCAGGACAAACCTTTCTTTGCAAGCATACCATACTATGGTATATATTTTATTTTTATAATTGAATATTATAAGAATAAAATTTGATTAGGTGTTAATGAAAGTAATGAATATTAGAAAATTTCATGATTCTGGCTGGAAAAAGATAATTATTATTTTCTATTTAAGCAATGTTGTTTTGCTTATGTCTCCTATTTTTCTGTATTTTATTGGTGATTTTTTCTTTTCTGTACTATGTTTATTATAACACTCAGTGCTTCCTTTCTCTAAATCAGGAGACACACAAGATCATGAAAAATTCACTATGTGCCTTTAGCAGAATATTATATCTCTAATTACTTTAGTAGAATATTATATCTTTAATTATTAAACTAAAAGGTCAAATCTAGGGATAAATTGATATGATTTGTATTCTTACACCTTGGAGAAAAGTCTAGGGATTTCTCAGCACTCTATTCAGTAATTATGATTTTTCAGAATCAAAGCTATTTTTAAAAAATGTGTAACACAGTTACATATTATGCAAAAATTGGAGAGTCTTGAAAATTATTAAGATTTGGTTGCGGTGAAATGAGAAGTAGAATTTCAATCTCTGAAGGGAACAATTGTTTATTTTTTAAATACCCATTTTGTCATGATTTTTTTCATTTAACATTATAGTTTATAATAACAGCTTTTTAATTTTGTAGTTTGTAAAACTGATAGTTGGTGTTGCCTACATATAACTAAACAAGAATAAACTAATGTATCTTTCTGACTTTAGTTGTTTAGTGAATCGGTGTATTGCAAATTGGCCTGACTGAAATTTAGATCAATCATATTTCCCCACAGCTTGTCCAGAAATCTTTGTAACTTTCTTGGAGAAAGAAAGAGACTAAGACTTAATTTAAAATTCAAACAAGAACTTCAAACCCTCTGAGATTCTTTGTCATCTTCCCTGAGCTGGGCTTAACATCTGTGTGAGCTGGAGACAATTGAGAGCCTTGGACAGCATCACGTGGTGGGGTCACAGGGGTAGCCACTGTAGCTTTGGTTCTGTGCTTCCAGGAAAGTTAGTGTTTAAGGTTTCCTAATAATTAAATCTCTAGAACAATGCCTTCAGAACAAGGGCTAGATATTTAGAAACACTAATCCTTGTTGACTGACTGATTGATACCATGTAAAGACCAGAAAGTGCTTAGTAAGCATTTATTTATGACGGTTGTAACTGCACATAAATTGAACCATGCCATGCAGTTCCTTTATATGACTAAAGGAACACCTGAGAATTCAGGCTGGGCAACAAAATAAATAAAATAGTACTAGATTATAACCCACTGTATAAAATAAATATCCACAAATCCATGCTGATATAAATTAATTGAATAAGTAATTAAGTGTAGGAACATATATAAATATCCCATACAGAAGAATTCCATCTATGTATAACTCCCCATTCCATCTCTTAAGTGTAGGAGTCAATAGTGACTTCCTTCAAAAGAGTATGGAAAGGATGAAGGCTAGAACGGGGAGGGAAATGTAACTTTACAGTGGAGAAAGCTGGCAAATACTAGCTCAGCTAGTTGATCAATCTTCAATGATAAGACATATTCATAGAAAATACCCTTGGTATATGATGAAAATGGCTCTTAACCTTGCTGATCTTTCCCCCCAAAACCTATAACCATTGTATAACTGTAGAAAAAACATCAGATAAAACCAAATTGAAGGAAGGACAATACAACAAATACCTGACCAGTACTCTTCATTTTAATCAAGGTGATCAAGAAGAGAGAAAATCTGAGAATCTTGTCCTAGTCAAGAAGACTCTAAAGACACATGACTCCTAAGTATAATACGGTACCCTAGATGTGATCTTGGAACAAGAAAAGGAATTCGACTAACATTTATAAAATTCTAATAAAAAATGGACTTTAGTAAATAATAATGTATCAACTTTGATTCATTAGTGTGTAACAAATGTACCATGGAAGTATAAGAGGTTAATAAGAGGGGAAAATGGTTGCTGAACATACAGAAACTCTTTAGATCTTTCTTTCCTGCAATTATTGTTTTGTTTTTGTTTTTGTTTTTTCTGTAAAAGTCCAGATAGTAAATATTTCCAACTTGCAGGCTATATGGTCATCATTGCAACTATTCAACTCTGTCATTGTAGCTTGAAGGCAGCCATAGACAACACATAAATGAATGAGTGTGCCACGTGGTTAAAAGAAAATTTATTTACAAAAACAAATGGAAATGCAGATTGGGCCTGAGGGCCATAATTTGCCAGCTTCTCCTCTAGATAATAACTTTTCTTTCTTCCATTTTTAGAAGTGTAGTGACACGGTCTATTTTTAGAAAGCCTAGGAATGCACCAAATGGTGTATTTCATGCATTACTTACTTGCTCTTTGTTGACTGTCTTTCAAAAATATACAAAACCATATTGCTAGAAGCAAATGTCTTCTAGCTTATATTAAGTATACAAGTATATTAAGACAGTGTTGGAAGTTAAAATCTTTATCTAGAGTTAATCTGTACCAAAATTAAAAAACACATTTTTAAAAATACAAGTACTAAAATTAGAATGAGTACTATAGGGATTTTTGCTATTCTTTTTAATCACAAATAAAAAAATAGCTCCTCCACCATCAACAACAACTATGTCTATTTCCTTAAAATCTGAATTTTTCTTTTCTACGGATGAACAGTCTTTGGTATCTGAGTAATGCTAACCTCTCCACTGTGGACTGGATTCTTCAACTGTTATCTGTTCTAGCAATTGATACTCCTCCTCTGTATCCTCATTATTTTCTCTTCTTACATGACCAATTCCCATCAGCAAAAATGTTATACTATCTTACAACTTAAAACAAAACAAGTATTTGCATCAAATATCTTCCAGATAGTCCTACATTTTCCTGTTCTTTACGTTGGAAGCATTCGAGAGTTATCTATAATCACTGTATCCAGTTTTTCCCTTTACTCTTCTCCTACTGTGTCTTTTTCTGAATGTTTCATTAAATTATTTTACTAAGCATTTACAAATATGAAGAACATAATTATTCATACACACCTATGCATTTGATTAAATATACATATATTTATTTATTTCTAAGTCTGAGTATATATGCTATAAAAAATACAAGTTTATATAAATACCTACAGTTTCAATCCAAAACCTCAGGGTTATTGTCTAGCCTTCTTATTTTCCAAAATTGTGAATTTGTTCCCACTATTTTTAATGTACTTGTTTGTTCAATTCCCCCAACCCCATGATTATGCTGGCCACCTTCTCTGTCTTTCCCCCTGCTTGACCCCTGGCCTCACTGCCACTTTCTCATTCTCCAAGCATGCTATTGCCTGCTGGACCCCAGTAGCTTCTTAGCCCTTAGCATTGCTACCACTTTCAAGAGAAAGAAAGAAAAAGAGGAATTTGCACTTACTTTTATGGCCTAAGGTTTTCAGGATTCATTCAAAAACACAGCATTATACAAGCCTTCCCCTCCAATCCCATCTTTTTCTGGGATCTGGAATCCAACTTTTATATTCCTAAACCCACAAAGTTCTCAAAAGCTCTGTTCAGCTTTTCAGTCACCTTTTAGAGAATCAGAAAAAGGCCCATGGTCCTAATTCTGTAGATTCTATTTCTTCTCTATTTTGGCCCTTGATTTTAAAATTTCATCATTAGTTCATCAAAATAAAATAAGCCCAAAAGAAGCAGAAAAAAAGAAATAATAAAAATTAAAATCAGAAATAAATGAAATTGAATCCAGGAAAATAACAGAGAAAATTAAGGAAATCAAAAGTAGGATCTTAAAAATAAATTACACTGATATCTCTCTAGGAAGAATGGCCAAGATGAAAAGATACAAGATGTAAATTACCAATATCAAGAATGAAAACAGGAGATATCATCACAAATTTTACAGCCAATAAAAGAATAATAAGGAAAAACTATAAATAATTTTATGTTCATAAATTTCACAATTTAGAAAAAATGAACAAATTACTCAAAACGCATAAACTATAAAAGCTCACATAACATGATATAACCTGAATAGTCCTTAACCATTTAAAAAATTGAATTTTTAATTAAAATACTCTTGAAAAAGAAATGCCCATTTTTAGATGGCTTCAAGTGCAGAATTCTGACAAAGATTTAATGAAAAGTTAAGATGAATTTTACATAAACTCATCTAGGATATAAAAGAGGAGAGAATACTTTCCAGCTCATTATAAAACCAGCATAACCATGAAACAGAACCCAGAGAAAGACATACAGAGAAAGAAAACTACGGACCACTATCTCCCCTGAACTTACACACAAAATTCCTCAACAAAAATGAACTGAATCTAATAATAGAAAAAGAATTACACACTATGCCCAATTGGAATTTTAGTCAGATATGTAAAGCTGTTTCAACACTTGAAAATCAATCAGTATAACCCACTATGTTAATAAGCTAGAGAACAATTACCATATCATTTGGTGCAGGAAAAGCATTTGATACAATTCAACTTTTGGTGGGGCACCTGGGTGGCTCAGTCAGTTAACCATCTGCCTTCGGCTCAGGTCATGATCCCAGGGTCCCCGGATGGAGTCCCACATCAGGATCCCTGCTCAGTGGGGAGTCTGCTCCTCCCTCTCCCTCTGCCTGCCGCTTTGCCTACTTGTGTTCTCTATCTCTCTGTCAAATAAATAAATAAAATCTTTTAAAAAAAATTCAATGTTCGGTGATGATAAAAACCGCAATTTGGGAACAGAGGAGAACTACAACAACTTGATCCAGAATTTCTAAAAAGAATCTACAGTTAACATCATACCTAATTGTTGAAGACTGAATCCTTTCATCTTAAAACCAGGAACAAGGCAAGAATGCTTGTTTCCATTACTTAAGTCTTAAACCTAATAGTGGAAGTTTTGGACACAGAAACAAGGCAAGAAAAAAAAAGAAAGAAAAATTATACATATTGCAAAGGCAGAAATAAAGCTGCCATGTTGATAAATGGTTTTAGAAAAACTGCACAGCCAACGTCATGCAAAAGGATGAAACTGGACCACTATCTTACACCATATATAAAAATTAATTCAAAGTGGATTAAAGATTTGAACATAAGATCTGAGATCATAAAACTCCTAGAAGAAAATGTAGACAGTAAGCTCCTTGATATCAGTCTTGGGGATGATTTTATGGATTTGACATTAAAAGCAAAAGCAACAAAAGCAAAATAAACAAATGGGACTACATCAATCTAAAAAGCTCCTGCACAGCAAGGAAACCATCAACAAAATGAAAAGGCAACCTCCCAAATGGGAAAAAATATTTGCAAATCATATATCTGATAAAAAACTAATATCCAAAATATCAATAGTCAAAAAACAGACAATTTGATTAAAAAATGGTCAGAGGATCTGAATAGACCTTTTTACAATGAATGCATACACATGGCTAACAGCTATATGAAATGGTACTCACTAATCATCAACAAAATGCAAATCAAAACCACAATGAGATATCACCTCACATTTGTTAGAATGGCTTTTATCAAAAAGATCAAGACATAGCAAATATTGGTGGATGATGAGGAGTAAAGGGAACTCTTATACACTGTTGTGGGATGTAAGTTGGTGCAGCCATTATGTAAGACAGTGTGGAGTTTCCTCAAAAATTAAAAATAGAACTACCATATGATCCAGTAACTCTACTTTTGGGTATTTATTTAAAGAAAATAAAAACACTAACTCCAAAAGATATCTACACCTCCATATTCATTGCAGCATTATTTTAAATAACCAAGCTATGGAAACCCAACCTAAGTGTTCATGGAAGGATGAATGGATAAAGAAAATGTGGAGATATATATATATATCTTTATATATCATATATGTGATATATAAAACATATGAGTAAGTAATCTCTTTTTTAAAATTCTTTATATTTATGTATATATATATAATGTAGTTTTATCTATAAAAAATAACATTTTGCCATTTGTGACAACATGGATGAGGTTTGAGGGCATTATGCTAAGTGAAACGAATCAGACAGAGAAAGACAAATACCATGTGATCTCACTTATATGTGAAACCTAAAAAAACAAAAACAAAAACAAAAAAACCCACAAAACAAACCAAAAAAACCTAGAGAACAGATTGGTGGTTACTAGAGACAGACCTGGGGGTGAGCAAAATGGGTGAAAGTGGTCAAAAAGTACAAACTTCCAGTTATAAAATAAATAGTCATGGGGATGTCCAGCATGGTGACTATCGTTAATAATACTGTATTGCCTATTTGAAAGTTGCTAAGAGAGTACATCTTAAAAACTCTCATCAGAAGAAAAAATTTCGTACCTATGTATGGTGACAGATGTTAAGTAGACTTATTGTGATGATTTTTGCAATATATACAAATGTCGAATCATTATGTTGTGTACCTGAAATTAATATAGTGTTACATTCAATTTTACTTCAACTAAAAAATTACCCCTGGAAACCATCTGGAAATCAAAAAAATTAACCTGCCATATCATAAGTATGCTTAGCTCTGTAGACAGACCCTCATGGCAAAGAAATGAGGTTGCCTGTCATTGACTAGAATGGAGCTGAGGCTTCTTGCCAACAACCATGCAAGTCAAGCATCTTAGAATTGAATTCTCGAGTCCAAATCAAGCCTTTAGATTATTGGAGCACCAACATTTTGACTTAAACTTGTGAGAGCCCTAAGACAGAACCATCCTGTTAAGTAATATCCAGATTCCTAACCTTCAGAAACTGTGCAAGATAATAAATGTTTGTTGTTTTAAACCACTGTATTTTAGGGTAATTTGTTACACTACAATATGTAACTAATCCAATGTGGAATAAGATATTGCAAATACTAAGTGTATCTCTCCAGAGAATACTAATTAATTACAAAGAAAGAGAAACGGTAAAATTAAGATGTAATTATGGTAAAATGGTAAAATTAAGACTCCAGCTTGACCAAGCAACCAAGGATAACATTTATTTTGTCTCTCTCTAACCCAAATCAAATTAAACTCCATGAAGGCAGGGAGTTTGTGTTATTCACTGATCAAAACAAAGGGCATGGAAAGGAGACTTATTCACTGTAGTATTCATGAGTATTTGATGAATGAATGAATGAATAAATGTCTACCCAGGTACATATGTATATCTATTATCAGAAGAATTTAAAAACAGCAATTCTTTACTCATTTACCAATGAAGAAAATGCTATTTTTTTCATTTATGTCAACTCGTGAAACCATTGAACATTGTTTTTAACTGAATTATTCAGTACTTTTGTCCAAATCTCTGAATATCAAAACCAAATTTATTTATCTTTTTTCCAAGTTTTTATTTAAATTCCAGTTAGTAAACATACAGTGTTATATTAGTTACAGGTGTAGAATTTAGTGATTCATCACTTACATACAACAAACACCCAGTGCTCATCACAAGTGCCCTTCTTAATACTTATCGCCCATTTAACCCATCTCCCCACCCACCTCCCCTCCAGTAACCCTCTGTTCGTTCTCTACAGTTAAGAGTCTGTGTTCTGGTTAGCCTCTCTTTCCCCTCCACTCCATGGTTATCTGTTTTGTTTCTTAAATTCCACATAAGAGTGAAATCATATGGTATATTTCTTTCTCTGACTGATTTATTTCACTTAGCATAATACTTGCCAGCTCCATCCACATTGCAAATGGCAAGATTTCATTCTTTTTAATGGGTGTGTAATATTCCATTATATGTATATATCCATATATTATCCATTTAACTCTCTCCATAATTTGGCTATTGTTGATAATGCTACTATAAACATCAGGGTGGATGTATCCCTTCGAATCAGTATTTTTGTATCCTTTGGATAAATATGTAGTAGTGCAATTGCTAGATCATGGGGTAGTTCTATTTTTAACTTTTTGAGGAATCTCCATACTGTTTTCCATAAAGGCTGCACCAGTTTGCATTCCCACCAACAGTGTAAGAAAGTTCTTCTTTCTCTGCATCCTCGCCAACCCCCGTTGATTCCTGTGTTGTTAATTTTAGCCATTCTCACTGGTGTGAGGTGATATCTCATTGTAGTTTTGATTTGTATTTCCTAGATGATGAGTGATGTTGAGCATCTTTTCATTGCCTTTTAACTATCAGTATGTCTTCTTTGGTAAGATGTCTATTCATGTCTTCTTCCCACTTTTTAACTGGATTATTTGTATTTTGGGTGTTCAGTTTTATAAGTTCTTTGTATATTTTAGATACTAACCCTTTATCAGAAATGTCATTTGCAAATATCTTCTCCCATTCTGTAGCTTGCTTTTTAGTTTTGCTGACTGTTTCCTTCACTGTGCAGAAACTTTTTATCTTGATGAAGTCCCCATAGTTTAGTTTTGCTTTTGTTTCCCTTACCTCAGGAGACAGACATTTTAACAATATTTGTTGTTTCAATCCATGAGCATAGAATGTTTTCTGACTTCTTTGTGTCATCTTTAATCTCTTTCATCAGTGTTTTATAGTTTTCAGAGAAATAGATTTTTGCCTCTTTGTTTACATTTATTTCTAAGTATCTTATGGTTTTTGGTATAATTGTAAATGGGATTGATTCCTTGATTTTTCTTTCCTCTGCTTCATTATTGCTGTATATAAATGCAACAGATTTCTGTACATTGATTTTGTACCCTGTGGCTTTCCTGAATTCATGTATCGGTTCTAGCAATTTATTAGTGGAGTCTTTTGGGTTTTCTATTTAGAGTATCCTGTCATCTGCAAATAGCAAAATTTTGGCTTCTCTTTTTGCTGATTTAATGCATTTTATTTCTTTTTGTTGTCTGATTGCTGTGGCTAGGACTTCCAGTACTATGTTAAACAACATTGGTGAGAGTGGACATCCCAGTCTTGTTCATGACAGTAGAGGAAAAGCTCTCAGTTTTTCCACATTGAGGATGATATCAGCTGTGGGTTTTTCATATATGGCCTTTATTATTTTGAGGTATGTTCCCTCTATCCCTAACAAACCCTCCCGTTGTTAAGGGTTTTTATCAAGAATGGTTATTATGTATTTTGTTGAATGCTTTTCTGCATCTTTTGAGAGGATCATATGATTCTTATCCTTTCTTTTATTAATATGGTATATCACATTGATTGATTTGCAAATATTGAACCACACTTGCAGTCCAGGAATAAATCCCACTTGATGGTGGTGAATGATTCTTATAATGTTCTTTGGATTCAACTGGCTAGTATTTTGTTGGGAATTTTTGCAGCCATGTTCATCAGGGATATTGGCCTGTAGTTCTTTTTTTTTTTTGGAATCTGGGTAATGCTGGCCTCATAGAATAAGTCTGAAAATTTTCCTTCCATTTCTATTTTTTGGAATGGTTTGAGAATAGGTCTTAACTTCTTTAAATATTTGGTAAAATTCACCTGTGTATCTGGCCCTGGACTTTTGTTTGTTGGGAGATTTTTTTTTTATTATTTTATTTATTTGACAGAGAGAGAGAGAGCACAAGTAGGCAGAGCGGCAGGCAGAGGGAGAGGAAAAAGCAGGCTCTTCACTGAGCAGGGAGCCCAATATGGGGCTCAATCCCAGGACCCTGGGATCATGACCTGAGCCGAAGGCGGACGCTTAACCAACTAAGCCACCCAGGCGCCCCTGTTGGGAGATTTTTGATTACAGATTTAATTTCTTTGCTGGTTGTGGATTTTTTCAAGTTTTCTATTCCTTCCTGTTTCAGTTTTGGTAGTTTATATGTTTCTAGGAATTTATCCATTTCCTCCAGACTGTCTGATTTATAAGCATATAGTTTTTCATATATTCTCTTATAATTGTGTTTCTGGGGCGCCTGGGTGGCTCAGTTGGTTAAGCGACTGCCTTCGGCTCAGGTCATGATCCTGGAGTCCCGGGATCGAGTCCCACATCGGGCTCCTTGCTCAGCAGGAGTCTGCTTCTCCCTCTGACCCTCTTCCCTCTCGTGCTCTCTACCTCTCATTCTCTCTCTCTCAAATAAATAAATAAAAAAAAATCTTAAAAAAAAAAATAATTGTGTTTCTGTGTTGTTGGTTGTTATTTCTCCTCTCTCATTTGTGATTTTATTTATTTGGGTCCTTTCTCTCTCTCTCTCTCTCTCTCTCTCTCTCTTTGGTAAGTCTGGTTAGGGGTTTATCAATTTTATTAATTTTTTTTCAAAGAACCATCTCCTGGTTTCTTTGATCTGTTCTTTTTTTTAGTTTCTATATAATTTATTTCTGCTCTAATCTTTATTATTTCCCTTCTTCTGCTAGCTTTAGGCTTTGTTTATGTTCCTTTTCTAGCTCCTTTAGGTGTAAGGGTAGATTGTGTACTTTAGACTCTTCTTGCTTCTTGAGGTAGGCCTGCATTGCTATATACTTTCCTCTTATGACCTCTTTTCCTGCATCTCAAAGATTTTAGATTGGTGTGTCTTCATTTTCATTTGCTTCCATGTATTTTTCTTATTTCTTCTTTAATTTCCAGGTTGATCCATTCATTCTTTAGTAGCATGTTCTTTAACTTCCATGTATTTGTGATCTTTCCAAATTTTTTCTTGTGGTTGACCAAGTTCCATAGTGTTGTGGTCAGAAAAGATACATGGTGAAACCTTAATCTTTTTACTTGTTGTGGCCTGATTTGTAACCTAATACGTGATCTATTCTGGAGAGTGTCCCACGAGCACTTGGAAAGAATGTGTATTCTGCTGCTTTAGGATGAAATGTTCTGAATGTATCTGTTAAGTACATCTGGTCCAGTGTGTTATTCAAAGCCATTGTTTCCTTGTTGTTTTTCTGCTTAGATGATTTGTCCATTGATGTAAGTGGGGTGTTAAAGTCCCCTACTATGATTGTATTATTATCAATGAGTTCTTTTTTGTTTGTTAATTGTTTTATATATCTGGGTGCTCCCAAGTTGGGGGCATATATATTTACAATTGTTAGATCTTCTTGTTGGATAGTCCCTTTATTATGGTATAATGAATGACCATATTTATTGTAGATATTTTAGAGCAACTGCTCATAGGAAAAATATAAACTAGTCTCCAACTTAGGAACTATTTAGGGATGTTCTGTGAGAAGAGATTGTATTAGTCAGCTTTACTAAAGAAATGAAACAATCTCAAACTTCTTGTTAACTACAACAAAGTTATAGTTCCTTGTTCATGTTGTTTTTAGTCTGCCATGGTTCCAGACTTTAGACAGGCTGAGATTCTGACACATGTGTTTTTCATTTTGGGTCTCAGGCTGAAGGAACAGCCCTTTTATGGGACATGTTCATTCTCAAGGTAGACAAAAAAGAACAAGAGATCCATGGTAAAATGCAATGTTTCTCAAAGCATCATCGGCAAGTTCTTACTTCTACTCACATTTAATTGGTCAAGAAGATCATGACCTAAATCCAAAGTTGTTGGGCAGGAACATAGGCAAAGTGGTATTCATTTTCTTCTGGTGAAAATGCTGAATTCATCACATAAAGGCCTGTGAAATTCCCAATACCATACTTTACCATACCATACCTTACTATACCATATCTTACCATACCATACCTTACCACACCATACCTTAACATACCATACCTTTCTCCATACCTTAAAGATCATCAGAGTACATACTACATACATACTAACATAGGAATAAGAAACCAGAGATTTAAGCTTTGAGATATCTTGCCTTAAGTTTCAGTCTTGTCCAAGAGTGTAGGATAGGATGAAATCCACTGATGTGTTACCACCATCCCTCAAACACTTATAGTCTCATGTTTTGCATAATTCCTTTTTAGACTAAAGCATGTTTTTACATTTATTTCAATCATGATTTATGTCTGTGTATGCTTTGTGTATAGTCACACGTTACGTATAGTCATATATATATATGCATATATATATATATATAAAAGCATACATTCACAAAGTTCTGCAAATTTGTAAAATGTATTCCAAACAATATTTATTTATGAAATGTATCCCTACAGAAAATAATATTTAAAATATTGTTTCAGCAATCAAATTGACAATGCTTTTTAGACAATAATTAGAGTTTGGGAAAATAGATCCTCTGAAAAGTGGGGCAAGTTTACTATGCTGGATATCTTTAGTTTATTCCTGCAGATTCCATCCTGTTTTCTGCCCTGTGAGGCTGATGTGTATGGATTACATCAACAAGATGCTGGGCTCTCCAGTTTCTATTTGGCAGGAGCTCTGAGGGAGGGAGGAGAATGACGTTCAGTTGATTATTTCCCTGGGTCTTTCCTTGGATACATTTCCTACGAGATCAAATTAAATGGGCTGCATCCTTCTTATCAAACTAACTTGAAGGGTCTCATTACTTAATTCCATTCTTTTCATTAATGACACATTTTCCTCAGAAGCATCTAGTGACCCTCAATCTTGAATCCCTAAACTGCAATTTTTCTAGAACATAAATCTCCAATCTCTTTCAAGGGACATAACTAGAGACATGATAAGAGCCTGAGAATCATTTTTTTAGCTGCAAAGCCTGGGGGAAGGGAAACCAGAAATATTTTTATTTATATTATATTATATTATAATATTTTATTTATATTATTATTATAAATTTTCCCTGTTTTTCAGACTAATGTGTAAAAAGTATCTAATTGTCTCCAGTTATTTTGCCTTCCTGTATTACCATAGCAGTGTGACATTCAGGTTGTTTCTTAGTTTCTTCCTGGAAGCAGACTACAAGATAAAAATCTTAACTTTCCACAGGAGTCAAAGATACTGTTTGGGATGTTCACAGAGGATGATAATATATCTTTATACTTTACATATTTATACTTAATTACCTCTTTATACTTTGTTGAATGAGCGGTTTCAACTTCAAATTCCATTTTTGTACAGATTGATAAACTCACAGATTTAAATAACTTCGCCCTTTGTCAACAGCACGATATAAAGACCTAGAGACAAAAAGGCACCATGTCATAGATAATATTTTGATCATATGAAAAATGGCAAGAGTTTCAAACCAGTTTTTTTCTTTTAAAGATTTTTTTATTTATTCATTTGTCAGAGAGAGAGAGAGAGAGAGCGTGCACAAGCAGGGGGAGAGTCATGCAGAGGGAGAAGCAGGCTCTCTGCTGAGCAAGGAGCCCGATGTGGGACTCGATCCCAGGACCCCGGGATCACGACCTGAGCAAGGCAGACACTTAACCGACTAAGCCACCCAGGTGTCCCTAAATCGGTTTTTTTTTTTTCTATTTTGAAACAGTTTTTACTACCATCACCACTATTACCAGGTGGCTTAAAAAAGTGATATATAGATCTGCCTCTGGATAATACAGGCATCATTTAAGGAACAGACTATATTACAATTTTTCTTGGCTTTACATCCTTTTTCCCTTGCTCCTGCACAAGGGAAGGAGCAAGGTCTTGCTGGTCTAACTTGCCCATGCAGTTCTAGAGGTACAGATAAATCACCTTCAAGTGAGGGTTTCTAATAAGAGCACTGGAGCCATGAAACAGCATGTGGCTGTTTTGTATGGCTTTTACAGCTGAAATCAGAAGCAAAGGTAAAAGTAAAGGACCTCCATTTACTACACACAATTATTGGATAGCAGTTAATTCTGGATGCCAGGCTTAGGAGATTTCCATGGGCTCTTTGTTTCTATCTATCTACCACCACAAGTAACAACAAAAAGCCTTCCTTACGTATTTAAAACTTAAACGAATAATAGACTTTCTACAGCTAATCATTAACCTCATACAGCTCTACAGACTTCAGCATTTGCCTTCCTAATGCTTAGATGGATTGTCTTGGTTGACTGAACAATATGCAGAGGGAAATTTCCAGTAATCACATTCTGTAGAAACAAAATCTTGACCTCTAGTTCCTCAAGACAGGCATCTGGTAAGTGATTTATCAACTCTGTCAAATGCCCAGATTTTGTACAAAACTAAATTTAACAACTGAAAAATTAGAAAATGAGAAATGGAAAATTCTAGTGTGGATGTTTTGCTATAAAAAGGGAAATATTTGGGGATTCTTGGGTCCAGATTTTCTATCAGAAAGTCACAGGATTATTTTTTGTATTTAAAATTGTGTTGAGGGGGGCGCCTGGGTGGCTCAGTCGTTAAGCGTCTGCCTTCAGCTTCAGGTCATGATCCCGGGTCCTGGGATCAAGCCTCGCATCAGGCTCCCTGCTCAGCGGGAACACTGCTTCTCCCTCTCCCACTCCCCCTGCTTGTGTTCCCTCTCTCGCTGTGTCTCTCTCTGTCAAATAAATAAAATCTTTAAAAAAAAATTGTGTTGAGGTAGTCTACTAACTTTAGCTTTGTAAAGCTAGAGATAGTTTTAAAGGTTATTAGTCTCCCACCTTCTCAGTATTTCTGTTTAGTTCAAAGGAATATTCTTGTATGGTCCACTGCTAGGCAAAGATACAAGTCAGCTTTTGTGTACTTCTTGAGATTCCCAAAGAATTGTATTGTATAGATATTAGATAAATGCATTTTCCATTTATGACTGCTTTATTTCCCTTTTTCAAAACTAATTTGACTATATGGCATGTTTTTCACTACAATACATCTATGATCTTTTTTTATCTTTAGAGAACCACTACAGTGGTTCTTCAATTTCTAGAAATTTATTACTTCTTAAAAGGTTTTGAGACAAGATTTGAGCTATTTTTTTTCACATGCTCCCTTCTATTGTCACTTTAATGAATAATCACTTCAGAATGGTCTCTTCTATATCTCTTTGACTTTTACCTTGGATTTATTATCAAAGCAATATTCTAAGAACCCCACATCAGTAAAGAAGGTCCTAATGAACCAAGAGTTACTTGATATCATTAAATTCTTATTGTAGTAATGAGAATATTTAGCATTATATTTTAACAAGAGATGAAAAAGCTTAATATATTTTAAATCCAAATACTTCAAATTAAAGCAATTCTAGTAAGTTGGATTAATGTATTTAGGTTAATGTCTGTGATCAGTCAGTACAAGTTTTTCAATGGATAAATGTTTACAGTCACTTTCTTTTTTCTAAAAAGATACAAATATTTTCCTCAGACTCATGAAAAGTTATAAGCCAATGTTCTGAAAATGTTCCAAACTATATTTTTACTTTAATGTTATGTAGATTTGTTAGCTATCAACATGTATAAAGCTATACTGAACTTTAAAATCACTACATGTCCTACTGAAAATGGGGACAATGTAGTTGAAGCCTGTAGTATCATATGATACCAAAATTCCCAGATATACTAAAAGAGGTATTTTATGTGGTTAAAAAAAAAAAACAGTTCATTTGCGATCACATGACTCATTTAGTATTTCATGATGGCTCCGAGTATGCAGAGGGTATTTTTCAACAACAGCTAGCCTCTTTGTTTTCTCTGGAATGTTGACAAATTTGTATCTTTCTTCACTTCATCTAAGAGCAACTTTCTCTTGTGTTCTGGAACTTGATAAAAATAAACTTAAAAGAGTTTGAAACTGATTTCAAAAGTCAATAGGAAGTAGCTTTCCAAAACTTTTATACATTTGCAGAATATTTTCAAGGATCTGTGTCCAGGCAGAACCTAACATGTTCCTGTCTAAGATGCACAAGTGAGCCAAAGCCATCTATTTCTCTGAAGAACTGAAGCTTTACTAAGCTTCACAATGTACATATCTCATTGCATCTCATAGCACCATATCCTGAGAAAAGATTTCAGAGAGAAGGAGGAGTAGAGAGAACACTAATCTTTCCTAGAGAAAAGAAATTCATTGTTTTGGAGATTTGGTGATAAGGGATCTGACATTGCTCAGATAAATTTCTTTAGGTCTGATTCAGCCCACTATGGACCACTGTGCCCTTGGCAACGTGGATTTAAGGCTTGATCTAACTCCAGTCTGCTCAAGTCAGCAGAAATCAAATGCTTTCCAGCCTATATAAATGTCATTATTTCTCAAAGACACTGAATTTTGTATCCCAGCCTCCAAAGAAAGTTGTGCTATAAAAATTATAGTACTCATAGAAGTTGTAGACAAACAAGAAAGAAGGAAACATTTTTTATTATTTATTTATTTATTTGAGAAAGAGAGCGAGAGAGAAGGAGAGCAAGCACAAGCAGGAGGAGCTACAGGCAGAGGGAGAAGCAGAAGCTCCCTGCTGAGCAGGGAGCCCAATGTGGGACTTGATCCCAAGACCCTGGGATCATGACCTGAGCCGAAGGCAGACGCTTAACGACTGAGCCACCCAGGCACCCGAAGGAAACATTTTAAAGGAGAATGATGAAATACTTCTGTTAACAAAAGTGCTCAAATTGGTTTAAATATTAAAACAGAATAAACATGTTTATACACATATACACATATATATACACACATATACATACACATATATACACACATATACAGAATAAACATATGGTTATACACATACACACATACACATATATATACACATATACATACACACACATATATATACACCAATATTTCAATACTCACGCATATAAATTTTTTAAAGGATGAGTTAAGAAACAGATAACAAATATAGGCCAAAAAAAAAAAAGCTAACAGTGCTATTGTCTCATAAGCTAGGAATCAAAACAAAAGGATCAAGTGTTAGGTGAATCTATGATAATAAATATTATATTCCACAATAAACACAACCACAATTTTATATTTCAGAGAGCATGTCTTCAAAGTAAAAACAAAAACTCATATACTGCATATGTTAAAATTTTTGAGAGAAATTGATAGAAACATGTACAGAGGGAAATCTTACACAATATTAATCTATCCAATAGATTAAATTTAAAAAAAGATTTTGAAGACTTAAAAACATATTGATATTGAATTCATTTGTACATATACATATATAAATACACACATTTATGCTTATATTATAAGCATAATAGATAACATATAGATAATAGTTAACATAACATAATAATAGATAACATAACTTGCAGCAAAATGATCATTTATTGACACAAAGTCACAATCAGATATAAAATACAAAATTTATGATGTTTACATTCTCTAGACCAGCAAATTAACATAGAGAATCTAATTAAAAGTTGTTGTAAAATGCAACAAATTAAATTAACAAATCAAATACATTTTGTTTAAAATAATCTATTGGGTTAGCAGTCATCATATAATTAAATACAAATATATAGTAAATAATAAGAACTGGAAATATTAAAGTCTCTGGGATTTGGCCAAAACTGACCAGGGACAAATTCAAAACTTTAAATGCTTTCATATTAAATTAAAGAAAAAAAAACCTAATTATTCAACTGAAAAACAAAAAAACAAAAAAGGAACAGGATGGTCTTCAGAATCCATAAAACTAGTTAAGATTTTTTCTGAGTATAGATGACACACACTGTTACATTAATATCAGGTATACAACTCAGTGATTTGACAAGTTTATACATTATGTTATGTTCATCACAAGTATAGCTACCATTTGTTCTGTTACACTATTAAAATATCATCACTTGTTCCTTATGCTGTGCCTTTAACTCTCATGATATATTCAGTCCATATCTAGAAGCCTGTATCTCCCTCTCCCTTTCACCATTTTGCCCAACCCCACACTCCTCCCTCTGGCAACCATCAGTTTGTTCTCTGTATTTATAGTTCTGATTCTGCTTTCTGTTTCTTCTTCTTCTTCTTCTTCTTCTTCTTCTTTTTTTTAGATTCCACTTTTGAGTAGAATCATATAGCATTCTCTGACTTATTTCACTTAACATAATACACTCTGTTCTGTCCATGTTGTCTCAAATGGTATAATCTCATCTTTTTTATGGCTGAGAAATATTCCACACCATCTTCTTTATCCATTTGTCTATTGATGGACACATAGGTTGCTTTCATATCTAAGCTATTGTAAATAATGTTGCAATAAACATAAGATAAGCATATATCTTTTTGAACTGGTGTTTTCGTTTTCTTGGGGAAAATACCCAGTATGGGAATTATTGGATCATATGGTATTTCTATTTTTAATTTTTTGAGGAAACTGCATATGGTTTTCCACACTGGTTGTACCAATTTACATTCCCACCAACAATGCACAAGGGTTCCTTTCTTTCCACATCCTCACCAACACTTGTTTCTTGTCATTTTGATTTTAGCTATTCTAACTGGTGTAAAGTGATAGCTCATTGTGGTTTTGATTTGAATTTGCCTGATGATTAGTGAGATTGAGCATCTTTTCATTTGTCTGTTAGCCATCTGTATGTCCTCTTTGGAAAAATGTTTATTCAGGTCCTGTGCCCATTTTTTCAACAGTTGTTTTCTTTGTTTTGTTTTTGGTATTGAGTTGTATAAATTAGTTATATATTTTGGTTATTAACCCCTTATTGGATATATCATTTGCAAATATCTACTCCCATTCAGTAGTTTGTCTTTCTGTTTTGTTGATGGTTTTCTTTGCTGTGTAATAGCTTTTTATTTTGATGTAGTCCCAATAGTTTGTTTTTGGTTTTGTTTCCTTTGCTTTAGGAGACATATCTAGAAAAATGTTGCTACGGCTGATGTCAGAGAAATTACTTCCTGTGGTTATGATTCTTTACTTCACTATGTACATGTTGTTTGACTCTGGGAATTGCTTATAACATCTCCAAGCCTCAGTTTCCTTTTCTGAAAGACAAGGATAAATAATATCTATCTCATATATTGTTATAAAGGTAAATTATTATTAAAGTTATTTTTATTGTTAATATTTTATTGATCTTTACTCTGTGTCAGGCATTGTTCCAAGTACTTCACTTATTTAATTCTTTTTTTTTAAAGATTTTATTTATTTATTTGAGAGAGAGAGAGAGAGCACACGTGCATGCACCAGCAGGAGGAAGGGGAGGGGGAGGGGCAGCAGGTAGAGGGAGAAGCAGGGTCCTTGGGTTTGACCCCAGGACCCTGGGATCATTACTTGTGCAGAAGGCAGACACTCAACCAACTGAGCCACCCAGGCACCCCTACTTATTTAATTCTTGCAACTGTTCAATGGGATGGGACCTAAAATAATTCCCATTTTATAGATGAGGACAATATGGCAAAGAAAATTTGCATAAATTATTCAAAATCACACTTGAAACATCCTTTTGAAAACTGGCTCCAATCCATTGTAGGTGCTCCTTAAATGTTTATTTCTCTATCTTCCTCCATTTGCCCTTGCTTACTTTTGATCTTACAAAACAGGAAACTTTTGCTCAACTTTCTAACCAACTCTGCAGATATTGACTATTTCTCTGCAGGAAAAATCCAAATCTTCTACTTTTCAGGTAAAATCATACAGCACCATGGTGACAGAAGAACCAAATTTTAAAGAAAGAAACAAAGACAAAATAGAGGTAAAGAAAAAAACAACCCATGTACAAACACACACAATGCAATTACATTTTTAAGACACATGTTTGTTATCCTATTCCTAACATATATTTCATTTAGACGTACAAACAAGCCAGCTCTCTTATAAAGCAGAGTTGTTTATGCTTTCAGGAACTGAGATGATGACCTCACCAATCTCTTCCATTGCTATTTTAGCTGTTTTCTGGATTTTATTAGGCCCTGGGGATCCCAAATGGAGAAGAGTATAATTAACTCTTTACCATCAAATACTTACATTAAAAGACCTTGGCTATAAAAGAGTGCCTGGTAGCAAATGGCATCCAGTACTTCCTGCCTATGTACAAAGAACTGCCTGAGAATATCAAGTAACAGGGTCCATCTAACTTGGGAATGTCTGTATGAGATGGGCAGGTGCAGTTATCTCCACTTAAGGCTAAAGTTGCCAAGCACTTTCAGGGTTAATGACTTGCTCAAGACTGATTATAAAGCATAGATTAAATATAAAAACTTCCACCCGCAATCTCTTTTCATGTGACTGAATCAAGGATGGAGAATAGTTCTCCAGGTGAAAGAGAATGTATTTTTTTTTTCTGATTTGAGTCAAGGTTGAAAAAAAAGAGGATGAATTTTGAGATTATGATGGTATAAATGGTGATAATATGATAACATTTTTAGAAATACATGCCAGACTGCATGCGGCTTTTTCATACACATTAAATTATTTCATTTTTGAGATTTTTTCGAAGTTTTATTTAAATTCCAGTTAGTTTCATTTATGAGATTATAACACCGAAAATGACACAATGACAATAAAGTCTATGAAATGGATACTATCTGGTCAGATGAAGTATTCTATGCTCAAAAAATGTTCATTTGCCCAAAGTTTCATAGTTGGTAAGTTCTAGATTTTTCTAACAGTGGCCTTTCCAGCAACAAAGCTGAGTGCTTTCACCATTAGATGTGTTAATACCCAGGATTTGAAATCCAATTTTACCATATATACATTTTGTATCATAGGGCAAGTTGCTTAAACTCTGAAAATTTCCAATGATAATATGAATTTCAAAGCTAGTATTAAGCTGAAGTGGAAATATACAATGTGGAAATTATAATGACTATAAGTGCTCATAAATCTTAATATTCTTCATATATTATGCCTTAATGTTAATCCACGTTACTTTAGCCATTTAATTTGATAATATAAACTAAGGTCATTTATAAGATACAATGTGTGGGAAAAAAACATGGCCTCATTTATACATACAAAAAAACAACAGTCAAAAGGCACATAATTGGATAATTTATTACAGAAATAAATTGCCAAGGTCATGTGAGAAATGCAATACACTCTGTATTATTTTTGAGATTTCATAAATGAGAAGCTTTTATAAATGTGCATGTTGAATTTTAATAGAAGTGAAGCAGCATTTTAATTAGTAGTATCCTAACAGAATTTTTTAACAATAGAGAAGTGTTCTGTTAAATATCTCCTTCCTTTCTTGTTTCTACTGTTGTGACATAAAGCATATATTTTGGTAACCAGAGAATATTCATTTTACTTAGAATTATGTAACGTTAGAGGTGAAACAAACCAGAGTGACCATTTTGTGCATTTCCCACATTTTTTAGACAGGTAAAACACGGCTCAGAAATATGAGGTGAGTAGCTCAGGGCTCTACTGCTGGTGTAGAGAGAGCTCTGAGACAGCTGCACCCAGATGTCTCTCTTCAGGTTCCCAACACTGCACTGAGAAGAACCCCACGAATACAGCACACGTATTGTTAAAATAGTTGCGTTTTTACACATTCAAAAAGGAGTTAGTAAAATCTGTCCTGTTTAGGTCAAGAATCTGTTAAATATCAAAATATTGTCAATTTCCAGGAGAATAATGTATTGATTATTGTGAGTTTAATATTAATTTTTTTATGATTAAGGCACAATATATCCTCAGGTACAATATTTCATTATTTTAACTCATTAATGGGCATGAGAGTCAATTGTTTTGTTCAAGTTAACATGGACTAACATTGGCTTTTTTTTTAATTATTTTATTTTATTTTATTATGTTATGTTAGTCACCATTCCTTACATCATTAGTTTTTGATGTAGTGTTCCATGATTCATTGTTTGCGTATAACAACCAGTGCTCCATTCAATACGCGCCCTCCTTGGAGTACCCATCACCAGGCTAACCCATCCCCCCAGCCCCCTCCCCTCTAAAACCCTCAGTTTGTTTCTCAGAGTCCATAGTCTCTCATGGTTTGTCTGCCCTCTGATTTGCACCCCCTTCTTTTTTCCTTTCCTACTATCTGTTTTTCTTTTCTTTTTTTTTTTTTAACATATATTGTATTATTTGTTTCAGAGGTACAGGTCTGTGATTCATCAGTCTTACACAATTCACAGCACTCACC